>NW_027212473.1:1276000-1904000 GCF_947461875.1 Haliaeetus albicilla | reverse complement strand
TTTTGGGATCTGTGCTTGCCCAGAGAAGGAACATCTCACGGTGCGCATCCTCGGCAGAGCCTGTTCCCGAAAAGGCAAACGTCCGGCTCCTTGTCCCACACGGAAGGTGGCAGCCCGGAAAGCTGTTGCTGGTCTTCACCTTCCCCCTGCAGCCTATTCACAGGCACAACAGGTTTGGGGATCTGTGCTTGCCCAGAGAAGGAACATCTCACGGTGCGCATCCTCGGCAGAGCCTGTTCCCGAAAAGGCAGACGTCCGGCTCCTTGTCCCACACGGAAGGTGGCAGCCCTGAAAGCTGTTGCTGGTCTTCACCTTCCCCCTGCAGCCTATTCACAGGCACAACAGGTTTGGGGATCTGTGCTTGCCCAGAGAAGGAACATCTCACGGTGCGCATCCTCGGCAGAGCCTGTTCCCGAAAAGGCAAACGTCCGGCTCCTTGTCCCACACGGAGGTGGCAGCCCGGAAAGCTGTTGCTGGTCTTCACCTTCCCCCTGCAGCCTATTCACAGGCACAACAGGTTTGGGGATCTGTGCTTGCCCAGAGAAGGAACATCTCACGGTGCGCATCCTCGGCAGAGCCTGTTCCCAAAAAGGCAAACGTCCGGCTCCTTGTCCCACACGGAAGGTGGCAGCCCGGAAAGCTGTTGCTGGTCTTCACCTTCCCCCTGCAGCCTATTCACAGGCACAACAGGTTTGGGGATCTGTGCTTGCCCAGAGAAGGAACATCTCACGGTGCGCATCCTCGGCAGAGCCTGTTCCCGAAAAGGCAAACGTCCGGCTCCTTGTCCCACACGGAAGGTGGCAGCCCGGAAAGCTGTTGCTGGTCTTCACCTTCCCCCTGCAGCCTATTCACAGGCACAACAGGTTTTGGGATCTGTGCTTGCCCAGAGAAGGAACATCTCACGGTGCGCATCCTCGGCAGAGCCTGTTCCCGAAAAGGCAAACGTCCGGCTCCTTGTCCCACACGGATGGTGGCAGCCCGGAAAGCTGTTGCTGGTCTTCACCTTCCCCCTGCAGCCTATTCACAGGCACAACAGGTTTTGGGATCTGTGCTTGCCCAGAGAAGGAACATCTCACGGTGCGCATCCTCGGCAGAGCCTGTTCCCGAAAAGGCAAACGTCCGGCTCCTTGTCCCACACGGAAGGTGGCAGCCCGGAAAGCTGTTGCTGGTCTTCACCTTCCCCCTGCAGCCTATTCACAGGCACAACAGGTTTGGGGATCTGTGCTTGCCCAGAGAAGGAACATCTCACGGTGCGCATCCTCGGCAGAGCCTGTTCCCGAAAAGGCAAACGTCCGGCTCCTTGTCCCACACGGAAGGTGGCAGCCCGGAAAGCTGTTGCTGGTCTTCACCTTCCCCCTGCAGCCTATTCACAGGCACAACAGGTTTGGGGATCTGTGCTTGCCCAAAGACGCAATCTCTCACGGTGCGCATCCTCGGCAGAGCCTGTTCCCGAAAAGGCAAACGTCCGGCTCCTTGTCCCACACGGAAGGTGGCAGCCCGGAAAGCTGTTGCTGGTCTTCACCTTCCCCCTGCAGCCTATTCACAGGCACAACAGGTTTTGGGATCTCTGCTTGCGCAGAGAAGGAACATCTCATGGTGCGCATCCTCGGCAGAGCCTGTTCCCGAAAAGGCAAACGTCCGGCTCCTTGTCCCACACGGAAGGTGGCAGCCCGGAAAGCTGTTGCTGGTCTTCACCTTCCCCCTGCAGCCTATTCACAGGCACAACAGGTTTGGGGATCTCTGCTTGCCCAGAGAAGGAACATCTCACGGTGCGCATCCTCGGCAGAGCCTGTTCCCGAAAAGGCAAACGTCCGGCTCCTTGTCCCACACGGAAGGTGGCAGCCCGGAAAGCTGTTGCTGGTCTTCACCTTCCCCCTGCAGCCTATTCACAGACACAACAGGTTTGGGGATCTGTGCTTGCCCAGAGAAGGAACATCTCACGGTGCGCATCCTCGGCAGAGCCTGTTCCCGAAAAGGCAAACGTCCGGCTCCTTGTCCCACACGGAAGGTGGCAGCCCTGAAAGCTGTTGCTGGTCTTCACCTTCCCCCTGCAGCCTATTCACAGGCACAACAGGTTTGGGGATCTGTGCTTGCCCAGAGAAGGAACATCTCACGGTGCGCATCCTCGGCAGAGCCTGTTCCCGAAAAGGCAAACGTCCGGCTCCTTGTCCCACACGGAAGGTGGCAGCCCGGAAAGCTGTTGCTGGTCTTCACCTTCCCCCTGCAGCCTATTCACAGGCACAACAGGTTTTGGGATCTCTGCTTGCGCAGAGAAGGAACATCTCATGGTGCGCATCCTCGGCAGAGCCTGTTCCCGAAAAGGCAAACGTCCGGCTCCTTGTCCCACACGGATGGTGGCAGCCCGGAAAGCTGTTGCTGGTCTTCACCTTCCCCCTGCAGCCTATTCACAGGCACAACAGGTTTGGGGATCTCTGCTTGCGCAGAGAAGGAACATCTCACGGTGCGCATCCTCGGCAGAGCCTGTTCCCGAAAAGGCAAACGTCCGGCTCCTTGTCCCACACGGAAGGTGGCAGCCCTGAAAGCTGTTGCTGGTCTTCACCTTCCCCCTGCAGCCTATTCACAGGCACAACAGGTTTGGGGATCTGTGCTTGCCCAGAGAAGGAACATCTCACGGTGCGCATCCTCGGCAGAGCCTGTTCCCGAAAAGGCAAACGTCCGGCTCCTTGTCCCACACGGAAGGTGGCAGCCCTGAAAGCTGTTGCTGGTCTTCACCTTCCCCCTGCAGCCTATTCAGAGGCACAACAGGTTTGGGGATCTGTGCTTGCCCAGAGAAGGAACATCTCACGGTGCGCATCCTCGGCAGAGCCTGTTCCCGAAAAGGCAAACGTCCGGCTCCTTGTCCCACACGGAAGGTGGCAGCCCTGAAAGCTGTTGCTGGTCTTCACCTTCCCCCTGCAGCCTATTCACAGGCACAACAGGTTTTGGGATCTGTGCTTGCCCAGAGAAGGAACATCTCACGGTGCGCATCCTCGGCAGAGCCTGTTCCCGAAAAGGCAAACGTCCGGCTCCTTGTCCCACACGGAAGGTGGCAGCCCGGAAAGCTGTTGCTGGTCTTCACCTTCCCCCTGCAGCCTATTCACAGGCACAACAGGTTTGGGGATCTGTGCTTGCCCAGAGAAGGAACATCTCACGGTGCGCATCCTCGGCAGAGCCTGTTCCCGAAAAGGCAGACGTCCGGCTCCTTGTCCCACACGGAAGGTGGCAGCCCTGAAAGCTGTTGCTGGTCTTCACCTTCCCCCTGCAGCCTATTCACAGGCACAACAGGTTTGGGGATCTGTGCTTGCCCAGAGAAGGAACATCTCACGGTGCGCATCCTCGGCAGAGCCTGTTCCCGAAAAGGCAAACGTCCGGCTCCTTGTCCCACACGGAGGTGGCAGCCCGGAAAGCTGTTGCTGGTCTTCACCTTCCCCCTGCAGCCTATTCACAGGCACAACAGGTTTGGGGATCTGTGCTTGCCCAGAGAAGGAACATCTCACGGTGTGCATCCTCGGCAGAGCCTGTTCCCAAAAAGGCAAACGTCCGGCTCCTTGTCCCACACGGAAGGTGGCAGCCCGGAAAGCTGTTGCTGGTCTTCACCTTCCCCCTGCAGCCTATTCACAGGCACAACAGGTTTTGGGATCTGTGCTTGCCCAGAGAAGGAACATCTCACGGTGCGCATCCTCGGCAGAGCCTGTTCCCGAAAAGGCAAACGTCCGGCTCCTTGTCCCACACGGAAGGTGGCAGCCCGGAAAGCTGTTGCTGGTCTTCACCTTCCCCCTGCAGCCTATTCACAGGCACAACAGGTTTTGGGATCTGTGCTTGCCCAGAGAAGGAACATCTCACGGTGCGCATCCTCGGCAGAGCCTGTTCCCGAAAAGGCAAACGTCCGGCTCCTTGTCCCACACGGATGGTGGCAGCCCGGAAAGCTGTTGCTGGTCTTCACCTTCCCCCTGCAGCCTATTCACAGGCACAACAGGTTTTGGGATCTGTGCTTGCCCAGAGAAGGAACATCTCACGGTGCGCATCCTCGGCAGAGCCTGTTCCCGAAAAGGCAAACGTCCGGCTCCTTGTCCCACACGGAAGGTGGCAGCCCGGAAAGCTGTTGCTGGTCTTCACCTTCCCCCTGCAGCCTATTCACAGGCACAACAGGTTTGGGGATCTGTGCTTGCCCAGAGAAGGAACATCTCACGGTGCGCATCCTCGGCAGAGCCTGTTCCCGAAAAGGCAAACGTCCGGCTCCTTGTCCCACACGGAAGGTGGCAGCCCTGAAAGCTGTTGCTGGTCTTCACCTTCCCCCTGCAGCCTATTCACAGGCACAACAGGTTTTGGGATCTGTGCTTGCCCAGAGAAGGAACATCTCACGGTGCGCATCTTCGGCAGAGCCTGTTCCCGAAAAGGCAAACGTCTGGCTCCTTGTCCCACACGGAAGGTGGCAGCCCGGAAAGCTGTTGCTGGTCTTCACCTTCCCCCTGCAGCCTATTCACAGGCACAACAGGTTTGGGGATCTGTGCTTGCCCAGAGAAGGAACATCTCATGGTGCGCATCCTCGGCAGAGCCTGTTCCCGAAAAGGCAGACGTCCGGCTCCTTGTCCCACACGGAAGGTGGCAGCCCTGAAAGCTGTAGCTGGTCTTCACCTTCCCCCTGCAGCCTATTCACAGGCACAACAGGTTTGGGGATCTGTGCTTGCCCAGAGAAGGAACATCTCACGGTGCGCATCCTTGGCAGAGCCTGTTCCCGAAAAGGCAAACGTCCGGCTCCTTGTCCCACACGGAGGTGGCAGCCCGGAAAGCTGTTGCTGGTCTTCACCTTCCCCCTGCAGCCTATTCACAGGCACAACAGGTTTGGGGATCTGTGCTTGCCCAGAGAAGGAACATCTCACGGTGCGCATCTTCGGCAGAGCCTGTTCCCGAAAAGGCAAACCTCGGGCTCCTTGTCCCACACGGAAGGTGGCAGCCCGGAAAGCTGTTGCTGGTCTTCACCTTCCCCCTGCAGCCTATTCACAGGCACAACAGGTTTGGGGATCTGTGCTTGCCCAGAGAAGGAACATCTCACGGTGCGCATCCTCGGCAGAGCCTGTTCCCGAAAAGGCAAACGTCCGGCTCCTTGTCCCACACGGAAGGTGGCAGCCCGGAAAGCTGTTGCTGGTCTTCACCTTCCCCCTGCAGCCTATTCACTGGCACAACAGGTTTTGGGATCTGTGCTTGCCCAGAGAAGGAACATCTCACGGTGCGCATCCTCGGCAGAGCCTGTTCCCGAAAAGGCAAACGTCCGGCTCCTTGTCCCACACGGAAGGTGGCAGCCCTGAAAGCTGTTGCTGGTCTTCACCTTCCCCCTGCAGCCTATTCACAGGCACAACAGGTTTGGGGATCTGTGCTTGCCCAGAGAAGGAACATCTCACGGTGCGCAGCCTCGGCAGAGCCTGTTCCCGAAAAGGCAAACGTCCGGCTCCTTGTCCCACACGGAAGGTGGCAGCCCGGAAAGCTGTTGCTGGTCTTCACCTTCCCCCTGCAGCCTATTCAGAGGCACAACAGGTTTGGGGATCTGTGCTTGCCCAGAGAAGGAACATCTCACGGTGCGCATCCTCGGCAGAGCCTGTTCCCGAAAAGGCAAACGTCCGGCTCCTTGTCCCACACGGAAGATGGCAGCCCTGAAAGCTGTTGCTGGTCTTCACCTTCCCCCTGCAGCCTATTCACAGGCACAACAGGTTTGGGGATCTGTGCTTGCCCAGAGAAGGAACATCTCACGGTGCGCATCCTCGGCAGAGCCTGTTCCCGAAAAGGCAGACGTCCGGCTCCTTGTCCCACACGGAAGGTGGCAGCCCGGAAAGCTGTTGCTGGTCTTCACCTTCCCCCTGCAGCCTATTCACAGGCACAACAGGTTTTGGGATCTGTGCTTGCCCAGAGAAGGAACATCTCACGGTGCGCATCCTCGGCAGAGCCTGTTCCCGAAAAGGCAAACGTCCGGCTCCTTGTCCCACACGGAGGTGGCAGCCCGGAAAGCTGTTGCTGGTCTTCACCTTCCCCCTGCAGCCTATTCACAGGCACAACAGGTTTTGGGATCTGTGCTTGCCCAGAGAAGGAATATCTCACGGTGCGCATCCTCGGCAGAGCCTGTTCCCGAAAAGGCAAACGTCCGGCTTCTTGTCCCACACGGATGGTGGCAGCCCGGAAAGCTGTTGCTGGTCTTCACCTTCCCCCTGCAGCCTATTCACAGGCACAACAGGTTTGGGGATCTGTGCTTGCCCAGAGAAGGAACATCTCACGGTGCGCATCCTCGGCAGAGCCTGTTCCCGAAAAGGCAAACGTCCGGCTCCTTGTCCCACACGGAAGGTGGCAGCCCGGAAAGCTGTTGCTGGTCTTCACCTTCCCCCTGCAGCCTATTCACAGGCACAACAGGTTTGGGGATCTGTGCTTGCGCAGAGAAGGAACATCTCACGGTGCGCATCCTCGGCAGAGCCTGTTCCCGAAAAGGCAAACGTCCGGCTCCTTGTCCCACACGGAAGGTGGCAGCCCGGAAAGCTGTTGCTGGTCTTCACCTTCCCCCTGCAGCCTATTCACAGGCACAACAGGTTTTGGGATCTGTGCTTGCCCAGAGAAGGAACATCTCACGGTGCGCAGCCTCGGCAGAGCCTGTTCCCGAAAAGGCAAACGTCCGGCTCCTTGTCCCACACGGAAGGTGGCAGCCCGGAAAGCTGTTGCTGGTCTTCACCTTCCCCCTGCAGCCTATTCAGAGGCACAACAGGTTTGGGGATCTGTGCTTGCCCAGAGAAGGAACATCTCACGGTGCGCATCCTCGGCAGAGCCTGTTCCCGAAAAGGCAAACGTCCGGCTCCTTGTCCCACACGGAAGATGGCAGCCCTGAAAGCTGTTGCTGGTCTTCACCTTCCCCCTGCAGCCTATTCACAGGCACAACAGGTTTGGGGATCTGTGCTTGCCCAGAAAAGGAACATCTCACGGTGCGCATCCTCGGCAGAGCCTGTTCCCGAAAAGGCAGACGTCCGGCTCCTTGTCCCACACGGAAGGTGGCAGCCCTGAAAGCTGTTGCTGGTCTTCACCTTCCCCCTGCAGCCTATTCACAGGCACAACAGGTTTGGGGATCTCTGCTTGCCCAGAGAAGGAACATCTCACGGTGCGCATCCTCGGCAGAGCCTGTTCCCGAAAAGGCAAACGTCCGGCTCCTTGTCCCACACGGAGGTGGCAGCCCGGAAAGCTGTTGCTGGTCTTCACCTTCCCCCTGCAGCCTATTCACAGGCACAACAGGTTTTGGGATCTGTGCTTGCCCAGAGAAGGAACATCTCACGGTGCGCATCCTCGGCAGAGCCTGTTCCCGAAAAGGCAAACGTCCGGCTCCTTGTCCCACACGGAAGGTGGCAGCCCGGAAAGCTGATGCTGGTCTTCACCTTCCCCCTGCAGCCTATTCACAGGCACAACAGGTTTGGGGATCTCTGCTTGCCCAGAGAAGGAACATCTCACGGTGCGCATCCTCGGCAGAGCCTGTTCCCGAAAAGGCAAACGTCCGGCTCCTTGTCCCACACGGAAGGTGGCAGCCCTGAAAGCTGTTGATGGTCTTCACCTTCCCCCTGCAGCCTATTCACAGGCACAACAGGTTTGGGGATCTGTGCTTGCCCAGAGAAGGAACATCTCACGGTGCGCATCCTCGGCAGAGCCTGTTCCCGAAAAGGCAAACGTCCGGCTCCTTGTCCCACACGAAAGGTGGCAGCCCGGAAAGCTGTTGCTGGTCTTCACCTTCCCCCTGCAGCCTATTCACAGGCACGACAGGTTTGGGGATCTGTGCTTGCCCAGAGAAGGAACATCTCACGGTGCGCATCCTCAGCAGAGCCTGTTCCCGAAAAGGCAAACGTCCGGCTCCTTGTCCCACACGGAAGGTGGCAGCCCGGAAAGCTGTTGCTGGTCTTCACCTTCCCCCTGCAGCCTATTCACAGGCACAACAGGTTTGGGGATCTGTGCTTGCCCAGAGAAGGAACATCTCACGGTGCGCATCCTCGGCAGAGCCTGTTCCCGAAAAGGCAAACGTCCGGCTCCTTGTCCCACACGGAAGGTGGCAGCCCGGAAAGCTGTTGCTGGTCTTCACCTTCCCCCTGCAGCCTATTCACAGGCACGACAGGTTTTGGGATCTCTGCTTGCCCAGAGAAGGAACATCTCACGGTGCGCATCCTCGGCAGAGCCTGTTCCCGAAAAGGCAAACGTCCGGCTCCTTGTCCCACACGGAAGGTGGCAGCCCGGAAAGCTCTTGCTGGTCTTCACCTTCCCCCTGCAGCCTATTCACAGGCACAACAGGTTTGGGGATCTCTGCTTGCCCAGAGAAGGAACATCTCACGGTGCGCATCCTCGGCAGAGCCTGTTCCCGAAAAGGCAAACGTCCGGCTCCTTGTCCCACACGGAAGGTGGCAGCCCGGAAAGCTGTTGCTGGTCTTCACCTTCCCCCTGCAGCCTATTCACAGGCACAACAGGTTTGGGGATCTGTGCTTGCCCAGAGAAGGAACATCTCACGGTGCGCATCCTCGGCAGAGCCTGTTCCCGAAAAGGCAAACGTCCGGCTCCTTGTCCCACACGGAAGGTGGCAGCCCGGAAAGCTGTTGCTGGTCTTCACCTTCCCCCTGCAGCCTATTCACAGGCACAACAGGTTTGGGGATCTGTGCTTGCCCAGAGAAGGAACATCTCACGGTGCGCATCTTCGGCAGAGCCTGTTCCCGAAAAGGCAAACCTCGGGCTCCTTGTCCCACACGGAAGGTGGCAGCCCTGAAAGCTCTTGCTGGTCTTCACCTTCCCCCTGCAGCCTATTCACAGGCACCACCGCACTGGGAATCTCTGCTTTCCAAAAGACGCAATCTCTCACGGTGCGCATCCTCGGCAGAGCCTGTTCCCAAAAAGGCAAACGTCCGGCTCCTTGTCCCACACGGAAGGTGGCAGCCCGGAAAGCTGTTGCTGGTCTTCACCTTCCCCCTGCAGCCTATTCAGAGGCACAACAGGTTTGGGGATCTGTGCTTGCCCAAAGACGCAGTCTCTCACGGTGCGCATCCTCGGCAGAGCCTGTTCCCGAAAAGGCAAACGTCCGGCTCCTTGTCCCACACGGAAGGTGGCAGCCCGGAAAGCTGTTGCTGGTCTTCACCTTCCCCCTGCAGCCTATTCACAGGCACGACAGGTTTGGGGATCTGTGCTTGCCCAGAGAAGGAACATCTCACGGTGCGCATCCTCGGCAGAGCCTGTTCCCGAAAAGGCAAACGTCCGGCTCCTTGTCCCACACGGAAGGTGGCAGCCCGGAAAGCTGTTGCTGGTCTTCACCTTCCCCCTGCAGCCTATTCACAGGCACAACAGGTTTGGGGATCTGTGCTTGCCCAGAGAAGGAACATCTCACGGTGCGCATCCTCGGCAGAGCCTGTTCCCGAAAAGGCAAACGTCCGGCTCCTTGTCCCACACGGAAGGTGGCAGCCCGGAAAGCTGTTGCTGGTCTTCACCTTCCCCCTGCAGCCTATTCACAGGCACCACCGCACTGGGAATCTCTGCTTTCCCAAAGACGCAATCTCTCACGGTGCGCATCCTCGGCAGAGCCTGTTCCCGAAAAGGCAAACGTCCGGCTCCTTGTCCCACACGGAAGGTGGCAGCCCGGAAAGCTGTTGCTGGTCTTCACCTTCCCCCTGCAGCCTATTCACAGGCACAACAGGTTTGGGGATCTGTGCTTGCCCAGAGAAGGAACATCTCACGGTGCGCATCCTCGGCAGAGCCTGTTCCCGAAAAGGCAAACGTCCGGCTCCTTGTCCCACACGGAAGGTGGCAGCCCGGAAAGCTGTTGCTGGTCTTCACCTTCCCCCTGCAGCCTATTCACAGGCACAACAGGTTTGGGGATCTCTGCTTGCCCAGAGAAGGAACATCTCACGGTGCGCATCCTCGGCAGAGCCTGTTCCCGAAAAGGCAAACGTCCGGCTCCTTGTCCCACACGGAAGGTGGCAGCCCGGAAAGCTGTTGCTGGTCTTCACCTTCCCCCTGCAGCCTATTCACAGGCACAACAGGTTTGGGGATCTGTGCTTGCCCAGAGAAGGAACATCTCACGGTGCGCATCCTCGGCAGAGCCTGTTCCCGAAAAGGCAGACGTCCGGCTCCTTGTCCCACACGGAAGGTGGCAGCCCTGAAAGCTGTTGCTGGTCTTCACCTTCCCCCTGCAGCCTATTCACAGGCACAACAGGTTTGGGGATCTGTGCTTGCCCAGAGAAGGAACATCTCACGGTGCGCATCCTCGGCAGAGCCTGTTCCCGAAAAGGCAAACGTCCGGCTCCTTGTCCCACACGGAGGTGGCAGCCCGGAAAGCTGTTGCTGGTCTTCACCTTCCCCCTGCAGCCTATTCACAGGCACAACAGGTTTGGGGATCTGTGCTTGCCCAGAGAAGGAACATCTCACGGTGTGCATCCTCGGCAGAGCCTGTTCCCAAAAAGGCAAACGTCCGGCTCCTTGTCCCACACGGAAGGTGGCAGCCCGGAAAGCTGTTGCTGGTCTTCACCTTCCCCCTGCAGCCTATTCACAGGCACAACAGGTTTTGGGATCTCTGCTTGCCCAGAGAAGGAACATCTCACGGTGCGCATCCTCGGCAGAGCCTGTTCCCGAAAAGGCAAACGTCCGGCTCCTTGTCCCACACGGAAGGTGGCAGCCCGGAAAGCTGTTGCTGGTCTTCACCTTCCCCCTGCAGCCTATTCACAGGCACAACAGGTTTGGGGATCTGTGCTTGCCCAGAGAAGGAACATCTCACGGTGCGCATCCTCGGCAGAGCCTGTTCCCGAAAAGGCAAACGTCCGGCTCCTTGTCCCACACGGATGGTGGCAGCCCGGAAAGCTGTTGCTGGTCTTCACCTTCCCCCTGCAGCCTATTCACAGGCACAACAGGTTTTGGGATCTGTGCTTGCCCAGAGAAGGAACATCTCACGGTGCGCATCCTCGGCAGAGCCTGTTCCCGAAAAGGCAAACGTCCGGCTCCTTGTCCCACACGGAAGGTGGCAGCCCGGAAAGCTGTTGCTGGTCTTCACCTTCCCCCTGCAGCCTATTCACAGGCACAACAGGTTTGGGGATCTGTGCTTGCCCAAAGACGCAATCTCTCACGGTGCGCATCCTCGGCAGAGCCTGTTCCCGAAAAGGCAAACGTCCGGCTCCTTGTCCCACACGGAAGGTGGCAGCCCGGAAAGCTGTTGCTGGTCTTCACCTTCCCCCTGCAGCCTATTCACAGGCACAACAGGTTTGGGGATCTGTGCTTGCCCAGAGAAGGAACATCTCACGGTGCGCATCCTCGGCAGAGCCTGTTCCCGAAAAGGCAGACGTCCGGCTCCTTGTCCCACACGGAAGGTGGCAGCCCGGAAAGCTGTTGCTGGTCTTCACCTTCCCCCTGCAGCCTATTTACAGGCACAACAGGTTTGGGGATCTGTGCTTGCCCAGAGAAGGAACATCTCACGGTGCGCATCCTCGGCAGAGCCTGTTCCCGAAAAGGCAAACGTCCGGCTCCTTGTCCCACACGGAAGGTGGCAGCCCGGAAAGCTCTTGCTGGTCTTCACCTTCCCCCTGCAGCCTATTCACAGGCACAACAGGTTTGGGGATCTGTGCTTGCCCAGAGAAGGAACATCTCACGGTGCGCATCCTCGGCAGAGCCTGTTCCCGAAAAGGCAAACGTCCGGCTCCTTGTCCCACACGGAAGATGGCAGCCCGGAAAGCTGTTGCTGGTCTTCACCTTCCCCCTGCAGCCTATTCACAGGCACAACAGGTTTGGGGATCTGTGCTTGCCCAGAGAAGGAACATCTCACGGTGCGCATCCTCGGCAGAGCCTGTTCCCGAAAAGGCAGACGTCCGGCTCCTTGTCCCACACGGAAGGTGGCAGCCCGGAAAGCTGTTGCTGGTCTTCACCTTCCCCCTGCAGCCTATTCACAGGCACAACAGGTTTGGGGATCTCTGCTTGCCCAGAGAAGGAACATCTCACGGTGCGCATCCTCGGCAGAGCCTGTTCCCGAAAAGGCAAACGTCCGGCTCCTTGTCCCACACGGAGGTGGCAGCCCGGAAAGCTGTTGCTGGTCTTCACCTTCCCCCTGCAGCCTATTCACAGGCACAACAGGTTTTGGGATCTGTGCTTGCCCAGAGAAGGAATATCTCACGGTGCGCATCCTCGGCAGAGCCTGTTCCCGAAAAGGCAAACGTCCGGCTCCTTGTCCCACACGGATGGTGGCAGCCCGGAAAGCTGTTGCTGGTCTTCACCTTCCCCCTGCAGCCTATTCACAGGCACAACAGGTTTGGGGATCTGTGCTTGCCCAGAGAAGGAACATCTCACGGTGCGCATCCTCGGCAGAGCCTGTTCCCGAAAAGGCAAACGTCCGGCTCCTTGTCCCACACGGAAGGTGGCAGCCCGGAAAGCTGTTGCTGGTCTTCACCTTCCCCCTGCAGCCTATTCACAGGCACAACAGGTTTGGGGATCTGTGCTTGCCCAGAGAAGGAACATCTCACGGTGCGCATCCTCGGCAGAGCCTGTTCCCGAAAAGGCAAACGTCCGGCTCCTTGTCCCACACGAAAGGTGGCAGCCCGGAAAGCTCTTGCTGGTCTTCACCTTCCCCCTGCAGCCTATTCACAGGCACAACAGGTTTGGGGATCTGTGCTTGCCCAGAGAAGGAACATCTCACGGTGCGCATCCTCGGCAGAGCCTGTTCCCGAAAAGGCAAACGTCCGGCTCCTTGTCCCACACGGAAGGTGGCAGCCCGGAAAGCTGTTGCTGGTCTTCACCTTCCCCCTGCAGCCTATTCACAGGCACCACCGCACTGGGAATCTCTGCTTTCCCAAAGACGCAATCTCTCACGGTGCGCATCCTCGGCAGAGCCTGTTCCCGAAAAGGCAAACGTCCGGCTCCTTGTCCCACACGGAAGGTGGCAGCCCGGAAAGCTGTTGCTGGTCTTCACCTTCCCCCTGCAGCCTATTCACAGGCACAACAGGTTTGGGGATCTGTGCTTGCCCAGAGAAGGAACATCTCACGGTGCGCATCCTCGGCAGAGCCTGTTCCCAAAAAGGCAAACGTCCGGCTCCTTGTCCCACACGGAAGGTGGCAGCCCGGAAAGCTGTTGCTGGTCTTCACCTTCCCCCTGCAGCCTATTCACAGGCACAACAGGTTTGGGGATCTGTGCTTGCGCAGAGAAGGAACATCTCACGGTGCGCATCCTCGGCAGAGCCTGTTCCCGAAAAGGCAAACGTCCGGCTCCTTGTCCCACACGGAAGGTGGCAGCCCGGAAAGCTGTTGCTGGTCTTCACCTTCCCCCTGCAGCCTATTCACAGGCACAACAGGTTTGGGGATCTGTGCTTGCCCAGAGAAGGAACATCTCACGGTGCGCATCCTCGGCAGAGCCTGTTCCCGAAAAGGCAGACGTCCGGCTCCTTGTCCCACACGGAAGGTGGCAGCCCTGAAAGCTGTTGCTGGTCTTCACCTTCCCCCTGCAGCCTATTCACAGGCACAACAGGTTTGGGGATCTGTGCTTGCCCAGAGAAGGAACATCTCACGGTGCGCATCCTCGGCAGAGCCTGTTCCCGAAAAGGCAAACGTCCGGCTCCTTGTCCCACACGGAGGTGGCAGCCCGGAAAGCTGTTGCTGGTCTTCACCTTCCCCCTGCAGCCTATTCACAGGCACAACAGGTTTGGGGATCTGTGCTTGCCCAGAGAAGGAACATCTCACGGTGTGCATCCTCGGCAGAGCCTGTTCCCAAAAAGGCAAACGTCTGGCTCCTTGTCCCACACGGAAGGTGGCAGCCCGGAAAGCTGTTGCTGGTCTTCACCTTCCCCCTGCAGCCTATTCACAGGCACAACAGGTTTTGGGATCTGTGCTTGCCCAGAGAAGGAACATCTCACGGTGCGCATCCTCGGCAGAGCCTGTTCCCGAAAAGGCAAACGTCCGGCTCCTTGTCCCACACGGAAGGTGGCAGCCCGGAAAGCTGTTGCTGGTCTTCACCTTCCCCCTGCAGCCTATTCACAGGCACAACAGGTTTGGGGATCTGTGCTTGCCCAGAGAAGGAACATCTCACGGTGCGCATCCTCGGCAGAGCCTGTTCCCGAAAAGGCAGACGTCCGGCTCCTTGTCCCACACGGAAGGTGGCAGCCCGGAAAGCTGTTGCTGGTCTTCACCTTCCCCCTGCAGCCTATTCACAGGCACAACAGGTTTGGGGATCTCTGCTTGCCCAGAGAAGGAACATCTCACGGTGCGCATCCTCGGCAGAGCCTGTTCCCGAAAAGGCAAACGTCCGGCTCCTTGTCCCACACGGAGGTGGCAGCCCGGAAAGCTGTTGCTGGTCTTCACCTTCCCCCTGCAGCCTATTCACAGGCACAACAGGTTTTGGGATCTGTGCTTGCCCAGAGAAGGAATATCTCACGGTGCGCATCCTCGGCAGAGCCTGTTCCCGAAAAGGCAAACGTCCGGCTCCTTGTCCCACACGGATGGTGGCAGCCCGGAAAGCTGTTGCTGGTCTTCACCTTCCCCCTGCAGCCTATTCACAGGCACAACAGGTTTGGGGATCTGTGCTTGCCCAGAGAAGGAACATCTCACGGTGCGCATCCTCGGCAGAGCCTGTTCCCGAAAAGGCAAACGTCCGGCTCCTTGTCCCACACGGAAGGTGGCAGCCCGGAAAGCTGTTGCTGGTCTTCACCTTCCCCCTGCAGCCTATTCACAGGCACAACAGGTTTTGGGATCTGTGCTTGCCCAAAGACGCAATCTCTCACGGTGCGCATCCTCGGCAGAGCCTGTTCCCGAAAAGGCAAACGTCCGGCTCCTTGTCCCACACGGAAGGTGGCAGCCCGGAAAGCTGTTGCTGGTCTTCACCTTCCCCCTGCAGCCTATTCACAGGCACAACAGGTTTGGGGATCTCTGCTTGCCCAGAGAAGGAACATCTCACGGTGCGCATCCTCGGCAGAGCCTGTTCCCGAAAAGGCAAACGTCCGGCTCCTTGTCCCACACGGAAGGTGGCAGCCCGGAAAGCTGTTGCTGGTCTTCACCTTCCCCCTGCAGCCTATTCACAGGCACAACAGGTTTGGGGATCTCTGCTTGCCCAGAGAAGGAACATCTCACGGTGCGCATCCTCGGCAGAGCCTGTTCCCGAAAAGGCAAACGTCCGGCTCCTTGTCCCACACGGAAGGTGGCAGCCCTGAAAGCTGTTGCTGGTCTTCACCTTCCCCCTGCAGCCTATTCACAGGCACAACAGGTTTGGGGATCTGTGCTTGCCCAAAGACGCAATCTCTCACGGTGCGCATCCTCGGCAGAGCCTGTTCCCGAAAAGGCAAACGTCCGGCTCCTTGTCCCACACGGAAGGTGGCAGCCCGGAAAGCTGATGCTGGTCTTCACCTTCCCCCTGCAGCCTATTCACAGGCACAACAGGTTTTGGGATCTCTGCTTGCCCAGAGAAGGAACATCTCACGGTGCGCATCCTCGGCAGAGCCTGTTCCCGAAAAGGCAAACGTCCGGCTCCTTGTCCCACACGGAAGGTGGCAGCCCTGAAAGCTGTTGATGGTCTTCACCTTCCCCCTGCAGCCTATTCACAGGCACAACAGGTTTGGGGATCTGTGCTTGCCCAGAGAAGGAACATCTCACGGTGCGCATCCTCGGCAGAGCCTGTTCCCGAAAAGGCAAACGTCCGGCTCCTTGTCCCACACGAAAGGTGGCAGCCCGGAAAGCTGTTGCTGGTCTTCACCTTCCCCCTGCAGCCTAT
This sequence comes from Haliaeetus albicilla, assembly GCF_947461875.1. NCBI lineage: Eukaryota > Metazoa > Chordata > Aves > Accipitriformes > Accipitridae > Haliaeetus > Haliaeetus albicilla. The sequence continues at coordinate 1,888,282 of NW_027212473.1, read as the reverse complement.
TCACAGGCACGACAGGTTTGGGGATCTGTGCTTGCCCAGAGAAGGAACATCTCACGGTGCGCATCCTCAGCAGAGCCTGTTCCCGAAAAGGCAAACGTCCGGCTCCTTGTCCCACACGGAAGGTGGCAGCCCGGAAAGCTGTTGCTGGTCTTCACCTTCCCCCTGCAGCCTATTCACAGGCACAACAGGTTTGGGGATCTGTGCTTGCCCAGAGAAGGAACATCTCACGGTGCGCATCCTCGGCAGAGCCTGTTCCCGAAAAGGCAAACGTCCGGCTCCTTGTCCCACACGGAAGGTGGCAGCCCGGAAAGCTGTTGCTGGTCTTCACCTTCCCCCTGCAGCCTATTCACAGGCACAACAGGTTTGGGGATCTGTGCTTGCCCAGAGAAGGAACATCTCACGGTGCGCATCCTCGGCAGAGCCTGTTCCCGAAAAGGCAAACGTCCGGCTCCTTGTCCCACACGGAAGGTGGCAGCCCGGAAAGCTGTTGCTGGTCTTCACCTTCCCCCTGCAGCCTATTCACAGGCACAACAGGTTTGGGGATCTGTGCTTGCCCAGAGAAGGAACATCTCACGGTGCGCATCCTCGGCAGAGCCTGTTCCCGAAAAGGCAAACGTCCGGCTCCTTGTCCCACACGGAAGGTGGCAGCCCGGAAAGCTGTTGCTGGTCTTCACCTTCCCCCTGCAGCCTATTCACAGGCACAACAGGTTTGGGGATCTGTGCTTGCCCAGAGAAGGAACATCTCACGGTGCGCATCCTCGGCAGAGCCTGTTCCCGAAAAGGCAAACGTCCGGCTCCTTGTCCCACACGGAAGGTGGCAGCCCGGAAAGCTGTTGCTGGTCTTCACCTTCCCCCTGCAGCCTATTCACAGGCACAACAGGTTTGGGGATCTGTGCTTGCCCAGAGAAGGAACATCTCACGGTGCGCATCTTCGGCAGAGCCTGTTCCCGAAAAGGCAAACCTCGGGCTCCTTGTCCCACACGGAAGGTGGCAGCCCGGAAAGCTGTTGCTGGTCTTCACCTTCCCCCTGCAGCCTATTCACAGGCACCACCGCACTGGGAATCTCTGCTTTCCAAAAGACGCAATCTCTCACGGTGCGCATCCTCGGCAGAGCCTGTTCCCAAAAAGGCAAACGTCCGGCTCCTTGTCCCACACGGAAGGTGGCAGCCCGGAAAGCTGTTGCTGGTCTTCACCTTCCCCCTGCAGCCTATTCAGAGGCACAACAGGTTTGGGGATCTGTGCTTGCCCAAAGACGCAGTCTCTCACGGTGCGCATCCTCGGCAGAGCCTGTTCCCGAAAAGGCAAACGTCCGGCTCCTTGTCCCACACGGAAGGTGGCAGCCCGGAAAGCTGTTGCTGGTCTTCACCTTCCCCCTGCAGCCTATTCACAGGCACAACAGGTTTTGGGATCTGTGCTTGCCCAGAGAAGGAACATCTCACGGTGCGCATCCTCGGCAGAGCCTGTTCCCGAAAAGGCAAACGTCCGGCTCCTTGTCCCACACGGAAGGTGGCAGCCCGGAAAGCTCTTGCTGGTCTTCACCTTCCCCCTGCAGCCTATTCACAGGCACAACAGGTTTGGGGATCTGTGCTTGCCCAGAGAAGGAACATCTCACGGTGCGCATCCTCGGCAGAGCCTGTTCCCGAAAAGGCAAACGTCCGGCTCCTTGTCCCACACGGAAGGTGGCAGCCCGGAAAGCTGTTGCTGGTCTTCACCTTCCCCCTGCAGCCTATTCACAGGCACAACAGGTTTGGGGATCTGTGCTTGCCCAGAGAAGGAACATCTCACGGTGCGCATCCTCGGCAGAGCCTGTTCCCGAAAAGGCAGACGTCCGGCTCCTTGTCCCACACGGAAGGTGGCAGCCCGGAAAGCTGTTGCTGGTCTTCACCTTCCCCCTGCAGCCTATTCACAGGCACAACAGGTTTGGGGATCTCTGCTTGCCCAGAGAAGGAACATCTCACGGTGCGCATCCTCGGCAGAGCCTGTTCCCGAAAAGGCAAACGTCCGGCTCCTTGTCCCACACGGAGGTGGCAGCCCGGAAAGCTGTTGCTGGTCTTCACCTTCCCCCTGCAGCCTATTCACAGGCACAACAGGTTTTGGGATCTGTGCTTGCCCAGAGAAGGAATATCTCACGGTGCGCATCCTCGGCAGAGCCTGTTCCCGAAAAGGCAAACGTCCGGCTCCTTGTCCCACACGGATGGTGGCAGCCCGGAAAGCTGTTGCTGGTCTTCACCTTCCCCCTGCAGCCTATTCACAGGCACAACAGGTTTGGGGATCTGTGCTTGCCCAGAGAAGGAACATCTCACGGTGCGCATCCTCGGCAGAGCCTGTTCCCGAAAAGGCAAACGTCCGGCTCCTTGTCCCACACGGAAGGTGGCAGCCCGGAAAGCTGTTGCTGGTCTTCACCTTCCCCCTGCAGCCTATTCACAGGCACAACAGGTTTGGGGATCTGTGCTTGCCCAGAGAAGGAACATCTCACGGTGCGCATCCTCGGCAGAGCCTGTTCCCGAAAAGGCAAACGTCCGGCTCCTTGTCCCACACGAAAGGTGGCAGCCCGGAAAGCTGTTGCTGGTCTTCACCTTCCCCCTGCAGCCTATTCACAGGCACAACAGGTTTGGGGATCTCTGCTTGCCCAGAGAAGGAACATCTCACGGTGCGCATCCTCGGCAGAGCCTGTTCCCGAAAAGGCAAACGTCCGGCTCCTTGTCCCACACGGAAGGTGGCAGCCCGGAAAGCTGTTGCTGGTCTTCACCTTCCCCCTGCAGCCTATTCACAGGCACAACAGGTTTGGGGATCTCTGCTTGCCCAGAGAAGGAACATCTCACGGTGCGCATCCTCGGCAGAGCCTGTTCCCGAAAAGGCAAACGTCCGGCTCCTTGTCCCACACGGAAGGTGGCAGCCCTGAAAGCTGTTGCTGGTCTTCACCTTCCCCCTGCAGCCTATTCACAGGCACAACAGGTTTGGGGATCTGTGCTTGCCCAAAGACGCAATCTCTCACGGTGCGCATCCTCGGCAGAGCCTGTTCCCGAAAAGGCAAACGTCCGGCTCCTTGTCCCACACGGAAGGTGGCAGCCCGGAAAGCTGATGCTGGTCTTCACCTTCCCCCTGCAGCCTATTCACAGGCACAACAGGTTTTGGGATCTCTGCTTGCCCAGAGAAGGAACATCTCACGGTGCGCATCCTCGGCAGAGCCTGTTCCCGAAAAGGCAAACGTCCGGCTCCTTGTCCCACACGGAAGGTGGCAGCCCTGAAAGCTGTTGATGGTCTTCACCTTCCCCCTGCAGCCTATTCACAGGCACAACAGGTTTGGGGATCTGTGCTTGCCCAGAGAAGGAACATCTCACGGTGCGCATCCTCGGCAGAGCCTGTTCCCGAAAAGGCAAACGTCCGGCTCCTTGTCCCACACGAAAGGTGGCAGCCCGGAAAGCTGTTGCTGGTCTTCACCTTCCCCCTGCAGCCTATTCACAGGCACGACAGGTTTGGGGATCTGTGCTTGCCCAGAGAAGGAACATCTCACGGTGCGCATCCTCAGCAGAGCCTGTTCCCGAAAAGGCAAACGTCCGGCTCCTTGTCCCACACGGAAGGTGGCAGCCCGGAAAGCTGTTGCTGGTCTTCACCTTCCCCCTGCAGCCTATTCACAGGCACAACAGGTTTGGGGATCTGTGCTTGCCCAGAGAAGGAACATCTCACGGTGCGCATCCTCGGCAGAGCCTGTTCCCGAAAAGGCAAACGTCCGGCTCCTTGTCCCACACGGAAGGTGGCAGCCCGGAAAGCTGTTGCTGGTCTTCACCTTCCCCCTGCAGCCTATTCACAGGCACGACAGGTTTTGGGATCTCTGCTTGCCCAGAGAAGGAACATCTCACGGTGCGCATCCTCGGCAGAGCCTGTTCCCGAAAAGGCAAACGTCCGGCTCCTTGTCCCACACGGAAGGTGGCAGCCCGGAAAGCTGTTGCTGGTCTTCACCTTCCCCCTGCAGCCTATTCACAGGCACAACAGGTTTGGGGATCTCTGCTTGCCCAGAGAAGGAACATCTCACGGTGCGCATCCTCGGCAGAGCCTGTTCCCGAAAAGGCAAACGTCCGGCTCCTTGTCCCACACGGAAGGTGGCAGCCCGGAAAGCTGTTGCTGGTCTTCACCTTCCCCCTGCAGCCTATTCACAGGCACAACAGGTTTGGGGATCTGTGCTTGCCCAGAGAAGGAACATCTCACGGTGCGCATCCTCGGCAGAGCCTGTTCCCGAAAAGGCAAACGTCCGGCTCCTTGTCCCACACGGAAGGTGGCAGCCCGGAAAGCTGTTGCTGGTCTTCACCTTCCCCCTGCAGCCTATTCACAGGCACAACAGGTTTGGGGATCTGTGCTTGCCCAGAGAAGGAACATCTCACGGTGCGCATCTTCGGCAGAGCCTGTTCCCGAAAAGGCAAACCTCGGGCTCCTTGTCCCACACGGAAGGTGGCAGCCCGGAAAGCTGTTGCTGGTCTTCACCTTCCCCCTGCAGCCTATTCACAGGCACCACCGCACTGGGAATCTCTGCTTTCCAAAAGACGCAATCTCTCACGGTGCGCATCCTCGGCAGAGCCTGTTCCCAAAAAGGCAAACGTCCGGCTCCTTGTCCCACACGGAAGGTGGCAGCCCGGAAAGCTCTTGCTGGTCTTCACCTTCCCCCTGCAGCCTATTCAGAGGCACAACAGGTTTGGGGATCTGTGCTTGCCCAAAGACGCAGTCTCTCACGGTGCGCATCCTCGGCAGAGCCTGTTCCCGAAAAGGCAAACGTCCGGCTCCTTGTCCCACACGGAAGGTGGCAGCCCGGAAAGCTGTTGCTGGTCTTCACCTTCCCCCTGCAGCCTATTCACAGGCACAACAGGTTTTGGGATCTGTGCTTGCCCAGAGAAGGAACATCTCACGGTGCGCATCCTCGGCAGAGCCTGTTCCCGAAAAGGCAAACGTCCGGCTCCTTGTCCCACACGGAAGGTGGCAGCCCGGAAAGCTCTTGCTGGTCTTCACCTTCCCCCTGCAGCCTATTCACAGGCACAACAGGTTTGGGGATCTGTGCTTGCCCAGAGAAGGAACATCTCACGGTGCGCATCCTCGGCAGAGCCTGTTCCCGAAAAGGCAAACGTCCGGCTCCTTGTCCCACACGGAAGGTGGCAGCCCGGAAAGCTGTTGCTGGTCTTCACCTTCCCCCTGCAGCCTAGTCACAGGCACCACCGCACTGGGAATCTCTGCTTTCCCAAAGACGCAATCTCTCACGGTGCGCATCCTCGGCAGAGCCTGTTCCCGAAAAGGCAAACGTCCGGCTCCTTGTCCCACACGGAAGGTGGCAGCCCGGAAAGCTGTTGCTGGTCTTCACCTTCCCCCTGCAGCCTATTCACAGGCACAACAGGTTTGGGGATCTGTGCTTGCCCAGAGAAGGAACATCTCACGGTGCGCATCCTCGGCAGAGCCTGTTCCCAAAAAGGCAAACGTCCGGCTCCTTGTCCCACACGGAAGGTGGCAGCCCGGAAAGCTGTTGCTGGTCTTCACCTTCCCCCTGCAGCCTATTCACAGGCACAACAGGTTTGGGGATCTGTGCTTGCCCAGAGAAGGAACATCTCACGGTGCGCATCCTCGGCAGAGCCTGTTCCCGAAAAGGCAAACGTCCGGCTCCTTGTCCCACACGGAAGGTGGCAGCCCGGAAAGCTGTTGCTGGTCTTCACCTTCCCCCTGCAGCCTATTCACAGGCACAACAGGTTTGGGGATCTGTGCTTGCCCAGAGAAGGAACATCTCACGGTGCGCATCCTCGGCAGAGCCTGTTCCCGAAAAGGCAGACGTCCGGCTCCTTGTCCCACACGGAAGGTGGCAGCCCTGAAAGCTGTTGCTGGTCTTCACCTTCCCCCTGCAGCCTATTCACAGGCACAACAGGTTTGGGGATCTGTGCTTGCCCAGAGAAGGAACATCTCACGGTGCGCATCCTCGGCAGAGCCTGTTCCCGAAAAGGCAAACGTCCGGCTCCTTGTCCCACACGGAGGTGGCAGCCCGGAAAGCTGTTGCTGGTCTTCACCTTCCCCCTGCAGCCTATTCACAGGCACAACAGGTTTGGGGATCTGTGCTTGCCCAGAGAAGGAACATCTCACGGTGTGCATCCTCGGCAGAGCCTGTTCCCAAAAAGGCAAACGTCTGGCTCCTTGTCCCACACGGAAGGTGGCAGCCCGGAAAGCTGTTGCTGGTCTTCACCTTCCCCCTGCAGCCTATTCACAGGCACAACAGGTTTTGGGATCTGTGCTTGCCCAGAGAAGGAACATCTCACGGTGCGCATCCTCGGCAGAGCCTGTTCCCGAAAAGGCAAACGTCCGGCTCCTTGTCCCACACGGAAGGTGGCAGCCCGGAAAGCTGTTGCTGGTCTTCACCTTCCCCCTGCAGCCTATTCACAGGCACAACAGGTTTGGGGATCTGTGCTTGCCCAGAGAAGGAACATCTCACGGTGCGCATCCTCGGCAGAGCCTGTTCCCGAAAAGGCAAACGTCCGGCTCCTTGTCCCACACGGATGGTGGCAGCCCGGAAAGCTGTTGCTGGTCTTCACCTTCCCCCTGCAGCCTATTCACAGGCACAACAGGTTTTGGGATCTGTGCTTGCCCAGAGAAGGAACATCTCACGGTGCGCATCCTCGGCAGAGCCTGTTCCCGAAAAGGCAAACGTCCGGCTCCTTGTCCCACACGGAAGGTGGCAGCCCGGAAAGCTGTTGCTGGTCTTCACCTTCCCCCTGCAGCCTATTCACAGGCACAACAGGTTTGGGGATCTGTGCTTGCCCAAAGACGCAATCTCTCACGGTGCGCATCCTCGGCAGAGCCTGTTCCCGAAAAGGCAAACGTCCGGCTCCTTGTCCCACACGGAAGGTGGCAGCCCTGAAAGCTGTTGCTGGTCTTCACCTTCCCCCTGCAGCCTATTCACAGGCACAACAGGTTTGGGGATCTGTGCTTGCCCAGAGAAGGAACATCTCACGGTGCGCATCCTCGGCAGAGCCTGTTCCCGAAAAGGCAAACGTCCGGCTCCTTGTCCCACACGGAAGGTGGCAGCCCGGAAAGCTGTTGCTGGTCTTCACCTTCCCCCTGCAGCCTATTCACAGGCACAACAGGTTTGGGGATCTGTGCTTGCCCAGAGAAGGAACATCTCACGGTGCGCATCCTCGGCAGAGCCTGTTCCCGAAAAGGCAAACGTCCGGCTCCTTGTCCCACACGGAAGGTGGCAGCCCGGAAAGCTGTTGCTGGTCTTCACCTTCCCCCTGCAGCCTATTCACAGGCACAACAGGTTTTGGGATCTGTGCTTGCCCAGAGAAGGAACATCTCACGGTGCGCATCCTCGGCAGAGCCTGTTCCCGAAAAGGCAAACGTCCGGCTCCTTGTCCCACACGGAAGTTGGCAGCCCGGAAAGCTGTTGCTGGTCTTCACCTTCCCCCTGCAGCCTATTCACAGGCACAACAGGTTTGGGGATCTGTGCTTGCCCAGAGAAGGAACATCTCACGGTGCGCATCCTCGGCAGAGCCTGTTCCCAAAAAGGCAAACGTCCGGCTCCTTGTCCCACACGGATGGTGGCAGCCCGGAAAGCTGTTGCTGGTCTTCACCTTCCCCCTGCAGCCTATTCACAGGCACAACAGGTTTGGGGATCTGTGCTTGCCCAGAGAAGGAACATCTCACGGTGCGCATCCTCGGCAGAGCCTGTTCCCGAAAAGGCAAACGTCCGGCTCCTTGTCCCACACGGAAGGTGGCAGCCCGGAAAGCTGTTGCTGGTCTTCACCTTCCCCCTGCAGCCTATTCACAGGCACAACAGGTTTTGGGATCTCTGCTTGCCCAGAGAAGGAACATCTCACGGTGCGCATCCTCGGCAGAGCCTGTTCCCGAAAAGGCAAACGTCCGGCTCCTTGTCCCACACGGAAGGTGGCAGCCCGGAAAGCTGTTGCTGGTCTTCACCTTCCCCCTGCAGCCTATTCACAGGCACAACAGGTTTGGGGATCTGTGCTTGCCCAGAGAAGGAACATCTCACGGTGCGCATCCTCGGCAGAGCCTGTTCCCGAAAAGGCAAACGTCCGGCTCCTTGTCCCACACGGAAGGTGGCAGCCCGGAAAGCTGTTGCTGGTCTTCACCTTCCCCCTGCAGCCTATTCACAGGCACAACAGGTTTGGGGATCTCTGCTTGCCCAGAGAAGGAACATCTCACGGTGCGCATCCTCGGCAGAGCCTGTTCCCGAAAAGGCAAACATCCGGCTCCTTGTCCCACACGGAAGGTGGCAGCCCGGAAAGCTGTTGCTGGTCTTCACCTTCCCCCTGCAGCCTATTCACAGGCACAACAGGTTTGGGGATCTGTGCTTGCCCAGAGAAGGAACATCTCACGGTGCGCATCCTCGGCAGAGCCTGTTCCCGAAAAGGCAAACGTCCGGCTCCTTGTCCCACACGGAAGGTGGCAGCCCTGAAAGCTGTTGCTGGTCTTCACCTTCCCCCTGCAGCCTATTCACAGGCACAACAGGTTTGCGGATCTGTGCTTGCCCAGAGAAGGAACATCTCACGGTGCGCATCCTCGGCAGAGCCTGTTCCCGAAAAGGCAAACGTCCGGCTCCTTGTCCCACACGGAAGGTGGCAGCCCGGAAAGCTGTTGCTGGTCTTCACCTTCCCCCTGCAGCCTATTCACAGGCACAACAGGTTTGGGGATCTGTGCTTGCCCAGAGAAGGAACATCTCACGGTACGCATCCTCAGCAGAGCCTGTTCCCGAAAAGGCAAACGTCCGGCTCCTTGTCCCACACGGAAGGTGGCAGCCCGGAAAGCTGTTGCTGGTCTTCACCTTCCCCCTGCAGCCTATTCACAGGCACAACAGGTTTGGGGATCTGTGCTTGCCCAAAGACGCAATCTCTCACGGTGCGCATCCTCGGCAGAGCCTGTTCCCGAAAAGGCAAACGTCCGGCTCCTTGTCCCACACGGAAGGTGGCAGCCCGGAAAGCTGTTGCTGGTCTTCACCTTCCCCCTGCAGCCTATTCACAGGCACAACAGGTTTTGGGATCTGTGCTTGCCCAGAGAAGGAACATCTCACGGTGCGCATCCTCGGCAGAGCCTGTTCCCGAAAAGGCAAACGTCCGGCTCCTTGTCCCACACAGAAGGTGGCAGCCCTGAAAGCTGTTGCTGGTCTTCACCTTCCCCCTGCAGCCTATTCACAGGCACAACAGGTTTGGGGATCTGTGCTTGCCCAGAGAAGGAACATCTCACGGTGCTCATCCTCGGCAGAGCCTGTTCCCGAAAAGGCAAACGTCCGGCTCCTTGTCCCACACGGAAGGTGGCAGCCCGGAAAGCTCTTGCTGGTCTTCACCTTCCCCCTGCAGCCTATTCACAGGCACAACAGGTTTGGGGATCTGTGCTTGCCCAGAGAAGGAACATCTCACGGTGCGCATCCTCGGCAGAGCCTGTTCCCGAAAAGGCAAACGTCCGGCTCCTTGTCCCACACGGAAGGTGGCAGCCCTGAAAGCTGTTGCTGGTCTTCACCTTCCCCCTGCGGCCTATTCACAGGCACAACAGGTTTTGGGATCTCTGCTTGCGCAGAGAAGGAACATCTCACGGTGCGCATCCTCGGCAGAGCCTGTTCCCGAAAAGGCAAACGTCCGGCTCCTTGTCCCACACGGAAGTTGGCAGCCCGGAAAGCTGTTGCTGGTCTTCACCTTCCCCCTGCAGCCTATTCACAGGCACAACAGGTTTGGGGATCTCTGCTTGCCCAGAGAAGGAACATCTCACGGTGCGCATCCTCGGCAGAGCCTGTTCCCGAAAAGGCAAACGTCCGGCTCCTTGTCCCACACGGAAGGTGGCAGCCCGGAAAGCTGTTGCTGGTCTTCACCTTCCCCCTGCAGCCTATTCACAGGCACAACAGGTTTTGGGATCTGTGCTTGCCCAGAGAAGGAACATCTCACGGTGCGCATCCTCGGCAGAGCCTGTTCCCGAAAAGGCAAACGTCCGGCTCCTTGTCCCACACGGAAGGTGGCAGCCCGGAAAGCTGTTGCTGGTCTTCACCTTCCCCCTGCAGCCTAGTCACAGGCACCACCGCACTGGGAATCTCTGCTTTCCCAAAGACGCAATCTCTCGCGGTGCGCATCCTCGGCAGAGCCTGTTCCCAAAAAGGCAAACGTCCGGCTCCTTGTCCCACACGGAAGGTGGCAGCCCGGAAAGCTGTTGCTGGTCTTCACCTTCCCCCTGCAGCCTATTCACAGGCACAACAGGTTTGGGGATCTCTGCTTGCGCAGAGAAGGAACATCTCACGGTGCGCATCCTCGGCAGAGCCTGTTCCCGAAAAGGCAAACGTCCGGCTCCTTGTCCCACACGGAAGGTGGCAGCCCGGAAAGCTCTTGCTGGTCTTCACCTTCCCCCTGCAGCCTATTCACAGGCACAACAGGTTTTGGGATCTGTGCTTGCCCAGAGAAGGAACATCTCACGGTGCGCATCCTCGGCAGAGCCTGTTCCCGAAAAGGCAAACGTCCAGCTCCTTGTCCCACACGGAAGGTGGCAGCCCGGAAAGCTGTTGCTGGTCTTCACCTTCCCCCTGCAGCCTAGTCACAGGCACCACCGCACTGGGAATCTCTGCTTTCCCAAAGACGCAATCTCTCACGGTGCGCATCCTCGGCAGAGCCTGTTCCCGAAAAGGCAAACGTCCGGCTCCTTGTCCCACATGGAAGGTGGCAGCCCGGAAAGCTGTTGCTGGTCTTCACCTTCCCCCTGCAGCCTATTCACAGGCACAACAGGTTTGGGGATCTGTGCTTGCCCAGAGAAGGAACATCTCACGGTGCGCATCCTCGGCAGAGCCTGTTCCCGAAAAGGCAAACGTCCGGCTCCTTGTCCCACACGGAAGGTGGCAGCCCGGAAAGCTGTTGCTGGTCTTCACCTTCCCCCTGCAGCCTATTCACAGGCACAACAGGTTTGGGGATCTGTGCTTGCCCAGAGAAGGAACATCTCACGGTGCGCATCCTCGGCAGAGCCTGTTCCCGAAAAGGCAAACGTCCGGCTCCTTGTCCCACACGGAAGGTGGCAGCCCGGAAAGCTCTTGCTGGTCTTCACCTTCCCCCTGCAGCCTATTCACAGGCACAACAGGTTTGGGGATCTGTGCTTGCCCAGAGAAGGAACATCTCACGGTGCGCATCCTCGGCAGAGCCTGTTCCCGAAAAGGCAAACGTCCGGCTCCTTGTCCCACACGGAAGGTGGCAGCCCTGAAAGCTGTTGCTGGTCTTCACCTTCCCCCTGCAGCCTATTCACAGGCACAACAGGTTTGGGGATCTGTGCTTGCCCAGAGAAGGAACATCTCACGGTGCGCATCCTCGGCAGAGCCTGTTCCCGAAAAGGCAAACGTCCGGCTCCTTGTCCCACACGGAAGGTGGCAGCCCGGAAAGCTGTTGCTGGTCTTCACCTTCCCCCTGCAGCCTATTCACAGGCACAACAGGTTTGGGGATCTGTGCTTGCCCAGAGAAGGAACATCTCACGGTACGCATCCTCAGCAGAGCCTGTTCCCGAAAAGGCAAACGTCCGGCTCCTTGTCCCACACGGAAGGTGGCAGCCCGGAAAGCTGTTGCTGGTCTTCACCTTCCCCCTGCAGCCTATTCACAGGCACAACAGGTTTTGGGATCTGTGCTTGCCCAGAGAAGGAACATCTCACGGTGCGCATCCTCGGCAGAGCCTGTTCCCGAAAAGGCAAACGTCCGGCTCCTTGTCCCACACGGAAGGTGGCAGCCCTGAAAGCTGTTGCTGGTCTTCACCTTCCCCCTGCAGCCTAGTCACAGGCACCACCGCACTGGGAATCTCTGCTTTCCCAAAGACGCAATCTCTCGCGGTGCGCATCCTCGGCAGAGCCTGTTCCCAAAAAGGCAAACGTCCGGCTCCTTGTCCCACACGGAAGGTGGCAGCCCGGAAAGCTGTTGCTGGTCTTCACCTTCACCCTGCAGCCTATTCACAGGCACAACAGGTTTGGGGATCTCTGCTTGCGCAGAGAAGGAACATCTCACGGTGCGCATCCTCGGCAGAGCCTGTTCCCGAAAAGGCAAACGTCCGGCTCCTTGTCCCACACGGAAGGTGGCAGCCCGGAAAGCTCTTGCTGGTCTTCACCTTCCCCCTGCAGCCTATTCACAGGCACAACAGGTTTTGGGATCTGTGCTTGCCCAGAGAAGGAACATCTCACGGTGCGCATCCTCGGCAGAGCCTGTTCCCGAAAAGGCAAACGTCCAGCTCCTTGTCCCACACGGAAGGTGGCAGCCCGGAAAGCTGTTGCTGGTCTTCACCTTCCCCCTGCAGCCTAGTCACAGGCACCACCGCACTGGGAATCTCTGCTTTCCCAAAGACGCAATCTCTCACGGTGCGCATCCTCGGCAGAGCCTGTTCCCGAAAAGGCAAACGTCCGGCTCCTTGTCCCACATGGAAGGTGGCAGCCCGGAAAGCTGTTGCTGGTCTTCACCTTCCCCCTGCAGCCTATTCACAGGCACAACAGGTTTGGGGATCTGTGCTTGCCCAGAGAAGGAACATCTCACGGTGCGCATCCTCGGCAGAGCCTGTTCCCGAAAAGGCAAACGTCCGGCTCCTTGTCCCACACGGAAGGTGGCAGCCCGGAAAGCTGTTGCTGGTCTTCACCTTCCCCCTGCAGCCTATTCACAGGCACAACAGGTTTGGGGATCTGTGCTTGCCCAGAGAAGGAACATCTCACGGTGCGCATCCTCGGCAGAGCCTGTTCCCGAAAAGGCAAACGTCCGGCTCCTTGTCCCACACGGAAGGTGGCAGCCCGGAAAGCTGTTGCTGGTCTTCACCTTCCCCCTGCAGCCTATTCACAGGCACAACAGGTTTGGGGATCTGTGCTTGCCCAGAGAAGGAACATCTCACGGTGCGCATCCTCGGCAGAGCCTGTTCCCGAAAAGGCAAACGTCCGGCTCCTTGTCCCACACGGAAGGTGGCAGCCCTGAAAGCTGTTGCTGGTCTTCACCTTCCCCCTGCAGCCTATTCACAGGCACAACAGGTTTGGGGATCTGTGCTTGCCCAGAGAAGGAACATCTCACGGTGCGCATCCTCGGCAGAGCCTGTTCCCGAAAAGGCAAACGTCCGGCTCCTTGTCCCACACGGAAGGTGGCAGCCCGGAAAGCTGTTGCTGGTCTTCACCTTCCCCCTGCAGCCTATTCACAGGCACAACAGGTTTGGGGATCTGTGCTTGCCCAGAGAAGGAACATCTCACGGTACGCATCCTCAGCAGAGCCTGTTCCCGAAAAGGCAAACGTCCGGCTCCTTGTCCCACACGGAAGGTGGCAGCCCGGAAAGCTGTTGCTGGTCTTCACCTTCCCCCTGCAGCCTATTCACAGGCACAACAGGTTTTGGGATCTGTGCTTGCCCAGAGAAGGAACATCTCACGGTGCGCATCCTCGGCAGAGCCTGTTCCCGAAAAGGCAAACGTCCGGCTCCTTGTCCCACACGGAAGGTGGCAGCCCTGAAAGCTGTTGCTGGTCTTCACCTTCCCCCTGCAGCCTATTCACAGGCACAACAGGTTTGGGGATCTGTGCTTGCCCAAAGACGCAATCTCTCACGGTGCGCATCATCGGCAGAGCCTGTTCCCGAAAAGGCAAACGTCCGGCTCCTTGTCCCACACGGAAGGTGGCAGCCCTGAAAGCTCTTGCTGGTCTTCACCTTCCCCCTGCAGCCTATTCACAGGCACAACAGGTTTGGGGATCTCTGCTTGCGCAGAGAAGGAACATCTCACGGTGCGCATCCTCGGCAGAGCCTGTTCCCGAAAAGGCAAACGTCCGGATCCTTGTCCCACACGGAAGGTGGCAGCCCTGAAAGCTGTTGCTGGTCTTCACCTTCCCCCTGCAGCCTATTCACAGGCACAACAGGTTTGGGGATCTGTGCTTGCCCAGAGAAGGAACATCTCACGGTGCTCATCCTCGGCAGAGCCTGTTCCCGAAAAGGCAAACGTCCGGCTCCTTGTCCCACACGGAAGGTGGCAGCCCGGAAAGCTGTTGCTGGTCTTCACCTTCCCCCTGCAGCCTATTCACAGGCACAACAGGTTTGGGGATCTGTGCTTGCCCAGAGAAGGAACATCTCACGGTGCGCATCCTCGGCAGAGCCTGTTCCCGAAAAGGCAAACGTCCGGCTCCTTGTCCCACACGGAAGGTGGCAGCCCTGAAAGCTGTTGCTGGTCTTCACCTTCCCCCTGCGGCCTATTCACAGGCACAACAGGTTTTGGGATCTGTGCTTGCCCAGAGAAGGAACATCTCACGGTGCGCATCCTCGGCAGAGCCTGTTCCCGAAAAGGCAAACGTCCGGCTCCTTGTCCCACACGGAAGGTGGCAGCCCGGAAAGCTGTTGCTGGTCTTCACCTTCCCCCTGCAGCCTAGTCACAGGCACCACCGCACTGGGAATCTCTGCTTTCCCAAAGACGCAATCTCTCACGGTGCGCATCCTCGGCAGAGCCTGTTCCCGAAAAGGCAAACGTCCGGCTCCTTGTCCCACATGGAAGGTGGCAGCCCGGAAAGCTGTTGCTGGTCTTCACCTTCCCCCTGCAGCCTATTCACAGGCACAACAGGTTTGGGGATCTCTGCTTGCCCAGAGAAGGAACATCTCACGGTGCGCATCCTCGGCAGAGCCTGTTCCCGAAAAGGCAAACGTCCGGCTCCTTGTCCCACACGGAAGGTGGCAGCCCGGAAAGCTGTTGCTGGTCTTCACCTTCCCCCTGCAGCCTATTCACAGGCACAACAGGTTTGGGGATCTCTGCTTGCCCAGAGAAGGAACATCTCACGGTGCGCATCCTCGGCAGAGCCTGTTCCCGAAAAGGCAAACGTCCGGCTCCTTGTCCCACACGGAAGGTGGCAGCCCGGAAAGCTGTTGCTGGTCTTCACCTTCCCCCTGCAGCCTATTCACAGGCACAACAGGTTTGGGGATCTGTGCTTGCCCAGAGAAGGAACATCTCACGGTGCGCATCCTCGGCAGAGCCTGTTCCCGAAAAGGCAAACGTCCGGCTCCTTGTCCCACACGGAAGGTGGCAGCCCGGAAAGCTGTTGCTGGTCTTCACCTTCCCCCTGCAGCCTATTCACAGGCACCACCGCACTGGGAATCTCTGCTTTCCCAAAGACGCAATCTCTCACGGTGCGCATCCTCGGCAGAGCCTGTTCCCGAAAAGGCAAACGTCCAGCTCCTTGTCCCACACGGAAGGTGGCAGCCCGGAAAGCTGTTGCTGGTCTTCACCTTTCCCCTGCAGCCTATTCACAGGCACAACAGGTTTGGGGATCTCTGCTTGCCCAGAGAAGGAACATCTCACGGTGCGCATCCTCGGCAGAGCCTGTTCCCGAAAAGGCAAACGTCCGGCTCCTTGTCCCACACGGAAGGTGGCAGCCCGGAAAGCTGTTGCTGGTCTTCACCTTCCCCCTGCAGCCTAGTCACAGGCACAACAGGTTTGGGGATCTGTGCTTGCCCAGAGAAGGAACATCTCACGGTGCGCATCCTCGGCAGAGCCTGTTCCCGAAAAGGCAAACGTCCGGCTCCTTGTCCCACACGGAAGGTGGCAGCCCGGAAAGCTGTTGCTGGTCTTCACCTTCCCCCTGCAGCCTATTCACAGGCACAACAGGTTTGGGGATCTCTGCTTGCCCAGAGAAGGAACATCTCACGGTGCGCATCCTCGGCAGAGCCTGTTCCCGAAAAGGCAAACGTCCGGCTCCTTGTCCCACACGGAAGGTGGCAGCCCGGAAAGCTCTTGCTGGTCTTCACCTTCCCCCTGCAGCCTATTCACAGGCACAACAGGTTTGGGGATCTCTGCTTGCCCAGAGAAGGAACATCTCACGGTGCGCATCCTCGGCAGAGCCTGTTCCCGAAAAGGCAAACGTCCGGCTCCTTGTCCCACACGGAAGGTGGCAGCCCTGAAAGCTCTTGCTGGTCTTCACCTTCCCCCTGCGGCCTATTCACAGGCACAACAGGTTTTGGGATCTCTGCTTGCGCAGAGAAGGAACATCTCACGGTGCGCATCCTCGGCAGAGCCTGTTCCCGAAAAGGCAAACGTCCGGCTCCTTGTCCCACACGGAAGGTGGCAGCCCGGAAAGCTCTTGCTGGTCTTCACCTTCCCCCTGCAGCCTATTCACAGGCACAACAGGTTTGGGGATCTCTGCTTGCCCAGAGAAGGAACATCTCACGGTGCGCATCCTCGGCAGAGCCTGTTCCCGAAAAGGCAAACGTCCGGCTCCTTGTCCCACACGGAAGGTGGCAGCCCGGAAAGCTGTTGCTGGTCTTCACCTTCCCCCTGCAGCCTATTCACAGGCACAACAGGTTTGGGGATCTCTGCTTGCCCAGAGAAGGAACATCTCACGGTGCGCATCCTCGGCAGAGCCTGTTCCCGAAAAGGCAAACGTCCGGCTCCTTGTCCCACATGGAAGGTGGCAGCCCGGAAAGCTGTTGCTGGTCTTCACCTTCCCCCTGCAGCCTATTCACAGGCACAACAGGTTTTGGGATCTGTGCTTGCCCAGAGAAGGAACATCTCACGGTGCGCATCCTCGGCAGAGCCTGTTCCCGAAAAGGCAAACGTCCAGCTCCTTGTCCCACACGGAAGGTGGCAGCCCGGAAAGCTGTTGCTGGTCTTCACCTTCCCCCTGCAGCCTAGTCACAGGCACCACCGCACTGGGAATCTCTGCTTTCCCAAAGACGCAATCTCTCACGGTGCGCATCCTCGGCAGAGCCTGTTCCCGAAAAGGCAAACGTCCGGCTCCTTGTCCCACACGGAAGGTGGCAGCCCGGAAAGCTGTTGCTGGTCTTCACCTTCCCCCTGCAGCCTATTCACAGGCACAACAGGTTTGGGGATCTGTGCTTGCCCAGAGAAGGAACATCTCACGGTGCGCATCCTCGGCAGAGCCTGTTCCCGAAAAGGCAAACGTCCGGCTCCTTGTCCCACACGGAAGGTGGCAGCCCGGAAAGCTGTTGCTGGTCTTCACCTTCCCCCTGCAGCCTATTCACAGGCACAACAGGTTTGGGGATCTGTGCTTGCCCAGAGAAGGAACATCTCACGGTGCGCATCCTCGGCAGAGCCTGTTCCCGAAAAGGCAAACGTCCGGCTCCTTGTCCCACACGGAAGGTGGGGGCCCGGAAAGCTCTTGCTGGTCTTCACCTTCCCCCTGCAGCCTATTCACAGGCACAACAGGTTTGGGGATCTCTGCTTGCCCAGAGAAGGAACATCTCACGGTGCGCATCCTCGGCAGAGCCTGTTCCCGAAAAGGCAAACGTCCGGCTCCTTGTCCCACACGGAAGGTGGCAGCCCTGAAAGCTGTTGCTGGTCTTCACCTTCCCCCTGCGGCCTATTCACAGGCACAACAGGTTTTGGGATCTCTGCTTGCCCAGAGAAGGAACATCTCACGGTGCGCATCCTCGGCAGAGCCTGTTCCCGAAAAGGCAAACGTCCGGCTCCTTGTCCCACACGGAAGGTGGCAGCCCTGAAAGCTGTTGCTGGTCTTCACCTTCCCCCTGCAGCCTATTCACAGGCACAACAGGTTTGGGGATCTGTGCTTGCCCAGAGAAGGAACATCTCACGGTGCGCATCCTCGGCAGAGCCTGTTCCCGAAAAGGCAAACGTCCGGCTCCTTGTCCCACACGGAAGGTGGCAGCCCGGAAAGCTGTTGCTGGTCTTCACCTTCCCCCTGCAGCCTATTCACAGGCACAACAGGTTTGGGGATCTGTGCTTGCCCAGAGAAGGAACATCTCACGGTGCGCATCCTCAGCAGAGCCTGTTCCCGAAAAGGCAAACGTCCGGCTCCTTGTCCCACACGGAAGTTGGCAGCCCGGAAAGCTGTTGCTGGTCTTCACCTTCCCCCTGCAGCCTATTCACAGGCACAACAGGTTTGGGGATCTGTGCTTGCCCAGAGAAGGAACATCTCACGGTGCGCATCCTCGGCAGAGCCTGTTCCCGAAAAGGCAAACGTCCGGCTCCTTGTCCCACACGGAAGGTGGCAGCCCGGAAAGCTCTTGCTGGTCTTCACCTTCCCCCTGCAGCCTATTCACAGGCACAACAGGTTTTGGGATCTGTGCTTGCCCAGAGAAGGAACATCTCACGGTGCGCATCCTCGGCAGAGCCTGTTCCCGAAAAGGCAAACGTCCGGCTCCTTGTCCCACACGGAAGGTGGCAGCCCTGAAAGCTCTTGCTGGTCTTCACCTTCCCCCTGCAGCCTATTCACAGGCACAACAGGTTTTGGGATCTGTGCTTGCCCAGAGAAGGAACATCTCACGGTGCGCATCCTCGGCAGAGCCTGTTCCCGAAAAGGCAAACGTCCAGCTCCTTGTCCCAACGGATGGTGGCAGCCCGGAAAGCTGTTGCTGGTCTTCACCTTCCCCCTGCAGCCTATTCACAGGCACAACAGGTTTGGGGATCTGTGCTTGCGCAGAGAAGGAACATCTCACGGTGCGCATCCTCGGCAGAGCCTGTTCCCGAAAAGGCAAACGTCCGGCTCCTTGTCCCACACGGAAGGTGGCAGCCCGGAAAGCTCTTGCTGGTCTTCACCTTCCCCCTGCAGCCTATTCACAGGCACAACAGGTTTGGGGATCTCTGCTTGCCCAGAGAAGGAACATCTCACGGTGCGCATCCTCGGCAGAGCCTGTTCCCGAAAAGGCAAACGTCCGGCTCCTTGTCCCACACGGAAGGTGGCAGCCCTGAAAGCTGTTGCTGGTCTTCACCTTCCCCCTGCAGCCTATTCAGAGGCACAACAGGTTTGGGGATCTGTGCTTGCCCAGAGAAGGAACATCTCACGGTGCGCATCCTCGGCAGAGCCTGTTCCCGAAAAGGCAAACGTCCGGCTCCTTGTCCCACACGGAAGGTGGCAGCCCGGAAAGCTGTTGCTGGTCTTCACCTTCCCCCTGCAGCCTATTCACAGGCACAACAGGTTTGGGGATCTGTGCTTGCCCAGAGAAGGAACATCTCACGGTACGCATCCTCAGCAGAGCCTGTTCCCGAAAAGGCAAACGTCCGGCTCCTTGTCCCACACGGAAGGTGGCAGCCCGGAAAGCTGTTGCTGGTCTTCACCTTCCCCCTGCAGCCTATTCACAGGCACAACAGGTTTGGGGAATCTGTGCTTGCCCAGAGAAGGAACATCTCACGGTGCGCATCCTCGGCAGAGCCTGTTCCCGAAAAGGCAAACGTCCGGCTCCTTGTCCCACACGGAAGGTGGCAGCCCGGAAAGCTGTTGCTGGTCTTCACCTTCCCCCTGCAGCCTATTCACAGGCACAACAGGTTTGGGGATCTGTGCTTGCCCAAAGGCGCAATCTCTCACGGTGCGCATCCTCGGCAGAGCCTGTTCCCGAAAAGGCAAACGTCCGGCTCCTTGTCCCACACGGAAGGTGGCAGCCCGGAAAGCTGTTGCTGGTCTTCACCTTCCCCCTGCAGCCTATTCACAGGCACAACAGGTTTGGGGATCTGTGCTTGCCCAGAGAAGGAACATCTCACGGTGCGCATCCTCGGCAGAGCCTGTTCCCGAAAAGGCAAACGTCCGGCTCCTTGTCCCACACGGAAGGTGGCAGCCCGGAAAGCTGTTGCTGGTCTTCACCTTCCCCCTGCAGCCTATTCACAGGCACAACAGGTTTGGGGATCTGTGCTTGCCCAGAGAAGGAACATCTCACGGTGCGCATCCTCGGCAGAGCCTGTTCCCGAAAAGGCAAACGTCCGGCTCCTTGTCCCACACGGAAGGTGGCAGCCCGGAAAGCTCTTGCTGGTCTTCACCTTCCCCCTGCAGCCTATTCACAGGCACAACAGGTTTGGGGATCTCTGCTTGCCCAGAGAAGGAACATCTCACGGTGCGCATCCTCGGCAGAGCCTGTTCCCGAAAAGGCAAACGTCCGGCTCCTTGTCCCACACGGAAGGTGGCAGCCCTGAAAGCTGTTGCTGGTCTTCACCTTCCCCCTGCGGCCTATTCACAGGCACAACAGGTTTTGGGATCTCTGCTTGCGCAGAGAAGGAACATCTCACGGTGCGCATCCTCGGCAGAGCCTGTTCCCGAAAAGGCAAACGTCCGGCTCCTTGTCCCACACGGAAGGTGGCAGCCCGGAAAGCTCTTGCTGGTCTTCACCTTCCCCCTGCAGCCTATTCACAGGCACAACAGGTTTGGGGATCTGTGCTTGCCCAGAGAAGGAACATCTCACGGTGCGCATCCTCGGCAGAGCCTGTTCCCGAAAAGGCAAACGTCCGGCTCCTTGTCCCACACGGAAGGTGGCAGCCCGGAAAGCTGTTGCTGGTCTTCACCTTCCCCCTGCAGCCTATTCACAGGCACAACAGGTTTTGGGATCTCTGCTTGCCCAGAGAAGGAACATCTCACGGTGCGCATCCTCGGCAGAGCCTGTTCCCGAAAAGGCAAACGTCCGGCTCCTTGTCCCACACGGAAGTTGGCAGCCCGGAAAGCTGTTGCTGGTCTTCACCTTCCCCCTGCAGCCTATTCACAGGCACAACAGGTTTGGGGATCTGTGCTTGCCCAGAGAAGGAACATCTCACGGTGCGCATCCTCGGCAGAGCCTGTTCCCGAAAAGGCAAACGTCTGGCTCCTTGTCCCACACGGAAGGTGGCAGCCCGGAAAGCTCTTGCTGGTCTTCACCTTCCCCCTGCAGCCTATTCACAGGCACAACAGGTTTTGGGATCTGTGCTTGCCCAGAGAAGGAACATCTCACGGTGCGCATCCTCGGCAGAGCCTGTTCCCGAAAAGGCAAACGTCCAGCTCCTTGTCCCACACGGAAGGTGGCAGCCCGGAAAGCTGTTGCTGGTCTTCACCTTCCCCCTGCAGCCTAGTCACAGGCACCACCGCACTGGGAATCTCTGCTTTCCCAAAGACGCAATCTCTCACGGTGCGCATCCTCGGCAGAGCCTGTTCCCGAAAAGGCAAACGTCCGGCTCCTTGTCCCACACGGAAGGTGGCAGCCCGGAAAGCTGTTGCTGGTCTTCACCTTCCCCCTGCAGCCTATTCACAGGCACAACAGGTTTGGGGATCTCTGCTTGCCCAGAGAAGGAACATCTCACGGTGCGCATCCTCGGCAGAGCCTGTTCCCGAAAAGGCAAACGTCCGGCTCCTTGTCCCACACGGAAGGTGGCAGCCCGGAAAGCTGTTGCTGGTCTTCACCTTCCCCCTGCAGCCTATTCACAGGCACAACAGGTTTGGGGATCTCTGCTTGCCCAGAGAAGGAACATCTCACGGTGCGCATCCTCGGCAGAGCCTGTTCCCGAAAAGGCAAACGTCCGGCTCCTTGTCCCACACGGAAGGTGGCAGCCCGGAAAGCTGTTGCTGGTCTTCACCTTCCCCCTGCAGCCTATTCACAGGCACAACAGGTTTGGGGATCTGTGCTTGCCCAGAGAAGGAACATCTCACGGTGCGCATCCTCGGCAGAGCCTGTTCCCGAAAAGGCAAACGTCCGGCTCCTTGTCCCACACGGAAGGTGGCAGCCCTGAAAGCTGTTGCTGGTCTTCACCTTCCCCCTGCAGCCTATTCACAGGCACAACAGGTTTGGGGATCTGTGCTTGCCCAGAGAAGGAACATCTCACGGTGCGCATCCTCGGCAGAGCCTGTTCCCGAAAAGGCAAACGTCCGGCTCCTTGTCCCACACGGAAGGTGGCAGCCCGGAAAGCTGTTGCTGGTCTTCACCTTCCCCCTGCAGCCTATTCACAGGCACAACAGGTTTGGGGATCTGTGCTTGCCCAGAGAAGGAACATCTCACGGTGCGCATCCTCGGCAGAGCCTGTTCCCGAAAAGGCAAACGTCCGGCTCCTTGTCCCACACGGAAGGTGGCAGCCCGGAAAGCTGTTGCTGGTCTTCACCTTCCCCCTGCAGCCTATTCACAGGCACAACAGGTTTGGGGATCTGTGCTTGCCCAGAGAAGGAACATCTCACGGTGCGCATCCTCGGCAGAGCCTGTTCCCGAAAAGGCAAACGTCCGGCTCCTTGTCCCACACGGAAGGTGGCAGCCCGGAAAGCTCTTGCTGGTCTTCACCTTCCCCCTGCAGCCTATTCACAGGCACAACAGGTTTGGGGATCTGTGCTTGCCCAGAGAAGGAACATCTCACGGTGCGCATCCTCGGCAGAGCCTGTTCCCGAAAAGGCAAACGTCCGGCTCCTTGTCCCACACGGAAGGTGGCAGCCCGGAAAGCTGTTGCTGGTCTTCACCTTCCCCCTGCAGCCTATTCACAGGCACAACAGGTTTTGGGATCTGTGCTTGCCCAGAGAAGGAACATCTCACGGTGCGCATCCTCGGCAGAGCCTGTTCCCGAAAAGGCAAACGTCCGGCTCCTTGTCCCACACGGAAGGTGGCAGCCCGGAAAGCTGTTGCTGGTCTTCACCTTCCCCCTGCAGCCTATTCACAGGCACAACAGGTTTTGGGATCTCTGCTTGCCCAGAGAAGGAACATCTCACGGTGCGCATCCTCGGCAGAGCCTGTTCCCGAAAAGGCAAACGTCCGGCTCCTTGTCCCACACGGAAGTTGGCAGCCCGGAAAGCTGTTGCTGGTCTTCACCTTCCCCCTGCAGCCTATTCACAGGCACAACAGGTTTGGGGATCTGTGCTTGCCCAGAGAAGGAACATCTCACGGTGCGCATCCTCGGCAGAGCCTGTTCCCGAAAAGGCAAACGTCTGGCTCCTTGTCCCACACGGAAGGTGGCAGCCCGGAAAGCTCTTGCTGGTCTTCACCTTCCCCCTGCAGCCTATTCACAGGCACAACAGGTTTTGGGATCTGTGCTTGCCCAGAGAAGGAACATCTCACGGTGCGCATCCTCGGCAGAGCCTGTTCCCGAAAAGGCAAACGTCCAGCTCCTTGTCCCACACGGAAGGTGGCAGCCCGGAAAGCTGTTGCTGGTCTTCACCTTCCCCCTGCAGCCTATTCACAGGCACAACAGGTTTGGGGATCTGTGCTTGCCCAGAGAAGGAACATCTCACGGTGCGCATCCTCGGCAGAGCCTGTTCCCGAAAAGGCAAACGTCCGGCTCCTTGTCCCACACGGAAGGTGGCAGCCCGGAAAGCTCTTGCTGGTCTTCACCTTCCCCCTGCAGCCTATTCACAGGCACAACAGGTTTGGGGATCTCTGCTTGCCCAGAGAAGGAACATCTCACGGTGCGCATCCTCGGCAGAGCCTGTTCCCGAAAAGGCAAACGTCCGGCTCCTTGTCCCACACGGAAGTTGGCAGCCCGGAAAGCTGTTGCTGGTCTTCACCTTCCCCCTGCAGCCTATTCACAGGCACAACAGGTTTGGGGATCTCTGCTTGCCCAGAGAAGGAACATCTCACGGTGCGCATCCTCGGCAGAGCCTGTTCCCGAAAAGGCAAACGTCCGGCTCCTTGTCCCACACGGAAGGTGGCAGCCCGGAAAGCTCTTGCTGGTCTTCACCTTCCCCCTGCAGCCTATTCACAGGCACAACAGGTTTTGGGATCTGTGCTTGCCCAGAGAAGGAACATCTCACGGTGCGCATCCTCGGCAGAGCCTGTTCCCGAAAAGGCAAACGTCCAGCTCCTTGTCCCACACGGAAGGTGGCAGCCCGGAAAGCTGTTGCTGGTCTTCACCTTCCCCCTGCAGCCTAGTCACAGGCACCACCGCACTGGGAATCTCTGCTTTCACAAAGACGCAATCTCTCACGGTGCGCATCCTCGGCAGAGCCTGTTCCCGAAAAGGCAAACGTCCGGCTCCTTGTCCCACACGGAAGGTGGCAGCCCGGAAAGCTCTTGCTGGTCTTCACCTTCCCCCTGCAGCCTATTCACAGGCACAACAGGTTTGGGGATCTGTGCTTGCCCAGAGAAGGAACATCTCACGGTGCGCATCCTCGGCAGAGCCTGTTCCCGAAAAGGCAAACGTCCGGCTCCTTGTCCCACACGGAAGGTGGCAGCCCGGAAAGCTGTTGCTGGTCTTCACCTTCCCCCTGCAGCCTATTCACAGGCACAACAGGTTTGGGGATCTCTGCTTGCCCAGAGAAGGAACATCTCACGGTGCGCATCCTCGGCAGAGCCTGTTCCCGAAAAGGCAAACGTCCGGCTCCTTGTCCCACACGGAAGGTGGCAGCCCGGAAAGCTGTTGCTGGTCTTCACCTTCCCCCTGCAGCCTATTCACAGGCACAACAGGTTTGGGGATCTGTGCTTGCCCAGAGAAGGAACATCTCACGGTGCGCATCCTCGGCAGAGCCTGTTCCCGAAAAGGCAAACGTCCGGCTCCTTGTCCCACACGGAAGGTGGCAGCGCGGAAAGCTCTTGCTGGTCTTCACCTTCCCCCTGCAGCCTATTCACAGGCACAACAGGTTTGTGGATCTGTGCTTGCCCAGAGAAGGAACATCTCACGGTGCGCATCCTCGGCAGAGCCTGTTCCCGAAAAGGCAAACGTCCGGCTCCTTGTCCCACACGGAAGGTGGCAGCCCGGAAAGCTGTTGCTGGTCTTCACCTTCCCCCTGCAGCCTATTCACAGGCACAACAGGTTTTGGGATCTGTGCTTGCCCAGAGAAGGAACATCTCACGGTGCGCATCCTCAGCAGAGCCTGTTCCCGAAAAGGCAAACGTCCGGCTCCTTGTCCCACACGGAAGGTGGCAGCCCGGAAAGCTGTTGCTGGTCTTCACCTTCCCCCTGCAGCCTATTCACAGGCACAACAGGTTTGGGGATCTGTGCTTGCCCAGAGAAGGAACATCTCACGGTGCGCATCCTCGGCAGAGCCTGTTCCCGAAAAGGCAAACGTCCGGCTCCTTGTCCCACACGGAAGGTGGCAGCCCGGAAAGCTGTTGCTGGTCTTCACCTTCCCCCTGCAGCCTATTCACAGGCACCACCGCACTGGGAATCTCTGCTTTCCCAAAGACGCAATCTCTCACGGTGCGCATCCTCGGCAGAGCCTGTTCCCGAAAAGGCAAACGTCCGGCTCCTTGTCCCACACGGAATGTGGCAGCCCGGAAAGCTGTTGCTGGTCTTCACCTTCCCCCTGCAGCCTATTCACAGGCACAACAGGTTTGGGGATCTGTGCTTGCCCAGAGAAGGAACATCTCACGGTGCGCATCCTCGGCAGAGCCTGTTCCCGAAAAGGCAAACGTCCGGCTCCTTGTCCCACACGGAAGGTGGCAGCCCGGAAAGCTGTTGCTGGTCTTCACCTTCCCCCTGCAGCCTATTCACAGGCACAACAGGTTTGGGGATCTGTGCTTGCCCAGAGAAGGAACATCTCACGGTGCGCATCCTCGGCAGAGCCTGTTCCCGAAAAGGCAAACGTCCGGCTCCTTGTCCCACACGGAAGGTGGCAGCCCTGAAAGCTGTTGCTGGTCTTCACCTTCCCCCTGCAGCCTATTCACAGGCACAACAGGTTTGGGGATCTGTGCTTGCCCAGAGAAGGAACATCTCACGGTGCGCATCCTCGGCAGAGCCTGTTCCCGAAAAGGCAAACGTCCGGCTCCTTGTCCCACACGGAAGGTGGCAGCCCGGAAAGCTGTTGCTGGTCTTCACCTTCCCCCTGCAGCCTATTCACAGGCACAACAGGTTTGGGGATCTCTGCTTGCCCAGAGAAGGAACATCTCACGGTGCGCATCCTCGGCAGAGCCTGTTCCCGAAAAGGCAAACGTCCGGCTCCTTGTCCCACACGGAAGGTGGCAGCCCGGAAAGCTGTTGCTGGTCTTCACCTTCCCCCTGCAGCCTATTCACAGGCACAACAGGTTTGGGGATCTGTGCTTGCCCAGAGAAGGAACATCTCACGGTGCGCATCCTCGGCAGAGCCTGTTCCCGAAAAGGCAAACGTCCGGCTCCTTGTCCCACACGGAAGGTGGCAGCCCGGAAAGCTGTTGCTGGTCTTCACCTTCCCCCTGCAGCCTATTCACAGGCACAACAGGTTTGGGGATCTCTGCTTGCCCAGAGAAGGAACATCTCACGGTGCGCATCCTCGGCAGAGCCTGTTCCCGAAAAGGCAAACGTCCGGCTCCTTGTCCCACACGGAAGGTGGCAGCCCTGAAAGCTGTTGCTGGTCTTCACCTTCCCCCTGCAGCCTATTCACAGGCACAACAGGTTTTGGGATCTGTGCTTGCCCAGAGAAGGAACATCTCACGGTGCGCATCCTCGGCAGAGCCTGTTCCCGAAAAGGCAAACGTCCGGCTCCTTGTCCCACACGGAAGGTGGCAGCCCGGAAAGCTGTTGCTGGTCTTCACCTTCCCCCTGCAGCCTATTCACAGGCACGACAGGTTTGGGGATCTGTGCTTGCCCAGAGAAGGAACATCTCACGGTGCGCATCCTCAGCAGAGCCTGTTCCCGAAAAGGCAAACGTCCGGCTCCTTGTCCCACACGGAAGGTGGCAGCCCGGAAAGCTGTTGCTGGTCTTCACCTTCCCCCTGCAGCCTATTCAGAGGCACAACAGGTTTTGGGATCTGTGCTTGCCCAGAGAAGGAACATCTCACGGTGCGCATCCTCAGCAGAGCCTGTTCCCGAAAAGGCAAACGTCCGGCTCCTTGTCCCACACGGAAGGTGGCAGCCCGGAAAGCTCTTGCTGGTCTTCAACTTCCCCCTGCAGCCTATTCACAGGCACAAGAGGTTTGGGGATCTCTGCTTGCCCAGAGAAGGAACATCTCACGGTGCGCATCCTCGGCAGAGCCTGTTCCCGAAAAGGCAAACGTCCGGCTCCTTGTCCCACACGGAAGGTGGCAGCCCGGAAAGCTCTTGCTGGTCTTCACCTTCCCCCTGCAGCCTATTCACAGGCACAACAGGTTTGGGGATCTGTGCTTGCCCAGAGAAGGAACATCTCACGGTGCGCATCCTCGGCAGAGCCTGTTCCCGAAAAGGCAAACGTCCGGCTCCTTGTCCCACACGGAAGGTGGCAGCCCGGAAAGCTGTTGCTGGTCTTCACCTTCCCCCTGCAGCCTATTCACAGGCACAACAGGTTTGGGGATCTGTGCTTGCCCAGAGAAGGAACATCTCACGGTGCGCATCCTCGGCAGAGCCTGTTCCCGAAAAGGCAAACGTCCGGCTCCTTGTCCCACACGGAAGGTGGCAGCCCGGAAAGCTGTTGCTGGTCTTCACCTTCCCCCTGCAGCCTATTCACAGGCACCACCGCACTGGGAATCTCTGCTTTCCCAAAGACGCAATCTCTCACGGTGCGCATCCTCGGCAGAGCCTGTTCCCGAAAAGGCAAACGTCCGGCTCCTTGTCCCACACGGAATGTGGCAGCCCGGAAAGCTGTTGCTGGTCTTCACCTTCCCCCTGCAGCCTATTCACAGGCACAACAGGTTTGGGGATCTGTGCTTGCCCAGAGAAGGAACATCTCACGGTGCGCATCCTCGGCAGAGCCTGTTCCCGAAAAGGCAAACGTCCGGCTCCTTGTCCCACACGGAAGGTGGCAGCCCGGAAAGCTGTTGCTGGTCTTCACCTTCCCCCTGCAGCCTATTCACAGGCACAACAGGTTTGGGGATCTGTGCTTGCCCAGAGAAGGAACATCTCACGGTGCGCATCCTCGGCAGAGCCTGTTCCCGAAAAGGCAAACGTCCGGCTCCTTGTCCCACACGGAAGGTGGCAGCCCTGAAAGCTGTTGCTGGTCTTCACCTTCCCCCTGCAGCCTATTCACAGGCACAACAGGTTTGGGGATCTGTGCTTGCCCAGAGAAGGAACATCTCACGGTGCGCATCCTCGGCAGAGCCTGTTCCCGAAAAGGCAAACGTCCGGCTCCTTGTCCCACACGGAAGGTGGCAGCCCGGAAAGCTGTTGCTGGTCTTCACCTTCCCCCTGCAGCCTATTCACAGGCACAACAGGTTTGGGGATCTCTGCTTGCCCAGAGAAGGAACATCTCACGGTGCGCATCCTCGGCAGAGCCTGTTCCCGAAAAGGCAAACGTCCGGCTCCTTGTCCCACACGGAAGGTGGCAGCCCGGAAAGCTGTTGCTGGTCTTCACCTTCCCCCTGCAGCCTATTCACAGGCACAACAGGTTTGGGGATCTGTGCTTGCCCAGAGAAGGAACATCTCACGGTGCGCATCCTCGGCAGAGCCTGTTCCCGAAAAGGCAAACGTCCGGCTCCTTGTCCCACACGGAAGGTGGCAGCCCGGAAAGCTGTTGCTGGTCTTCACCTTCCCCCTGCAGCCTATTCACAGGCACAACAGGTTTGGGGATCTCTGCTTGCCCAGAGAAGGAACATCTCACGGTGCGCATCCTCGGCAGAGCCTGTTCCCGAAAAGGCAAACGTCCGGCTCCTTGTCCCACACGGAAGGTGGCAGCCCTGAAAGCTGTTGCTGGTCTTCACCTTCCCCCTGCAGCCTATTCACAGGCACAACAGGTTTTGGGATCTGTGCTTGCCCAGAGAAGGAACATCTCACGGTGCGCATCCTCGGCAGAGCCTGTTCCCGAAAAGGCAAACGTCCGGCTCCTTGTCCCACACGGAAGGTGGCAGCCCGGAAAGCTCTTGCTGGTCTTCACCTTCCCCCTGCAGCCTATTCACAGGCACGACAGGTTTGGGGATCTGTGCTTGCCCAGAGAAGGAACATCTCACGGTGCGCATCCTCAGCAGAGCCTGTTCCCGAAAAGGCAAACGTCCGGCTCCTTGTCCCACACGGAAGGTGGCAGCCCGGAAAGCTGTTGCTGGTCTTCACCTTCCCCCTGCAGCCTATTCAGAGGCACAACAGGTTTTGGGATCTGTGCTTGCCCAGAGAAGGAACATCTCACGGTGCGCATCCTCAGCAGAGCCTGTTCCCGAAAAGGCAAACGTCCGGCTCCTTGTCCCACACGGAAGGTGGCAGCCCGGAAAGCTCTTGCTGGTCTTCAACTTCCCCCTGCAGCCTATTCACAGGCACAAGAGGTTTGGGGATCTCTGCTTGCCCAGAGAAGGAACATCTCACGGTGCGCATCCTCGGCAGAGCCTGTTCCCGAAAAGGCAAACGTCCGGCTCCTTGTCCCACACGGAAGGTGGCAGCCCGGAAAGCTCTTGCTGGTCTTCACCTTCCCCCTGCAGCCTATTCACAGGCACAACAGGTTTGGGGATCTGTGCTTGCCCAGAGAAGGAACATCTCACGGTGCGCATCCTCGGCAGAGCCTGTTCCCGAAAAGGCAAACGTCCGGCTCCTTGTCCCACACGGAAGGTGGCAGCCCGGAAAGCTGTTGCTGGTCTTCACCTTCCCCCTGCAGCCTATTCACAGGCACAACAGGTTTGGGGATCTGTGCTTGCCCAAAGACGCAATCTCTCACGGTGCGCATCCTCGGCAGAGCCTGTTCCCGAAAAGGCAAACGTCCGGCTCCTTGTCCCACACGGAAGGTGGCAGCCCAGAAAGCTGTTGCTGGTCTTCACCTTCCCCCTGCAGCCTATTCACAGGCACAACAGGTTTTGGGATCTCTGCTTGCCCAGAGAAGGAACATCTCACGGTGCGCATCCTCGGCAGAGCCTGTTCCCGAAAAGGCAAACGTCCGGCTCCTTGTCCCACACGGAAGGTGGCAGCCCGGAAAGCAGTTGCTGGTCTTCACCTTCCCCCTGCAGCCTATTCAGAGGCACAACAGGTTTGGGGATCTGTGCTTGCCCAAAGACGCAATCTCTCACGGTGCGCATCCTCGGCAGAGCCTGTTCCCGAAAAGGCAAACGTCCGGCTCCTTGTCCCACACGGAAGGTGGCAGCCCGGAAAGCTGTTGCTGGTCTTCACCTTCCCCCTGCAGCCTATTCACAGGCACAACAGGTTTTGGGATCTCTGCTTGCGCAGAGAAGGAACATCTCATGGTGCGCATCCTCGGCAGAGCCTGTTCCCGAAAAGGCAAACGTCCGGCTCCTTGTCCCACACGGAAGGTGGCAGCCCGGAAAGCTGTTGCTGGTCTTCACCTTCCCCCTGCAGCCTATTCAGAGGCACAACAGGTTTGGGGATCTCTGCTTGCCCAGAGAAGGAACATCTCACGGTGCGCATCCTCGGCAGAGCCTGTTCCCGAAAAGGCAAACGTCCGGCTCCTTGTCCCACACGGAAGGTGGCAGCCCTGAAAGCTCTTGCTGGTCTTCACCTTCCCCCTGCAGCCTATTCACAGGCACAACAGTTTTGGGGAATCTGTGCTTGCCCAGAGAAGGAACATCTCACGGTGCGCATCCTCGGCAGAGCCTGTTCCCGAAAAGGCAAACGTCCGGCTCCTTGTCCCACACGGAAGGTGGCAGCCCGGAAAGCTGTTGCTGGTCTTCACCTTCCCCCTGCAGCCTATTCAGAGGCACAACAGGTTTGGGGATCTGTGCTTGCCCAGAGAAGGAACATCTCACGGTGCGCAGCCTCGGCAGAGCCTGTTCCCGAAAAGGCAAACGTCCGGCTCCTTGTCCCACACGGAAGGTGGCAGCCCGGAAAGCTGTTGCTGGTCTTCACCTTCCCCCTGCAGCCTATTCAGAGGCACAACAGGTTTGGGGATCTCTGCTTGCGCAGAGAAGGAACATCTCATGGTGCGCATCCTCGGCAGAGCCTGTTCCCGAAAAGGCAAACGTCCGGCTCCTTGTCCCACACGGAAGATGGCAGCCCTGAAAGCTGTTGCTGGTCTTCACCTTCCCCCTGCAGCCTATTCACAGGCACAACAGGTTTGGGGATCTGTGCTTGCCCAGAGAAGGAACATCTCACGGTGCGCAGCCTCGGCAGAGCCTGTTCCCGAAAAGGCAAACGTCCGGCTCCTTGTCCCACACGGAAGGTGGCAGCCCGGAAAGCTGTTGCTGGTCTTCACCTTCCCCCTGCAGCCTATTCACAGGCACAACAGGTTTGGGGATCTGTGCTTGCCCAGAGAAGGAACATCTCACGGTGCGCATCCTCGGCAGAGCCTGTTCCCGAAAAGGCAAACGTCCGGCTCCTTGTCCCACACGGAAGGTGGCAGCCCGGAAAGCTGTTGCTGGTCTTCACCTTCCCCCTGCAGCCTATTCAGAGGCACAACAGGTTTGGGGATCTCTGCTTGCGCAGAGAAGGAACATCTCACGGTGCGCATCCTTGGCAGAGCCTGTTCCCGAAAAGGCAAACGTCCGGCTCCTTGTCCCACACGGAAGGTGGCAGCCCTGAAAGCTGTTGCTGGTCTTCACCTTCCCCCTGCAGCCTATTCACAGGCACAACAGTTTTGGGGAATCTGTGCTTGCCCAGAGAAGGAACATCTCACGGTGCGCATCCTCGGCAGAGCCTGTTCCCGAAAAGGCAAACGTCCGGCTCCTTGTCCCACACGGAAGGTGGCAGCCCGGAAAGCTGTTGCTGGTCTTCACCTTCCCCCTGCAGCCTATTCACAGGCACAACAGGTTTGGGGATCTGTGCTTGCCCAGAGAAGGAACATCTCACGGTGCGCATCCTCGGCAGAGCCTGTTCCCGAAAAGGCAAACGTCCGGCTCCTTGTCCCACACGGAAGGTGGCAGCCCGGAAAGCTGTTGCTGGTCTTCACCTTCCCCCTGCGGCCTATTCACAGGCACAACAGGTTTTGGGATCTCTGCTTGCGCAGAGAAGGAACATCTCACGGTGCGCATCCTCGGCAGAGCCTGTTCCCGAAAAGGCAAACGTCCGGCTCCTTGTCCCACACGGAAGGTGGCAGCCCGGAAAGCTGTTGCTGGTCTTCACCTTCCCCCTGCAGCCTATTCAGAGGCACAACAGGTTTTGGGATCTCTGCTTGCCCAGAGAAGGAACATCTCACGGTGCGCATCCTCGGCAGAGCCTGTTCCCGAAAAGGCAAACGTCCGGCTCCTTGTCCCACACGGAAGGTGGCAGCCCTGAAAGCTCTTGCTGGTCTTCACCTTCCCCCTGCAGCCTATGCACAGGCACAACAGGTTTGGGGATCTGTGCTTGCCCAGAGAAGGAACATCTCACGGTGCGCATCCTCGGCAGAGCCTGTTCCCGAAAAGGCAAACGTCCGGCTCCTTGTCCCACACGGAAGGTGGCAGCCCTGAAAGCTCTTGCTGGTCTTCACCTTCCCCCTGCAGCCTATTCACAGGCACAACAGTTTTGGGGAATCTGTGCTTGCCCAGAGAAGGAACATCTCACGGTGCGCATCCTCGGCAGAGCCTGTTCCCGAAAAGGCAAACGTCCGGCTCCTTGTCCCACACGGAAGGTGGCAGCCCGGAAAGCTGTTGCTGGTCTTCACCTTCCCCCTGCAGCCTATTCACAGGCACAACAGGTTTTGGGATCTGTGCTTGCCCAGAGAAGGAACATCTCACGGTGCGCATCCTCGGCAGAGCCTGTTCCCGAAAAGGCAAACGTCCGGCTCCTTGTCCCACACGGAAGGTGGCAGCCCGGAAAGCTGTTGCTGGTCTTCACCTTCCCCCTGCAGCCTATTCACAGGCACAACAGGTTTGGGGATCTGTGCTTGCCCAAAGACGCAATCTCTCACGGTGCGCATCCTCGGCAGAGCCTGTTCCCGAAAAGGCAAACGTCCGGCTCCTTGTCCCACACGGAAGGTGGCAGCCCAGAAAGCTGTTGCTGGTCTTCACCTTCCCCCTGCAGCCTATTCACAGGCACAACAGGTTTTGGGATCTCTGCTTGCCCAGAGAAGGAACATCTCACGGTGCGCATCCTCGGCAGAGCCTGTTCCCGAAAAGGCAAACGTCCGGCTCCTTGTCCCACACGGAAGGTGGCAGCCCGGAAAGCTGTTGCTGGTCTTCACCTTCCCCCTGCAGCCTATTCAGAGGCACAACAGGTTTGGGGATCTGTGCTTGCCCAAAGACGCAATCTCTCACGGTGCGCATCCTCGGCAGAGCCTGTTCCCGAAAAGGCAAACGTCCGGCTCCTTGTCCCACACGGAAGGTGGCAGCCCGGAAAGCTGTTGCTGGTCTTCACCTTCCCCCTGCAGCCTATTCACAGGCACAACAGGTTTGGGGATCTCTGCTTGCGCAGAGAAGGAACATCTCATGGTGCGCATCCTCGGCAGAGCCTGTTCCCGAAAAGGCAAACGTCCGGCTCCTTGTCCCACACGGAAGGTGGCAGCCCGGAAAGCTGTTGCTGGTCTTCACCTTCCCCCTGCAGCCTATTCAGAGGCACAACAGGTTTGGGGATCTCTGCTTGCGCAGAGAAGGAACATCTCACGGTGCGCATCCTCGGCAGAGCCTGTTCCCGAAAAGGCAAACGTCCGGCTCCTTGTCCCACACGGAAGGTGGCAGCCCTGAAAGCTCTTGCTGGTCTTCACCTTCCCCCTGCAGCCTATTCACAGGCACAACAGTTTTGGGGAATCTGTGCTTGCCCAGAGAAGGAACATCTCACGGTGCGCATCCTCGGCAGAGCCTGTTCCCGAAAAGGCAAACGTCCGGCTCCTTGTCCCACACGGAAGGTGGCAGCCCGGAAAGCTGTTGCTGGTCTTCACCTTCCCCCTGCAGCCTATTCACAGGCACAACAGGTTTGGGGATCTGTGCTTGCCCAGAGAAGGAACATCTCACGGTGCGCATCCTCGGCAGAGCCTGTTCCCGAAAAGGCAAACGTCCGGCTCCTTGTCCCACACGGAAGGTGGCAGCCCGGAAAGCTGTTGCTGGTCTTCACCTTCCCCCTGCAGCCTATTCACAGGCACAACAGGTTTTGGGATCTGTGCTTGCCCAGAGAAGGAACATCTCACGGTGCGCATCCTCGGCAGAGCCTGTTCCCAAAAAGGCAAACGTCTGGCTCCTTGTCCCACACGGAAGGTGGCAGCCCGGAAAGCTGTTGCTGGTCTTCACCTTCCCCCTGCAGCCTATTCACAGGCACAACAGGTTTTGGGATCTCTGCTTGCCCAGAGAAGGAACATCTCACGGTGCGCATCCTCGGCAGAGCCTGTTCCCGAAAAGGCAAACGTCCGGCTCCTTGTCCCACACGGAAGGTGGCAGCCCGGAAAGCTGTTGCTGGTCTTCACCTTCCCCCTGCAGCCTATTCACAGGCACAACAGGTTTGGGGATCTGTGCTTGCCCAGAGAAGGAACATCTCACGGTGCGCAGCCTCGGCAGAGCCTGTTCCCGAAAAGGCAAACGTCCGGCTCCTTGTCCCACACGGAAGGTGGCAGCCCTGAAAGCTGTTGCTGGTCTTCACCTTCCCCCTGCAGCCTATTCAGAGGCACAACAGGTTTGGGGATCTGTGCTTGCCCAGAGAAGGAACATCTCACGGTGCGCATCCTCGGCAGAGCCTGTTCCCGAAAAGGCAAACGTCCGGCTCCTTGTCCCACACGGAAGGTGGCAGCCCGGAAAGCTGTTGCTGGTCTTCACCTTCCCCCTGCAGCCTATTCACAGGCACAACAGGTTTTGGGATCTGTGCTTGCCCAGAGAAGGAACATCTCACGGTGCGCATCCTCGGCAGAGCCTGTTCCCGAAAAGGCAAACGTCCGGCTCCTTGTCCCACACGGAAGGTGGCAGCCCGGAAAGCTGTTGCTGGTCTTCACCTTCCCCCTGCAGCCTATTCAGAGGCACAACAGGTTTGGGGATCTCTGCTTGCGCAGAGAAGGAACATCTCACGGTGCGCATCCTCGGCAGAGCCTGTTCCCGAAAAGGCAAACGTCCGGCTCCTTGTCCCACACGGAAGGTGGCAGCCCTGAAAGCTCTTGCTGGTCTTCACCTTCCCCCTGCAGCCTATTCACAGGCACAACAGTTTTGGGGAATCTGTGCTTGCCCAGAGAAGGAACATCTCACGGTGCGCATCCTCGGCAGAGCCTGTTCCCGAAAAGGCAAACGTCCGGCTCCTTGTCCCACACGGAAGGTGGCAGCCCGGAAAGCTGTTGCTGGTCTTCACCTTCCCCCTGCAGCCTATTCACAGGCACAACAGGTTTTGGGATCTGTGCTTGCCCAGAGAAGGAACATCTCACGGTGCGCATCCTCGGCAGAGCCTGTTCCCGAAAAGGCAAACGTCCGGCTCCTTGTCCCACACGGAAGGTGGCAGCCCGGAAAGCTGTTGCTGGTCTTCACCTTCCCCCTGCAGCCTATTCACAGGCACAACAGGTTTTGGGATCTCTGCTTGCCCAGAGAAGGAACATCTCACGGTGCGCATCCTCGGCAGAGCCTGTTCCCGAAAAGGCAAACGTCCGGCTCCTTGTCCCACACGGAAGGTGGCAGCCCGGAAAGCTGTTGCTGGTCTTCACCTTCCCCCTGCAGCCTATTCACAGGCACAACAGGTTTTGGGATCTCTGCTTGCCCAGAGAAGGAACATCTCACGGTGCGCATCCTCGGCAGAGCCTGTTCCCGAAAAGGCAAACGTCCGGCTCCTTGTCCCACACGGAAGGTGGCAGCCCGGAAAGCTGTTGCTGGTCTTCACCTTCCCCCTGCAGCCTATTCACAGGCACAACAGGTTTGGGGATCTGTGCTTGCCCAGAGAAGGAACATCTCACGGTGCGCAGCCTCGGCAGAGCCTGTTCCCGAAAAGGCAAACGTCCGGCTCCTTGTCCCACACGGAAGGTGGCAGCCCGGAAAGCTGTTGCTGGTCTTCACCTTCCCCCTGCAGCCTATTCAGAGGCACAACAGGTTTGGGGATCTGTGCTTGCCCAGAGAAGGAACATCTCACGGTGCGCATCCTCGGCAGAGCCTGTTCCCGAAAAGGCAAACGTCCGGCTCCTTGTCCCACACGGAAGGTGGCAGCCCGGAAAGCTGTTGCTGGTCTTCACCTTCCCCCTGCAGCCTATTCACAGGCACAACAGGTTTTGGGATCTGTGCTTGCCCAGAGAAGGAACATCTCACGGTGCGCATCCTCGGCAGAGCCTGTTCCCGAAAAGGCAAACGTCCGGCTCCTTGTCCCACACGGAAGGTGGCAGCCCGGAAAGCTGTTGCTGGTCTTCACCTTCCCCCTGCAGCCTATTCAGAGGCACAACAGGTTTGGGGATCTCTGCTTGCGCAGAGAAGGAACATCTCACGGTGCGCATCCTCGGCAGAGCCTGTTCCCGAAAAGGCAAACGTCCGGCTCCTTGTCCCACACGGAAGGTGGCAGCCCTGAAAGCTCTTGCTGGTCTTCACCTTCCCCCTGCAGCCTATTCACAGGCACAACAGTTTTGGGGAATCTGTGCTTGCCCAGAGAAGGAACATCTCACGGTGCGCATCCTCGGCAGAGCCTGTTCCCGAAAAGGCAAACGTCCGGCTCCTTGTCCCACACGGAAGGTGGCAGCCCGGAAAGCTGTTGCTGGTCTTCACCTTCCCCCTGCAGCCTATTCACAGGCACAACAGGTTTTGGGATCTGTGCTTGCGCAGAGAAGGAACATCTCACGGTGCGCATCCTCGGCAGAGCCTGTTCCCGAAAAGGCAAACGTCCGGCTCCTTGTCCCACACGGAAGGTGGCAGCCCGGAAAGCTGTTGCTGGTCTTCACCTTCCCCCTGCAGCCTATTCACAGGCACAACAGGTTTTGGGATCTCTGCTTGCCCAGAGAAGGAACATCTCACGGTGCGCATCCTCGGCAGAGCCTGTTCCCGAAAAGGCAAACGTCCGGCTCCTTGTCCCACACGGAAGGTGGCAGCCCGGAAAGCTGTTGCTGGTCTTCACCTTCCCCCTGCAGCCTATTCACAGGCACAACAGGTTTTGGGATCTCTGCTTGCCCAGAGAAGGAACATCTCACGGTGCGCATCCTCGGCAGAGCCTGTTCCCGAAAAGGCAAACGTCCGGCTCCTTGTCCCACACGGAAGGTGGCAGCCCGGAAAGCTGTTGCTGGTCTTCACCTTCCCCCTGCAGCCTATTCAGAGGCACAACAGGTTTGGGGATCTGTGCTTGCCCAGAGAAGGAACATCTCACGGTGCGCAGCCTCGGCAGAGCCTGTTCCCGAAAAGGCAAACGTCCGGCTCCTTGTCCCACACGGAAGGTGGCAGCCCGGAAAGCTGTTGCTGGTCTTCACCTTCCCCCTGCAGCCTATTCACAGGCACAACAGGTTTGGGGATCTCTGCTTGCGCAGAGAAGGAACATCTCACGGTGCGCATCCTCGGCAGAGCCTGTTCCCAAAAAGGCAAACGTCCGGCTCCTTGTCCCACACGGAAGATGGCAGCCCTGAAAGCTGTTGCTGGTCTTCACCTTCCCCCTGCAGCCTATTCACAGGCACAACAGGTTTTGGGATCTGTGCTTGCCCAGAGAAGGAACATCTCACGGTGCGCATCCTCGGCAGAGCCTGTTCCCGAAAAGGCAAACGTCCGGCTCCTTGTCCCACACGGAAGGTGGCAGCCCGGAAAGCTGTTGCTGGTCTTCAACTTCCCCCTGCAGCCTATTCACAGGCACAACAGGTTTGGGGATCTGTGCTTGCCCAGAGAAGGAACATCTCACGGTGCGCATCCTCGGCAGAGCCTGTTCCCGAAAAGGCAAACGTCCGGCTCCTTGTCCCACACGGAAGGTGGCAGCCCGGAAAGCTGTTGCTGGTCTTCACCTTCCCCCTGCAGCCTATTCAGAGGCACAACAGGTTTGGGGATCTCTGCTTGCGCAGAGAAGGAACATCTCACGGTGCGCATCCTCGGCAGAGCCTGTTCCCGAAAAGGCAAACGTCCGGCTCCTTGTCCCACACGGAAGGTGGCAGCCCTGAAAGCTCTTGCTGGTCTTCACCTTCCCCCTGCAGCCTATTCACAGGCACAACAGTTTTGGGGAATCTGTGCTTGCCCAGAGAAGGAACATCTCACGGTGCGCATCCTCGGCAGAGCCTGTTCCCGAAAAGGCAAACGTCCGGCTCCTTGTCCCACACGGAAGGTGGCAGCCCGGAAAGCTGTTGCTGGTCTTCACCTTCCCCCTGCAGCCTATTCACAGGCACAACAGGTTTTGGGATCTGTGCTTGCCCAGAGAAGGAACATCTCACGGTGCGCATCCTCGGCAGAGCCTGTTCCCGAAAAGGCAAACGTCCGGCTCCTTGTCCCACACGGAAGGTGGCAGCCCGGAAAGCTGTTGCTGGTCTTCACCTTCCCCCTGCGGCCTATTCACAGGCACAACAGGTTTTGGGATCTCTGCTTGCGCAGAGAAGGAACATCTCACGGTGCGCATCCTCGGCAGAGCCTGTTCCCGAAAAGGCAAACGTCCGGCTCCTTGTCCCACACGGAAGGTGGCAGCCCGGAAAGCTGTTGCTGGTCTTCACCTTCCCCCTGCAGCCTATTCACAGGCACAACAGGTTTTGGGATCTCTGCTTGCGCAGAGAAGGAACATCTCACGGTGCGCATCCTCGGCAGAGCCTGTTCCCGAAAAGGCAAACGTCCGGCTCCTTGTCCCACACGGAAGGTGGCAGCCCTGAAAGCTGTTGCTGGTCTTCACCTTCCCCCTGCAGCCTATTCACAGGCACAACAGGTTTGGGGATCTGTGCTTGCCCAGAGAAGGAACATCTCACGGTGCGCATCCTCGGCAGAGCCTGTTCCCGAAAAGGCAAACGTCCGGCTCCTTGTCCCACACGGAAGGTGGCAGCCCTGAAAGCTCTTGCTGGTCTTCACCTTCCCCCTGCAGCCTATTCACAGGCACAACAGTTTTGGGGAATCTGTGCTTGCCCAGAGAAGGAACATCTCACGGTGCGCATCCTCGGCAGAGCCTGTTCCCGAAAAGGCAAACGTCCGGCTCCTTGTCCCACACGGAAGGTGGCAGCCCGGAAAGCTGTTGCTGGTCTTCACCTTCCCCCTGCAGCCTATTCACAGGCACAACAGGTTTTGGGATCTGTGCTTGCCCAGAGAAGGAACATCTCACGGTGCGCATCCTCGGCAGAGCCTGTTCCCGAAAAGGCAAACGTCCGGCTCCTTGTCCCACACGGAAGGTGGCAGCCCGGAAAGCTGTTGCTGGTCTTCACCTTCCCCCTGCAGCCTATTCACAGGCACAACAGGTTTGGGGATCTGTGCTTGCCCAAAGACGCAATCTCTCACGGTGCGCATCCTCGGCAGAGCCTGTTCCCGAAAAGGCAAACGTCCGGCTCCTTGTCCCACACGGAAGGTGGCAGCCCAGAAAGCTGTTGCTGGTCTTCACCTTCCCCCTGCAGCCTATTCACAGGCACAACAGGTTTTGGGATCTGTGCTTGCCCAGAGAAGGAACATCTCACGGTGCGCATCCTCGGCAGAGCCTGTTCCCGAAAAGGCAAACGTCCGGCTCCTTGTCCCACACGGAAGGTGGCAGCCCGGAAAGCTGTTGCTGGTCTTCACCTTCCCCCTGCAGCCTATTCACAGGCACAACAGGTTTGGGGATCTGTGCTTGCCCAAAGACGCAATCTCTCACGGTGCGCATCCTCGGCAGAGCCTGTTCCCGAAAAGGCAAACGTCCGGCTCCTTGTCCCACACGGAAGGTGGCAGCCCGGAAAGCTGTTGCTGGTCTTCACCTTCCCCCTGCAGCCTATTCACAGGCACAACAGGTTTTGGGATCTGTGCTTGCCCAGAGAAGGAACATCTCACGGTGCGCATCCTCGGCAGAGCCTGTTCCCGAAAAGGCAAACGTCCGGCTCCTTGTCCCACACGGAAGGTGGCAGCCCGGAAAGCTGTTGCTGGTCTTCACCTTCCCCCTGCAGCCTATTCAGAGGCACAACAGGTTTGGGGATCTCTGCTTGCGCAGAGAAGGAACATCTCACGGTGCGCATCCTCGGCAGAGCCTGTTCCCGAAAAGGCAAACGTCCGGCTCCTTGTCCCACACGGAAGGTGGCAGCCCTGAAAGCTCTTGCTGGTCTTCACCTTCCCCCTGCAGCCTATTCACAGGCACAACAGTTTTGGGGATCTCTGCTTGCCCAGAGAAGGAACATCTCACGGTGCGCATCCTCGGCAGAGCCTGTTCCCGAAAAGGCAAACGTCCGGCTCCTTGTCCCACACGGAAGGTGGCAGCCCGGAAAGCTGTTGCTGGTCTTCACCTTCCCCCTGCAGCCTATTCACAGGCACAACAGGTTTGGGGATCTCTGCTTGCCCAGAGAAGGAACATCTCACGGTGCGCAGCCTCGGCAGAGCCTGTTCCCGAAAAGGCAAACGTCCGGCTCCTTGTCCCACACGGAAGGTGGCAGCCCGGAAAGCTGTTGCTGGTCTTCACCTTCCCCCTGCAGCCTATTCACAGGCACAACAGGTTTTGGGATCTGTGCTTGCCCAGAGAAGGAACATCTCACGGTGCGCATCCTCGGCAGAGCCTGTTCCCAAAAAGGCAAACGTCTGGCTCCTTGTCCCACACGGAAGGTGGCAGCCCGGAAAGCTGTTGCTGGTCTTCACCTTCCCCCTGCAGCCTATTCACAGGCACAACAGGTTTTGGGATCTGTGCTTGCCCAGAGAAGGAACATCTCACGGTGCGCATCCTCGGCAGAGCCTGTTCCCGAAAAGGCAAACGTCCGGCTCCTTGTCCCACACGGAAGGTGGCAGCCCGGAAAGCTGTTGCTGGTCTTCACCTTCCCCCTGCAGCCTATTCACAGGCACAACAGGTTTGGGGATCTGTGCTTGCCCAGAGAAGGAACATCTCACGGTGCGCAGCCTCGGCAGAGCCTGTTCCCGAAAAGGCAAACGTCCGGCTCCTTGTCCCACACGGAAGGTGGCAGCCCGGAAAGCTGTTGCTGGTCTTCACCTTCCCCCTGCAGCCTATTCACAGGCACAACAGGTTTGGGGATCTGTGCTTGCCCAGAGAAGGAACATCTCACGGTGCGCAGCCTCGGCAGAGCCTGTTCCCGAAAAGGCAAACGTCCGGCTCCTTGTCCCACACGGAAGGTGGCAGCCCGGAAAGCTGTTGCTGGTCTTCACCTTCCCCCTGCAGCCTATTCACAGGCACAACAGGTTTGGGGATCTCTGCTTGCGCAGAGAAGGAACATCTCACGGTGCGCATCCTCGGCAGAGCCTGTTCCCGAAAAGGCAAACGTCCGGCTCCTTGTCCCACACGGAAGGTGGCAGCCCTGAAAGCTGTTGCTGGTCTTCACCTTCCCCCTGCAGCCTATTCACAGGCACAACAGGTTTGGGGATCTGTGCTTGCCCAGAGAAGGAACATCTCACGGTGCGCATCCTCGGCAGAGCCTGTTCCCGAAAAGGCAAACGTCCGGCTCCTTGTCCCACACGGAAGGTGGCAGCCCGGAAAGCTGTTGCTGGTCTTCACCTTCCCCCTGCAGCCTATTCACAGGCACAACAGGTTTTGGGATCTGTGCTTGCCCAGAGAAGGAACATCTCACGGTGCGCATCCTCGGCAGAGCCTGTTCCCGAAAAGGCAAACGTCCGGCTCCTTGTCCCACACGGAAGGTGGCAGCCCGGAAAGCTGTTGCTGGTCTTCACCTTCCCCCTGCAGCCTATTCACAGGCACGACAGGTTTGGGG
This sequence comes from Haliaeetus albicilla, assembly GCF_947461875.1. Lineage (NCBI taxonomy): Eukaryota > Metazoa > Chordata > Aves > Accipitriformes > Accipitridae > Haliaeetus > Haliaeetus albicilla. The sequence continues at coordinate 1,847,252 of NW_027212473.1, read as the reverse complement.
ATCTGTGCTTGCCCAGAGAAGGAACATCTCACGGTGCGCATCCTCGGCAGAGCCTGTTCCCGAAAAGGCAAACGTCCGGCTCCTTGTCCCACACGGAAGGTGGCAGCCCTGAAAGCTCTTGCTGGTCTTCACCTTCCCCCTGCAGCCTATTCACAGGCACAACAGTTTTGGGGAATCTGTGCTTGCCCAGAGAAGGAACATCTCACGGTGCGCATCCTCGGCAGAGCCTGTTCCCGAAAAGGCAAACGTCCGGCTCCTTGTCCCACACGGAAGGTGGCAGCCCGGAAAGCTGTTGCTGGTCTTCACCTTCCCCCTGCAGCCTATTCACAGGCACAACAGGTTTTGGGATCTGTGCTTGCCCAGAGAAGGAACATCTCACGGTGCGCATCCTCGGCAGAGCCTGTTCCCGAAAAGGCAAACGTCCGGCTCCTTGTCCCACACGGAAGGTGGCAGCCCGGAAAGCTGTTGCTGGTCTTCACCTTCCCCCTGCGGCCTATTCACAGGCACAACAGGTTTGGGGATCTCTGCTTGCGCAGAGAAGGAACATCTCACGGTGCGCATCCTCGGCAGAGCCTGTTCCCGAAAAGGCAAACGTCCGGCTCCTTGTCCCACACGGAAGGTGGCAGCCCGGAAAGCTGTTGCTGGTCTTCACCTTCCCCCTGCAGCCTATTCACAGGCACAACAGGTTTTGGGATCTGTGCTTGCCCAGAGAAGGAACATCTCACGGTGCGCATCCTCGGCAGAGCCTGTTCCCGAAAAGGCAAACGTCCGGCTCCTTGTCCCACACGGAAGGTGGCAGCCCGGAAAGCTGTTGCTGGTCTTCACCTTCCCCCTGCAGCCTATTCACAGGCACAACAGGTTTTGGGATCTGTGCTTGCCCAGAGAAGGAACATCTCACGGTGCGCATCCTCGGCAGAGCCTGTTCCCAAAAAGGCAAACGTCCGGCTCCTTGTCCCACACGGAAGGTGGCAGCCCGGAAAGCTGTTGCTGGTCTTCACCTTCCCCCTGCAGCCTATTCACAGGCACAACAGGTTTGGGGATCTCTGCTTGCCCAGAGAAGGAACATCTCACGGTGCGCATCCTCGGCAGAGCCTGTTCCCGAAAAGGCAAACGTCCGGCTCCTTGTCCCACACGGAAGGTGGCAGCCCGGAAAGCTGTTGCTGGTCTTCACCTTCCCCCTGCAGCCTATTCACAGGCACAACAGGTTTGGGGATCTGTGCTTGCCCAGAGAAGGAACATCTCACGGTGCGCAGCCTCGGCAGAGCCTGTTCCCGAAAAGGCAAACGTCCGGCTCCTTGTCCCACACGGAAGGTGGCAGCCCGGAAAGCTGTTGCTGGTCTTCACCTTCCCCCTGCAGCCTATTCAGAGGCACAACAGGTTTGGGGATCTCTGCTTGCGCAGAGAAGGAACATCTCACGGTGCGCATCCTCGGCAGAGCCTGTTCCCGAAAAGGCAAACGTCCGGCTCCTTGTCCCACACGGAAGGTGGCAGCCCTGAAAGCTCTTGCTGGTCTTCACCTTCCCCCTGCAGCCTATTCACAGGCACAACAGTTTTGGGGAATCTGTGCTTGCCCAGAGAAGGAACATCTCACGGTGCGCATCCTCGGCAGAGCCTGTTCCCGAAAAGGCAAACGTCCGGCTCCTTGTCCCACACGGAAGGTGGCAGCCCGGAAAGCTGTTGCTGGTCTTCACCTTCCCCCTGCAGCCTATTCACAGGCACAACAGGTTTGGGGATCTGTGCTTGCCCAGAGAAGGAACATCTCACGGTGCGCATCCTCGGCAGAGCCTGTTCCCGAAAAGGCAAACGTCCAGCTCCTTGTCCCACACGGAAGGTGGCAGCCCGGAAAGCTGTTGCTGGTCTTCACCTTCCCCCTGCAGCCTATTCACAGGCACAACAGGTTTTGGGATCTCTGCTTGCGCAGAGAAGGAACATCTCACGGTGCGCATCCTCGGCAGAGCCTGTTCCCGAAAAGGCAAACGTCCGGCTCCTTGTCCCACACGGAAGGTGGCAGCCCGGAAAGCTGTTGCTGGTCTTCACCTTCCCCCTGCAGCCTATTCACAGGCACCACCGCACTGGGAATCTCTGCTTTCCCAAAGACGCAATCTCTCACGGTGCGCATCCTCGGCAGAGCCTGTTCCCGAAAAGGCAAACGTCCGGCTCCTTGTCCCACACGGAAGGTGGCAGCCCGGAAAGCTGTTGCTGGTCTTCACCTTCCCCCTGCAGCCTATTCAGAGGCACAACAGGTTTGGGGATCTCTGCTTGCGCAGAGAAGGAACATCTCACGGTGCGCGTCCTCGGCAGAGCCTGTTCCCGAAAAGGCAAACGTCCGGCTCCTTGTCCCACACGGAAGGTGGCAGCCCTGAAAGCTCTTGCTGGTCTTCACCTTCCCCCTGCAGCCTATTCACAGGCACAACAGGTTTGGGGATCTGTGCTTGCCCAGAGAAGGAACATCTCACGGTGCGCATCCTCGGCAGAGCCTGTTCCCGAAAAGGCAAACGTCCGGCTCCTTGTCCCACACGGAAGGTGGCAGCCCGGAAAGCTGTTGCTGGGTCTTCACCTTCCCCCTGCAGCCTATTCACAGGCACAACAGGTTTGGGGATCTGTGCTTGCCCAGAGAAGGAACATCTCACGGTGCGCATCCTCGGCAGAGCCTGTTCCCGAAAAGGCAAACGTCCGGCTCCTTGTCCCACACGGAAGGTGGCAGCCCTGAAAGCTGTTGCTGGTCTTCACCTTCCCCCTGCGGCCTATTCACAGGCACAACAGGTTTTGGGATCTGTGCTTGCGCAGAGAAGGAACATCTCACGGTGCGCATCCTCGGCAGAGCCTGTTCCCGAAAAGGCAAACGTCCGGCTCCTTGTCCCACACGGAATGTGGCAGCCCGGAAAGCTGTTGCTGGTCTTCACCTTCCCCCTGCAGCCTATTCACAGGCACAACAGGTTTGGGGATCTGTGCTTGCCCAAAGACGCAATCTCTCACGGTGCGCATCCTCGGCAGAGCCTGTTCCCGAAAAGGCAAACGTCCGGCTCCTTGTCCCACACGGAAGGTGGCAGCCCGGAAAGCTGTTGCTGGTCTTCACCTTCCCCCTGCAGCCTATTCACAGGCACAACAGGTTTGGGGATCTGTGCTTGCCCAGAGAAGGAACATCTCACGGTGCGCATCCTCGGCAGAGCCTGTTCCCGAAAAGGCAAACGTCCGGCTCCTTGTCCCACACGGAAGGTGGCAGCCCGGAAAGCTGTTGCTGGTCTTCACCTTCCCCCTGCAGCCTATTCACAGGCACAACAGGTTTGGGGATCTGTGCTTGCCCAGAGAAGGAACATCTCACGGTGCGCATCCTCGGCAGAGCCTGTTCCCGAAAAGGCAAACGTCCGGCTCCTTGTCCCACACGGAAGGTGGCAGCCCGGAAAGCTGTTGCTGGTCTTCACCTTCCCCCTGCAGCCTATTCACAGGCACAACAGGTTTGGGGATCTGTGCTTGCCCAGAGAAGGAACATCTCACGGTGCGCATCCTCGGCAGAGCCTGTTCCCAAAAAGGCAAACGTCCGGCTCCTTGTCCCACACGGAAGGTGGCAGCCCGGAAAGCTGTTGCTGGTCTTCACCTTCCCCCTGCAGCCTATTCACAGGCACAACAGGTTTGGGGATCTGTGCTTGCCCAGAGAAGGAACATCTCACGGTGCGCATCCTCGGCAGAGCCTGTTCCCGAAAAGGCAAACGTCCGGCTCCTTGTCCCACACGGAAGGTGGCAGCCCGGAAAGCTGTTGCTGGTCTTCACCTTCCCCCTGCAGCCTATTCACAGGCACAACAGGTTTGGGGATCTCTGCTTGCCCAGAGAAGGAACATCTCACGGTGCGCATCCTCGGCAGAGCCTGTTCCCGAAAAGGCAAACGTCCGGCTCCTTGTCCCACACGGAAGGTGGCAGCCCGGAAAGCTGTTGCTGGTCTTCACCTTCCCCCTGCAGCCTATTCACAGGCACAACAGTTTTGGGGAATCTGTGCTTGCCCAGAGAAGGAACATCTCACGGTGCGCATCCTCGGCAGAGCCTGTTCCCGAAAAGGCAAACGTCCGGCTCCTTGTCCCACACGGAAGGTGGCAGCCCGGAAAGCTGTTGCTGGTCTTCACCTTCCCCCTGCAGCCTATTCACAGGCACAACAGGTTTGGGGATCTCTGCTTGCCCAGAGAAGGAACATCTCACGGTGCGCATCCTCGGCAGAGCCTGTTCCCGAAAAGGCAAACGTCCGGCTCCTTGTCCCACACGGAAGGTGGCAGCCCGGAAAGCTGTTGCTGGTCTTCACCTTCCCCCTGCAGCCTATTCACAGGCACAACAGGTTTGGGGATCTGTGCTTGCCCAGAGAAGGAACATCTCACGGTGCGCAGCCTCGGCAGAGCCTGTTCCCGAAAAGGCAAACGTCCGGCTCCTTGTCCCACACGGAAGGTGGCAGCCCGGAAAGCTGTTGCTGGTCTTCACCTTCCCCCTGCAGCCTATTCACAGGCACAACAGGTTTGGGGATCTGTGCTTGCCCAAAGACGCAATCTCTCACGGTGCGCATCCTCGGCAGAGCCTGTTCCCGAAAAGGCAAACGTCCGGCTCCTTGTCCCACACGGAAGGTGGCAGCCCTGAAAGCTGTTGCTGGTCTTCACCTTCCCCCTGCAGCCTATTCACAGGCACAACAGGTTTTGGGATCTGTGCTTGCCCAGAGAAGGAACATCTCACGGTGCGCATCCTCGGCAGAGCCTGTTCCCGAAAAGGCAAACGTCCGGCTCCTTGTCCCACACGGAAGGTGGCAGCCCGGAAAGCTGTTGCTGGTCTTCACCTTCCCCCTGCAGCCTATTCACAGGCACCACCGCACTGGGAATCTCTGCTTTCCCAAAGACGCAATCTCTCACGGTGCGCATCCTCGGCAGAGCCTGTTCCCAAAAAGGCAAACGTCCGGCTCCTTGTCCCACACGGAAGGTGGCAGCCCGGAAAGCTGTTGCTGGTCTTCACCTTCCCCCTGCAGCCTATTCACAGGCACAACAGGTTTGGGGATCTCTGCTTGCGCAGAGAAGGAACATCTCACGGTGCGCATCCTCGGCAGAGCCTGTTCCCGAAAAGGCAAACGTCCGGCTCCTTGTCCCACACGGAAGGTGGCAGCCCGGAAAGCTCTTGCTGGTCTTCACCTTCCCCCTGCAGCCTATTCACAGGCACAACAGGTTTTGGGATCTGTGCTTGCCCAGAGAAGGAACATCTCACGGTGCGCATCCTCGGCAGAGCCTGTTCCCGAAAAGGCAAACGTCCGGCTCCTTGTCCCACACGGAAGGTGGCAGCCCTGAAAGCTCTTGCTGGTCTTCACCTTCCCCCTGCAGCCTATTCACAGGCACAACAGGTTTTGGGGAATCTGTGCTTGCCCAGAGAAGGAACATCTCACGGTGCGCATCCTCGGCAGAGCCTGTTCCCGAAAAGGCAAACGTCCGGCTCCTTGTCCCACACGGAAGGTGGCAGCCCGGAAAGCTGTTGCTGGTCTTCACCTTCCCCCTGCAGCCTATTCACAGGCACAACAGGTTTTGGGATCTGTGCTTGCCCAGAGAAGGAACATCTCACGGTGCGCATCCTCGGCAGAGCCTGTTCCCGAAAAGGCAAACGTCCGGCTCCTTGTCCCACACGGAAGGTGGCAGCCCGGAAAGCTCTTGCTGGTCTTCACCTTCCCCCTGCAGCCTATTCACAGGCACAACAGGTTTGGGGATCTGTGCTTGCCCAGAGAAGGAACATCTCACGGTGCGCATCCTCGGCAGAGCCTGTTCCCAAAAAGGCAAACGTCCGGCTCCTTGTCCCACACGGAAGGTGGCAGCCCGGAAAGCTGTTGCTGGTCTTCACCTTCCCCCTGCAGCCTATTCACAGGCACAACAGGTTTGGGGATCTCTGCTTGCCCAGAGAAGGAACATCTCACGGTGCGCATCCTCGGCAGAGCCTGTTCCCGAAAAGGCAAACGTCCGGCTCCTTGTCCCACACGGAAGGTGGCAGCCCTGAAAGCTGTTGCTGGTCTTCACCTTCCCCCTGCAGCCTATTCACAGGCACAACAGGTTTGGGGATCTGTGCTTGCCCAGAGAAGGAACATCTCACGGTGCGCAGCCTCGGCAGAGCCTGTTCCCGAAAAGGCAAACGTCCGGCTCCTTGTCCCACACGGAAGGTGGCAGCCCGGAAAGCTGTTGCTGGTCTTCACCTTCCCCCTGCAGCCTATTCACAGGCACAACAGGTTTGGGGATCTGTGCTTGCCCAGAGAAGGAACATCTCACGGTGCGCATCCTCGGCAGAGCCTGTTCCCGAAAAGGCAAACGTCCGGCTCCTTGTCCCACACGGAAGGTGGCAGCCCTGAAAGCTCTTGCTGGTCTTCACCTTCCCCCTGCAGCCTATTCACAGGCACAACAGTTTTGGGGAATCTGTGCTTGCCCAGAGAAGGAACATCTCACGGTGCGCATCCTCGGCAGAGCCTGTTCCCGAAAAGGCAAACGTCCGGCTCCTTGTCCCACACGGAAGGTGGCAGCCCGGAAAGCTGTTGCTGGTCTTCACCTTCCCCCTGCAGCCTATTCACAGGCACAACAGGTTTTGGGATCTGTGCTTGCCCAGAGAAGGAACATCTCACGGTGCGCATCCTCGGCAGAGCCTGTTCCCGAAAAGGCAAACGTCCGGCTCCTTGTCCCACACGGAAGGTGGCAGCCCGGAAAGCTGTTGCTGGTCTTCACCTTCCCCCTGCAGCCTATTCACAGGCACAACAGGTTTTGGGATCTCTGCTTGCGCAGAGAAGGAACATCTCACGGTGCGCATCCTCGGCAGAGCCTGTTCCCGAAAAGGCAAACGTCCGGCTCCTTGTCCCACACGGAAGGTGGCAGCCCGGAAAGCTGTTGCTGGTCTTCACCTTCCCCCTGCAGCCTATTCACAGGCACAACAGGTTTGGGGATCTGTGCTTGCCCAAAGACGCAATCTCTCACGGTGCGCATCCTCGGCAGAGCCTGTTCCCGAAAAGGCAAACGTCCGGCTCCTTGTCCCACACGGAAGGTGGCAGCCCTGAAAGCTCTTGCTGGTCTTCACCTTCCCCCTGCAGCCTATTCACAGGCACAACAGGTTTGGGGAATCTGTGCTTGCCCAGAGAAGGAACATCTCACGGTGCGCATCCTCGGCAGAGCCTGTTCCCGAAAAGGCAAACGTCCGGCTCCTTGTCCCACACGGAAGGTGGCAGCCCGGAAAGCTGTTGCTGGGTCTTCACCTTCCCCCTGCAGCCTATTCACAGGCACAACAGGTTTGGGGATCTGTGCTTGCCCAGAGAAGGAACATCTCACGGTGCGCATCCTCGGCAGAGCCTGTTCCCGAAAAGGCAAACGTCCGGCTCCTTGTCCCACACGGAAGGTGGCAGCCCGGAAAGCTCTTGCTGGTCTTCACCTTCCCCCTGCGGCCTATTCACAGGCACAACAGGTTTTGGGATCTGTGCTTGCGCAGAGAAGGAACATCTCACGGTGCGCATCCTCGGCAGAGCCTGTTCCCGAAAAGGCAAACGTCCGGCTCCTTGTCCCACACGGAAGGTGGCAGCCCGGAAAGCTGTTGCTGGTCTTCACCTTCCCCCTGCAGCCTATTCACAGGCACAACAGGTTTGGGGATCTGTGCTTGCCCAAAGACGCAATCTCTCACGGTGCGCATCCTCGGCAGAGCCTGTTCCCGAAAAGGCAAACGTCCGGCTCCTTGTCCCACACGGAAGGTGGCAGCCCGGAAAGCTGTTGCTGGTCTTCACCTTCCCCCTGCAGCCTATTCACAGGCACAACAGGTTTGGGGATCTGTGCTTGCCCAGAGAAGGAACATCTCACGGTGCGCATCCTCGGCAGAGCCTGTTCCCGAAAAGGCAAACGTCCGGCTCCTTGTCCCACACGGAAGGTGGCAGCCCGGAAAGCTGTTGCTGGTCTTCACCTTCCCCCTGCAGCCTATTCACAGGCACAACAGGTTTGGGGATCTCTGCTTGCCCAGAGAAGGAACATCTCACGGTGCGCATCCTCGGCAGAGCCTGTTCCCGAAAAGGCAAACGTCCGGCTCCTTGTCCCACACGGAAGGTGGCAGCCCGGAAAGCTGTTGCTGGTCTTCACCTTCCCCCTGCAGCCTATTCACAGGCACAACAGGTTTGGGGATCTGTGCTTGCCCAGAGAAGGAACATCTCACGGTGCGCATCCTCGGCAGAGCCTGTTCCCGAAAAGGCAAACGTCCGGCTCCCTGTCCCACACGGAAGGTGGCAGCCCGGAAAGCTGTTGCTGGTCTTCACCTTCCCCCTGCAGCCTATTCACAGGCACGACAGGTTTGGGGATCTGTGCTTGCCCGGAGAAGGAACATCTCACGGTGCGCATCCTCGGCAGAGCCTGTTCCCAAAAAGGCAAACGTCCGGCTCATTGTCCCACACGGAAGGTGGCAGCCCTGAAAGCTGTTGCTGGTCTTCACCTTCCCCCTGCAGCCTATTCACAGGCACAACAGGTTTTGGGATCTGTGCTTGCCCAGAGAAGGAACATCTCACGGTGCGCATCCTCGGCAGAGCCTGTTCCCGAAAAGGCAAACGTCCGGCTCCTTGTCCCACACGGAAGGTGGCAGCCCGGAAAGCTGTTGCTGGTCTTCACCTTCCCCCTGCAGCCTATTCACAGGCACGACAGGTTTGGGGATCTGTGCTTGCCCAGAGAAGGAACATCTCACGGTGCGCATCCTCAGCAGAGCCTGTTCCCGAAAAGGCAAACGTCCGGCTCCTTGTCCCACACGGAAGGTGGCAGCCCGGAAAGCTGTTGCTGGTCTTCACCTTCCCCCTGCAGCCTATTCACAGGCACAACAGGTTTGGGGATCTGTGCTTGCCCAGAGAAGGAACATCTCACGGTGCGCATCCTCGGCAGAGCCTGTTCCCGAAAAGGCAAACGTCCGGCTCCTTGTCCCACACGGAAGGTGGCAGCCCGGAAAGCTGTTGCTGGTCTTCACCTTCCCCTGCAGCCTATTCAGAGGCACAACAGGTTTGGGGATCTGTGCTTGCCCAAAAACGCAATCTCTCACGGTGCGCATCCTCGGCAGAGCCTGTTCCCGAAAAGGCAAACGTCCGGCTCCTTGTCCCACACGGAAGGTGGCAGCCCGGAAAGCTGTTGCTGGTCTTCACCTTCCCCCTGCAGCCTATTCACAGGCACAACAGGTTTTGGGATCTCTGCTTGCGCAGAGAAGGAACATCTCACGGTGCGCATCCTCGGCAGAGCCTGTTCCCGAAAAGGCAAACGTCCGGCTCCTTGTCCCACACGGAAGGTGGCAGCCCTGAAAGCTGTTGCTGGTCTTCACCTTCCCCCTGCAGCCTATTCACAGGCACAACAGGTTTGGGGATCTGTGCTTGCCCAGAGAAGGAACATCTCACGGTGCGCATCCTCGGCAGAGCCTGTTCCCGAAAAGGCAAACGTCCGGCTCCTTGTCCCACACGGAAGGTGGCAGCCCGGAAAGCTGTTGCTGGTCTTCACCTTCCCCCTGCAGCCTATTCACAGGCACAACAGGTTTGGGGATCTCTGCTTGCCCAGAGAAGGAACATCTCACGGTGCGCATCCTCGGCAGAGCCTGTTCCCGAAAAGGCAAACCTCCGGCTCCTTGTCCCACACGGAAGGTGGCAGCCCTGAAAGCTGTTGCTGGTCTTCACCTTCCCCCTGCGGCCTATTCACAGGCACAACAGGTTTTGGGATCTCTGCTTGCGCAGAGAAGGAACATCTCACGGTGCGCATCCTCGGCAGAGCCTGTTCCCGAAAAGGCAAACGTCCGGCTCCTTGTCCCACACGGAAGGTGGCAGCCCGGAAAGCTGTTGCTGGTCTTCACCTTCCCCCTGCAGCCTATTCACAGGCACAACAGGTTTGGGGATCTGTGCTTGCCCAGAGAAGGAACATCTCACGGTGCGCAGCCTCGGCAGAGCCTGTTCCCGAAAAGGCAAACGTCCGGCTCCTTGTCCCACACGGAAGGTGGCAGCCCGGAAAGCTGTTGCTGGTCTTCACCTTCCCCCTGCAGCCTATTCACAGGCACAACAGGTTTGGGGATCTGTGCTTGCCCAAAGACGCAATCTCTCACGGTGCGCATCCTCGGCAGAGCCTGTTCCCGAAAAGGCAAACGTCCGGCTCCTTGTCCCACACGGAAGGTGGCAGCCCGGAAAGCTCTTGCTGGTCTTCACCTTCCCCCTGCAGCCTATTCACAGGCACAACAGGTTTGGGGATCTGTGCTTGCCCAGAGAAGGAACATCTCACGGTGCGCATCCTCGGCAGAGCCTGTTCCCGAAAAGGCAAACGTCCGGCTCCTTGTCCCACACGGAAGGTGGCAGCCCGGAAAGCTGTTGCTGGTCTTCACCTTCCCCCTGCAGCCTATTCACAGGCACAACAGGTTTGGGGATCTCTGCTTGCCCAGAGAAGGAACATCTCACGGTGCGCATCCTCGGCAGAGCCTGTTCCCGAAAAGGCAAACGTCCGGCTCCTTGTCCCACACGGAAGGTGGCAGCCCGGAAAGCTGTTGCTGGTCTTCACCTTCCCCCTGCAGCCTATTCACAGGCACAAGAGGTTTGGGGATCTGTGCTTGCCCAGAGAAGGAACATCTCACGGTGCGCATCCTCGGCAGAGCCTGTTCCCGAAAAGGCAAACGTCCGGCTCCTTGTCCCACACGGAAGGTGGCAGCCCGGAAAGCTGTTGCTGGTCTTCACCTTCCCCCTGCAGCCTATTCACAGGCACAACAGGTTTGGGGATCTCTGCTTGCCCAGAGAAGGAACATCTCACGGTGCGCATCCTCAGCAGAGCCTGTTCCCGAAAAGGCAAACGTCCGGCTCCTTGTCCCACACGGAAGGTGGCAGCCCGGAAAGCTGTTGCTGGTCTTCACCTTCCCCCTGCAGCCTATTCACAGGCACAACAGGTTTGGGGATCTCTGCTTGCCCAGAGAAGGAACATCTCACGGTGCGCATCCTCGGCAGAGCCTGTTCCCGAAAAGGCAAACGTCCGGCTCCTTGTCCCACACGGAAGGTGGCAGCCCGGAAAGCTGTTGCTGGTCTTCACCTTCCCCTGCAGCCTATTCAGAGGCACAACAGGTTTGGGGATCTGTGCTTGCCCAAAGACGCAATCTCTCACGGTGCGCATCCTCGGCAGAGCCTGTTCCCGAAAAGGCAAACGTCCGGCTCCTTGTCCCACACGGAAGGTGGCAGCCCTGAAAGCTGTTGCTGGTCTTCACCTTCCCCCTGCAGCCTATTCACAGGCACAACAGGTTTGGGGATCTCTGCTTGCCCAGAGAAGGAACATCTCACGGTGCGCATCCTCGGCAGAGCCTGTTCCCGAAAAGGCAAACGTCCGGCTCCTTGTCCCACACGGAAGGTGGCAGCCCGGAAAGCTGTTGCTGGTCTTCACCTTCCCCCTGCAGCCTATTCACAGGCACAACAGGTTTGGGGATCTGTGCTTGCCCAGAGAAGGAACATCTCACGGTGCGCATCCTCGGCAGAGCCTGTTCCCGAAAAGGCAAACGTCCGGCTCCTTGTCCCACACGGAAGGTGGCAGCCCGGAAAGCTGTTGCTGGTCTTCACCTTCCCCCTGCAGCCTATTCACAGGCACAACAGGTTTGGGGATCTCTGCTTGCCCAGAGAAGGAACATCTCACGGTGCGCATCCTCGGCAGAGCCTGTTCCCGAAAAGGCAAACGTCCGGCTCCTTGTCCCACACGGAAGGTGGCAGCCCGGAAAGCTGTTGCTGGTCTTCACCTTCCCCCTGCGGCCTATTCACAGGCACAACAGGTTTTGGGATCTGTGCTTGCCCAGAGAAGGAACATCTCACGGTGCGCATCCTCGGCAGAGCCTGTTCCCGAAAAGGCAAACGTCCGGCTCCTTGTCCCACACGGAAGGTGGCAGCCCGGAAAGCTGTTGCTGGTCTTCACCTTCCCCCTGCAGCCTATTCACAGGCACAACAGGTTTGGGGATCTCTGCTTGCCCAGAGAAGGAACATCTCACGGTGCGCATCCTCGGCAGAGCCTGTTCCCGAAAAGGCAAACGTCCGGCTCCTTGTCCCACACGGAAGGTGGCAGCCCGGAAAGCTGTTGCTGGTCTTCACCTTCCCCCTGCAGCCTATTCACAGGCACAACAGGTTTGGGGATCTCTGCTTGCCCAGAGAAGGAACATCTCACGGTGCGCATCCTCGGCAGAGCCTCTTCCCGAAAAGGCAAACGTCCGGCTCCTTGTCCCACACTGAAGGTGGCAGCCCGGAAAGCTGTTGCTGGTCTTCACCTTCCCCCTGCAGCCTATTCACAGGCACAACAGGTTTTGGGATCTGTGCTTGCGCAGAGAAGGAACATCTCACGGTGCGCATCCTCGGCAGAGCCTGTTCCCGAAAAGGCAAACGTCCGGCTCCTTGTCCCACACGGAAGGTGGCAGCCCGGAAAGCTGTTGCTGGTCTTCACCTTCCCCCTGCAGCCTATTCACAGGCACAACAGGTTTGGGGATCTCTGCTTGCCCAGAGAAGGAACATCTCACGGTGCGCATCCTCGGCAGAGCCTGTTCCCGAAAAGGCAAACGTCCGGCTCCTTGTCCCACACGGAAGGTGGCAGCCCGGAAAGCTGTTGCTGGTCTTCACCTTCCCCCTGCAGCCTATTCACAGGCACAACAGGTTTGGGGATCTGTGCTTGCCCAGAGAAGGAACATCTCACGGTGCGCATCCTCGGCAGAGCCTGTTCCCGAAAAGGCAAACGTCCGGCTCCTTGTCCCACACGGAAGGTGGCAGCCCGGAAAGCTCTTGCTGGTCTTCACCTTCCCCCTGCGGCCTATTCACAGGCACAACAGGTTTTGGGATCTCTGCTTGCGCAGAGAAGGAACATCTCACGGTGCGCATCCTCGGCAGAGCCTGTTCCCGAAAAGGCAAACGTCCGGCTCCTTGTCCCACACGGAAGGTGGCAGCCCGGAAAGCTGTTGCTGGTCTTCACCTTCCCCCTGCAGCCTATTCACAGGCACAACAGGTTTGGGGATCTGTGCTTGCCCAGAGAAGGAACATCTCACGGTGCGCAGCCTCGGCAGAGCCTGTTCCCGAAAAGGCAAACGTCCGGCTCCTTGTCCCACACGGAAGGTGGCAGCCCGGAAAGCTGTTGCTGGTCTTCACCTTCCCCCTGCAGCCTATTCAGAGGCACAACAGGTTTGGGGATCTCTGCTTGCGCAGAGAAGGAACATCTCACGGTGCGCATCCTCGGCAGAGCCTGTTCCCAAAAAGGCAAACGTCCGGCTCCTTGTCCCACACGGAAGGTGGCAGCCCGGAAAGCTCTTGCTGGTCTTCACCTTCCCCCTGCAGCCTAGTCACAGGCACAACAGGTTTGGGGATCTGTGCTTGCCCAGAGAAGGAACATCTCACGGTGCGCATCCTCGGCAGAGCCTGTTCCCGAAAAGGCAAACGTCCGGCTCCTTGTCCCACACGGAAGGTGGCAGCCCGGAAAGCTGTTGCTGGTCTTCACCTTCCCCCTGCAGCCTATTCACAGGCACAACAGGTTTGGGGATCTGTGCTTGCGCAGAGAAGGAACATCTCACGGTGCGCATCCTCGGCAGAGCCTGTTCCCGAAAAGGCAAACGTCCGGCTCCTTGTCCCACACGGAAGGTGGCAGCCCGGAAAGCTGTTGCTGGTCTTCACCTTCCCCCTGCAGCCTATTCACAGGCACCACCGCACTGGGAATCTCTGCTTTCCCAAAGACGCAATCTCTCACGGTGCGCATCCTCGGCAGAGCCTGTTCCCGAAAAGGCAAACGTCCGGCTCCTTGTCCCACACGGAAGGTGGCAGCCCGGAAAGCTGTTGCTGGTCTTCACCTTCCCCCTGCAGCCTATTCACAGGCACAACAGGTTTGGGGATCTGTGCTTGCCCAAAGACGCAATCTCTCACGGTGCGCATCCTCGGCAGAGCCTGTTCCCGAAAAGGCAAACGTCCGGCTCCTTGTCCCACACGGAAGGTGGCAGCCCTGAAAGCTCTTGCTGGTCTTCACCTTCCCCCTGCAGCCTATTCACAGGCACAACAGTTTTGGGGAATCTGTGCTTGCCCAAAGACGCAATCTCTCACGGTGCGCATCCTCGGCAGAGCCTGTTCCCGAAAAGGCAAACGTCCGGCTCCTTGTCCCACACGGAAGGTGGCAGCCCGGAAAGCTGTTGCTGGTCTTCACCTTCCCCCTGCAGCCTATTCACAGGCACAACAGGTTTGGGGATCTGTGCTTGCCCAGAGAAGGAACATCTCACGGTGCGCATCCTCGGCAGAGCCTGTTCCCGAAAAGGCAAACGTCCGGCTCCTTGTCCCACACGGAAGGTGGCAGCCCGGAAAGCTGTTGCTGGTCTTCACCTTCCCCCTGCAGCCTATTCACAGGCACAACAGGTTTGGGGATCTGTGCTTGCCCAGAGAAGGAACATCTCACGGTGCACATCCTCGGCAGAGCCTGTTCCCGAAAAGGCAAACGTCCGGCTCCTTGTCCCACACGGAAGGTGGCAGCCCGGAAAGCTGTTGCTGGTCTTCACCTTCCCCCTGCAGCCTATTCACAGGCACAACAGGTTTTGGGATCTGTGCTTGCCCAGAGAAGGAACATCTCACGGTGCGCATCCTCGGCAGAGCCTGTTCCCGAAAAGGCAAACGTCCGGCTCCTTGTCCCACACGGAAGGTGGCAGCCCTGAAAGCTCTTGCTGGTCTTCACCTTCCCCCTGCAGCCTATTCACAGGCACAACAGGTTTTGGGATCTCTGCTTGCCCAGAGAAGGAACATCTCACGGTGCGCATCCTCGGCAGAGCCTGTTCCCGAAAAGGCAAACGTCCGGCTCCTTGTCCCACACGGAAGGTGGCAGCCCGGAAAGCTGTTGCTGGTCTTCACCTTCCCCCTGCAGCCTATTCACAGGCACAACAGGTTTTGGGATCTCTGCTTGTCCAGAGAAGGAACATCTCACGGTGCGCATCCTCGGCAGAGCCTGTTCCCGAAAAGGCAAACGTCCGGCTCCTTGTCCCACACGGAAGGTGGCAGCCCGGAAAGCTGTTGCTGGTCTTCACCTTCCCCCTGCAGCCTATTCACAGGCACAACAGGTTTGGGGATCTGTGCTTGCCCAGAGAAGGAACATCTCACGGTGCGCATCCTCGGCAGAGCCTGTTCCCGAAAAGGCAAACGTCCGGCTCCTTGTCCCACACGGAAGGTGGCAGCCCGGAAAGCTCTTGCTGGTCTTCACCTTCCCCCTGCAGCCTATTCACAGGCACAACAGGTTTGGGGATCTGTGCTTGCCCAGAGAAGGAACATCTCACGGTGCGCATCCTCGGCAGAGCCTGTTCCCGAAAAGGCAAACGTCCGGCTCCTTGTCCCACACGGAAGGTGGCAGCCCGGAAAGCTCTTGCTGGTCTTCACCTTCCCCCTGCAGCCTATTCACAGGCACAACAGGTTTGGGGATCTGTGCTTGCCCAGAGAAGGAACATCTCACGGTGCGCATCCTCGGCAGAGCCTGTTCCCGAAAAGGCAAACGTCCGGCTCCTTGTCCCACACGGAAGGTGGCAGCCCGGAAAGCTGTTGCTGGTCTTCACCTTCCCCCTGCAGCCTATTCACAGGCACAACAGGTTTTGGGATCTCTGCTTGCGCAGAGAAGGAACATCTCACGGTGCGCATCCTCGGCAGAGCCTGTTCCCGAAAAGGCAAACGTCCGGCTCCTTGTCCCACACGGAAGGTGGCAGCCCGGAAAGCTGTTGCTGGTCTTCACCTTCCCCCTGCGGCCTATTCACAGGCACAACAGGTTTTGGGATCTCTGCTTGCGCAGAGAAGGAACATCTCACGGTGCGCATCCTTGGCAGAGCCTGTTCCCGAAAAGGCAAACGTCCGGCTCCTTGTCCCACACGGAAGGTGGCAGCCCGGAAAGCTGTTGCTGGTCTTCACCTTCCCCCTGCAGCCTATTCACAGGCACAACAGGTTTTGGGATCTCTGCTTGCCCAGAGAAGGAACATCTCACGGTGCGCATCCTCGGCAGAGCCTGTTCCCGAAAAGGCAAACGTCCGGCTCCTTGTCCCACACGGAAGGTGGCAGCCCGGAAAGCTGTTGCTGGTCTTCACCTTCCCCCTGCAGCCTATTCACAGGCACAACAGGTTTTGGGATCTGTGCTTGCCCAGAGAAGGAACATCTCACGGTGCGCATCCTCGGCAGAGCCTGTTCCCGAAAAGGCAAACGTCCGGCTCCTTGTCCCACACGGAAGGTGGCAGCCCTGAAAGCTGTTGCTGGTCTTCACCTTCCCCCTGCAGCCTATTCACAGGCACAACAGGTTTGGGGATCTGTGCTTGCCCAGAGAAGGAACATCTCACGGTGCGCATCCTCGGCAGAGCCTGTTCCCGAAAAGGCAAACGTCCGGCTCCTTGTCCCACACGGAAGGTGGCAGCCCGGAAAGCTGTTGCTGGTCTTCACCTTCCCCCTGCAGCCTATTCACAGGCACCACCGCACTGGGAATCTCTGCTTTCCCAAAAACGCAATCTCTCACGGTGCGCATCCTCGGCAGAGCCTGTTCCCGAAAAGGCAAACGTCCGGCTCCTTGTCCCACACGGAAGGTGGCAGCCCGGAAAGCTGTTGCTGGTCTTCACCTTCCCCCTGCAGCCTATTCACAGGCACAACAGGTTTGGGGATCTGTGCTTGCCCAAAGACGCAATCTCTCACGGTGCGCATCCTCGGCAGAGCCTGTTCCCGAAAAGGCAAACGTCCGGCTCCTTGTCCCACACGGAAGGTGGCAGCCCTGAAAGCTCTTGCTGGTCTTCACCTTCCCCCTGCAGCCTATTCACAGGCACAACAGTTTTGGGGGATCTGTGCTTGCCCAGAGAAGGAACATCTCACGGTGCGCATCTTCGGCAGAGCCTGTTCCCGAAAAGGCAAACGTCCGGCTCCTTGTCCCACACGGAAGGTGGCAGCCCGGAAAGCTGTTGCTGGTCTTCACCTTCCCCCTGCAGCCTATTCACAGGCACAACAGGTTTGGGGATCTGTGCTTGCC
Organism: Haliaeetus albicilla; assembly: GCF_947461875.1. Lineage (NCBI taxonomy): Eukaryota > Metazoa > Chordata > Aves > Accipitriformes > Accipitridae > Haliaeetus > Haliaeetus albicilla. Next base: position 1,830,276 of record NW_027212473.1, on the reverse strand, counting down.
CAGAGAAGGAACATCTCACGGTGCGCATCCTCGGCAGAGCCTCTTCCCGAAAAGGCAAACGTCCGGCTCCTTGTCCCACACGGAAGGTGGCAGCCCTGAAAGCTGTTGCTGGTCTTCACCTTCCCCCTGCGGCCTATTCACAGGCACAACAGGTTTGGGGATCTCTGCTTGCGCAGAGAAGGAACATCTCACGGTGCGCATCCTCGGCAGAGCCTGTTCCCGAAAAGGCAAACGTCCGGCTCCTTGTCCCACACGGAAGGTGGCAGCCCGGAAAGCTCTTGCTGGTCTTCACCTTCCCCCTGCAGCCTATTCACAGGCACAACAGGTTTGGGGATCTGTGCTTGCCCAGAGAAGGAACATCTCACGGTGCGCATCCTCGGCAGAGCCTGTTCCCGAAAAGGCAAATGTCCGGCTCCTTGTCCCACACGGAAGGTGGCAGCCCGGAAAGCTGTTGCTGGTCTTCACCTTCCCCCTGCAGCCTATTCACAGGCACAACAGGTTTGGGGATCTCTGCTTGCCCAGAGAAGGAACATCTCACGGTGCGCATCCTCGGCAGAGCCTGTTCCCAAAAAGGCAAACGTCCGGCTCCCTGTCCCACACGGAAGGTGGCAGCCCGGAAAGCTGTTGCTGGTCTTCACCTTCCCCCTGCAGCCTATTCACAGGCACAACAGGTTTGGGGATCTGTGCTTGCCCAGAGAAGGAACATCTCACGGTGCGCATCCTCGGCAGAGCCTGTTCCCGAAAAGGCAAACGTCCGGCTCCTTGTCCCACACGGAAGGTGGCAGCCCGGAAAGCTGTTGCTGGTCTTCACCTTCCCCCTGCAGCCTATTCACAGGCACAACAGGTTTGGGGATCTGTGCTTGCCCAGAGAAGGAACATCTCACGGTGCGCATCCTCGGCAGAGCCTGTTCCCGAAAAGGCAAACGTCCGGCTCCTTGTCCCACACGGAAGGTGGCAGCCCGGAAAGCTGTTGCTGGTCTTCACCTTCCCCCTGCAGCCTATTCACAGGCACGACAGGTTTGGGGATCTGTGCTTGCCCAGAGAAGGAACATCTCACGGTGCGCATCCTCAGCAGAGCCTGTTCCCGAAAAGGCAAACGTCCGGCTCCTTGTCCCACACGGAAGGTGGCAGCCCGGAAAGCTGTTGCTGGTCTTCACCTTCCCCCTGCAGCCTATTCACAGGCACAACAGGTTTGGGGATCTGTGCTTGCCCAGAGAAGGAACATCTCACGGTGCGCAGCCTCGGCAGAGCCTGTTCCCGAAAAGGCAAACGTCCGGCTCCTTGTCCCACACGGAAGGTGGCAGCCCGGAAAGCTGTTGCTGGTCTTCACCTTCCCCCTGCAGCCTATTCAGAGGCACAACAGGTTTGGGGATCTGTGCTTGCCCAAAGACGCAATCTCTCACGGTGCGCATCCTCGGCAGAGCCTGTTCCCGAAAAGGCAAACGTCCGGCTCCTTGTCCCACACGGAAGGTGGCAGCCCGGAAAGCTGTTGCTGGTCTTCACCTTCCCCCTGCAGCCTATTCACAGGCACAACAGGTTTTGGGATCTCTGCTTGCGCAGAGAAGGAACATCTCACGGTGCGCATCCTCGGCAGAGCCTGTTCCCGAAAAGGCAAACGTCCGGCTCCTTGTCCCACACGGAAGGTGGCAGCCCGGAAAGCTGTTGCTGGTCTTCACCTTCCCCCTGCAGCCTATTCACAGGCACAACAGGTTTTGGGACCTGTGCTTGCCCAGAGAAGGAACATCTCACGGTGCGCATCCTCGGCAGAGCCTGTTCCCGAAAAGGCAAACGTCCGGCTCCTTGTCCCACACGGAAGGTGGCAGCCCTGAAAGCTCTTGCTGGTCTTCACCTTCCCCCTGCAGCCTATTCACAGGCACAACAGGTTTTGGGATCTCTGCTTGCCCAGAGAAGGAACATCTCACGGTGCGCATCCTCGGCAGAGCCTGTTCCCGAAAAGGCAAACGTCCGGCTCCTTGTCCCACACGGAAGGTGGCAGCCCGGAAAGCTGTTGCTGGTCTTCACCTTCCCCCTGCAGCCTATTCACAGGCACAACAGGTTTGGGGATCTCTGCTTGTCCAGAGAAGGAACATCTCACGGTGCGCATCCTCGGCAGAGCCTGTTCCCGAAAAGGCAAACGTCCGGCTCCTTGTCCCACACGGAAGGTGGCAGCCCGGAAAGCTGTTGCTGGTCTTCACCTTCCCCCTGCAGCCTATTCACAGGCACAACAGGTTTGGGGATCTGTGCTTGCCCAGAGAAGGAACATCTCACGGTGCGCATCCTCGGCAGAGCCTGTTCCCGAAAAGGCAAACGTCCGGCTCCTTGTCCCACACGGAAGGTGGCAGCCCGGAAAGCTGTTGCTGGTCTTCACCTTCCCCCTGCAGCCTATTCACAGGCACAACAGGTTTGGGGATCTGTGCTTGCCCAGAGAAGGAACATCTCACGGTGCGCATCCTCGGCAGAGCCTGTTCCCGAAAAGGCAAACGTCCGGCTCCTTGTCCCACACGGAAGGTGGCAGCCCGGAAAGCTCTTGCTGGTCTTCACCTTCCCCCTGCAGCCTATTCACAGGCACAACAGGTTTGGGGATCTGTGCTTGCCCAGAGAAGGAACATCTCACGGTGCGCATCCTCGGCAGAGCCTGTTCCCGAAAAGGCAAACGTCCGGCTCCTTGTCCCACACGGAAGGGGGCAGCCCGGAAAGCTGTTGCTGGTCTTCACCTTCCCCCTGCAGCCTATTCACAGGCACAACAGGTTTGGGGATCTGTGCTTGCCCAGAGAAGGAACATCTCACGGTGCGCATCCTCGGCAGAGCCTGTTCCCGAAAAGGCAAACGTCCGGCTCCTTGTCCCACACGGAAGGTGGCAGCCCGGAAAGCTGTTGCTGGTCTTCACCTTCCCCCTGCAGCCTATTCACAGGCACAACAGGTTTTGGGATCTCTGCTTGCCCAGAGAAGGAACATCTCACGGTGCGCATCCTCGGCAGAGCCTGTTCCCGAAAAGGCAAACGTCCGGCTCCTTGTCCCACACGGAAGGTGGCAGCCCGGAAAGCTGTTGCTGGTCTTCACCTTCCCCCTGCGGCCTATTCACAGGCACAACAGGTTTTGGGATCTCTGCTTGCGCAGAGAAGGAACATCTCACGGTGCGCATCCTCGGCAGAGCCTGTTCCCGAAAAGGCAAACGTCCGGCTCCTTGTCCCACACGGAAGGTGGCAGCCCGGAAAGCTCTTGCTGGTCTTCACCTTCCCCCTGCAGCCTATTCACAGGCACAACAGGTTTTGGGATCTCTGCTTGCCCAGAGAAGGAACATCTCACGGTGCGCATCCTCGGCAGAGCCTGTTCCCGAAAAGGCAAACGTCCGGCTCCTTGTCCCACACGGAAGGTGGCAGCCCTGAAAGCTGTTGCTGGTCTTCACCTTCCCCCTGCAGCCTATTCACAGGCACAACAGGTTTGGGGATCTGTGCTTGCCCAGAGAAGGAACATCTCACGGTGCGCATCCTCGGCAGAGCCTGTTCCCGAAAAGGCAAACGTCCGGCTCCTTGTCCCACACGGAAGGTGGCAGCCCGGAAAGCTGTTGCTGGTCTTCACCTTCCCCCTGCAGCCTATTCACAGGCACCACCGCACTGGGAATCTCTGCTTTCCCAAAGACGCAATCTCTCACGGTGCGCATCCTCGGCAGAGCCTGTTCCCGAAAAGGCAAACGTCCGGCTCCTTGTCCCACACGGAAGGTGGCAGCCCGGAAAGCTGTTGCTGGTCTTCACCTTCCCCCTGCAGCCTATTCACAGGCACAACAGGTTTGGGGATCTGTGCTTGCGCAGAGAAGGAACATCTCACGGTGCGCATCCTCGGCAGAGCCTGTTCCCGAAAAGGCAAACGTCCGGCTCCTTGTCCCACACGGAAGGTGGCAGCCCGGAAAGCTGTTGCTGGTCTTCACCTTCCCCCTGCAGCCTATTCACAGGCACAACAGGTTTGGGGATCTGTGCTTGCCCAGAGAAGGAACATCTCACGGTGCGCATCTTCGGCAGAGCCTGTTCCCGAAAAGGCAAACGTCCGGCTCCTTGTCCCACACGGAAGGTGGCAGCCCGGAAAGCTCTTGCTGGTCTTCACCTTCCCCCTGCAGCCTATTCAGAGGCACAACAGGTTTGGGGATCTGTGCTTGCCCAAAGACGCAATCTCTCACGGTGCGCATCCTCGGCAGAGCCTGTTCCCGAAAAGGCAAACGTCCGGCTCCTTGTCCCACACGGAAGGTGGCAGCCCGGAAAGCTGTTGCTGGTCTTCACCTTCCCCCTGCGGCCTATTCACAGGCACAACAGGTTTTGGGATCTCTGCTTGCGCAGAGAAGGAACATCTCACGGTGCGCATCCTCGGCAGAGCCTGTTCCCGAAAAGGCAAACGTCCGGCTCCTTGTCCCACACGGAATGTGGCAGCCCGGAAAGCTGTTGCTGGTCTTCACCTTCCCCCTGCAGCCTATTCACAGGCACAACAGGTTTGGGGATCTGTGCTTGCCCAAAGACGCAATCTCACACGGTGCGCATCCTCGGCAGAGCCTGTTCCCGAAAAGGCAAACGTCCGGCTCCTTGTCCCACACGGAAGGTGGCAGCCCGGAAAGCTGTTGCTGGTCTTCACCTTCCCCCTGCAGCCTATTCACAGGCACAACAGGTTTGGGGATCTGTGCTTGCCCAGAGAAGGAACATCTCACGGTGCGCATCCTCGGCAGAGCCTGTTCCCGAAAAGGCAAATGTCCGGCTCCTTGTCCCACACGGAAGGTGGCAGCCCGGAAAGCTGTTGCTGGTCTTCACCTTCCCCCTGCAGCCTATTCACAGGCACAACAGGTTTGGGGATCTCTGCTTGCCCAGAGAAGGAACATCTCACGGTGCGCATCCTCGGCAGAGCCTGTTCCCGAAAAGGCAAACGTCCGGCTCCCTGTCCCACACGGAAGGTGGCAGCCCGGAAAGCTGTTGCTGGTCTTCACCTTCCCCCTGCAGCCTATTCACAGGCACAACAGGTTTGGGGATCTGTGCTTGCCCAGAGAAGGAACATCTCACGGTGCGCATCCTCGGCAGAGCCTGTTCCCGAAAAGGCAAACGTCCGGCTCCTTGTCCCACACGGAAGGTGGCAGCCCGGAAAGCTGTTGCTGGTCTTCACCTTCCCCCTGCAGCCTATTCACAGGCACAACAGGTTTTGGGATCTGTGCTTGCCCAGAGAAGGAACATCTCACGGTGCGCATCCTCGGCAGAGCCTGTTCCCGAAAAGGCAAACGTCCGGCTCCTTGTCCCACACGGAAGGTGGCAGCCCGGAAAGCTGTTGCTGGTCTTCACCTTCCCCCTGCAGCCTATTCACAGGCACGACAGGTTTGGGGATCTGTGCTTGCCCAGAGAAGGAACATCTCACGGTGCGCATCCTCAGCAGAGCCTGTTCCCGAAAAGGCAAACGTCCGGCTCCTTGTCCCACACGGAAGGTGGCAGCCCGGAAAGCTGTTGCTGGTCTTCACCTTCCCCCTGCAGCCTATTCACAGGCACAACAGGTTTGGGGATCTGTGCTTGCCCAGAGAAGGAACATCTCACGGTGCGCAGCCTCGGCAGAGCCTGTTCCCGAAAAGGCAAACGTCCGGCTCCTTGTCCCACACGGAAGGTGGCAGCCCGGAAAGCTGTTGCTGGTCTTCACCTTCCCCCTGCAGCCTATTCAGAGGCACAACAGGTTTGGGGATCTGTGCTTGCCCAAAGACGCAATCTCTCACGGTGCGCATCCTCGGCAGAGCCTGTTCCCAAAAAGGCAAACGTCCGGCTCCTTGTCCCACACGGAAGGTGGCAGCCCGGAAAGCTGTTGCTGGTCTTCACCTTCCCCCTGCAGCCTATTCACAGGCACAACAGGTTTGGGGATCTCTGCTTGCGCAGAGAAGGAACATCTCACGGTGCGCATCCTCGGCAGAGCCTGTTCCCGAAAAGGCAAACGTCCGGCTCCTTGTCCCACACGGAAGGTGGCAGCCCGGAAAGCTGTTGCTGGTCTTCACCTTCCCCCTGCAGCCTATTCACAGGCACAACAGGTTTGGGGATCTGTGCTTGCCCAGAGAAGGAACATCTCACGGTGCGCATCCTCGGCAGAGCCTGTTCCCGAAAAGGCAAACGTCCGGCTCCTTGTCCCACACGGAAGGTGGCAGCCCTGAAAGCTGTTGCTGGTCTTCACCTTCCCCCTGCAGCCTATTCAGAGGCACAACAGGTTTGGGGATCTCTGCTTGCGCAGAGAAGGAACATCTCACGGTGCGCATCCTCGGCAGAGCCTGTTCCCGAAAAGGCAAACGTCCGGCTCCTTGTCCCACACGGAAGGTGGCAGCCCGGAAAGCTGTTGCTGGTCTTCACCTTCCCCCTGCAGCCTATTCACAGGCACAACAGGTTTTGGGATCTCTGCTTGCGCAGAGAAGGAACATCTCACGGTGCGCATCCTCGGCAGAGCCTGTTCCCGAAAAGGCAAACGTCCGGCTCCTTGTCCCACACGGAAGGTGGCAGCCCTGAAAGCTCTTGCTGGTCTTCACCTTCCCCCTGCAGCCTATTCACAGGCACAACAGGTTTGGGGATCTGTGCTTGCCCAGAGAAGGAACATCTCACGGTGCGCATCCTCGGCAGAGCCTGTTCCCGAAAAGGCAAACGTCCGGCTCCTTGTCCCACACGGAAGGTGGCAGCCCGGAAAGCTCTTGCTGGTCTTCACCTTCCCCCTGCAGCCTATTCACAGGCACAACAGGTTTGGGGATCTGTGCTTGCCCAGAGAAGGAACATCTCACGGTGCGCATCCTCGGCAGAGCCTGTTCCCAAAAAGGCAAACGTCCGGCTCCTTGTCCCACACGGAAGGTGGCAGCCCTGAAAGCTGTTGCTGGTCTTCACCTTCCCCCTGCGGCCTATTCACAGGCACAACAGGTTTTGGGATCTCTGCTTGCGCAGAGAAGGAACATCTCACGGTGCGCATCCTCGGCAGAGCCTGTTCCCGAAAAGGCAAACGTCCGGCTCCTTGTCCCACACGGAAGGTGGCAGCCCGGAAAGCTCTTGCTGGTCTTCACCTTCCCCCTGCAGCCTATTCACAGGCACAACAGGTTTGGGGATCTGTGCTTGCCCAGAGAAGGAACATCCCACGGTGCGCAGCCTCGGCAGAGCCTGTTCCCGAAAAGGCAAACGTCCGGCTCCTTGTCCCACACGGAAGGTGGCAGCCCGGAAAGCTGTTGCTGGTCTTCACCTTCCCCCTGCAGCCTATTCAGAGGCACAACAGGTTTGGGGATCTCTGCTTGCGCAGAGAAGGAACATCTCACGGTGCGCATCCTCGGCAGAGCCTGTTCCCGAAAAGGCAAACGTCCGGCTCCTTGTCCCACACGGAAGGTGGCAGCCCTGAAAGCTCTTGCTGGTCTTCACCTTCCCCCTGCAGCCTATTCACAGGCACAACAGTTTTGGGGCATCTGTGCTTGCCCAGAGAAGGAACATCTCACGGTGCGCATCCTCGGCAGAGCCTGTTCCCGAAAAGGCAAACGTCCGGCTCCTTGTCCCACACGGAAGGAGGCAGCCCGGAAAGCTCTTGCTGGTCTTCACCTTCCCCCTGCAGCCTATTCACAGGCACAACAGGTTTGGGGATCTGTGCTTGCCCAGAGAAGGAACATCTCACGGTGCGCATCCTCGGCAGAGCCTGTTCCCGAAAAGGCAAACGTCCGGCTCCTTGTCCCACACGGAAGGTGGCAGCCCTGAAAGCTCTTGCTGGTCTTCACCTTCCCCCTGCAGCCTATTCACAGGCACAACAGGTTTGGGGATCTCTGCTTGCCCAGAGAAGGAACATCTCACGGTGCGCATCCTCGGCAGAGCCTCTTCCCGAAAAGGCAAACGTCCGGCTCCTTGTCCCACACTGAAGGTGGCAGCCCGGAAAGCTGTTGCTGGTCTTCACCTTCCCCCTGCAGCCTATTCAGAGGCACAACAGGTTTGGGGATCTGTGCTTGCCCAAAGACGCAATCTCTCACGGTGCGCATCCTCGGCAGAGCCTGTTCCCGAAAAGGCAAACGTCCGGCTCCTTGTCCCACACGGAAGGTGGCAGCCCGGAAAGCTGTTGCTGGTCTTCACCTTCCCCCTGCAGCCTATTCACAGGCACAACAGGTTTTGGGATCTCTGCTTGCGCAGAGAAGGAACATCTCACGGTGCGCATCCTCGGCAGAGCCTGTTCCCGAAAAGGCAAACGTCCGGCTCCTTGTCCCACACGGAAGGTGGCAGCCCGGAAAGCTGTTGCTGGTCTTCACCTTCCCCCTGCAGCCTATTCACAGGCACAACAGGTTTGGGGATCTGTGCTTGCCCAGAGAAGGAACATCTCACGGTGCGCATCCTCGGCAGAGCCTGTTCCCGAAAAGGCAAACGTCCGGCTCCTTGTCCCACACGGAAGGTGGCAGCCCGGAAAGCTGTTGCTGGTCTTCACCTTCCCCCTGCAGCCTATTCACAGGCACAACAGGTTTGGGGATCTGTGCTTGCCCAGAGAAGGAACATCTCACGGTGCGCATCCTCGGCAGAGCCTGTTCCCGAAAAGGCAAACGTCCGGCTCCTTGTCCCACACGGAAGGTGGCAGCCCTGAAAGCTGTTGCTGGTCTTCACCTTCCCCCTGCAGCCTATTCACAGGCACAACAGGTTTGGGGATCTGTGCTTGCCCAAAGACGCAATCTCTCACGGTGCGCATCCTCGGCAGAGCCTGTTCCCGAAAAGGCAAACGTCCGGCTCCTTGTCCCACACGGAAGGTGGCAGCCCTGAAAGCTCTTGCTGGTCTTCACCTTCCCCCTGCAGCCTATTCACAGGCACAACAGGTTTTGGGATCTGTGCTTGCGCAGAGAAGGAACATCTCACGGTGCGCATCCTCGGCAGAGCCTGTTCCCGAAAAGGCAAACGTCCGGCTCCTTGTCCCACACGGAAGGTGGCAGCCCTGAAAGCTCTTGCTGGTCTTCACCTTCCCCCTGCAGCCTATTCACAGGCACAACAGGTTTGGGGATCTCTGCTTGCCCAGAGAAGGAACATCTCACGGTGCGCATCCTCGGCAGAGCCTGTTCCCGAAAAGGCAAACGTCCGGCTCCTTGTCCCACACGGAAGGTGGCAGCCCGGAAAGCTCTTGCTGGTCTTCACCTTCCCCCTGCAGCCTATTCACAGGCACAACAGGTTTTGGGATCTGTGCTTGCCCAGAGAAGGAACATCTCACGGTGCGCATCCTCGGCAGAGCCTGTTCCCGAAAAGGCAAACCTCCGGCTCCTTGTCCCACACGGAAGGTGGCAGCCCGGAAAGCTCTTGCTGGTCTTCACCTTCCCCCTGCAGCCTATTCACAGGCACAACAGGTTTGGGGATCTGTGCTTGCCCAGAGAAGGAACATCTCACGGTGCGCATCCTCAGCAGAGCCTGTTCCCGAAAAGGCAAACGTCCGGCTCCTTGTCCCACACGGAAGGTGGCAGCCCGGAAAGCTGTTGCTGGTCTTCACCTTCCCCCTGCAGCCTATTCACAGGCACAACAGGTTTTGGGATCTGTGCTTGCCCAGAGAAGGAACATCTCACGGTGCGCATCCTCGGCAGAGCCTGTTCCCGAAAAGGCAAACGTCCGGCTCCTTGTCCCACACGGAAGGTGGCAGCCCGGAAAGCTGTTGCTGGTCTTCACCTTCCCCCTGCAGCCTATTCAGAGGCACAACAGGTTTGGGGATCTGTGCTTGCCCAAAGACGCAATCTCTCACGGTGCGCATCCTCGGCAGAGCCTGTTCCCGAAAAGGCAAACGTCCGGCTCCTTGTCCCACACGGAAGGTGGCAGCCCGGAAAGCTGTTGCTGGTCTTCACCTTCCCCCTGCAGCCTATTCACAGGCACAACAGGTTTTGGGATCTCTGCTTGCGCAGAGAAGGAACATCTCACGGTGCGCATCCTCGGCAGAGCCTGTTCCCGAAAAGGCAAACGTCCGGCTCCTTGCCCCACACGGAAGGTGGCAGCCCTGAAAGCTGTTGCTGGTCTTCACCTTCCCCCTGCAGCCTATTCACAGGCACAACAGGTTTTGGGATCTGTGCTTGCCCAGAGAAGGAACATCTCACGGTGCGCATCCTCGGCAGAGCCTGTTCCCGAAAAGGCAAACGTCCGGCTCCTTGTCCCACACGGAAGGTGGCAGCCCGGAAAGCTGTTGCTGGTCTTCACCTTCCCCCTGCGGCCTATTCACAGGCACAACAGGTTTTGGGATCTCTGCTTGCCCAGAGAAGGAACATCTCACGGTGCGCATCCTCGGCAGAGCCTGTTCCCGAAAAGGCAAACGTCCGGCTCCTTGTCCCACACGGAAGGTGGCAGCCCTGAAAGCTGTTGCTGGTCTTCACCTTCCCCCTGCAGCCTATTCACAGGCACAACAGTTTTGGGGAATCTGTGCTTGCCCAGAGAATGAACATCTCACGGTGCGCATCCTCGGCAGAGCCTGTTCCCGAAAAGGCAAACGTCCGGCTCCTTGTCCCACACGGAAGGTGGCAGCCCGGAAAGCTGTTGCTGGTCTTCACCTTCCCCCTGCAGCCTATTCACAGGCACAACAGGTTTGGGGATCTGTGCTTGCCCAGAGAAGGAACATCTCACGGTGCGCATCCTCGGCAGAGCCTGTTCCCAAAAAGGCAAACGTCCGGCTCCTTGTCCCACACGGAAGGTGGCAGCCCTGAAAGCTGTTGCTGGTCTTCACCTTCCCCCTGCAGCCTATTCACAGGCACAACAGGTTTTGGGATCTGTGCTTGCCCAGAGAAGGAACATCTCACGGTGCGCATCCTCGGCAGAGCCTGTTCCCAAAAAGGCAAACGTCCGGCTCCTTGTCCCACACGGAAGGTGGCAGCCCGGAAAGCTGTTGCTGGTCTTCACCTTCCCCCTGCGGCCTATTCACAGGCACAACAGGTTTGGGGATCTGTGCTTGCCCAGAGAAGGAACATCTCACGGTGCGCATCCTCGGCAGAGCCTGTTCCCGAAAAGGCAAACGTCCGGCTCCTTGTCCCACACGGAAGGTGGCAGCCCGGAAAGCTGTTGCTGGTCTTCACCTTCCCCCTGCAGCCTATTCACAGGCACAACAGGTTTGGGGATCTGTGCTTGCCCAGAGAAGGAACATCTCACGGTGCGCATCCTCGGCAGAGCCTGTTCCCGAAAAGGCAAACGTCCGGCTCCTTGTCCCACACGGAAGGTGGCAGCCCTGAAAGCTGTTGCTGGTCTTCACCTTCCCCCTGCAGCCTATTCACAGGCACAACAGGTTTTGGGATCTCTGCTTGCCCAGAGAAGGAACATCTCACGGTGCGCATCCTCGGCAGAGCCTGTTCCCGAAAAGGCAAACGTCCGGCTCCTTGTCCCACACGGAAGGTGGCAGCCCGGAAAGCTGTTGCTGGTCTTCACCTTCCCCCTGCAGCCTATTCACAGGCACAACAGGTTTTGGGATCTGTGCTTGCCCAGAGAAGGAACATCTCACGGTGCGCATCCTCGGCAGAGCCTGTTCCCGAAAAGGCAAACGTCCGGCTCCTTGTCCCACACGGAAGGTGGCAGCCCTGAAAGCTGTTGCTGGTCTTCACCTTCCCCCTGCAGCCTATTCACAGGCACAACAGGTTTGGGGATCTGTGCTTGCCCAGAGAAGGAACATCTCACGGTGCGCATCCTCGGCAGAGCCTGTTCCCGAAAAGGCAAACGTCCGGCTCCTTGTCCCACACGGAAGGTGGCAGCCCGGAAAGCTGTTGCTGGTCTTCACCTTCCCCCTGCAGCCTATTCACAGGCACCACCGCACTGGGAATCTCTGCTTTCCCAAAGACGCAATCTCTCACGGTGCGCATCCTCGGCAGAGCCTGTTCCCGAAAAGGCAAACGTCCGGCTCCTTGTCCCACACGGAAGGTGGCAGCCCTGAAAGCTCTTGCTGGTCTTCACCTTCCCCCTGCAGCCTATTCACAGGCACAACAGGTTTTGGGGAATCTGTGCTTGCCCAAAGACGCAATCTCTCACGGTGCGCATCCTCGGCAGAGCCTGTTCCCGAAAAGGCAAACGTCCGGCTCCTTGTCCCACACGGAAGGTGGCAGCCCGGAAAGCTGTTGCTGGGTCTTCACCTTCCCCCTGCAGCCTATTCACAGGCACAACAGGTTTGGGGATCTGTGCTTGCCCAGAGAAGGAACATCTCACGGTGCGCATCCTCGGCAGAGCCTGTTCCCGAAAAGGCAAACGTCCGGCTCCTTGTCCCACACGGAAGGTGGCAGCCCGGAAAGCTGTTGCTGGTCTTCACCTTCCCCCTGCGGCCTATTCACAGGCACAACAGGTTTTGGGATCTCTGCTTGCGCAGAGAAGGAACATCTCACGGTGCGCATCCTCGGCAGAGCCTGTTCCCGAAAAGGCAAACGTCCGGCTCCTTGTCCCACACGGAATGTGGCAGCCCGGAAAGCTGTTGCTGGTCTTCACCTTCCCCCTGCAGCCTATTCACAGGCACAACAGGTTTGGGGATCTGTGCTTGCCCAAAGACGCAATCTCTCACGGTGCGCATCCTCGGCAGAGCCTGTTCCCGAAAAGGCAAACGTCCGGCTCCTTGTCCCACACGGAAGGTGGCAGCCCGGAAAGCTGTTGCTGGTCTTCACCTTCCCCCTGCAGCCTATTCACAGGCACAACAGGTTTGGGGATCTGTGCTTGCCCAGAGAAGGAACATCTCACGGTGCGCATCCTCGGCAGAGCCTGTTCCCGAAAAGGCAAACGTCCGGCTCCTTGTCCCACACGGAAGGTGGCAGCCCGGAAAGCTGTTGCTGGTCTTCACCTTCCCCCTGCAGCCTATTCACAGGCACAACAGGTTTGGGGATCTGTGCTTGCCCAGAGAAGGAACATCTCACGGTGCGCATCCTCGGCAGAGCCTGTTCCCGAAAAGGCAAACGTCCGGCTCCCTGTCCCACACGGAAGGTGGCAGCCCGGAAAGCTGTTGCTGGTCTTCACCTTCCCCCTGCAGCCTATTCACAGGCACAAGAGGTTTGGGGATCTGTGCTTGCCCAGAGAAGGAACATCTCACGGTGCGCATCCTCGTCAGAGCCTGTTCCCAAAAAGGCAAACGTCCGGCTCCTTGTCCCACACGGAAGGTGGCAGCCCTGAAAGCTGTTGCTGGTCTTCACCTTCCCCCTGCAGCCTATTCACAGGCACAACAGGTTTGGGGATCTGTGCTTGCCCAGAGAAGGAACATCTCACGGTGCGCATCCTCGGCAGAGCCTGTTCCCGAAAAGGCAAACGTCCGGCTCCTTGTCCCACACGGAAGGTGGCAGCCCGGAAAGCTGTTGCTGGTCTTCACCTTCCCCCTGCAGCCTATTCACAGGCACAACAGGTTTTGGGATCTGTGCTTGCCCAGAGAAGGAACATCTCACGGTGCGCATCCTCGGCAGAGCCTGTTCCCGAAAAGGCAAACGTCCGGCTCCTTGTCCCACACGGAAGGTGGCAGCCCGGAAAGCTGTTGCTGGTCTTCACCTTCCCCCTGCAGCCTATTCACAGGCACAACAGGTTTGGGGATCTGTGCTTGCCCAGAGAAGGAACATCTCACGGTGCGCATCCTCGGCAGAGCCTGTTCCCGAAAAGGCAAACCTCCGGCTCCTTGTCCCACACGGAAGGTGGCAGCCCGGAAAGCTGTTGCTGGTCTTCACCTTCCCCCTGCAGCCTATTCACAGGCACAACAGGTTTGGGGATCTGTGCTTGCCCAGAGAAGGAACATCTCACGGTGCGCATCCTCGGCAGAGCCTGTTCCCGAAAAGGCAAACGTCCGGCTCCTTGTCCCACACGGAAGGTGGCAGCCCTGAAAGCTGTTGCTGGTCTTCACCTTCCCCCTGCAGCCTATTCACAGGCACAACAGGTTTGGGGATCTGTGCTTGCCCAGAGAAGGAACATCTCACGGTGCGCATCCTCGGCAGAGCCTGTTCCCGAAAAGGCAAACGTCCGGCTCCTTGTCCCACACGGAAGGTGGCAGCCCGGAAAGCTGTTGCTGGTCTTCACCTTCCCCCTGCAGCCTATTCACAGGCACAACAGGTTTTGGGATCTCTGCTTGCCCAGAGAAGGAACATCTCACGGTGCGCATCCTCGGCAGAGCCTGTTCCCGAAAAGGCAAACGTCCGGCTCCTTGTCCCACACTGAAGGTGGCAGCCCGGAAAGCTGTTGCTGGTCTTCACCTTCCCCCTGCAGCCTATTCAGAGGCACAACAGGTTTGGGGATCTGTGCTTGCCCAAAGACGCAATCTCTCACGGTGCGCATCCTCGGCAGAGCCTGTTCCCGAAAAGGCAAACGTCCGGCTCCTTGTCCCACACGGAAGGTGGCAGCCCGGAAAGCTGTTGCTGGTCTTCACCTTCCCCCTGCAGCCTATTCACAGGCACAACAGGTTTGGGGATCTGTGCTTGCCCAGAGAAGGAACATCTCACGGTGCGCATCCTCGGCAGAGCCTGTTCCCGAAAAGGCAAACGTCCGGCTCCTTGTCCCACACGGAAGGTGGCAGCCCTGAAAGCTGTTGCTGGTCTTCACCTTCCCCCTGCAGCCTATTCACAGGCACAACAGGTTTGGGGATCTGTGCTTGCCCAGAGAAGGAACATCTCACGGTGCGCATCCTCGGCAGAGCCTGTTCCCGAAAAGGCAAACGTCCGGCTCCTTGTCCCACACGGAAGGTGGCAGCCCGGAAAGCTCTTGCTGGTCTTCACCTTCCCCCTGCAGCCTATTCACAGGCACAAGAGGTTTGGGGATCTCTGCTTGCCCAGAGAAGGAACATCTCACGGTGCGCATCCTCGGCAGAGCCTGTTCCCGAAAAGGCAAACGTCCGGCTCCTTGTCCCACACGGAAGGTGGCAGCCCGGAAAGCTGTTGCTGGTCTTCACCTTCCCCCTGCAGCCTATTCACAGGCACAACAGGTTTGGGGATCTGTGCTTGCCCAGAGAAGGAACATCTCACGGTGCGCATCCTCGGCAGAGCCTGTTCCCGAAAAGGCAAACGTCCGGCTCCTTGTCCCACACGGAAGGTGGCAGCCCGGAAAGCTGTTGCTGGTCTTCACCTTCCCCCTGCAGCCTATTCACAGGCACAACAGGTTTGGGGATCTGTGCTTGCCCAGAGAAGGAACATCTCACGGTGCGCATCCTCGGCAGAGCCTGTTCCCGAAAAGGCAAACGTCCGGCTCCTTGTCCCACACGGAAGGTGGCAGCCCGGAAAGCTGTTGCTGGTCTTCACCTTCCCCCTGCAGCCTATTCACAGGCACAACAGGTTTGGGGATCTGTGCTTGCCCAGAGAAGGAACATCTCACGGTGCGCATCCTCGGCAGAGCCTGTTCCCGAAAAGGCAAATGTCCGGCTCCTTGTCCCACACGGAAGGTGGCAGCCCGGAAAGCTGTTGCTGGTCTTCACCTTCCCCCTGCAGCCTATTCACAGGCACAACAGGTTTGGGGATCTCTGCTTGCGCAGAGAAGGAACATCTCACGGTGCGCATCCTCGGCAGAGCCTGTTCCCGAAAAGGCAAACCTCCGGCTCCTTGTCCCACACGGAAGGTGGCAGCCCTGAAAGCTGTTGCTGGTCTTCACCTTCCCCCTGCGGCCTATTCACAGGCACAACAGGTTTGGGGATCTCTGCTTGCGCAGAGAAGGAACATCTCACAGTGCGCATCCTCGGCAGAGCCTGTTCCCGAAAAGGCAAACGTCCGGCTCCTTGTCCCACACGGAATGTGGCAGCCCGGAAAGCTGTTGCTGGTCTTCACCTTCCCCCTGCAGCCTATTCACAGGCACAACAGGTTTTGGGATCTCTGCTTGCGCAGAGAAGGAACATCTCACGGTGCGCATCCTCGGCAGAGCCTGTTCCCGAAAAGGCAAACGTCCGGCTCCTTGTCCCACACGGAAGGTGGCAGCCCGGAAAGCTGTTGCTGGTCTTCACCTTCCCCCTGCAGCCTATTCACAGGCACAACAGGTTTGGGGATCTGTGCTTGCCCAGAGAAGGAACATCTCACGGTGCGCATCCTCGGCAGAGCCTGTTCCCGAAAAGGCAAACGTCCGGCTCCTTGTCCCACACGGAAGGTGGCAGCCCGGAAAGCTGTTGCTGGTCTTCACCTTCCCCCTGCAGCCTATTCACAGGCACAACAGGTTTGGGGATCTGTGCTTGCCCAGAGAAGGAACATCTCACGGTGCGCATCCTCGGCAGAGCCTGTTCCCGAAAAGGCAAACGTCCGGCTCCTTGTCCCACACGGAAGGTGGCAGCCCGGAAAGCTGTTGCTGGTCTTCACCTTCCCCCTGCAGCCTATTCACAGGCACAACAGGTTTGGGGATCTGTGCTTGCCCAGAGAAGGAACATCTCACGGTGCGCATCCTCGGCAGAGCCTGTTCCCGAAAAGGCAAACGTCCGGCTCCCTGTCCCACACGGAAGGTGGCAGCCCGGAAAGCTGTTGCTGGTCTTCACCTTCCCCCTGCAGCCTATTCACAGGCACAACAGGTTTTGGGATCTGTGCTTGCCCAGAGAAGGAACATCTCACGGTGCGCATCCTCGGCAGAGCCTGTTCCCGAAAAGGCAAACGTCCGGCTCCTTGTCCCACACGGAAGGTGGCAGCCCGGAAAGCTGTTGCTGGTCTTCACCTTCCCCCTGCAGCCTATTCACAGGCACAACAGGTTTGGGGATCTGTGCTTGCCCAGAGAAGGAACATCTCACGGTGCGCATCCTCGGCAGAGCCTGTTCCCGAAAAGGCAAACGTCCGGCTCCTTGTCCCACACGGAAGGTGGCAGCCCGGAAAGCTGTTGCTGGTCTTCACCTTCCCCCTGCAGCCTATTCACAGGCACAACAGGTTTGGGGATCTCTGCTTGCCCAGAGAAGGAACATCTCACGGTGCGCATCCTCGGCAGAGCCTGTTCCCGAAAAGGCAAACGTCCGGCTCCTTGTCCCACACGGAAGGTGGCAGCCCGGAAAGCTGTTGCTGGTCTTCACCTTCCCCCTGCAGCCTATTCACAGGCACAACAGGTTTGGGGATCTGTGCTTGCCCAGAGAAGGAACATCTCACGGTGCGCATCCTCGGCAGAGCCTGTTCCCGAAAAGGCAAACCTCCGGCTCCTTGTCCCACACGGAAGGTGGCAGCCCGGAAAGCTGTTGCTGGTCTTCACCTTCCCCCTGCAGCCTATTCACAGGCACAACAGGTTTGGGGATCTCTGCTTGCCCAGAGAAGGAACATCTCACGGTGCGCAGCCTCGGCAGAGCCTGTTCCCGAAAAGGCAAACGTCCGGCTCCTTGTCCCACACGGAAGGTGGCAGCCCTGAAAGCTGTTGCTGGTCTTCACCTTCCCCCTGCAGCCTATTCACAGGCACAACAGGTTTTGGGATCTCTGCTTGCCCAGAGAAGGAACATCTCACGGTGCGCATCCTCGGCAGAGCCTGTTCCCGAAAAGGCAAACGTCCGGCTCCTTGTCCCACACGGAAGGTGGCAGCCCGGAAAGCTGTTGCTGGTCTTCACCTTCCCCCTGCAGCCTATTCACAGGCACAAGAGGTTTTGGGATCTGTGCTTGCCCAGAGAAGGAACATCTCACGGTGCGCATCCTCGGCAGAGCCTGTTCCCGAAAAGGCAAACGTCCGGCTCCTTGTCCCACACGGAAGGTGGCAGCCCGGAAAGCTGTTGCTGGTCTTCACCTTCCCCCTGCAGCCTATTCACAGGCACAACAGGTTTGGGGATCTGTGCTTGCCCAGAGAAGGAACATCTCACGGTGCGCATCCTCGGCAGAGCCTGTTCCCAAAAAGGCAAACGTCCGGCTCCTTGTCCCACACGGAAGGTGGCAGCCCGGAAAGCTGTTGCTGGTCTTCACCTTCCCCCTGCAGCCTATTCACAGGCACAACAGGTTTGGGGATCTGTGCTTGCCCAGAGAAGGAACATCTCACGGTGCGCATCCTCGGCAGAGCCTGTTCCCGAAAAGGCAAACGTCCGGCTCCTTGTCCCACACGGAAGGTGGCAGCCCGGAAAGCTCTTGCTGGTCTTCACCTTCCCCCTGCAGCCTATTCACAGGCACAACAGGTTTGGGGATCTGTGCTTGCCCAGAGAAGGAACATCTCACGGTGCGCATCCTCGGCAGAGCCTGTTCCCGAAAAGGCAAACGTCCGGCTCCTTGTACCACACGGAAGGTGGCAGCCCTGAAAGCTCTTGCTGGTCTTCACCTTCCCCCTGCAGCCTATTCACAGGCACAACAGGTTTGGGGATCTGTGCTTGCCCAGAGAAGGAACATCTCACGGTGCGCATCCTCGGCAGAGCCTGTTCCCGAAAAGGCAAACGTCCGGCTCCTTGTCCCACACGGAAGGTGGCAGCCCTGAAAGCTGTTGCTGGTCTTCACCTTCCCCCTGCAGCCTATTCACAGGCACAACAGGTTTGGGGATCTGTGCTTGCCCAGAGAAGGAACATCTCACGGTGCGCATCCTCGGCAGAGCCTGTTCCCGAAAAGGCAAACGTCCGGCTCCTTGTCCCACACGGAAGGTGGCAGCCCGGAAAGCTGTTGCTGGTCTTCACCTTCCCCCTGCAGCCTATTCACAGGCACAACAGGTTTGGGGATCTGTGCTTGCCCAGAGAAGGAACATCTCACGGTGCGCATCCTCGGCAGAGCCTGTTCCCGAAAAGGCAAACGTCCGGCTCCTTGTCCCACACGGAAGGTGGCAGCCCGGAAAGCTGTTGCTGGTCTTCACCTTCCCCCTGCAGCCTATTCACAGGCACAACAGGTTTGGGGATCTGTGCTTGCGCAGAGAAGGAACATCTCACGGTGCGCATCCTCGGCAGAGCCTGTTCCCGAAAAGGCAAACGTCCGGCTCCTTGTCCCACACGGAAGGTGGCAGCCCGGAAAGCTGTTGCTGGTCTTCACCTTCCCCCTGCAGCCTATTCACAGGCACAACAGGTTTGGGGATCTGTGCTTGCCCAGAGAAGGAACATCTCACGGTGCGCATCCTCGGCAGAGCCTGTTCCCGAAAAGGCAAACGTCCGGCTTCTTGTCCCACACGGAAGGTGGCAGCCCGGAAAGCTGTTGCTGGTCTTCACCTTCCCCCTGCAGCCTATTCACAGGCACAACAGGTTTGGGGATCTGTGCTTGCCCAGAGAAGGAACATCTCACGGTGCGCATCCTCGGCAGAGCCTGTTCCCGAAAAGGCAAACGTCCGGCTCCTTGTCCCACACGGAAGGTGGCAGCCCTGAAAGCTGTTGCTGGTCTTCACCTTCCCCCTGCAGCCTATTCACAGGCACAACAGGTTTGGGGATCTGTGCTTGCCCAGAGAAGGAACATCTCACGGTGCGCATCCTCGGCAGAGCCTGTTCCCGAAAAGGCAAACGTCCGGCTCCTTGTCCCACACGGAAGGTGGCAGCCCGGAAAGCTGTTGCTGGTCTTCACCTTCCCCCTGCAGCCTATTCACAGGCACAACAGGTTTTGGGATCTCTGCTTGCGCAGAGAAGGAACATCTCACGGTGCGCATCCTCGGCAGAGCCTGTTCCCGAAAAGGCAAACGTCCGGCTCCTTGTCCCACACGGAAGGTGGCAGCCCTGAAAGCTGTTGCTGGTCTTCACCTTCCCCCTGCAGCCTATTCACAGGCACAACAGGTTTGGGGATCTGTGCTTGCCCAGAGAAGGAACATCTCACGGTGCGCATCCTCGGCAGAGCCTGTTCCCGAAAAGGCAAACGTCCGGCTCCTTGTCCCACACGGAAGGTGGCAGCCCGGAAAGCTGTTGCTGGTCTTCACCTTCCCCCTGCAGCCTATTCACAGGCACAACAGGTTTGGGGATCTGTGCTTGCCCAGAGAAGGAACATCTCACGGTGCGCATCCTCGGCAGAGCCTGTTCCCGAAAAGGCAAACGTCCGGCTCCTTGTCCCACACGGAAGGTGGCAGCCCGGAAAGCTCTTGCTGGTCTTCACCTTCCCCCTGCAGCCTATTCACAGGCACAACAGGTTTGGGGATCTGTGCTTGCCCAGAGAAGGAACATCTCACGGTGCGCATCCTCGGCAGAGCCTGTTCCCGAAAAGGCAAACGTCCGGCTCCTTGTCCCACACGGAAGGTGGCAGCCCGGAAAGCTGTTGCTGGTCTTCACCTTCCCCCTGCAGCCTA
Organism: Haliaeetus albicilla; assembly: GCF_947461875.1. Classification (NCBI taxonomy): domain Eukaryota; kingdom Metazoa; phylum Chordata; class Aves; order Accipitriformes; family Accipitridae; genus Haliaeetus; species Haliaeetus albicilla. The sequence goes on along the minus strand of NW_027212473.1, from coordinate 1,810,240 downwards.
TTCACAGGCACAACAGGTTTGGGGATCTGTGCTTGCCCAGAGAAGGAACATCTCACGGTGCGCATCCTCGGCAGAGCCTGTTCCCGAAAAGGCAAACGTCCGGCTCCTTGTCCCACACGGAAGGTGGCAGCCCGGAAAGCTGTTGCTGGTCTTCACCTTCCCCCTGCAGCCTATTCAGAGGCACAACAGGTTTGGGGATCTGTGCTTGCCCAAAGACGCAATCTCTCACGGTGCGCATCCTCGGCAGAGCCTGTTCCCGAAAAGGCAAACGTCCGGCTCCTTGTCCCACACGGAAGGTGGCAGCCCGGAAAGCTGTTGCTGGTCTTCACCTTCCCCCTGCAGCCTATTCACAGGCACAACAGGTTTTGGGATCTCTGCTTGCGCAGAGAAGGAACATCTCACGGTGCGCATCCTCGGCAGAGCCTGTTCCCGAAAAGGCAAACGTCCGGCTCCTTGTCCCACACGGAAGGTGGCAGCCCGGAAAGCTGTTGCTGGTCTTCACCTTCCCCCTGCAGCCTATTCACAGGCACAACAGGTTTGGGGATCTGTGCTTGCCCAGAGAAGGAACATCTCACGGTGCGCATCCTCGGCAGAGCCTGTTCCCGAAAAGGCAAACGTCCGGCTCCTTGTCCCACACGGAAGGTGGCAGCCCGGAAAGCTGTTGCTGGTCTTCACCTTCCCCCTGCAGCCTATTCACAGGCACAACAGGTTTGGGGATCTCTGCTTGCCCAGAGAAGGAACATCTCACGGTGCGCATCCTCGGCAGAGCCTGTTCCCGAAAAGGCAAACGTCCGGCTCCTTGTCCCACACGGAAGGTGGCAGCCCTGAAAGCTGTTGCTGGACTTCACCTTCCCCCTGCGGCCTATTCACAGGCACAACAGGTTTTGGGATCTCTGCTTGCGCAGAGAAGGAACATCTCACGGTGCGCATCCTCGGCAGAGCCTGTTCCCGAAAAGGCAAACGTCCGGCTCCTTGTCCCACACGGAAGGTGGCAGCCCGGAAAGCTGTTGCTGGTCTTCACCTTCCCCCTGCAGCCTATTCAGAGGCACAACAGGTTTGGGGATCTGTGCTTGCCCAGAGAAGGAACATCTCACGGTGCGCATCCTCGGCAGAGCCTGTTCCCGAAAAGGCAAACGTCCGGCTCCTTGTCCCACACGGAAGGTGGCAGCCCGGAAAGCTCTTGCTGGTCTTCACCTTCCCCCTGCAGCCTATTCACAGGCACAACAGGTTTTGGGATCTGTGCTTGCCCAGAGAAGGAACATCTCACGGTGCGCATCCTCGGCAGAGCCTGTTCCCGAAAAGGCAAACGTCCGGCTCCTTGTCCCACACGGAAGGTGGCAGCCCGGAAAGCTGTTGCTGGTCTTCACCTTCCCCCTGCAGCCTATTCACAGGCACAACAGGTTTGGGGATCTGTGCTTGCCCAGAGAAGGAACATCTCACGGTGCGCAGCCTCGGCAGAGCCTGTTCCCGAAAAGGCAAACGTCCGGCTCCTTGTCCCACACGGAAGGTGGCAGCCCGGAAAGCTGTTGCTGGTCTTCACCTTCCCCCTGCAGCCTATTCAGAGGCACAACAGGTTTGGGGATCTGTGCTTGCCCAAAGACGCAATCTCTCACGGTGCGCATCCTCGGCAGAGCCTGTTCCCGAAAAGGCAAACGTCCGGCTCCTTGTCCCACACGGAAGGTGGCAGCCCGGAAAGCTGTTGCTGGTCTTCACCTTCCCCCTGCAGCCTATTCACAGGCACAACAGGTTTGGGGATCTCTGCTTGCCCAGAGAAGGAACATCTCACGGTGCGCATCCTCGGCAGAGCCTGTTCCCGAAAAGGCAAACGTCCGGCTCCTTGTCCCACACGGAAGGTGGCAGCCCGGAAAGCTGTTGCTGGTCTTCACCTTCCCCCTGCAGCCTATTCACAGGCACAACAGGTTTGGGGATCTGTGCTTGCCCAGAGAAGGAACATCTCACGGTGCGCATCCTCGGCAGAGCCTGTTCCCGAAAAGGCAAACGTCCGGCTCCTTGTCCCACACGGAAGGTGGCAGCCCGGAAAGCTGTTGCTGGTCTTCACCTTCCCCCTGCAGCCTATTCACAGGCACAACAGGTTTTGGGATCTGTGCTTGCCCAGAGAAGGAACATCTCACGGTGCGCATCCTCGGCAGAGCCTGTTCCCGAAAAGGCAAACGTCCGGCTCCTTGTCCCACACGGAAGGTGGCAGCCCTGAAAGCTGTTGCTGGTCTTCACCTTCCCCCTGCGGCCTATTCACAGGCACAACAGGTTTTGGGATCTCTGCTTGCGCAGAGAAGGAACATCTCACGGTGCGCATCCTCGGCAGAGCCTGTTCCCGAAAAGGCAAACGTCCGGCTCCTTGTCCCACACGGAAGGTGGCAGCCCGGAAAGCTGTTGCTGGTCTTCACCTTCCCCCTGCAGCCTATTCACAGGCACAACAGGTTTGGGGATCTGTGCTTGCCCAGAGAAGGAACATCTCACGGTGCGCATCCTCGGCAGAGCCTGTTCCCGAAAAGGCAAACGTCCGGCTCCTTGTCCCACACGGAAGGTGGCAGCCCGGAAAGCTGTTGCTGGTCTTCACCTTCCCCCTGCAGCCTATTCACAGGCACAACAGGTTTGGGGATCTGTGCTTGCCCAGAGAAGGAACATCTCACGGTGCGCATCCTCGGCAGAGCCTGTTCCCAAAAAGGCAAACGTCCGGCTCCTTGTCCCACACGGAAGGTGGCAGCCCGGAAAGCTGTTGCTGGTCTTCACCTTCCCCCTGCAGCCTATTCACAGGCACAACAGGTTTTGGGATCTGTGCTTGCCCAGAGAAGGAACATCTCACGGTGCGCATCCTCGGCAGAGCCTGTTCCCGAAAAGGCAAACGTCCGGCTCCTTGTCCCACACGGAAGGTGGCAGCCCGGAAAGCTGTTGCTGGTCTTCACCTTCCCCCTGCGGCCTATTCACAGGCACAACAGGTTTGGGGATCTCTGCTTGCGCAGAGAAGGAACATCTCACGGTGCGCATCCTCGGCAGAGCCTGTTCCCGAAAAGGCAAACGTCCGGCTCCTTGTCCCACACGGAAGGTGGCAGCCCGGAAAGCTGTTGCTGGTCTTCACCTTCCCCCTGCAGCCTATTCACAGGCACAACAGGTTTTGGGATCTCTGCTTGCGCAGAGAAGGAACATCTCACGGTGCGCATCCTCGGCAGAGCCTGTTCCCGAAAAGGCAAACGTCCGGCTCCTTGTCCCACATGGAAGGTGGCAGCCCGGAAAGCTGTTGCTGGTCTTCACCTTCCCCCTGCAGCCTATTCACAGGCACAACAGGTTTTGGGATCTGTGCTTGCCCAGAGAAGGAACATCTCACGGTGCGCATCCTCGGCAGAGCCTGTTCCCGAAAAGGCAAACGTCCGGCTCCTTGTCCCACACGGAAGGTGGCAGCCCGGAAAGCTGTTGCTGGTCTTCACCTTCCCCCTGCAGCCTATTCACAGGCACAACAGGTTTGGGGATCTGTGCTTGCCCAAAGACGCAATCTCTCACGGTGCGCATCCTCGGCAGAGCCTGTTCCCGAAAAGGCAAACGTCCGGCTCCTTGTCCCACACGGAAGGTGGCAGCCCTGAAAGCTCTTGCTGGTCTTCACCTTCCCCCTGCAGCCTATTCACAGGCACAACAGTTTTGGGGAATCTGTGCTTGCCCAGAAAAGGAACATCTCACGGTGCGCATCCTCGGCAGAGCCTGTTCCCGAAAAGGCAAACGTCCGGCTCCTTGTCCCACACGGAAGGTGGCAGCCCGGAAAGCTCTTGCTGGTCTTCACCTTCCCCCTGCAGCCTATTCACAGGCACAACAGGTTTTGGGATCTGTGCTTGCCCAGAGAAGGAACATCTCACGGTGCGCATCCTCGGCAGAGCCTGTTCCCAAAAAGGCAAACGTCCGGCTCCTTGTCCCACACGGAAGGTGGCAGCCCGGAAAGCTCTTGCTGGTCTTCACCTTCCCCCTGCAGCCTATTCACAGGCACAACAGGTTTTGGGATCTCTGCTTGCCCAGAGAAGGAACATCTCACGGTGCGCATCCTCGGCAGAGCCTGTTCCCAAAAAGGCAAACGTCCGGCTCCTTGTCCCACACGGAAGGTGGCAGCCCGGAAAGCTGTTGCTGGTCTTCACCTTCCCCCTGCGGCCTATTCACAGGCACAACAGGTTTTGGGATCTCTGCTTGCGCAGAGAAGGAACATCTCACGGTGCGCATCCTCGGCAGAGCCTGTTCCCGAAAAGGCAAACGTCCGGCTCCTTGTCCCACACGGAAGGTGGCAGCCCGGAAAGCTGTTGCTGGTCTTCACCTTCCCCCTGCAGCCTATTCACAGGCACAACAGGTTTTGGGATCTCTGCTTGCGCAGAGAAGGAACATCTCACGGTGCGCATCCTCGGCAGAGCCTGTTCCCGAAAAGGCAAACGTCCGGCTCCTTGTCCCACACGGAAGGTGGCAGCCCGGAAAGCTGTTGCTGGTCTTCACCTTCCCCCTGCAGCCTATTCACAGGCACAACAGGTTTTGGGATCTGTGCTTGCCCAGAGAAGGAACATCTCACGGTGCGCATCCTCGGCAGAGCCTGTTCCCGAAAAGGCAAACGTCCGGCTCCTTGTCCCACACGGAAGGTGGCAGCCCGGAAAGCTGTTGCTGGTCTTCACCTTCCCCCTGCAGCCTATTCACAGGCACAACAGGTTTGGGGATCTCTGCTTGCCCAAAGACGCAATCTCTCACGGTGCGCATCCTCGGCAGAGCCTGTTCCCGAAAAGGCAAACGTCCGGCTCCTTGTCCCACACGGAAGGTGGCAGCCCGGAAAGCTGTTGCTGGTCTTCACCTTCCCCCTGCAGCCTATTCACAGGCACAACAGGTTTGGGGATCTGTGCTTGCCCAAAGATGCAATCTCTCACGGTGCGCATCCTCGGCAGAGCCTGTTCCCGAAAAGGCAAACGTCCGGCTCCTTGTCCCACACGGAAGGTGGCAGCCCGGAAAGCTGTTGCTGGTCTTCACCTTCCCCCTGCAGCCTATTCACAGGCACAACAGGTTTGGGGATCTGTGCTTGCCCAAAGACGCAATCTCTCACGGTGCGCATCCTCGGCAGAGCCTGTTCCCGAAAAGGCAAACGTCCGGCTCCTTGTCCCACACGGAAGGTGGCAGCCCTGAAAGCTCTTGCTGGTCTTCACCTTCCCCCTGCAGCCTATTCACAGGCACAACAGTTTTGGGGAATCTGTGCTTGCCCAGAAAAGGAACATCTCACGGTGCGCATCCTCGGCAGAGCCTGTTCCCGAAAAGGCAAACGTCCGGCTCCTTGTCCCACACGGAAGGTGGCAGCCCTGAAAGCTCTTGCTGGTCTTCACCTTCCCCCTGCAGCCTATTCACAGGCACAACAGGTTTTGGGATCTGTGCTTGCCCAGAGAAGGAACATCTCACGGTGCGCATCCTCGGCAGAGCCTGTTCCCAAAAAGGCAAACGTCCGGCTCCTTGTCCCACACGGAAGGTGGCAGCCCGGAAAGCTCTTGCTGGTCTTCACCTTCCCCCTGCAGCCTATTCACAGGCACAACAGGTTTTGGGATCTCTGCTTGCCCAGAGAAGGAACATCTCACGGTGCGCATCCTCGGCAGAGCCTGTTCCCAAAAAGGCAAACGTCCGGCTCCTTGTCCCACACGGAAGGTGGCAGCCCGGAAAGCTGTTGCTGGTCTTCACCTTCCCCCTGCGGCCTATTCACAGGCACAACAGGTTTGGGGATCTCTGCTTGCGCAGAGAAGGAACATCTCACGGTGCGCATCCTCGGCAGAGCCTGTTCCCGAAAAGGCAAACGTCCGGCTCCTTGTCCCACACGGAAGGTGGCAGCCCGGAAAGCTGTTGCTGGTCTTCACCTTCCCCCTGCAGCCTATTCACAGGCACAACAGGTTTTGGGATCTCTGCTTGCGCAGAGAAGGAACATCTCACGGTGCGCATCCTCGGCAGAGCCTGTTCCCGAAAAGGCAAACGTCCGGCTCCTTGTCCCACACGGAAGGTGGCAGCCCGGAAAGCTGTTGCTGGTCTTCACCTTCCCCCTGCAGCCTATTCACAGGCACAACAGGTTTTGGGATCTGTGCTTGCCCAGAGAAGGAACATCTCACGGTGCGCATCCTCGGCAGAGCCTGTTCCCGAAAAGGCAAACGTCCGGCTCCTTGTCCCACACGGAAGGTGGCAGCCCGGAAAGCTGTTGCTGGTCTTCACCTTCCCCCTGCAGCCTATTCACAGGCACAACAGGTTTGGGGATCTCTGCTTGCCCAAAGACGCAATCTCTCACGGTGCGCATCCTCGGCAGAGCCTGTTCCCGAAAAGGCAAACGTCCGGCTCCTTGTCCCACACGGAAGGTGGCAGCCCGGAAAGCTGTTGCTGGTCTTCACCTTCCCCCTGCAGCCTATTCACAGGCACAACAGGTTTGGGGATCTGTGCTTGCCCAAAGATGCAATCTCTCACGGTGCGCATCCTCGGCAGAGCCTGTTCCCGAAAAGGCAAACGTCCGGCTCCTTGTCCCACACGGAAGGTGGCAGCCCGGAAAGCTCTTGCTGGTCTTCACCTTCCCCCTGCAGCCTATTCACAGGCACAACAGTTTTGGGGAATCTGTGCTTGCCCAGAGAAGGAACATCTCACGGTGCGCATCCTCGGCAGAGCCTGTTCCCGAAAAGGCAAACGTCCGGCTCCTTGTCCCACACGGAAGGTGGCAGCCCGGAAAGCTGTTGCTGGTCTTCACCTTCCCCCTGCGGCCTATTCACAGGCACAACAGGTTTGGGGATCTCTGCTTGCGCAGAGAAGGAACATCTCACGGTGCGCATCCTCGGCAGAGCCTGTTCCCGAAAAGGCAAACGTCCGGCTCCTTGTCCCACACGGAAGGTGGCAGCCCGGAAAGCTGTTGCTGGTCTTCACCTTCCCCCTGCAGCCTATTCACAGGCACAACAGGTTTGGGGATCTGTGCTTGCCCAAAGATGCAATCTCTCACGGTGCGCATCCTCGGCAGAGCCTGTTCCCGAAAAGGCAAACGTCCGGCTCCTTGTCCCACACGGAAGGTGGCAGCCCTGAAAGCTCTTGCTGGTCTTCACCTTCCCCCTGCAGCCTATTCACAGGCACAACAGTTTTGGGGAATCTGTGCTTGCCCAGAGAAGGAACATCTCACGGTGCGCATCCTCGGCAGAGCCTGTTCCCGAAAAGGCAAACGTCCGGCTCCTTGTCCCACACGGAAGGTGGCAGCCCGGAAAGCTGTTGCTGGGTCTTCACCTTCCCCCTGCAGCCTATTCACAGGCACAACAGGTTTGGGGATCTGTGCTTGCCCAGAGAAGGAACATCTCACGGTGCGCATCCTCGGCAGAGCCTGTTCCCGAAAAGGCAAACGTCCGGCTCCTTGTCCCACACGGAAGGTGGCAGCCCTGAAAGCTGTTGCTGGTCTTCACCTTCCCCCTGCGGCCTATTCACAGGCACAACAGGTTTTGGGATCTCTGCTTGCCCAGAGAAGGAACATCTCACGGTGCGCATCCTCGGCAGAGCCTGTTCCCGAAAAGGCAAACGTCCGGCTCCTTGTCCCACACGGAATGTGGCAGCCCGGAAAGCTGTTGCTGGTCTTCACCTTCCCCCTGCGGCCTATTCACAGGCACAACAGGTTTGGGGATCTCTGCTTGCGCAGAGAAGGAACATCTCACGGTGCGCATCCTCGGCAGAGCCTGTTCCCGAAAAGGCAAACGTCCGGCTCCTTGTCCCACACGGAAGGTGGCAGCCCGGAAAGCTGTTGCTGGTCTTCACCTTCCCCCTGCAGCCTATTCACAGGCACAACAGGTTTGGGGATCTGTGCTTGCGCAGAGAAGGAACATCTCACGGTGCGCATCCTCGGCAGAGCCTGTTCCCGAAAAGGCAAACGTCCGGCTCCTTGTCCCACACGGAAGGTGGCAGCCCGGAAAGCTGTTGCTGGTCTTCACCTTCCCCCTGCAGCCTATTCACAGGCACAACAGGTTTTGGGATCTGTGCTTGCCCAGAGAAGGAACATCTCACGGTGCGCATCCTCGGCAGAGCCTGTTCCCGAAAAGGCAAACGTCCGGCTCCTTGTCCCACACGGAAGGTGGCAGCCCGGAAAGCTGTTGCTGGTCTTCACCTTCCCCCTGCAGCCTATTCACAGGCACAACAGGTTTGGGGATCTGTGCTTGCCCAAAGACGCAATCTCTCACGGTGCGCATCCTCGGCAGAGCCTGTTCCCGAAAAGGCAAACGTCCGGCTCCTTGTCCCACACGGAAGGTGGCAGCCCTGAAAGCTCTTGCTGGTCTTCACCTTCCCCCTGCAGCCTATTCACAGGCACAACAGGTTTGGGGAATCTGTGCTTGCCCAGAAAAGGAACATCTCACGGTGCGCATCCTCGGCAGAGCCTGTTCCCGAAAAGGCAAACGTCCGGCTCCTTGTCCCACACGGAAGGTGGCAGCCCGGAAAGCTGTTGCTGGTCTTCACCTTCCCCCTGCAGCCTATTCACAGGCACAACAGGTTTTGGGATCTGTGCTTGCCCAGAGAAGGAACATCTCACGGTGCGCATCCTCGGCAGAGCCTGTTCCCAAAAAGGCAAACGTCCGGCTCCTTGTCCCACACGGAAGGTGGCAGCCCGGAAAGCTGTTGCTGGTCTTCACCTTCCCCCTGCAGCCTATTCACAGGCACAACAGGTTTTGGGATCTCTGCTTGCCCAGAGAAGGAACATCTCACGGTGCGCATCCTCGGCAGAGCCTGTTCCCGAAAAGGCAAACGTCCGGCTCCTTGTCCCACACGGAAGGTGGCAGCCCGGAAAGCTGTTGCTGGTCTTCACCTTCCCCCTGCAGCCTATTCACAGGCACAACAGGTTTTGGGATCTCTGCTTGCGCAGAGAAGGAACATCTCACGGTGCGCATCCTCGGCAGAGCCTGTTCCCGAAAAGGCAAACGTCCGGCTCCTTGTCCCACACGGAAGGTGGCAGCCCGGAAAGCTGTTGCTGGTCTTCACCTTCCCCCTGCAGCCTATTCACAGGCACAACAGGTTTTGGGATCTGTGCTTGCCCAGAGAAGGAACATCTCACGGTGCGCATCCTCGGCAGAGCCTGTTCCCGAAAAGGCAAAAGTCCGGCTCCTTGTCCCACACGGAAGGTGGCAGCCCGGAAAGCTCTTGCTGGTCTTCACCTTCCCCCTGCGGCCTATTCACAGGCACAACAGGTTTGGGGATCTCTGCTTGCGCAGAGAAGGAACATCTCACGGTGCGCATCCTCGGCAGAGCCTGTTCCCGAAAAGGCAAACGTCCGGCTCCTTGTCCCACACGGAAGGTGGCAGCCCGGAAAGCTGTTGCTGGTCTTCAACTTCCCCCTGCAGCCTATTCACAGGCACAACAGGTTTTGGGATCTCTGCTTGCGCAGAGAAGGAACATCTCACGGTGCGCATCCTCGGCAGAGCCTGTTCCCGAAAAGGCAAACGTCCGGCTCCTTGTCCCACACGGAAGGTGGCAGCCCGGAAAGCTGTTGCTGGTCTTCACCTTCCCCCTGCAGCCTATTCACAGGCACAACAGGTTTTGGGATCTGTGCTTGCCCAGAGAAGGAACATCTCACGGTGCGCATCCTCGGCAGAGCCTGTTCCCGAAAAGGCAAACGTCCGGCTCCTTGTCCCACACGGAAGGTGGCAGCCCTGAAAGCTGTTGCTGGTCTTCACCTTCCCCCTGCAGCCTATTCACAGGCACAACAGGTTTGGGGATCTGTGCTTGCCCAAAGACGCAATCTCTCACGGTGCGCATCCTCGGCAGAGCCTGTTCCCGAAAAGGCAAACGTCCGGCTCCTTGTCCCACACGGAAGGTGGCAGCCCTGAAAGCTCTTGCTGGTCTTCACCTTCCCCCTGCAGCCTATTCACAGGCACAACAGTTTTGGGGAATCTGTGCTTGCCCAGAAAAGGAACATCTCACGGTGCGCATCCTCGGCAGAGCCTGTTCCCGAAAAGGCAAACGTCCGGCTCCTTGTCCCACACGGAAGGTGGCAGCCCGGAAAGCTCTTGCTGGTCTTCACCTTCCCCCTGCAGCCTATTCACAGGCACAACAGGTTTTGGGATCTGTGCTTGCCCAGAGAAGGAACATCTCACGGTGCGCATCCTCGGCAGAGCCTGTTCCCGAAAAGGCAAACGTCCGGCTCCTTGTCCCACACGGAAGGTGGCAGCCCGGAAAGCTGTTGCTGGTCTTCACCTTCCCCCTGCAGCCTATTCACAGGCACAACAGGTTTGGGGATCTCTGCTTGCCCAGAGAAGGAACATCTCACGGTGCGCATCCTCGGCAGAGCCTGTTCCCGAAAAGGCAAACGTCCGGCTCCTTGTCCCACACGGAAGGTGGCAGCCCGGAAAGCTGTTGCTGGTCTTCACCTTCCCCCTGCGGCCTATTCACAGGCACAACAGGTTTTGGGATCTCTGCTTGCGCAGAGAAGGAACATCTCACGGTGCGCATCCTCGGCAGAGCCTGTTCCCGAAAAGGCAAACGTCCGGCTCCTTGTCCCACACGGAAGGTGGCAGCCCGGAAAGCTGTTGCTGGTCTTCACCTTCCCCCTGCAGCCTATTCACAGGCACAACAGGTTTTGGGATCTCTGCTTGCGCAGAGAAGGAACATCTCATGGTGCGCATCCTCGGCAGAGCCTGTTCCCGAAAAGGCAAACGTCCGGCTCCTTGTCCCACACGGAAGGTGGCAGCCCGGAAAGCTGTTGCTGGTCTTCACCTTCCCCCTGCAGCCTATTCACAGGCACAACAGGTTTTGGGATCTGTGCTTGCCCAGAGAAGGAACATCTCACGGTGCGCATCCTCGGCAGAGCCTGTTCCCGAAAAGGCAAACGTCCGGCTCCTTGTCCCACACGGAAGGTGGCAGCCCGGAAAGCTGTTGCTGGTCTTCACCTTCCCCCTGCAGCCTATTCACAGGCACAACAGGTTTGGGGATCTGTGCTTGCCCAAAGACGCAATCTCTCACGGTGCGCATCCTCGGCAGAGCCTGTTCCCGAAAAGGCAAACGTCCGGCTCCTTGTCCCACACGGAAGGTGGCAGCCCGGAAAGCTGTTGCTGGTCTTCACCTTCCCCCTGCAGCCTATTCACAGGCACAACAGGTTTGGGGATCTGTGCTTGCCCAAAGATGCAATCTCTCACGGTGCGCATCCTCGGCAGAGCCTGTTCCCGAAAAGGCAAACGTCTGGCTCCTTGTCCCACACGGAAGGTGGCAGCCCTGAAAGCTCTTGCTGGTCTTCACCTTCCCCCTGCAGCCTATTCACAGGCACAACAGTTTTGGGGAATCTGTGCTTGCCCAGAGAAGGAACATCTCACGGTGCGCATCCTCGGCAGAGCCTGTTCCCGAAAAGGCAAACGTCCGGCTCCTTGTCCCACACGGAAGGTGGCAGCCCGGAAAGCTGTTGCTGGGTCTTCACCTTCCCCCTGCAGCCTATTCACAGGCACAACAGGTTTGGGGATCTGTGCTTGCCCAGAGAAGGAACATCTCACGGTGCGCATCCTCGGCAGAGCCTGTTCCCGAAAAGGCAAACGTCCGGCTCCTTGTCCCACACGGAAGGTGGCAGCCCGGAAAGCTGTTGCTGGTCTTCACCTTCCCCCTGCAGCCTATTCACAGGCACAACAGGTTTGGGGATCTGTGCTTGCCCAAAGACGCAATCTCTCACGGTGCGCATCCTCGGCAGAGCCTGTTCCCGAAAAGGCAAACGTCCGGCTCCTTGTCCCACACGGAAGGGGGCAGCCCGGAAAGCTCTTGCTGGTCTTCACCTTCCCCCTGCAGCCTATTCACAGGCACAACAGGTTTGGGGATCTGTGCTTGCCCAGAGAAGGAACATCTCACGGTGCGCATCCTCGGCAGAGCCTGTTCCCGAAAAGGCAAACGTCCGGCTCCTTGTCCCACACGGAAGGTGGCAGCCCGGAAAGCTGTTGCTGGTCTTCACCTTCCCCCTGCAGCCTATTCACAGGCACAACAGTTTTGGGGATCTCTGCTTGCCCAGAGAAGGAACATCTCACGGTGCGCATCCTCGGCAGAGCCTGTTCCCGAAAAGGCAAACGTCCGGCTCCTTGTCCCACACGGAAGGTGGCAGCCCGGAAAGCTGTTGCTGGTCTTCACCTTCCCCCTGCAGCCTATTCACAGGCACAACAGGTTTGGGGATCTGTGCTTGCCCAGAGAAGGAACATCTCACGGTGCGCATCCTCGGCAGAGCCTGTTCCCGAAAAGGCAAACGTCCGGCTCCTTGTCCCACACGGAAGGTGGCAGCCCTGAAAGCTGTTGCTGGTCTTCACCTTCCCCCTGCAGCCTATTCACAGGCACAACAGGTTTTGGGATCTCTGCTTGCGCAGAGAAGGAACATCTCATGGTGCGCATCCTCGGCAGAGCCTGTTCCCGAAAAGGCAAACGTCCGGCTCCTTGTCCCACACGGAAGGTGGCAGCCCGGAAAGCTGTTGCTGGTCTTCACCTTCCCCCTGCAGCCTATTCACAGGCACAACAGGTTTGGGGATCTGTGCTTGCCCAGAGAAGGAACATCTCACGGTGCGCATCCTCGGCAGAGCCTGTTCCCGAAAAGGCAAACGTCCGGCTCCTTGTCCCACACGGAAGGTGGCAGCCCTGAAAGCTGTTGCTGGTCTTCACCTTCCCCCTGCAGCCTATTCACAGGCACAACAGGTTTGGGGATCTGTGCTTGCCCAGAGAAGGAACATCTCACGGTGCGCATCCTCGGCAGAGCCTGTTCCCGAAAAGGCAAACGTCCGGCTCCTTGTCCCACACGGAAGGTGGCAGCCCGGAAAGCTGTTGCTGGTCTTCACCTTCCCCCTGCAGCCTATTCACAGGCACAACAGGTTTGGGGATCTCTGCTTGTCCAGAGAAGGAACATCTCACGGTGCGCATCCTCGGCAGAGCCTGTTCCCGAAAAGGCAAACGTCCGGCTCCTTGTCCCACACGGAAGGTGGCAGCCCGGAAAGCTGTTGCTGGTCTTCACCTTCCCCCTGCAGCCTATTCACAGGCACAACAGGTTTTGGGATCTCTGCTTGCCCAGAGAAGGAACATCTCACGGTGCGCATCCTCGGCAGAGCCTGTTCCCGAAAAGGCAAACGTCCGGCTCCTTGTCCCACACGGAAGGTGGCAGCCCGGAAAGCTGTTGCTGGTCTTCACCTTCCCCCTGCAGCCTATTCACAGGCACAACAGGTTTTGGGATCTGTGCTTGCCCAGAGAAGGAACATCTCACGGTGCGCATCCTCGGCAGAGCCTGTTCCCGAAAAGGCAAACGTCCGGCTCCTTGTCCCACACGGAAGGTGGCAGCCCGGAAAGCTGTTGCTGGTCTTCACCTTCCCCCTGCAGCCTATTCACAGGCACAACAGGTTTTGGGATCTCTGCTTGCCCAGAGAAGGAACATCTCACGGTGCGCATCCTCGGCAGAGCCTGTTCCCGAAAAGGCAAACGTCCGGCTCCTTGTCCCACACGGAAGGTGGCAGCCCTGAAAGCTGTTGCTGGTCTTCACCTTCCCCCTGCAGCCTATTCACAGGCACAACAGGTTTGGGGATCTGTGCTTGCCCAGAGAAGGAACATCTCACGGTGCGCATCCTCGGCAGAGCCTGTTCCCGAAAAGGCAAACGTCCGGCTCCTTGTCCCACACGGAAGGTGGCAGCCCGGAAAGCTGTTGCTGGTCTTCACCTTCCCCCTGCAGCCTATTCACAGGCACAACAGGTTTGGGGATCTGTACTTGCCCAAAGACGCAATCTCTCACGGTGCGCATCCTCGGCAGAGCCTGTTCCCAAAAAGGCAAACGTCCGGCTCCTTGTCCCACACAGAAGGTGGCAGCCCTGAAAGCTGTTGCTGGTCTTCACCTTCCCCCTGCAGCCTATTCACAGGCACAACAGGTTTGGGGATCTGTGCTTGCCCAGAGAAGCAACATCTCACGGTGCGCATCCTCGGCAGAGCCTGTTCCCGAAAAGGCAAACGTCCGGCTCCTTGTCCCACACGGAAGGTGGCAGCCCGGAAAGCTGTTGCTGGTCTTCACCTTCCCCCTGCAGCCTATTCACAGGCACAACAGGTTTGGGGGTCTGTGCTTGCCCAGAGAAGGAACATCTCACGGTGCGCATCCTCGGCAGAGCCTGTTCCCGAAAAGGCAAACGTCCGGCTCCTTGTCCCACACGGAAGGTGGCAGCCCGGAAAGCTGTTGCTGGTCTTCACCTTCCCCCTGCAGCCTATTCACAGGCACAACAGGTTTGGGGATCTCTGCTTGCCCAGAGAAGGAACATCTCACGGTGCACATCCTCGGCAGAGCCTGTTCCCGAAAAGGCAAACGTCCGGCTCCTTGTCCCACACGGAAGGTGGCAGCCCGGAAAGCTGTTGCTGGTCTTCACCTTCCCCCTGCAGCCTATTCACAGGCACAACAGGTTTGGGGATCTGTGCTTGCCCAGAGAAGGAACATCTCACGGTGCGCATCCTCGGCAGAGCCTGTTCCCGAAAAGGCAAACGTCCGGCTCCTTGTCCCACACGGAAGGTGGCAGCCCGGAAAGCTGTTGCTGGTCTTCACCTTCCCCCTGCAGCCTATTCACAGGCACAACAGGTTTTGGGATCTGTGCTTGCCCAGAGAAGGAACATCTCACGGTGCGCATCCTCGGCAGAGCCTGTTCCCGAAAAGGCAAACGTCCGGCTCCTTGTCCCACACGGAAGGTGGCAGCCCGGAAAGCTGTTGCTGGTCTTCACCTTCCCCCTGCAGCCTATTCACAGGCACAACAGGTTTGGGGATCTGTGCTTGCCCAGAGAAGGAACATCTCACGGTGCGCATCCTCGGCAGAGCCTGTTCCCGAAAAGGCAAACGTCCGGCTCCTTGTCCCACACGGAAGGTGGCAGCCCGGAAAGCTGTTGCTGGTCTTCACCTTCCCCCTGCAGCCTATTCACAGGCACAACAGGTTTGGGGATCTCTGCTTGCCCAGAGAAGGAACATCTCACGGTGCGCATCCTCGGCAGAGCCTGTTCCCGAAAAGGCAAACGTCCGGCTCCTTGTCCCACACGGAAGGTGGCAGCCCGGAAAGCTGTTGCTGGTCTTCACCTTCCCCCTGCAGCCTATTCACAGGCACAACAGGTTTTGGGATCTGTGCTTGCCCAGAGAAGGAACATCTCACGGTGCGCATCCTCGGCAGAGCCTGTTCCCGAAAAGGCAAACGTCCGGCTCCTTGTCCCACACGGAAGGTGGCAGCCCGGAAAGCTGTTGCTGGTCTTCACCTTCCCCCTGCAGCCTATTCACAGGCACAACAGGTTTGGGGATCTGTGCTTGCCCAGAGAAGGAACATCTCACGGTGCGCATCCTCGGCAGAGCCTGTTCCCGAAAAGGCAAACGTCCGGCTCCTTGTCCCACACGGAAGGTGGCAGCCCGGAAAGCTGTTGCTGGTCTTCACCTTCCCCCTGCAGCCTATTCACAGGCACAACAGGTTTGGGGATCTCTGCTTGCCCAGAGAAGGAACATCTCACGGTGCGCATCCTCGGCAGAGCCTGTTCCCGAAAAGGCAAACGTCCGGCTCCTTGTCCCACACGGAAGGTGGCAGCCCTGAAAGCTGTTGCTGGTCTTCACCTTCCCCCTGCAGCCTATTCACAGGCACAACAGGTTTGGGGATCTGTGCTTGCCCAAAGACGCAATCTCTCACGGTGCGCATCCTCGGCAGAGCCTGTTCCCGAAAAGGCAAACGTCCGGCTCCTTGTCCCACACGGAAGGTGGCAGCCCGGAAAGCTGTTGCTGGTCTTCACCTTCCCCCTGCAGCCTATTCACAGGCACAACAGGTTTGGAGATCTGTGCTTGCCCAGAGAAGGAACATCTCACGGTGCGCATCCTCGACAGAGCCTGTTCCCGAAAAGGCAAACGTCCGGCTCCTTGTCCCACACGGAAGGTGGCAGCCCGGAAAGCTCTTGCTGGTCTTCACCTTCCCCCTGCAGCCTATTCACAGGCACAACAGGTTTGGGGATCTCTGCTTGCCCAGAGAAGGAACATCTCACGGTGCGCATCCTCGGCAGAGCCTGTTCCCGAAAAGGCAAACGTCCGGCTCCTTGTCCCACACGGAAGGTGGCAGCCCGGAAAGCTCTTGCTGGTCTTCACCTTCCCCCTGCGGCCTATTCACAGGCACAACAGGTTTGGGGATCTGTGCTTGCCCAGAGAAGGAACATCTCACGGTGCGCATCCTCGGCAGAGCCTGTTCCCGAAAAGGCAAACGTCCGGCTCCTTGTACCACACGGAAGGTGGCAGCCCGGAAAGCTGTTGCTGGTCTTCACCTTCCCCCTGCAGCCTATTCACAGGCACAACAGGTTTGGGGATCTGTGCTTGCCCAGAGAAGGAACATCTCACGGTGCGCATCCTCGGCAGAGCCTGTTCCCGAAAAGGCAAACGTCCGGCTCCTTGTCCCACACGGAAGGTGGCAGCCCGGAAAGCTGTTGCTGGTCTTCACCTTCCCCCTGCAGCCTATTCACAGGCACAACAGGTTTGGGGATCTGTGCTTGCCCAGAGAAGGAACATCTCACGGTGCGCATCCTCAGCAGAGCCTGTTCCCGAAAAGGCAAACGTCCGGCTCCTTGTCCCACACGGAAGGTGGCAGCCCGGAAAGCTGTTGCTGGTCTTCACCTTCCCCCTGCAGCCTATTCACAGGCACAACAGGTTTGGGGATCTGTGCTTGCCCAGAGAAGGAACATCTCACGGTGCGCATCCTCGGCAGAGCCTGTTCCCGAAAAGGCAAACGTCCGGCTCCTTGTCCCACACGGAAGGTGGCAGCCCGGAAAGCTGTTGCTGGTCTTCACCTTCCCCCTGCAGCCTATTCACAGGCACAACAGGTTTGGGGATCTCTGCTTGCCCAGAGAAGGAACATCTCACGGTGCGCATCCTCGGCAGAGCCTGTTCCCGAAAAGGCAAACGTCCGGCTCCTTGTCCCACACGGAAGGTGGCAGCCCTGAAAGCTGTTGCTGGTCTTCACCTTCCCCCTGCAGCCTATTCACAGGCACAACAGGTTTGGGGATCTGTGCTTGCCCAGAGAAGGAACATCTCACGGTGCGCATCTTCGGCAGAGCCTGTTCCCGAAAAGGCAAACGTCCGGCTCCTTGTCCCACACGGAAGGTGGCAGCCCGGAAAGCTGTTGCTGGTCTTCACCTTCCCCCTGCAGCCTATTCACAGGCACAACA
The DNA here is from genome assembly GCF_947461875.1 of Haliaeetus albicilla. Classification (NCBI taxonomy): domain Eukaryota; kingdom Metazoa; phylum Chordata; class Aves; order Accipitriformes; family Accipitridae; genus Haliaeetus; species Haliaeetus albicilla. Next base: position 1,793,089 of record NW_027212473.1, on the reverse strand, counting down.
GGTTTGGGGATCTGTGCTTGCCCAGAGAAGGAACATCTCACGGTGCGCATCCTCGGCAGAGCCTGTTCCCGAAAAGGCAAACGTCCGGCTCCTTGTACCACACGGAAGGTGGCAGCCCTGAAAGCTCTTGCTGGTCTTCACCTTCCCCCTGCAGCCTATTCACAGGCACAACAGGTTTTGGGATCTGTGCTTGCCCAGAGAAGGAACATCTCACGGTGCGCATCCTCGGCAGAGCCTGTTCCCGAAAAGGCAAACGTCCGGCTCCTTGTCCCACACGGAAGGTGGCAGCCCTGAAAGCTGTTGCTGGTCTTCACCTTCCCCCTGCAGCCTATTCACAGGCACAACAGGTTTGGGGATCTGTGCTTGCCCAGAGAAGGAACATCTCACGGTGCGCATCCTCGGCAGAGCCTGTTCCCGAAAAGGCAAACGTCCGGCTCCTTGTCCCACACGGAAGGTGGCAGCCCGGAAAGCTGTTGCTGGTCTTCACCTTCCCCCTGCAGCCTATTCACAGGCACAACAGGTTTTGGGATCTGTGCTTGCCCAGAGAAGGAACATCTCACGGTGCGCATCCTCGGCAGAGCCTGTTCCCGAAAAGGCAAACGTCCGGCTCCTTGTCCCACACGGAAGGTGGCAGCCCGGAAAGCTGTTGCTGGTCTTCACCTTCCCCCTGCAGCCTATTCACAGGCACAACAGGTTTGGGGATCTGTGCTTGCCCAAAGACGCAATCTCTCACGGTGCGCATCCTCGGCAGAGCCTGTTCCCGAAAAGGCAAACGTCCGGCTCCTTGTCCCACACGGAAGGTGGCAGCCCGGAAAGCTGTTGCTGGTCTTCACCTTCCCCCTGCAGCCTATTCACAGGCACAACAGGTTTGGGGATCTGTGCTTGCCCAGAGAAGGAACATCTCACGGTGCGCATCCTCGGCAGAGCCTGTTCCCGAAAAGGCAAACGTCCGGCTCCTTGTCCCACACGGAAGGTGGCAGCCCGGAAAGCTGTTGCTGGTCTTCACCTTCCCCCTGCAGCCTATTCACAGGCACAACAGGTTTTGGGATCTGTGCTTGCCCAGAGAAGGAACATCTCACGGTGCGCATCCTCGGCAGAGCCTGTTCCCGAAAAGGCAAACGTCCGGCTCCTTGTCCCACACGGAAGGTGGCAGCCCGGAAAGCTGTTGCTGGTCTTCACCTTCCCCCTGCAGCCTATTCACAGGCACAACAGGTTTTGGGATCTGTGCTTGCCCAGAGAAGGAACATCTCACGGTGCGCATCCTCGGCAGAGCCTGTTCCCGAAAAGGCAAACGTCCGGCTCCTTGTCCCACACGGAAGGTGGCAGCCCGGAAAGCTGTTGCTGGTCTTCACCTTCCCCCTGCAGCCTATTCACAGGCACAACAGGTTTTGGGATCTGTGCTTGCCCAGAGAAGGAACATCTCACGGTGCGCATCCTCGGCAGAGCCTGTTCCCGAAAAGGCAAACGTCCGGCTCCTTGTCCCACACGGAAGGTGGCAGCCCGGAAAGCTGTTGCTGGTCTTCACCTTCCCCCTGCAGCCTATTCACAGGCACAACAGGTTTGGGGATCTGTACTTGCCCAAAGACGCAATCTCTCACGGTGCGCATCCTCGGCAGAGCCTGTTCCCAAAAAGGCAAACGTCCGGCTCCTTGTCCCACACAGAAGGTGGCAGCCCTGAAAGCTGTTGCTGGTCTTCACCTTCCCCCTGCAGCCTATTCACAGGCACAACAGGTTTGGGGATCTGTGCTTGCCCAGAGAAGGAACATCTCACGGTGCGCATCCTCGGCAGAGCCTGTTCCCGAAAAGGCAAACGTCCGGCTCCTTGTCCCACACGGAAGGTGGCAGCCCGGAAAGCTGTTGCTGGTCTTCACCTTCCCCCTGCAGCCTATTCACAGGCACAACAGGTTTGGGGATCTGTGCTTGCCCAGAGAAGGAACATCTCACGGTGCGCATCCTCGGCAGAGCCTGTTCCCGAAAAGGCAAACGTCCGGCTCCTTGTCCCACACGGAAGGTGGCAGCCCTGAAAGCTCTTGCTGGTCTTCACCTTCCCCCTGCAGCCTATTCACAGGCACAACAGGTTTGGGGATCTGTGCTTGCCCAGAGAAGCAACATCTCACGGTGCGCATCCTCGGCAGAGCCTGTTCCCAAAAAGGCAAACGTCCGGCTCCTTGTCCCACACGGAAGGTGGCAGCCCGGAAAGCTGTTGCTGGTCTTCACCTTCCCCCTGCAGCCTATTCACAGGCACAACAGTTTTGGGGATCTCTGCTTGCCCAGAGAAGGAACATCTCACGGTGCGCATCCTCGGCAGAGCCTGTTCCCGAAAAGGCAAACGTCCGGCTCCTTGTCCCACACGGAAGGTGGCAGCCCGGAAAGCTGTTGCTGGTCTTCACCTTCCCCCTGCAGCCTATTCACAGGCACAACAGTTTTGGGGATCTCTGCTTGCCCAGAGAAGGAACATCTCACGGTGCGCATCCTCGGCAGAGCCTGTTCCCGAAAAGGCAAACGTCCGGCTCCTTGTCCCACACGGAAGGTGGCAGCCCGGAAAGCTGTTGCTGGTCTTCACCTTCCCCCTGCAGCCTATTCACAGGCACAACAGGTTTGGGGATCTGTGCTTGCCCAGAGAAGGAACATCTCACGGTGCGCATCCTCGGCAGAGCCTGTTCCCGAAAAGGCAAACGTCCGGCTCCTTGTCCCACACGGAAGGGGGCAGCCCGGAAAGCTGTTGCTGGTCTTCACCTTCCCCCTGCAGCCTATTCACAGGCACAACAGGTTTGGGGATCTGTGCTTGCCCAGATAAGGAACATCTCACGGTGCGCATCCTCGGCAGAGCCTGTTCCCGAAAAGGCAAACGTCCGGCTCCTTGTCCCACACGGAAGGTGGCAGCCCTGAAAGCTGTTGCTGGTCTTCACCTTCCCCCTGCGGCCTATTCACAGGCACAACAGGTTTGGGGATCTGTGCTTGCCCAGAGAAGGAACATCTCACGGTGCGCATCCTCGGCAGAGCCTGTTCCCGAAAAGGCAAACGTCCGGCTCCTTGTACCACACGGAAGGTGGCAGCCCGGAAAGCTGTTGCTGGTCTTCACCTTCCCCCTGCAGCCTATTCACAGGCACAACAGGTTTGGGGATCTGTGCTTGCCCAGAGAAGGAACATCTCACGGTGCGCATCCTCGGCAGAGCCTGTTCCCGAAAAGGCAAACGTCCGGCTCCTTGTCCCACACGGAAGGTGGCAGCCCTGAAAGCTCTTGCTGGTCTTCACCTTCCCCCTGCAGCCTATTCACAGGCACAACAGGTTTGGGGATCTGTGCTTGCCCAGAGAAGGAACATCTCACGGTGCGCATCCTCAGCAGAGCCTGTTCCCGAAAAGGCAAACGTCCGGCTCCTTGTCCCACACGGAAGGTGGCAGCCCGGAAAGCTGTTGCTGGTCTTCACCTTCCCCCTGCAGCCTATTCACAGGCACAACAGGTTTGGGGATCTGTGCTTGCCCAGAGAAGGAACATCTCACGGTGCGCATCCTCGGCAGAGCCTGTTCCCGAAAAGGCAAACGTCCGGCTCCTTGTCCCACACGGAAGGTGGCAGCCCGGAAAGCTGTTGCTGGTCTTCACCTTCCCCCTGCAGCCTATTCACAGGCACAACAGGTTTTGGGATCTCTGCTTGCCCAGAGAAGGAACATCTCACGGTGCGCATCCTCGGCAGAGCCTGTTCCCGAAAAGGCAAACGTCCGGCTCCTTGTCCCACACGGAAGGTGGCAGCCCTGAAAGCTGTTGCTGGTCTTCACCTTCCCCCTGCAGCCTATTCACAGGCACAACAGGTTTGGGGATCTGTGCTTGCCCAGAGAAGGAACATCTCACGGTGCGCATCTTCGGCAGAGCCTGTTCCCGAAAAGGCAAACGTCCGGCTCCTTGTCCCACACGGAAGGTGGCAGCCCGGAAAGCTGTTGCTGGTCTTCACCTTCCCCCTGCAGCCTATTCACAGGCACAACAGGTTTGGGGATCTGTGCTTGCCCAGAGAAGGAACATCTCACGGTGCGCATCCTCGGCAGAGCCTGTTCCCGAAAAGGCAAACCTCCGGCTCCTTGTACCACACGGAAGGTGGCAGCCCTGAAAGCTCTTGCTGGTCTTCACCTTCCCCCTGCAGCCTATTCACAGGCACAACAGGTTTGGGGATCTGTGCTTGCCCAGAGAAGGAACATCTCACGGTGCGCATCCTCGGCAGAGCCTGTTCCCGAAAAGGCAAACGTCCGGCTCCTTGTCCCACACGGAAGGTGGCAGCCCTGAAAGCTGTTGCTGGTCTTCACCTTCCCCCTGCAGCCTATTCACAGGCACAACAGTTTTGGGGATCTGTGCTTGCCCAGAGAAGGAACATCTCACGGTGCGCATCCTCGGCAGAGCCTGTTCCCGAAAAGGCAAACGTCCGGCTCCTTGTCCCACACGGAAGGTGGCAGCCCGGAAAGCTGTTGCTGGTCTTCACCTTCCCCCTGCAGCCTATTCACAGGCACAACAGGTTTTGGGATCTGTGCTTGCCCAGAGAAGGAACATCTCACGGTGCGCATCCTCGGCAGAGCCTGTTCCCGAAAAGGCAAACGTCCGGCTCCTTGTCCCACACGGAAGGTGGCAGCCCGGAAAGCTGTTGCTGGTCTTCACCTTCCCCCTGCAGCCTATTCACAGGCACAACAGGTTTGGGGATCTGTACTTGCCCAAAGACGCAATCTCTCACGGTGCGCATCCTCGGCAGAGCCTGTTCCCAAAAAGGCAAACGTCCGGCTCCTTGTCCCACACGGAAGGTGGCAGCCCGGAAAGCTCTTGCTGGTCTTCACCTTCCCCCTGCAGCCTATTCACAGGCACAACAGGTTTGGGGATCTGTGCTTGCCCAGAGAAGGAACATCTCACGGTGCGCATCCTCGGCAGAGCCTGTTCCCGAAAAGGCAAACGTCCGGCTCCTTGTCCCACACGGAAGGTGGCAGCCCGGAAAGCTGTTGCTGGTCTTCACCTTCCCCCTGCAGCCTATTCACAGGCACAACAGGTTTGGGGATCTCTGCTTGCCCAGAGAAGGAACATCTCACGGTGCGCATCTTCGGCAGAGCCTGTTCCCGAAAAGGCAAACGTCCGGCTCCTTGTCCCACACGGAAGGTGGCAGCCCTGAAAGCTGTTGCTGGTCTTCACCTTCCCCCTGCAGCCTATTCACAGGCACAACAGGTTTGGGGATCTGTGCTTGCCCAGAGAAGGAACATCTCACGGTGCGCATCCTCAGCAGAGCCTGTTCCCGAAAAGGCAAACGTCCGGCTCCTTGTCCCACACGGAAGGTGGCAGCCCGGAAAGCTGTTGCTGGTCTTCACCTTCCCCCTGCAGCCTATTCACAGGCACAACAGGTTTTGGGATCTGTGCTTGCCCAGAGAAGGAACATCTCACGGTGCGCATCCTCGGCAGAGCCTGTTCCCAGAAAAGGCAAACGTCCGGCTCCTTGTCCCACACGGAAGGTGGCAGCCCGGAAAGCTGTTGCTGGTCTTCACCTTCCCCCTGCAGCCTAGTCACAGGCACAACAGGTTTGGGGATCTGTGCTTGCCCAGAGGAGGAACATCTCACGGTGCGCATCCTCGGCAGAGCCTGTTCCCGAAAAGGCAAACGTCCGGCTCCTTGTCCCACACGGAAGGTGGCAGCCCGGAAAGCTGTTGCTGGTCTTCACCTTCCCCCTGCAGCCTATTCAGAGGCACAACAGGTTTGGGGATCTGTGCTTGCCCAAAGACGCAATCTCTCACGGTGCGCATCCTCGGCAGAGCCTGTTCCCGAAAAGGCAAACGTCCGGCTCCTTGTCCCACACGGAAGGTGGCAGCCCTGAAAGCTGTTGCTGGTCTTCACCTTCCCCCTGCAGCCTATTCACAGGCACAACAGGTTTGGGGATCTGTGCTTGCCCAGAGAAGGAACATCTCACGGTGCGCATCCTCGGCAGAGCCTGTTCCCGAAAAGGCAAACGTCCGGCTCCTTGTCCCACACGGAAGGTGGCAGCCCTGAAAGCTCTTGCTGGTCTTCACCTTCCCCCTGCAGCCTATTCACAGGCACAACAGGTTTGGGGATCTGTGCTTGCCCAGAGAAGGAACATCTCACGGTGCGCAGCCTCGGCAGAGCCTGTTCCCGAAAAGGCAAACGTCCGGCTCCTTGTCCCACACGGAAGGTGGCAGCCCTGAAAGCTGTTGCTGGTCTTCACCTTCCCCCTGCGGCCTATTCACAGGCACAACAGGTTTGGGGATCTCTGCTTGCGCAGAGAAGGAACATCTCACGGTGCGCATCCTCGGCAGAGCCTGTTCCCGAAAAGGCAAACGTCCGGCTCCTTGTCCCACACGGAAGGTGGCAGCCCGGAAAGCTGTTGCTGGTCTTCACCTTCCCCCTGCAGCCTATTCACAGGCACAACAGGTTTTGGGATCTGTGCTTGCCCAGAGAAGGAACATCTCACGGTGCGCATCCTCGGCAGAGCCTGTTCCCGAAAAGGCAAACGTCCGGCTCCTTGTCCCACACGGAAGGTGGCAGCCCTGAAAGCTGTTGCTGGTCTTCACCTTCCCCCTGCAGCCTATTCACAGGCACAACAGGTTTGGGGATCTGTGCTTGCCCAGAGAAGGAACATCTCACGGTGCGCATCCTCGGCAGAGCCTGTTCCCAAAAAGGCAAACGTCCGGCTCCTTGTCCCACACGGAAGGTGGCAGCCCCGAAAGCTGTTGCTGGTCTTCACCTTCCCCCTGCAGCCTATTCACAGGCACAACAGGTTTGGGGATCTCTGCTTGCCCAGAGAAGGAACATCTCACGGTGCGCATCCTCGGCAGAGCCTGTTCCCAAAAAGGCAAACGTCCGGCTCCTTGTCCCACACGGAAGGTGGCAGCCCGGAAAGCTGTTGCTGGTCTTCACCTTCCCCCTGCGGCCTATTCACAGGCACAACAGGTTTTGGGATCTCTGCTTGCGCAGAGAAGGAACATCTCACGGTGCGCATCCTCGGCAGAGCCTGTTCCCGAAAAGGCAAACGTCCGGCTCCTTGTCCCACACGGAAGGTGGCAGCCCGGAAAGCTGTTGCTGGTCTTCACCTTCCCCCTGCAGCCTATTCACAGGCACAACAGGTTTTGGGATCTCTGCTTGCGCAGAGAAGGAACATCTCACGGTGCGCATCCTCGGCAGAGCCTGTTCCCGAAAAGGCAAACGTCCGGCTCCTTGTCCCACACGGAAGGTGGCAGCCCGGAAAGCTGTTGCTGGTCTTCACCTTCCCCCTGCAGCCTATTCACAGGCACAACAGGTTTGGGGATCTGTGCTTGCCCAGAGAAGGAACATCTCACGGTGCGCATCCTCGGCAGAGCCTGTTCCCGAAAAGGCAAACGTCCGGCTCCTTGTCCCACACGGAAGGTGGCAGCCCGGAAAGCTGTTGCTGGTCTTCACCTTCCCCCTGCAGCCTATTCACAGGCACAACAGGTTTGGGGATCTCTGCTTGCCCAAAGACGCAATCTCTCACGGTGCGCATCCTCGGCAGAGCCTGTTCCCGAAAAGGCAAACGTCCGGCTCCTTGTCCCACACGGAAGGTGGCAGCCCGGAAAGCTGTTGCTGGTCTTCACCTTCCCCCTGCAGCCTATTCACAGGCACAACAGGTTTTGGGATCTCTGCTTGCCCAGAGAAGGAACATCTCACGGTGCGCATCCTCGGCAGAGCCTGTTCCCGAAAAGGCAAACGTCCGGCTCCTTGTCCCACACGGAAGGTGGCAGCCCGGAAAGCTGTTGCTGGTCTTCACCTTCCCCCTGCAGCCTATTCACAGGCACCACCGCACTGGGAATCTCTGCTTTCCCAAAGACGCAATCTCTCACGGTGCGCATCCTCGGCAGAGCCTGTTCCCGAAAAGGCAAACGTCCGGCTCCTTGTCCCACACGGAAGGTGGCAGCCCGGAAAGCTGTTGCTGGTCTTCACCTTCCCCCTGCAGCCTATTCACAGGCACAACAGGTTTGGGGGTCTGTGCTTGCCCAAAGACGCAATCTCTCACGGTGCGCATCCTCGGCAGAGCCTGTTCCCGAAAAGGCAAACGTCCGGCTCCTTTTCCCACACGGAAGGTGGCAGCCCGGAAAGCTCTTGCTGGTCTTCACCTTCCCCCTGCAGCCTATTCACAGGCACAACAGTTTTGGGGAATCTGTGCTTGCCCAGAGAAGGAACATCTCACGGTGCGCATCCTCGGCAGAGCCTGTTCCCGAAAAGGCAAACGTCCGGCTCCTTGTCCCACACGGAAGGTGGCAGCCCGGAAAGCTGTTGCTGGGTCTTCACCTTCCCCCTGCAGCCTATTCACAGGCACAACAGGTTTGGGGATCTGTGCTTGCCCAGAGAAGGAACATCTCACGGTGCGCATCCTCGGCAGAGCCTGTTCCCGAAAAGGCAAACGTCCGGCTCCTTGTCCGACACGGAAGGTGGCAGCCCTGAAAGCTGTTGCTGGTCTTCACCTTCCCCCTGCGGCCTATTCACAGGCACAACAGGTTTTGGGATCTGTGCTTGCCCAGAGAAGGAACATCTCACGGTGCGCATCCTCGGCAGAGCCTGTTCCCGAAAAGGCAAACGTCCGGCTCCTTGTCCCACACGGAAGGTGGCAGCCCGGAAAGCTGTTGCTGGTCTTCACCTTCCCCCTGCAGCCTATTCACAGGCACAACAGGTTTGGGGATCTGTGCTTGCCCAGAGAAGGAACATCTCACGGTGCGCATCCTCGGCAGAGCCTGTTCCCGAAAAGGCAAACGTCCGGCTCCTTGTCCCACACGGAAGGTGGCAGCCCGGAAAGCTGTTGCTGGTCTTCACCTTCCCCCTGCAGCCTATTCACAGGCACAACAGGTTTTGGGATCTGTGCTTGCCCAGAGAAGGAACATCTCACGGTGCGCATCCTCGGCAGAGCCTGTTCCCGAAAAGGCAAACGTCCGGCTCCTTGTCCCACACGGAAGGTGGCAGCCCGGAAAGCTGTTGCTGGTCTTCACCTTCCCCCTGCAGCCTATTCACAGGCACAACAGGTTTTGGGATCTCTGCTTGCCCAGAGAAGGAACATCTCACGGTGCGCATCCTCGGCAGAGCCTGTTCCCGAAAAGGCAAACGTCCGGCTCCCTGTCCCACACGGAAGGTGGCAGCCCGGAAAGCTGTTGCTGGTCTTCACCTTCCCCCTGCAGCCTATTCACAGGCACAACAGGTTTGGGGATCTGTGCTTGCCCAGAGAAGGAACATCTCACGGTGCGCATCCTCGGCAGAGCCTGTTCCCGAAAAGGCAAACGTCCGGCTCCTTGTCCCACACGGAAGGTGGCAGCCCGGAAAGCTCTTGCTGGTCTTCACCTTCCCCCTGCAGCCTATTCACAGGCACAACAGGTTTGGGGATCTGTGCTTGCCCAGAGAAGGAACATCTCACGGTGCGCATCCTCGGCAGAGCCTGTTCCCGAAAAGGCAAACGTCCGGCTCCTTGTCCCACACGGAAGGTGGCAGCCCGGAAAGCTGTTGCTGGTCTTCACCTTCCCCCTGCAGCCTATTCACAGGCACAACAGGTTTTGGGATCTCTGCTTGCCCAGAGAAGGAACATCTCACGGTGCGCAGCCTCGGCAGAGCCTGTTCCCGAAAAGGCAAACGTCCGGCTCCTTGTCCCACACGGAAGGTGGCAGCCCTGAAAGCTGTTGCTGGTCTTCACCTTCCCCCTGCAGCCTATTCACAGGCACAACAGGTTTGGGGATCTGTGCTTGCCCAGAGAAGGAACATCTCACGGTGCGCATCCTCGGCAGAGCCTGTTCCCAAAAAGGCAAACGTCCGGCTCCTTGTCCCACACGGAAGGTGGCAGCCCGGAAAGCTGTTGCTGGTCTTCACCTTCCCCCTGCAGCCTATTCACAGGCACAACAGGTTTTGGGATCTCTGCTTGTCCAGAGAAGGAACATCTCACGGTGCGCATCCTCGGCAGAGCCTGTTCCCGAAAAGGCAAACGTCCGGCTCCTTGTCCCACACGGAAGGTGGCAGCCCGGAAAGCTGTTGCTGGTCTTCACCTTCCCCCTGCAGCCTATTCACAGGCACAACAGGTTTGGGGATCTGTGCTTGCCCAGAGAAGGAACATCTCACGGTGCGCATCCTCGGCAGAGCCTGTTCCCGAAAAGGCAAACGTCCGGCTCCTTGTCCCACACGGAAGGTGGCAGCCCTGAAAGCTGTTGCTGGTCTTCACCTTCCCCCTGCAGCCTATTCACAGGCACAACAGGTTTGGGGATCTGTGCTTGCCCAGAGAAGGAACATCTCACGGTGCGCATCCTCGGCAGAGCCTGTTCCCGAAAAGGCAAACGTCCGGCTCCTTGTCCCACACGGAAGGTGGCAGCCCGGAAAGCTGTTGCTGGTCTTCACCTTCCCCCTGCAGCCTATTCACAGGCACAACAGGTTTGGGGATCTCTGCTTGCCCAGAGAAGGAACATCTCACGGTGCGCAGCCTCGGCAGAGCCTGTTCCCGAAAAGGCAAACGTCCGGCTCCTTGTCCCACACGGAAGGTGGCAGCCCTGAAAGCTGTTGCTGGTCTTCACCTTCCCCCTGCAGCCTATTCACAGGCACAACAGGTTTGGGGATCTGTGCTTGCCCAGAGAAGGAACATCTCACGGTGCGCATCCTCGGCAGAGCCTGTTCCCAAAAAGGCAAACGTCCGGCTCCTTGTCCCACACGGAAGGTGGCAGCCCGGAAAGCTGTTGCTGGTCTTCACCTTCCCCCTGCAGCCTATTCACAGGCACAACAGGTTTTGGGATCTCTGCTTGCCCAGAGAAGGAACATCTCACGGTGCGCATCCTCGGCAGAGCCTGTTCCCGAAAAGGCAAACGTCCGGCTCCTTGTCCCACACGGAAGGTGGCAGCCCGGAAAGCTGTTGCTGGTCTTCACCTTCCCCCTGCAGCCTATTCACAGGCACAACAGGTTTGGGGATCTGTGCTTGCCCAGAGAAGGAACATCTCACGGTGCGCATCCTCGGCAGAGCCTGTTCCCGAAAAGGCAAACGTCCGGCTCCTTGTCCCACACGGAAGGTGGCAGCCCGGAAAGCTGTTGCTGGTCTTCACCTTCCCCCTGCAGCCTATTCACAGGCACAACAGGTTTGGGGATCTCTGCTTGCCCAGAGAAGGAACATCTCACGGTGCGCATCCTCGGCAGAGCCTGTTCCCGAAAAGGCAAACGTCCGGCTCCTTGTCCCACACGGAAGGTGGCAGCCCTGAAAGCTCTTGCTGGTCTTCACCTTCCCCCTGCAGCCTATTCACAGGCACAACAGGTTTGGGGATCTGTGCTTGCCCAGAGAAGGAACATCTCACGGTGCGCATCCTCGGCAGAGCCTGTTCCCGAAAAGGCAAACGTCCGGCTCCTTGTCCCACACGGAAGGTGGCAGCCCGGAAAGCTGTTGCTGGTCTTCACCTTCCCCCTGCAGCCTATTCACAGGCACAACAGGTTTGGGGATCTGTGCTTGCCCAGAGAAGGAACATCTCACGGTGCGCATCCTCGGCAGAGCCTGTTCCCGAAAAGGCAAACGTCCGGCTCCTTGTCCCACACGGAAGGTGGCAGCCCGGAAAGCTGTTGCTGGTCTTCACCTTCCCCCTGCGGCCTATTCACAGGCACAACAGGTTTTGGGATCTGTGCTTGCCCAGAGAAGGAACATCTCACGGTGCGCATCCTCGGCAGAGCCTGTTCCCGAAAAGGCAAACGTCCGGCTCCTTGTCCCACACGGAAGGTGGCAGCCCGGAAAGCTGTTGCTGGTCTTCACCTTCCCCCTGCAGCCTATTCACAGGCACAACAGGTTTGGGGATCTGTGCTTGCCCAGAGAAGGAACATCTCACGGTGCGCATCCTCGGCAGAGCCTGTTCCCGAAAAGGCAAACGTCCGGCTCCTTGTCCCACACGGAAGGTGGCAGCCCTGAAAGCTGTTGCTGGTCTTCACCTTCCCCCTGCAGCCTATTCACAGGCACAACAGGTTTTGGGATCTGTGCTTGCCCAGAGAAGGAACATCTCACGGTGCGCATCCTCGGCAGAGCCTGTTCCCGAAAAGGCAAACGTCCGGCTCCTTGTCCCACACGGAAGGTGGCAGCCCGGAAAGCTGTTGCTGGTCTTCACCTTCCCCCTGCAGCCTATTCACAGGCACAACAGGTTTGGGGATCTGTGCTTGCCCAGAGAAGGAACATCTCACGGTGCGCATCCTCGGCAGAGCCTGTTCCCGAAAAGGCAAACGTCCGGCTCCTTGTCCCACACGGAAGGTGGCAGCCCGGAAAGCTGTTGCTGGTCTTCACCTTCCCCCTGCAGCCTATTCACAGGCACAACAGGTTTGGGGATCTGTGCTTGCCCAAAGACGCAATCTCTCACGGTGCGCATCCTCGGCAGAGCCTGTTCCCAAAAAGGCAAACGTCCGGCTCCTTGTCCCACACAGAAGGTGGCAGCCCTGAAATCTGTTGCTGGTCTTCACCTTCCCCCTGCAGCCTATTCACAGGCACAACAGGTTTTGGGATCTGTGCTTGCCCAGAGAAGGAACATCTCACGGTGCGCATCCTCGGCAGAGCCTGTTCCCGAAAAGGCAAACGTCCGGCTCCTTGTCCCACACGGAAGGTGGCAGCCCGGAAAGCTGTTGCTGGTCTTCACCTTCCCCCTGCAGCCTATTCACAGGCACAACAGGTTTGGGGATCTGTGCTTGCCCAGAGAAGGAACATCTCACGGTGCGCATCCTCGGCAGAGCCTGTTCCCGAAAAGGCAAACGTCCGGCTCCTTGTCCCACACGGAAGGTGGCAGCCCGGAAAGCTGTTGCTGGTCTTCACCTTCCCCCTGCAGCCTATTCACAGGCACAACAGGTTTGGGGATCTGTGCTTGCCCAGAGAAGGAACATCTCACGGTGCGCATCCTCGGCAGAGCCTGTTCCCGAAAAGGCAAACGTCCGGCTCCTTGTCCCACACGGAAGGTGGCAGCCCTGAAAGCTGTTGCTGGTCTTCACCTTCCCCCTGCAGCCTATTCACAGGCACAACAGGTTTGGGGATCTGTGCTTGCCCAGAGAAGGAACATCTCACGGTGCGCATCCTCGGCAGAGCCTGTTCCCAAAAAGGCAAACGTCCGGCTCCTTGTCCCACACGGAAGGTGGCAGCCCTGAAAGCTGTTGCTGGTCTTCACCTTCCCCCTGCAGCCTATTCACAGGCACCACCGCACTGGGAATCTCTGCTTTCCCAAAGACGCAATCTCTCACGGTGCGCATCCTCGGCAGAGCCTGTTCCCGAAAAGGCAAACGTCCGGCTCCTTGTCCCACACGGAAGGTGGCAGCCCGGAAAGCTGTTGCTGGTCTTCACCTTCCCCCTGCAGCCTATTCACAGGCACAACAGGTTTTGGGATCTCTGCTTGCCCAGAGAAGGAACATCTCACGGTGCGCATCCTCGGCAGAGCCTGTTCCCGAAAAGGCAAACGTCCGGCTCCTTGTCCCACACGGAAGGTGGCAGCCCTGAAAGCTGTTGCTGGTCTTCACCTTCCCCCTGCAGCCTATTCACAGGCACAACAGGTTTGGGGATCTGTGCTTGCCCAGAGAAGGAACATCTCACGGTGCGCATCTTCGGCAGAGCCTGTTCCCGAAAAGGCAAACGTCCGGCTCCTTGTCCCACACGGAAGGTGGCAGCCCGGAAAGCTGTTGCTGGTCTTCACCTTCCCCCTGCAGCCTATTCACAGGCACAACAGGTTTGGGGATCTGTGCTTGCCCAGAGAAGGAACATCTCACGGTGCGCATCCTCGGCAGAGCCTGTTCCCGAAAAGGCAAACGTCCGGCTCCTTGTCCCACACGGAAGGTGGCAGCCCTGAAAGCTGTTGCTGGTCTTCACCTTCCCCCTGCAGCCTATTCACAGGCACAACAGTTTTGGGGATCTGTGCTTGCCCAGAGAAGGAACATCTCACGGTGCGCATCCTCGGCAGAGCCTGTTCCCGAAAAGGCAAACGTCCGGCTCCTTGTCCCACACGGAAGGTGGCAGCCCGGAAAGCTGTTGCTGGTCTTCACCTTCCCCCTGCAGCCTATTCACAGGCACAACAGGTTTTGGGATCTGTGCTTGCCCAGAGAAGGAACATCTCACGGTGCGCATCCTCGGCAGAGCCTGTTCCCGAAAAGGCAAACGTCCGGCTCCTTGTCCCACACGGAAGGTGGCAGCCCGGAAAGCTGTTGCTGGTCTTCACCTTCCCCCTGCAGCCTATTCACAGGCACAACAGGTTTGGGGATCTGTACTTGCCCAAAGACGCAATCTCTCACGGTGCGCATCCTCGGCAGAGCCTGTTCCCAAAAAGGCAAACGTCCGGCTCCTTGTCCCACACGGAAGGTGGCAGCCCGGAAAGCTCTTGCTGGTCTTCACCTTCCCCCTGCAGCCTATTCACAGGCACAACAGGTTTGGGGATCTGTGCTTGCCCAGAGAAGGAACATCTCACGGTGCGCATCCTCGGCAGAGCCTGTTCCCGAAAAGGCAAACGTCCGGCTCCTTGTCCCACACGGAAGGTGGCAGCCCGGAAAGCTGTTGCTGGTCTTCACCTTCCCCCTGCAGCCTATTCACAGGCACAACAGGTTTGGGGATCTCTGCTTGCCCAGAGAAGGAACATCTCACGGTGCGCATCTTCGGCAGAGCCTGTTCCCGAAAAGGCAAACGTCCGGCTCCTTGTCCCACACGGAAGGTGGCAGCCCTGAAAGCTGTTGCTGGTCTTCACCTTCCCCCTGCAGCCTATTCACAGGCACAACAGGTTTGGGGATCTGTGCTTGCCCAGAGAAGGAACATCTCACGGTGCGCATCCTCAGCAGAGCCTGTTCCCGAAAAGGCAAACGTCCGGCTCCTTGTCCCACACGGAAGGTGGCAGCCCGGAAAGCTGTTGCTGGTCTTCACCTTCCCCCTGCAGCCTATTCACAGGCACAACAGGTTTTGGGATCTGTGCTTGCCCAGAGAAGGAACATCTCACGGTGCGCATCCTCGGCAGAGCCTGTTCCCAGAAAAGGCAAACGTCCGGCTCCTTGTCCCACACGGAAGGTGGCAGCCCGGAAAGCTGTTGCTGGTCTTCACCTTCCCCCTGCAGCCTAGTCACAGGCACAACAGGTTTGGGGATCTGTGCTTGCCCAGAGGAGGAACATCTCACGGTGCGCATCCTCGGCAGAGCCTGTTCCCGAAAAGGCAAACGTCCGGCTCCTTGTCCCACACGGAAGGTGGCAGCCCGGAAAGCTGTTGCTGGTCTTCACCTTCCCCCTGCAGCCTATTCAGAGGCACAACAGGTTTGGGGATCTGTGCTTGCCCAAAGACGCAATCTCTCACGGTGCGCATCCTCGGCAGAGCCTGTTCCCGAAAAGGCAAACGTCCGGCTCCTTGTCCCACACGGAAGGTGGCAGCCCTGAAAGCTGTTGCTGGTCTTCACCTTCCCCCTGCAGCCTATTCACAGGCACAACAGGTTTGGGGATCTGTGCTTGCCCAGAGAAGGAACATCTCACGGTGCGCATCCTCGGCAGAGCCTGTTCCCGAAAAGGCAAACGTCCGGCTCCTTGTCCCACACGGAAGGTGGCAGCCCTGAAAGCTCTTGCTGGTCTTCACCTTCCCCCTGCAGCCTATTCACAGGCACAACAGGTTTGGGGATCTGTGCTTGCCCAGAGAAGGAACATCTCACGGTGCGCAGCCTCGGCAGAGCCTGTTCCCGAAAAGGCAAACGTCCGGCTCCTTGTCCCACACGGAAGGTGGCAGCCCTGAAAGCTGTTGCTGGTCTTCACCTTCCCCCTGCGGCCTATTCACAGGCACAACAGGTTTGGGGATCTCTGCTTGCGCAGAGAAGGAACATCTCACGGTGCGCATCCTCGGCAGAGCCTGTTCCCGAAAAGGCAAACGTCCGGCTCCTTGTCCCACACGGAAGGTGGCAGCCCGGAAAGCTGTTGCTGGTCTTCACCTTCCCCCTGCAGCCTATTCACAGGCACAACAGGTTTTGGGATCTGTGCTTGCCCAGAGAAGGAACATCTCACGGTGCGCATCCTCGGCAGAGCCTGTTCCCGAAAAGGCAAACGTCCGGCTCCTTGTCCCACACGGAAGGTGGCAGCCCTGAAAGCTCTTGCTGGTCTTCACCTTCCCCCTGCAGCCTATTCACAGGCACAACAGGTTTGGGGATCTGTGCTTGCCCAGAGAAGGAACATCTCACGGTGCGCATCCTCGGCAGAGCCTGTTCCCAAAAAGGCAAACGTCCGGCTCCTTGTCCCACACGGAAGGTGGCAGCCCCGAAAGCTGTTGCTGGTCTTCACCTTCCCCCTGCAGCCTATTCACAGGCACAACAGGTTTGGGGATCTCTGCTTGCCCAGAGAAGGAACATCTCACGGTGCGCATCCTCGGCAGAGCCTGTTCCCAAAAAGGCAAACGTCCGGCTCCTTGTCCCACACGGAAGGTGGCAGCCCGGAAAGCTGTTGCTGGTCTTCACCTTCCCCCTGCGGCCTATTCACAGGCACAACAGGTTTTGGGATCTCTGCTTGCGCAGAGAAGGAACATCTCACGGTGCGCATCCTCGGCAGAGCCTGTTCCCGAAAAGGCAAACGTCCGGCTCCTTGTCCCACACGGAAGGTGGCAGCCCGGAAAGCTGTTGCTGGTCTTCACCTTCCCCCTGCAGCCTATTCACAGGCACAACAGGTTTTGGGATCTCTGCTTGCGCAGAGAAGGAACATCTCACGGTGCGCATCCTCGGCAGAGCCTGTTCCCGAAAAGGCAAACGTCCGGCTCCTTGTCCCACACGGAAGGTGGCAGCCCGGAAAGCTGTTGCTGGTCTTCACCTTCCCCCTGCAGCCTATTCACAGGCACAACAGGTTTGGGGATCTGTGCTTGCCCAGAGAAGGAACATCTCACGGTGCGCATCCTCGGCAGAGCCTGTTCCCGAAAAGGCAAACGTCCGGCTCCTTGTCCCACACGGAAGGTGGCAGCCCGGAAAGCTGTTGCTGGTCTTCACCTTCCCCCTGCAGCCTATTCACAGGCACAACAGGTTTGGGGATCTCTGCTTGCCCAAAGACGCAATCTCTCACGGTGCGCATCCTCGGCAGAGCCTGTTCCCGAAAAGGCAAACGTCCGGCTCCTTGTCCCACACGGAAGGTGGCAGCCCGGAAAGCTGTTGCTGGTCTTCACCTTCCCCCTGCAGCCTATTCACAGGCACAACAGGTTTTGGGATCTCTGCTTGCCCAGAGAAGGAACATCTCACGGTGCGCATCCTCGGCAGAGCCTGTTCCCGAAAAGGCAAACGTCCGGCTCCTTGTCCCACACGGAAGGTGGCAGCCCGGAAAGCTGTTGCTGGTCTTCACCTTCCCCCTGCAGCCTATTCACAGGCACCACCGCACTGGGAATCTCTGCTTTCCCAAAGACGCAATCTCTCACGGTGCGCATCCTCGGCAGAGCCTGTTCCCGAAAAGGCAAACGTCCGGCTCCTTGTCCCACACGGAAGGTGGCAGCCCGGAAAGCTGTTGCTGGTCTTCACCTTCCCCCTGCAGCCTATTCACAGGCACAACAGGTTTGGGGGTCTGTGCTTGCCCAAAGACGCAATCTCTCACGGTGCGCATCCTCGGCAGAGCCTGTTCCCGAAAAGGCAAACGTCCGGCTCCTTTTCCCACACGGAAGGTGGCAGCCCGGAAAGCTCTTGCTGGTCTTCACCTTCCCCCTGCAGCCTATTCACAGGCACAACAGTTTTGGGGAATCTGTGCTTGCCCAGAGAAGGAACATCTCACGGTGCGCATCCTCGGCAGAGCCTGTTCCCGAAAAGGCAAACGTCCGGCTCCTTGTCCCACACGGAAGGTGGCAGCCCGGAAAGCTGTTGCTGGGTCTTCACCTTCCCCCTGCAGCCTATTCACAGGCACAACAGGTTTGGGGATCTGTGCTTGCCCAGAGAAGGAACATCTCACGGTGCGCATCCTCGGCAGAGCCTGTTCCCGAAAAGGCAAACGTCCGGCTCCTTGTCCGACACGGAAGGTGGCAGCCCTGAAAGCTGTTGCTGGTCTTCACCTTCCCCCTGCGGCCTATTCACAGGCACAACAGGTTTTGGGATCTGTGCTTGCCCAGAGAAGGAACATCTCACGGTGCGCATCCTCGGCAGAGCCTGTTCCCGAAAAGGCAAACGTCCGGCTCCTTGTCCCACACGGAAGGTGGCAGCCCGGAAAGCTGTTGCTGGTCTTCACCTTCCCCCTGCAGCCTATTCACAGGCACAACAGGTTTGGGGATCTGTGCTTGCCCAGAGAAGGAACATCTCACGGTGCGCATCCTCGGCAGAGCCTGTTCCCGAAAAGGCAAACGTCCGGCTCCTTGTCCCACACGGAAGGTGGCAGCCCGGAAAGCTGTTGCTGGTCTTCACCTTCCCCCTGCAGCCTATTCACAGGCACAACAGGTTTTGGGATCTGTGCTTGCCCAGAGAAGGAACATCTCACGGTGCGCATCCTCGGCAGAGCCTGTTCCCGAAAAGGCAAACGTCCGGCTCCTTGTCCCACACGGAAGGTGGCAGCCCGGAAAGCTGTTGCTGGTCTTCACCTTCCCCCTGCAGCCTATTCACAGGCACAACAGGTTTTGGGATCTCTGCTTGCCCAGAGAAGGAACATCTCACGGTGCGCATCCTCGGCAGAGCCTGTTCCCGAAAAGGCAAACGTCCGGCTCCCTGTCCCACACGGAAGGTGGCAGCCCGGAAAGCTGTTGCTGGTCTTCACCTTCCCCCTGCAGCCTATTCACAGGCACAACAGGTTTGGGGATCTGTGCTTGCCCAGAGAAGGAACATCTCACGGTGCGCATCCTCGGCAGAGCCTGTTCCCGAAAAGGCAAACGTCCGGCTCCTTGTCCCACACGGAAGGTGGCAGCCCGGAAAGCTCTTGCTGGTCTTCACCTTCCCCCTGCAGCCTATTCACAGGCACAACAGGTTTGGGGATCTGTGCTTGCCCAGAGAAGGAACATCTCACGGTGCGCATCCTCGGCAGAGCCTGTTCCCGAAAAGGCAAACGTCCGGCTCCTTGTCCCACACGGAAGGTGGCAGCCCGGAAAGCTGTTGCTGGTCTTCACCTTCCCCCTGCAGCCTATTCACAGGCACAACAGGTTTTGGGATCTCTGCTTGCCCAGAGAAGGAACATCTCACGGTGCGCAGCCTCGGCAGAGCCTGTTCCCGAAAAGGCAAACGTCCGGCTCCTTGTCCCACACGGAAGGTGGCAGCCCTGAAAGCTGTTGCTGGTCTTCACCTTCCCCCTGCAGCCTATTCACAGGCACAACAGGTTTGGGGATCTGTGCTTGCCCAGAGAAGGAACATCTCACGGTGCGCATCCTCGGCAGAGCCTGTTCCCAAAAAGGCAAACGTCCGGCTCCTTGTCCCACACGGAAGGTGGCAGCCCGGAAAGCTGTTGCTGGTCTTCACCTTCCCCCTGCAGCCTATTCACAGGCACAACAGGTTTTGGGATCTCTGCTTGTCCAGAGAAGGAACATCTCACGGTGCGCATCCTCGGCAGAGCCTGTTCCCGAAAAGGCAAACGTCCGGCTCCTTGTCCCACACGGAAGGTGGCAGCCCGGAAAGCTGTTGCTGGTCTTCACCTTCCCCCTGCAGCCTATTCACAGGCACAACAGGTTTGGGGATCTGTGCTTGCCCAGAGAAGGAACATCTCACGGTGCGCATCCTCGGCAGAGCCTGTTCCCGAAAAGGCAAACGTCCGGCTCCTTGTCCCACACGGAAGGTGGCAGCCCTGAAAGCTGTTGCTGGTCTTCACCTTCCCCCTGCAGCCTATTCACAGGCACAACAGGTTTGGGGATCTGTGCTTGCCCAGAGAAGGAACATCTCACGGTGCGCATCCTCGGCAGAGCCTGTTCCCGAAAAGGCAAACGTCCGGCTCCTTGTCCCACACGGAAGGTGGCAGCCCGGAAAGCTGTTGCTCGTCTTCACCTTCCCCCTGCAGCCTATTCACAGGCACAACAGGTTTGGGGATCTCTGCTTGCCCAGAGAAGGAACATCTCACGGTGCGCAGCCTCGGCAGAGCCTGTTCCCGAAAAGGCAAACGTCCGGCTCCTTGTCCCACACGGAAGGTGGCAGCCCTGAAAGCTGTTGCTGGTCTTCACCTTCCCCCTGCAGCCTATTCACAGGCACAACAGGTTTGGGGATCTGTGCTTGCCCAGAGAAGGAACATCTCACGGTGCGCATCCTCGGCAGAGCCTGTTCCCAAAAAGGCAAACGTCCGGCTCCTTGTCCCACACGGAAGGTGGCAGCCCGGAAAGCTGTTGCTGGTCTTCACCTTCCCCCTGCAGCCTATTCACAGGCACAACAGGTTTTGGGATCTCTGCTTGCCCAGAGAAGGAACATCTCACGGTGCGCATCCTCGGCAGAGCCTGTTCCCGAAAAGGCAAACGTCCGGCTCCTTGTCCCACACGGAAGGTGGCAGCCCGGAAAGCTGTTGCTGGTCTTCACCTTCCCCCTGCAGCCTATTCACAGGCACAACAGGTTTGGGGATCTGTGCTTGCCCAGAGAAGGAACATCTCACGGTGCGCATCCTCGGCAGAGCCTGTTCCCGAAAAGGCAAACGTCCGGCTCCTTGTCCCACACGGAAGGTGGCAGCCCGGAAAGCTGTTGCTGGTCTTCACCTTCCCCCTGCAGCCTATTCACAGGCACAACAGGTTTGGGGATCTCTGCTTGCCCAGAGAAGGAACATCTCACGGTGCGCATCCTCGGCAGAGCCTGTTCCCGAAAAGGCAAACGTCCGGCTCCTTGTCCCACACGGAAGGTGGCAGCCCTGAAAGCTCTTGCTGGTCTTCACCTTCCCCCTGCAGCCTATTCACAGGCACAACAGGTTTGGGGATCTGTGCTTGCCCAGAGAAGGAACATCTCACGGTGCGCATCCTCGGCAGAGCCTGTTCCCGAAAAGGCAAACGTCCGGCTCCTTGTCCCACACGGAAGGTGGCAGCCCGGAAAGCTGTTGCTGGTCTTCACCTTCCCCCTGCAGCCTATTCACAGGCACAACAGGTTTGGGGATCTGTGCTTGCCCAGAGAAGGAACATCTCACGGTGCGCATCCTCGGCAGAGCCTGTTCCCGAAAAGGCAAACGTCCGGCTCCTTGTCCCACACGGAAGGTGGCAGCCCGGAAAGCTGTTGCTGGTCTTCACCTTCCCCCTGCGGCCTATTCACAGGCACAACAGGTTTTGGGATCTGTGCTTGCCCAGAGAAGGAACATCTCACGGTGCGCATCCTCGGCAGAGCCTGTTCCCGAAAAGGCAAACGTCCGGCTCCTTGTCCCACACGGAAGGTGGCAGCCCGGAAAGCTGTTGCTGGTCTTCACCTTCCCCCTGCAGCCTATTCACAGGCACAACAGGTTTGGGGATCTGTGCTTGCCCAGAGAAGGAACATCTCACGGTGCGCATCCTCGGCAGAGCCTGTTCCCGAAAAGGCAAACGTCCGGCTCCTTGTCCCACACGGAAGGTGGCAGCCCTGAAAGCTGTTGCTGGTCTTCACCTTCCCCCTGCAGCCTATTCACAGGCACAACAGGTTTTGGGATCTGTGCTTGCCCAGAGAAGGAACATCTCACGGTGCGCATCCTCGGCAGAGCCTGTTCCCGAAAAGGCAAACGTCCGGCTCCTTGTCCCACACGGAAGGTGGCAGCCCGGAAAGCTGTTGCTGGTCTTCACCTTCCCCCTGCAGCCTATTCACAGGCACAACAGGTTTGGGGATCTGTGCTTGCCCAGAGAAGGAACATCTCACGGTGCGCATCCTCGGCAGAGCCTGTTCCCGAAAAGGCAAACGTCCGGCTCCTTGTCCCACACGGAAGGTGGCAGCCCGGAAAGCTGTTGCTGGTCTTCACCTTCCCCCTGCAGCCTATTCACAGGCACAACAGGTTTGGGGATCTGTGCTTGCCCAAAGACGCAATCTCTCACGGTGCGCATCCTCGGCAGAGCCTGTTCCCAAAAAGGCAAACGTCCGGCTCCTTGTCCCACACAGAAGGTGGCAGCCCTGAAATCTGTTGCTGGTCTTCACCTTCCCCCTGCAGCCTATTCACAGGCACAACAGGTTTTGGGATCTGTGCTTGCCCAGAGAAGGAACATCTCACGGTGCGCATCCTCGGCAGAGCCTGTTCCCGAAAAGGCAAACGTCCGGCTCCTTGTCCCACACGGAAGGTGGCAGCCCGGAAAGCTGTTGCTGGTCTTCACCTTCCCCCTGCAGCCTATTCACAGGCACAACAGGTTTGGGGATCTGTGCTTGCCCAGAGAAGGAACATCTCACGGTGCGCATCCTCGGCAGAGCCTGTTCCCGAAAAGGCAAACGTCCGGCTCCTTGTCCCACACGGAAGGTGGCAGCCCGGAAAGCTGTTGCTGGTCTTCACCTTCCCCCTGCAGCCTATTCACAGGCACAACAGGTTTGGGGATCTGTGCTTGCCCAGAGAAGGAACATCTCACGGTGCGCATCCTCGGCAGAGCCTGTTCCCGAAAAGGCAAACGTCCGGCTCCTTGTCCCACACGGAAGGTGGCAGCCCTGAAAGCTGTTGCTGGTCTTCACCTTCCCCCTGCAGCCTATTCACAGGCACAACAGGTTTGGGGATCTGTGCTTGCCCAGAGAAGGAACATCTCACGGTGCGCATCCTCGGCAGAGCCTGTTCCCAAAAAGGCAAACGTCCGGCTCCTTGTCCCACACGGAAGGTGGCAGCCCTGAAAGCTGTTGCTGGTCTTCACCTTCCCCCTGCAGCCTATTCACAGGCACCACCGCACTGGGAATCTCTGCTTTCCCAAAGACGCAATCTCTCACGGTGCGCATCCTCGGCAGAGCCTGTTCCCGAAAAGGCAAACGTCCGGCTCCTTGTCCCACACGGAAGGTGGCAGCCCGGAAAGCTGTTGCTGGTCTTCACCTTCCCCCTGCAGCCTATTCACAGGCACAACAGGTTTTGGGATCTGTGCTTGCCCAGAGAAGGAACATCTCACGGTGCGCATCCTCGGCAGAGCCTGTTCCCGAAAAGGCAAACGTCCGGCTCCTTGTCCCACACGGAAGGTGGCAGCCCGGAAAGCTGTTGCTGGTCTTCACCTTCCCCCTGCAGCCTATTCACAGGCACAACAGGTTTTGGGATCTCTGCTTGCCCAGAGAAGGAACATCTCACGGTGCGCATCCTCGGCAGAGCCTGTTCCCGAAAAGGCAAACGTCCGGCTCCTTGTCCCACACGGAAGGTGGCAGCCCTGAAAGCTGTTGCTGGTCTTCACCTTCCCCCTGCAGCCTATTCACAGGCACAACAGGTTTGGGGATCTGTGCTTGCCCAGAGAAGGAACATCTCACGGTGCGCATCTTCGGCAGAGCCTGTTCCCGAAAAGGCAAACGTCCGGCTCCTTGTCCCACACGGAAGGTGGCAGCCCGGAAAGCTGTTGCTGGTCTTCACCTTCCCCCTGCAGCCTATTCACAGGCACAACAGGTTTGGGGATCTGTGCTTGCCCAGAGAAGGAACATCTCACGGTGCGCATCCTCGGCAGAGCCTGTTCCCGAAAAGGCAAACGTCCGGCTCCTTGTACCACACGGAAGGTGGCAGCCCTGAAAGCGCTTGCTGGTCTTCACCTTCCCCCTGCAGCCTATTCACAGGCACAACAGGTTTGGGGATCTGTGCTTGCCCAGAGAAGGAACATCTCACGGTGCGCATCCTCGGCAGAGCCTGTTCCCGAAAAGGCAAACGTCCGGCTCCTTGTCCCACACGGAAGGTGGCAGCCCTGAAAGCTGTTGCTGGTCTTCACCTTCCCCCTGCAGCCTATTCACAGGCACAACAGGTTTGGGGATCTGTGCTTGCCCAGAGAAGGAACATCTCACGGTGCGCATCCTCGGCAGAGCCTGTTCCCAAAAAGGCAAACGTCCGGCTCCTTGTCCCACACGGAAGGTGGCAGCCCGGAAAGCTGTTGCTGGTCTTCACCTTCCCCCTGCAGCCTATTCACAGGCACCAACGCACTGGGAATCTCTGCTTTCCCAAAGACGCAATCTCTCACGGTGCGCATCCTCGGCAGAGCCTGTTCCCGAAAAGGCAAACGTCCGGCTCCTTGTCCCACACGGAAGGTGGCAGCCCGGAAAGCTGTTGCTGGTCTTCACCTTCCCCCTGCAGCCTATTCACAGGCACAACAGGTTTGGGGATCTCTGCTTGCCCAGAGAAGGAACATCTCACGGTGCGCATCCTCGGCAGAGCCTGTTCCCGAAAAGGCAAACGTCCGGCTCCTTGTCCCACACGGAAGGTGGCAGCCCGGAAAGCTGTTGCTGGTCTTCACCTTCCCCCTGCAGCCTATTCACAGGCACAACAGGTTTGGGGATCTGTGCTTGCCCAGAGAAGGAACATCTCACGGTGCGCATCCTCGGCAGAGCCTGTTCCCGAGAAAGCAAACGTCCGGCTCCTTGTCCCACACGGAAGGTGGCAGCCCGGAAAGCTCTTGCTGGTCTTCACCTTCCCCCTGCAGCCTATTCACAGGCACAACAGGTTTGGGGATCTGTGCTTGCCCAGAGAAGGAACATCTCACGGTGCGCATCCTCGGCAGAGCCTGTTCCCGAAAAGGCAAACGTCCGGCTCCTTGTCCCACACGGAAGGTGGCAGCCCGGAAAGCTGTTGCTGGTCTTCACCTTCCCCCTGCAGCCTATTCACAGGCACAACAGGTTTGGGGATCTGTGCTTTCCCAAAGACGCAATCTCTCACGGTGCGCATCCTCGGCAGAGCCTGTTCCCAAAAAGGCAAACGTCCGGCTCCTTGTCCCACACGGAAGGTGGCAGCCCTGAAAGCTGTTGCTGGTCTTCACCTTCCCCCTGCGGCCTATTCACAGGCACAACAGGTTTGGGGATCTGTGCTTGCCCAGAGAAGGAACATCTCACGGTGCGCATCCTCGGCAGAGCCTGTTCCCGAAAAGGCAAACGTCCGGCTCCTTGTCCCACACGGAAGGTGGCAGCCCTGAAAGCTGTTGCTGGTCTTCACCTTCCCCCTGCAGCCTATTCACAGGCACAACAGGTTTGGGGATCTGTGCTTGCCCAGAGAAGGAACATCTCACGGTGCGCATCCTCAGCAGAGCCTGTTCCCGAAAAGGCAAACGTCCGGCTCCTTGTCCCACACGGAAGGTGGCAGCCCGGAAAGCTGTTGCTGGTCTTCACCTTCCCCCTGCAGCCTATTCACAGGCACAACAGGTTTGGGGATCTGTGCTTGCCCAGAGAAGGAACATCTCACGGTGCGCATCCTCGGCAGAGCCTGTTCCCGAAAAGGCAAACGTCCGGCTCCTTGTCCCACACGGAAGGTGGCAGCCCGGAAAGCTGTTGCTGGTCTTCACCTTCCCCCTGCAGCCTATTCACAGGCACCACCGCACTGGGAATCTCTGCTTTCCCAAAGACGCAATCTCTCACGGTGCGCATCCTCGGCAGAGCCTGTTCCCGAAAAGGCAAACGTCCGGCTCCTTGTCCCACACGGAAGGTGGCAGCCCGGAAAGCTGTTGCTGGTCTTCACCTTCCCCCTGCAGCCTATTCACAGGCACAACAGGTTTTGGGATCTGTGCTTGCCCAGAGAAGGAACATCTCACGGTGCGCATCCTCGGCAGAGCCTGTTCCCGAAAAGGCAAACGTCCGGCTCCTTGTCCCACACGGAAGGTGGCAGCCCGGAAAGCTGTTGCTGGTCTTCACCTTCCCCCTGCAGCCTATTCACAGGCACAACAGGTTTGGGGATCTGTGCTTGCCCAGAGAAGGAACATCTCACGGTGCGCATCCTCGGCAGAGCCTGTTCCCGAAAAGGCAAACGTCCGGCTCCTTGTCCCACACGGAAGGTGGCAGCCCTGAAAGCTGTTGCTGGTCTTCACCTTCCCCCTGCAGCCTATTCACAGGCACAACAGGTTTGGGGATCTGTGCTTGCCCAGAGAAGGAACATCTCACGGTGCGCATCTTCGGCAGAGCCTGTTCCCGAAAAGGCAAACGTCCGGCTCCTTGTCCCACACGGAAGGTGGCAGCCCGGAAAGCTGTTGCTGGTCTTCACCTTCCCCCTGCAGCCTATTCACAGGCACAACAGGTTTGGGGATCTGTGCTTGCCCAGAGAAGGAACATCTCACGGTGCGCATCCTCGGCAGAGCCTGTTCCCGAAAAGGCAAACGTCCGGCTCCTTGTACCACACGGAAGGTGGCAGCCCTGAAAGCTCTTGCTGGTCTTCACCTTCCCCCTGCAGCCTATTCACAGGCACAACAGGTTTGGGGATCTGTGCTTGCCCAGAGAAGGAACATCTCACGGTGCGCATCCTCGGCAGAGCCTGTTCCCGAAAAGGCAAACGTCCGGCTCCTTGTCCCACACGGAAGGTGGCAGCCCGGAAAGCTGTTGCTGGTCTTCACCTTCCCCCTGCAGCCTATTCACAGGCACAACAGGTTTGGGGATCTGTGCTTGCCCAGAGAAGGAACATCTCACGGTGCGCATCCTCGGCAGAGCCTGTTCCCGAAAAGGCAAACGTCCGGCTCCTTGTCCCACACGGAAGGTGGCAGCCCGGAAAGCTGTTGCTGGTCTTCACCTTCCCCCTGCAGCCTATTCACAGGCACCAACGCACTGGGAATCTCTGCTTTCCCAAAGACGCAATCTCTCACGGTGCGCATCCTCGGCAGAGCCTGTTCCCGAAAAGGCAAACGTCCGGCTCCTTGTCCCACACGGAAGGTGGCAGCCCGGAAAGCTGTTGCTGGTCTTCACCTTCCCCCTGCAGCCTATTCACAGGCACAACAGGTTTGGGGATCTCTGCTTGCCCAGAGAAGGAACATCTCACGGTGCGCATCCTCGGCAGAGCCTGTTCCCGAAAAGGCAAACGTCCGGCTCCTTGTCCCACACGGAAGGTGGCAGCCCGGAAAGCTCTTGCTGGTCTTCACCTTCCCCCTGCAGCCTATTCACAGGCACAACAGGTTTTGGGATCTGTGCTTGCCCAGAGAAGGAACATCTCACGGTGCGCATCCTCGGCAGAGCCTGTTCCCGAGAAAGCAAACGTCCGGCTCCTTGTCCCACACGGAAGGTGGCAGCCCTGAAAGCTGTTGCTGGTCTTCACCTTCCCCCTGCAGCCTATTCACAGGCACAACAGGTTTGGGGATCTGTGCTTGCCCAGAGAAGGAACATCTCACGGTGCGCATCCTCGGCAGAGCCTGTTCCCGAAAAGGCAAACGTCCGGCTCCTTGTCCCACACGGAAGGTGGCAGCCCGGAAAGCTGTTGCTGGTCTTCACCTTCCCCCTGCAGCCTATTCACAGGCACAACAGGTTTGGGGATCTGTGCTTTCCCAAAGACGCAATCTCTCACGGTGCGCATCCTCGGCAGAGCCTGTTCCCAAAAAGGCAAACGTCCGGCTCCTTGTCCCACACGGAAGGTGGCAGCCCTGAAAGCTGTTGCTGGTCTTCACCTTCCCCCTGCGGCCTATTCACAGGCACAACAGGTTTGGGGATCTGTGCTTGCCCAGAGAAGGAACATCTCACGGTGCGCATCCTCGGCAGAGCCTGTTCCCGAAAAGGCAAACGTCCGGCTCCTTGTCCCACACGGAAGGTGGCAGCCCTGAAAGCTGTTGCTGGTCTTCACCTTCCCCCTGCAGCCTATTCACAGGCACAACAGGTTTGGGGATCTGTGCTTGCCCAGAGAAGGAACATCTCACGGTGCGCATCCTCGGCAGAGCCTGTTCCCGAAAAGGCAAACGTCCGGCTCCTTGTCCCACACGGAAGGTGGCAGCCCGGAAAGCTGTTGCTGGTCTTCACCTTCCCCCTGCAGCCTATTCACAGGCACAACAGGTTTTGGGATCTGTGCTTGCCCAGAGAAGGAACATCTCACGGTGCGCATCCTCGGCAGAGCCTGTTCCCGAAAAGGCAAACGTCCGGCTCCTTGTCCCACACGGAAGGTGGCAGCCCGGAAAGCTGTTGCTGGTCTTCACCTTCCCCCTGCAGCCTATTCACAGGCACCACCGCACTGGGAATCTCTGCTTTCCCAAAGACGCAATCTCTCACGGTGCGCATCCTCGGCAGAGCCTGTTCCCGAAAAGGCAAACGTCCGGCTCCTTGTCCCACACGGAAGGTGGCAGCCCGGAAAGCTGTTGCTGGTCTTCACCTTCCCCCTGCAGCCTATTCACAGGCACAACAGGTTTGGGGATCTGTGCTTGCCCAGAGAAGGAACATCTCACGGTGCGCATCCTCGGCAGAGCCTGTTCCCGAAAAGGCAAACGTCCGGCTCCTTGTCCCACACGGAAGGTGGCAGCCCGGAAAGCTGTTGCTGGTCTTCACCTTCCCCCTGCAGCCTATTCACAGGCACCACCGCACTGGGAATCTCTGCTTTCCCAAAGACGCAATCTCTCACGGTGCGCATCCTCGGCAGAGCCTGTTCCCGAAAAGGCAAACGTCCGGCTCCTTGTCCCACACGGAAGGTGGCAGCCCGGAAAGCTGTTGCTGGTCTTCACCTTCCCCCTGCAGCCTATTCACAGGCACAACAGGTTTGGGGATCTGTGCTTGCCCAGAGAAGGAACATCTCACGGTGCGCATCCTCGGCAGAGCCTGTTCCCGAAAAGGCAAACGTCCGGCTCCTTGTCCCACACGGAAGGTGGCAGCCCGGAAAGCTGTTGCTGGTCTTCACCTTCCCCCTGCAGCCTATTCACAGGCACAACAGGTTTGGGGATCTGTGCTTTCCCAAAGACGCAATCTCTCACGGTGCGCATCCTCGGCAGAGCCTGTTCCCAAAAAGGCAAACGTCCGGCTCCTTGTCCCACACGGAAGGTGGCAGCCCTGAAAGCTGTTGCTGGTCTTCACCTTCCCCCTGCAGCCTATTCACAGGCACAACAGGTTTGGGGATCTGTGCTTGCCCAGAGAAGGAACATCTCACGGTGCGCATCCTCGGCAGAGCCTGTTCCCGAAAAGGCAAACGTCCGGCTCCTTGTCCGACACGGAAGGTGGCAGCCCTGAAAGCTGTTGCTGGTCTTCACCTTCCCCCTGCAGCCTATTCACAGGCACAACAGGTTTGGGGATCTGTGCTTGCCCAGAGAAGGAACATCTCACGGTGCGCATCCTCAGCAGAGCCTGTTCCCGAAAAGGCAAACGTCCGGCTCCTTGTCCCACACGGAAGGTGGCAGCCCGGAAAGCTGTTGCTGGTCTTCACCTTCCCCCTGCAGCCTATTCACAGGCACAACAGGTTTGGGGATCTGTGCTTGCCCAGAGAAGGAACATCTCACGGTGCGCATCCTCGGCAGAGCCTGTTCCCGAAAAGGCAAACGTCCGGCTCCTTGTCCCACACGGAAGGTGGCAGCCCGGAAAGCTGTTGCTGGTCTTCACCTTCCCCCTGCAGCCTATTCACAGGCACCACCGCACTGGGAATCTCTGCTTTCCCAAAGACGCAATCTCTCACGGTGCGCATCCTCGGCAGAGCCTGTTCCCGAAAAGGCAAACGTCCGGCTCCTTGTCCCACACGGAAGGTGGCAGCCCGGAAAGCTGTTGCTGGTCTTCACCTTCCCCCTGCAGCCTATTCACAGGCACAACAGGTTTTGGGATCTCTGCTTGCCCAGAGAAGGAACATCTCACGGTGCGCATCCTCGGCAGAGCCTGTTCCCGAAAAGGCAAACGTCCGGCTCCTTGTCCCACACGGAAGGTGGCAGCCCTGAAAGCTGTTGCTGGTCTTCACCTTCCCCCTGCAGCCTATTCACAGGCACAACAGGTTTGGGGATCTGTGCTTGCCCAGAGAAGGAACATCTCACGGTGCGCATCTTCGGCAGAGCCTGTTCCCGAAAAGGCAAACGTCCGGCTCCTTGTCCCACACGGAAGGTGGCAGCCCGGAAAGCTGTTGCTGGTCTTCACCTTCCCCCTGCAGCCTATTCACAGGCACAACAGGTTTTGGGATCTGTGCTTGCCCAGAGAAGGAACATCTCACGGTGCGCACCCACGGCAGAGCCTGTTCCCGAAAAGGCAAACGTCCGGCTCCTTGTCCCACACGGAAGGTGGCAGCCCGGAAAGCTGTTGCTGGTCTTCACCTTCCCCCTGCAGCCTATTCACAGGCACAACAGGTTTTGGTATCTGTGCTTGCCCAGAGAAGGAACATCTCACGGTGCGCATCCTCGGCAGAGCCTGTTCCCGAAAAGGCAAACGTCCGGCTCCTTGTCCCACACGGAAGGTGGCAGCCCTGAAAGCTGTTGCTCGTCTTCACCTTCCCCCTGCAGCCTATTCACAGGCACAACAGGTTTTGGGATCTGTGCTTGCCCAGAGAAGGAACATCTCACGGTGCGCATCCTCGGCAGAGCCTGTTCCCGAAAAGGCAAACGTCTGGCTCCTTGTCCCACACGGAAGGTGGCAGCCCGGAAAGCTGGTGCTGGTCTTCACCTTCCCCCTGCAGCCTATTCACAGGCACAACAGGTTTGGGGATCTGTGCTTGCGCAGAGAAGGAACATCTCACGGTGCGCATCCTCGGCAGAGCCTGTTCCCGAAAAGGCAAACGTCCGGCTCCTTGTCCCACACGGAAGGTGGCAGCCCGGAAAGCTCTTGCTGGTCTTCACCTTCCCCCTGCAGCCTATTCACAGGCACAACAGGTTTTGGGATCTGTGCTTGCCCAGAGAAGGAACATCTCACGGTGCGCATCCTCGGCAGAGCCTGTTCCCGAAAAGGCAAACGTCCGGCTCCTTGTCCCACACGGAAGGTGGCAGCCCTGAAAGCTCTTGCTGGTCTTCACCTTCCCCCTGCAGCCTATTCACAGGCACAACAGGTTTGGGGATCTGTGCTTGCCCAGAGAAGGAACATCTCACGGTGCGCATCCTCGGCAGAGCCTGTTCCCGAAAAGGCAAACGTCCGGCTCCTTGTCCCACACGGAAGGTGGCAGCCCGGAAAGCTGTTGCTGGTCTTCACCTTCCCCCTGCAGCCTATTCACAGGCACAACAGGTTTTGGGATCTGTGCTTGCCCAGAGAAGGAACATCTCATGGTGCGCATCCTCGGCAGAGCCTGTTCCCGAAAAGGCAAACGTCCGGCTCCTTGTCCCACACGGAAGGTGGCAGCCCTGAAAGCTGTTGCTGGTCTTCACCTTCCCCCTGCAGCCTATTCACAGGCACCACCGCAGCGGGAATCTCTGCTTTCCCAAAGACGCAATCTCTCACGGTGCGCATGCTCGGCAGAGCCTGTTCCTGAAAAGGCAAACGTCCGGCTCCTTGTCCCACACGGAAGGTGGCAGCCCGGAAAGCTGTTGCTGGTCTTCACCTTCCCCCTGCAGCCTATTCACAGGCACAACAGGTTTTGGGATCTGTGCTTGCCCAGAGAAGGAACATCTCACGGTGCGCACCCACGGCAGAGCCTGTTCCCGAAAAGGCAAACGTCCGGCTCCTTGTCCCACACGGAAGGTGGCAGCCCGGAAAGCTCTTGCTGGTCTTCACCTTCCCCCTGCAGCCTATTCACAGGCACAACAGGTTTTGGGATCTGTGCTTGCCCAGAGAAGGAACATCTCACGGTGCGCATCCTCGGCAGAGCCTGTTCCCGAAAAGGCAAACGTCCGGCTCCTTGTCCCACACGGAAGGTGGCAGCCCTGAAAGCTGTTGCTCGTCTTCACCTTCCCCCTGCAGCCTATTCACAGGCACAACAGGTTTTGGGATCTGTGCTTGCCCAGAGAAGGAACATCTCACGGTGCGCATCCTCGGCAGAGCCTGTTCCCGAAAAGGCAAACGTCCGGCTCCTTGTCCCACACGGAAGGTGGCAGCCCGGAAAGCTCTTGCTGGTCTTCACCTTCCCCCTGCAGCCTATTCACAGGCACAACCGCAGTGGGAATCTCTGCTTTCCCAAAGACGCAATCTCTCACGGTGCGCATCCTCGGCAGAGCCTGTTCCCGAAAAGGCAAACGTCCGGCTCCTTGTCCCACATGGAAGGTGGCAGCCCTGAAAGCTGTTGCTGGTCTTCACCTTCCCCCTGCAGCCTATTCACAGGCACCAGCGCACTGGGAATCTCTGCTTTCCCAAAGACGCAATCTCTCACGGTGCGCATCCTCGGCAGAGCCTGTTCCCGAAAAGGCAAACGTCCGGCTCCTTGTCCCACACGGAAGGTGGCAGCCCGGAAAGCTCTTGCTGGTCTTCACCTTCCCCCTGCAGCCTATTCACAGGCACAACAGGTTTGGGGATCTGTGCTTGCCCAGAGAAGGAACATCTCACGGTGCGCATCCTCGGCAGAGCCTGTTCCCGAAAAGGCAAACGTCCGGCTCCTTGTCCCACACGGAAGGCGGCAGCCCTGAAAGCTGGTGCTGGTCTTCACCTTCCCCCTGCAGCCTATTCACAGGCACAACAGGTTTGGGGATCTGTGCTTGCCCAGAGAAGGAACATCTCACGGTGCGCACCCACGGCAGAGCCTGTTCCCGAAAAGGCAAACGTCCGGCTCCTTGTCCCACACGGAAGGTGGCAGCCCGGAAAGCTGTTGCTGGTCTTCACCTTCCCCCTGCAGCCTATTCACAGGCACAACAGGTTTGGGGATCTGTGCTTGCCCAGAGAAGGAACATCTCACGGTGCGCATCCTCGGCAGAGCCTGTTCCCAAAAAGGCAAACGTCCGGCTCCTTGTCCCACACGGAAGGGGGCAGCCCTGAAAGCTGTTGCTGGTCTTCACCTTCCCCCTGCAGCCTATTCACAGGCACAACAGGTTTGGGGATCTGTGCTTGCCCAGAGAAGGAACATCTCACGGTGCGCATCCTCGGCAGAGCCTGTTCCCGAAAAGGCAAACGTCCGGCTCCTTGTCCCACACGGAAGGTGGCAGCCCGGAAAGCTGGTGCTGGTCTTCACCTTCCCCCTGCAGCCTATTCACAGGCACAACAGGTTTTGGGATCTGTGCTTGCCCAGAGAAGGAACATCTCACGGTGCGCATCCTCGGCAGAGCCTGTTCCCGAAAAGGCAAACGTCCGGCTCCTTGTCCCACACGGAAGGTGGCAGCCCTGAAAGCTGGTGCTGGTCTTCACCTTCCCCCTGCAGCCTATTCACAGGCACAACAGGTTTGGGGATCTGTGCTTGCCCAGAGAAGGAACATCTCACGGTGCGCATCCTCGGCAGAGCCTGTTCCCGAAAAGGCAAACGTCCGGCTCCTTGTCCCACACGGAAGGTGGCAGCCCGGAAAGCTGTTGCTGGTCTTCACCTTCCCCCTGCAGCCTATTCACAGGCACAACAGGTTTGGGGATCTGTGCTTGCCCAAAGACGCAATCTCTCACGGTGCGCATCCTCGGCAGAGCCTGTTCCCGAAAAGGCAAACGTCTGGCTCCTTGTCCCACACGGAAGGTGGCAGCCCGGAAAGCTGTTGCTGGTCTTCACCTTCCCCCTGCAGCCTATTCACAGGCACAACAGGTTTTGGGATCTGTGCTTGCCCAGAGAAGGAACATCTCACGGTGCGCATCCTCGGCAGAGCCTGTTCCCGAAAAGGCAAACGTCCGGCTCCTTGTCCCACACGGAAGGTGGCAGCCCTGAAAGCTGTTGCTGGTCTTCACCTTCCCCCTGCAGCCTATTCACAGGCACAACAGGTTTTGGGATCTGTGCTTGCCCAGAGAAGGAACATCTCACGGTGCGCATCCTCGGCAGAGCCTGTTCCCGAAAAGGCAAACGTCCGGCTCCTTGTCCCACACGGAAGGTGGCAGCCCGGAAAGCTGGTGCTGGTCTTCACCTTCCCCCTGCAGCCTATTCACAGGCACAACAGGTTTGGGGATCTGTGCTTGCCCAGAGAAGGAACATCTCACGGTGCGCATCCTCGGCAGAGCCTGTTCCCGAAAAGGCAAACGTCCGGCTCCTTGTCCCACACGGAAGGTGGGAGCCCTGAAAGCTCTTGCTGGTCTTCACCTTCCCCCTGCAGCCTATTCACAGGCACAACAGGTTTTGGGATCTGTGCTTGCGCAGAGAAGGAACATCTCACGGTGCGCATCCTCGGCAGAGCCTGTTCCCGAAAAGGCAAACGTCTGGCTCCTTGTCCCACACGGAAGGTGGCAGCCCGGAAAGCTGGTGCTGGTCTTCACCTTCCCCCTGCAGCCTATTCACAGGCACAACAGGTTTTGGGATCTGTGCTTGCCCAGAGAAGGAACATCTCACGGTGCGCATCCTCGGCAGAGCCTGTTCCCGAAAAGGCAAACGTCCGGCTCCTTGTCCCACACGGAAGGTGGCAGCCCGGAAAGCTGTTGCTGGTCTTCACCTTCCCCCTGCAGCCTATTCACAGGCACAACAGGTTTTGGGATCTGTGCTTGCCCAGAGAAGGAACATCTCACGGTGCGCATCCTCGGCAGAGCCTGTTCCCGAAAAGGCAAACGTCCGGCTCCTTGTCCCACACGGAAGGTGGCAGCCCGGAAAGCTGTTGCTGGTCTTCACCTTCCCCCTGCAGCCTATTCACAGGCACAACAGGTTTTGGGATCTGTGCTTGCCCAGAGAAGGAACATCTCACGGTGCGCATCCTCGGCAGAGCCTGTTCCCGAAAAGGCAAACGTCCGGCTCCTTGTCCCACACGGAAGGTGGCAGCCCGGAAAGCTGTTGCTGGTCTTCACCTTCCCCCTGCAGCCTATTCACAGGCACAACAGGTTTTGGGATCTGTGCTTGCCCAAAGACGCAATCTCTCACGGTGCGCATCCTCGGCAGAGCCTGTTCCCGAAAAGGCAAACGTCCGGCTCCTTGTCCCACACGGAAGGTGGCAGCCCGGAAAGCTGGTGCTGGTCTTCACCTTCCCCCTGCAGCCTATTCACAGGCACAACAGGTTTTGGGATCTGTGCTTGCCCAGAGAAGGAACATCTCACGGTGCGCATCCTCGGCAGAGCCTGTTCCCGAAAAGGCAAACGTCTGGCTCCTTGTCCCACACGGAAGGTGGCAGCCCGGAAAGCTGTTGCTGGTCTTCACCTTCCCCCTGCAGCCTATTCACAGGCACAACAGGTTTGGGGATCTGTGCTTGCCCAGAGAAGGAACATCTCACGGTGCGCATCCTCGGCGGAGCCTGTTCCCGAAAAGGCAAACGTCCGGCTCCTTGTCCCACACGGAAGGGGGCAGCCCGGAAAGCTGTTGCTGGTCTTCACCTTCCCCCTGCAGCCTATTCACAGGCACAACAGGTTTGGGGATCTCTGCTTGCCCAGAGAAGGAACATCTCACGGTGCGCATCCTCGGCAGAGCCTGTTCCCGAAAAGGCAAACGTCCGGCTCCTTGTCCCACACGGAAGGTGGCAGCCCTGAAAGCTGTTGCTGGTCTTCACCTTCCCCCTGCAGCCTATTCACAGGCACAACAGGTTTTGGGATCTGTGCTTGCCCAGAGAAGGAACATCTCACGGTGCGCATCCTCGGCAGAGCCTGTTCCCGAAAAGGCAAACGTCCGGCTCCTTGTCCCACACGGAAGGTGGCAGCCCGGAAAGCTGTTGCTGGTCTTCACCTTCCCCCTGCAGCCTATTCACAGGCACAACAGGTTTTGGGATCTCTGCTTGCCCAGAGAAGGAACATCTCACGGTGCGCATCCTCGGCAGAGCCTGTTCCCGAAAAGGCAAACGTCCGGCTCCTTGTCCCACACGGAAGGTGGCAGCCCGGAAAGCTGTTGCTGGTCTTCACCTTCCCCCTGCAGCCTAGTCACAGGCACCACCGCACTGGGAATCTCTGCTTTCCCAAAGACGCAATCTCTCACGGTGCGCATCCTCGGCAGAGCCTGTTCCCGAAAAGGCAAACGTCCGGCTCCTTGTCCCACACGGAAGGTGGCAGCCCTGAAAGCTGTTGCTGGTCTTCACCTTCCCCCTGCAGCCTATTCACAGGCACAACAGGTTTTGGGATCTGTGCTTGCCCAGAGAAGGAACATCTCATGGTGCGCATCCTCGGCAGAGCCTGTTCCTGAAAAGGCAAACGTCCGGCTCCTTGTCCCACACGGAAGGTGGCAGCCCTGAAAGCTGTTGCTGGTCTTCACCTTCCCCCTGCAGCCTATTCACAGGCACAACAGGTTTTGGGATCTGTGCTTGCCCAGAGAAGGAACATCTCACGGTGCGCACCCACGGCAGAGCCTGTTCCCGAAAAGGCAAACGTCCGGCTCCTTGTCCCACACGGAAGGTGGCAGCCCGGAAAGCTGTTGCTGGTCTTCACCTTCCCCCTGCAGCCTATTCACAGGCACAACAGGTTTTGGTATCTGTGCTTGCCCAGAGAAGGAACATCTCACGGTGCGCATCCTCGGCAGAGCCTGTTCCCGAAAAGGCAAACGTCCGGCTCCTTGTCCCACACGGAAGGTGGCAGCCCTGAAAGCTGTTGCTCGTCTTCACCTTCCCCCTGCAGCCTATTCACAGGCACAACAGGTTTTGGGATCTGTGCTTGCCCAGAGAAGGAACATCTCACGGTGCGCATCCTCGGCAGAGCCTGTTCCCGAAAAGGCAAACGTCCGGCTCCTTGTCCCACACGGAAGGTGGCAGCCCGGAAAGCTCTTGCTGGTCTTCACCTTCCCCCTGCAGCCTATTCACAGGCACAACCGCACTGGGAATCTCTGCTTTCCCAAAGACGCAATCTCTCACGGTGCGCATCCTCGGCAGAGCCTGTTCCCGAAAAGGCAAACGTCCGGCTCCTTGTCCCACACGGAAGGTGGCAGCCCGGAAAGCTGTTGCTGGTCTTCACCTTCCCCCTGCAGCCTAGTCACAGGCACCACCGCACTGGGAATCTCTGCTTTCCCAAAGACGCAATCTCTCACGGTGCGCATCCTCGGCAGAGCCTGTTCCCGAAAAGGCAAACGTCCGGCTCCTTGTCCCACACGGAAGGTGGCAGCCCGGAAAGCTGTTGCTGGTCTTCACCTTCCCCCTGCAGCCTATTCACAGGCACAACAGGTTTGGGGATCTGTGCTTGCCCAGAGAAGGAACATCTCACGGTGCGCATCCTCGGCAGAGCCTGTTCCCGAAAAGGCAAACGTCCAGCTCCTTGTCCCACACGGAAGGTGGCAGCCCTGAAAGCTGTTGCTCGTCTTCACCTTTCCCCTGCAGCCTATTCACAGGCACAACAGCTTTTGGGATCTGTGCTTGCCCAGAGAAGGAACATCTCACGGTGCGCATCCTCGGCAGAGCCTGTTCCCGAAAAGGCAAACGTCCGGCTCCTTGTCCCACACGGAAGGTGGCAGCCCGGAAAGCTGTTGCTGGTCTTCACCTTCCCCCTGCAGCCTATTCACAGGCACAACAGGTTTGGGGATCTGTGCTTGCCCAGAGAAGGAACATCTCACGGTGCGCATCCTCGGCAGAGCCTGTTCCCGAAAAGGCAAACGTCCGGCTCCTTGTCCCACACAGAAGGAGGCAGCCCGGAAAGCTGGTGCTGGTCTTCACCTTCCCCCTGCAGCCTATTCACAGGCACAACAGGTTTGGGGATCTGTACTTGCCCAAAGACGCAATCTCTCACGGTGCGCATCCTCGGCAGAGCCTGTTCCCGAAAAGGCAAACGTCCGGCTCCTTGTCCCACACGGAAGGTGGCAGCCCGGAAAGCTGTTGCTGGTCTTCACCTTCCCCCTGCAGCCTAGTCACAGGCACCACCGCACTGGGAATCTCTGCTTTCCCAAAGACGCAATCTCTCACGGTGCGCATCCTCGGCAGAGCCTGTTCCCGAAAAGGCAAACGTCCGGCTCCTTGTCCCACACGGAAGGTGGCAGCCCGGAAAGCTGTTGCTGGTCTTCACCTTCCCCCTGCAGCCTATTCACAGGCACAACAGGTTTGGGGATCTGTGCTTGCCCAGAGAAGGAACATCTCACGGTGCGCATCCTCGGCAGAGCCTGTTCCCGAAAAGGCAAACGTCCAGCTCCTTGTCCCACACGGAAGGTGGCAGCCCTGAAAGCTGTTGCTCGTCTTCACCTTTCCCCTGCAGCCTATTCACAGGCACAACAGGTTTTGGGATCTGTGCTTGCCCAGAGAAGGAACATCTCACGGTGCGCATCCTCGGCAGAGCCTGTTCCCGAAAAGGCAAACGTCCGGCTCCTTGTCCCACACGGAAGGTGGCAGCCCGGAAAGCTGTTGCTGGTCTTCACCTTCCCCCTGCAGCCTATTCACAGGCACAACAGGTTTGGGGATCTGTGCTTGCCCAGAGAAGGAACATCTCACGGTGCGCATCCTCGGCAGAGCCTGTTCCCGAAAAGGCAAACGTCCGGCTCCTTGTCCCACACAGAAGGAGGCAGCCCGGAAAGCTGGTGCTGGTCTTCACCTTCCCCCTGCAGCCTATTCACAGGCACAACAGGTTTGGGGATCTGTACTTGCCCAAAGACGCAATCTCTCACGGTGCGCATCCTCGGCAGAGCCTGTTCCCGAAAAGGCAAACGTCCGGCTCCTTGTCCCACACGGAAGGTGGCAGCCCGGAAAGCTGTTGCTGGTCTTCACCTTCCCCCTGCAGCCTATTCACAGGCACAACAGGTTTTGGGATCTGTGCTTGCCCAGAGAAGGAACATCTCACGGTGCGCATCCTCGGCAGAGCCTGTTCCCGAAAAGGCAAACGTCTGGCTCCTTGTCCCACACGGAAGGTGGCAGCCCGGAAAGCTGTTGCTGGTCTTCACCTTCCCCCTGCAGCCTATTCACAGGCACAACAGGTTTTGGGATCTGTGCTTGCCCAGAGAAGGAACATCTCACGGTGCGCATCCTCGGCAGAGCCTGTTCCCGAAAAGGCAAACGTCCGGCTCCTTGTCCCACACGGAAGGTGGCAGCCCGGAAAGCTGGTGCTGGTCTTCACCTTCCCCCTGCAGCCTATTCACAGGCACAACAGGTTTTGGGATCTGTGCTTGCCCAGAGAAGGAACATCTCACGGTGCGCATCCTCGGCAGAGCCTGTTCCCGAAAAGGCAAACGTCCGGCTCCTTGTCCCACACGGAAGGTGGCAGCCCGGAAAGCTGTTGCTGGTCTTCACCTTCCCCCTGCAGCCTATTCACAGGCACCACCGCACTGGGAATCTCTGCTTTCCCAAAGACGCAATCTCTCACGGTGCGCATGCTCGGCAGAGCCTGTTCCTGAAAAGGCAAACGTCCGGCTCCTTGTCCCACACGGAAGGTGGCAGCCCGGAAAGCTGTTGCTGGTCTTCACCTTCCCCCTGCAGCCTAGTCACAGGCACAACAGGTTTTGGGATCTGTGCTTGCCCAGAGAAGGAACATCTCACGGTGCGCATCCTCGGCAGAGCCTGTTCCCGAAAAGGCAAACGTCCGGCTCCTTGTCCCACACGGAAGGTGGCAGCCCGGAAAGCTGTTGCTGGTCTTCACCTTCCCCCTGCAGCCTATTCACAGGCACAACAGGTTTTGGGATCTGTGCTTGCCCAGAGAAGGAACATCTCACGGTGCGCATCCTCGGCAGAGCCTGTTCCCGAAAAGGCAAACGTCCGGCTCCTTGTCCCACACGGAAGGTGGCAGCCCTGAAAGCTGTTGCTCGTCTTCACCTTCCCCCTGCAGCCTATTCACAGGCACAACAGGTTTGGGGATCTGTGCTTGCCCAGAGAAGGAACATCTCACGGTGCGCATCCTCGGCAGAGCCTGTTCCCGAAAAGGCAAACGTCCGGCTCCTTGTCCCACACGGAAGGTGGCAGCCCGGAAAGCTCTTGCTGGTCTTCACCTTCCCCCTGCAGCCTATTCACAGGCACAACCGCACTGGGAATCTCTGCTTTCCCAAAGACGCAATCTCTCACGGTGCGCATCCTCGGCAGAGCCTGTTCCCGAAAAGGCAAACGTCCGGCTCCTTGTCCCACACGGAAGGTGGCAGCCCGGAAAGCTGGTGCTGGTCTTCACCTTCCCCCTGCAGCCTATTCACAGGCACCACCGCACTGGGAATCTCTGCTTTCCCAAAGACGGAATCTCTCACGATGCGCATCCTCGGCAGAGCCTGTTCCCGAAAAGGCAAACATCCGGCTCCTTGTCCCACACGGAAGGTGGCAGCCCTGAAAGCTGTTGCTGGTCTTCACCTTCCCCCTGCAGCCTATTCACAGGCACAACAGGTTTGGGGATCTGTGCTTGCCCAGAGAAGGAACATCTCACGGTGCGCATCCTCGGCAGAGCCTGTTCCCGAAAAGGCAAACGTCCAGCTCCTTGTCCCACACGGAAGGTGGCAGCCCTGAAAGCTGTTGCTCGTCTTCACCTTCCCCCTGCAGCCTATTCACAGGCACAACAGGTTTTGGGATCTGTGCTTGCCCAGAGAAGGAACATCTCACGGTGCGCATCCTCGGCAGAGCCTGTTCCCGAAAAGGCAAACCTCCGGCTCCTTGTCCCACACGGAAGGTGGCAGCCCGGAAAGCTGTTGCTGGTCTTCACCTTCCCCCTGCAGCCTATTCACAGGCACAACAGGTTTGGGGATCTGTGCTTGCCCAGAGAAGGAACATCTCACGGTGCGCATCCTCGGCAGAGCCTGTTCCCGAAAAGGCAAACGTCCGGCTCCTTGTCCCACACAGAAGGAGGCAGCCCGGAAAGCTGTTGCTGGTCTTCACCTTCCCCCTGCAGCCTATTCACAGGCACAACAGGTTTGGGGATCTGTGCTTGCCCAAAGACGCAATCTCTCACGGTGCGCATCCTCGGCAGAGCCTGTTCCCGAAAAGGCAAACGTCCGGCTCCTTGTCCCACACGGAAGGTGGCAGCCCTGAAAGCTGTTGCTGGTCTTCACCTTCCCCGTGCAGCCTATTCACAGGCACAACAGGTTTTGGGATCTGTGCTTGCCCAGAGAAGGAACATCTCACGGTGCGCATCCTCGGCAGAGCCTGTTCCCGAAAAGGCAAACGTCCGGCTCCTTGTCCCACACGGAAGGTGGCAGCCCGGAAAGCTGTTGCTGGTCTTCACCTTCCCCCTGCAGCCTATTCACAGGCACAACAGGTTTTGGGATCTGTGCTTGCCCAGAGAAGGAACATCTCACGGTGCGCATCCTCGGCAGAGCCTGTTCCCGAAAAGGCAAACGTCCGGCTCCTTGTCCCACACGGAAGGTGGCAGCCCGGAAAGCTGTTGCTGGTCTTCACCTTCCCCCTGCAGCCTATCACAGGCACAACAGGTTTGGGGATCTGTGCTTGCCCAGAGAAGGAACATCTCACGGTGCGCATACTCGGCAGAGCCTGTTCCCGAAAAGGCAAACGTCCGGCTCCTTGTCCCACACGGAAGGTGGCAGCCCGGAAAGCTGGTGCTGGTCTTCACCTTCCCCCTGCAGCCTATTCACAGGCACAACAGGTTTTGGGATCTGTGCTTGCCCAGAGAAGGAACATCTCACGGTGCGCATCCTCGGCAGAGCCTGTTCCCGAAAAGGCAAACGTCCGGCTCCTTGTCCCACACGGAAGGGGGCAGCCCGGAAAGCTGTTGCTGGTCTTCACCTTCCCCCTGCAGCCTATTCACAGGCACAACAGGTTTTGGGATCTGTGCTTGCCCAGAGAAGGAACATCTCACGGTGCGCATCCTCGGCAGAGCCTGTTCCCGAAAAGGCAAACGTCCGGCTCCTTGTCCCACACGGAAGGTGGCAGCCCGGAAAGCTGTTGCTGGTCTTCACCTTCCCCCTGCAGCCTAGTCACAGGCACAACAGGTTTTGGGATCTGTGCTTGCCCAGAGAAGGAACATCTCACGGTGCGCATCCTCGGCAGAGCCTGTTCCCGAAAAGGCAAACGTCCGGCTCCTTGTCCCACACGGAAGGTGGCAGCCCGGAAAGCTCTTGCTGGTCTTCACCTTCCCCCTGCAGCCTATTCACAGGCACAACAGGTTTTGGGATCTCTGCTTGCCCAGAGAAGGAACATCTCACGGTGCGCATCCTCGGCAGAGCCTGTTCCCGAAAAGGCAAACGTCCGGCTCCTTGTCCCACACGGAAGGTGGCAGCCCGGAAAGCTGGTGCTGGTCTTCACCTTCCCCCTGCAGCCTAGTCACAGGCACAACAGGTTTTGGGATCTGTGCTTGCCCAGAGAAGGAACATCTCACGGTGCGCATCCTCGGCAGAGCCTGTTCCCGAAAAGGCAAACGTCCGGCTCCTTGTCCCACACGGAAGGTGGCAGCCCTGAAAGCTGTTGCTGGTCTTCACCTTCCCCCTGCAGCCTATTCACAGGCACAACAGGTTTTGGGATCTGTGCTTGCCCAGAGAAGGAACATCTCACGGTGCGCACCCACGGCAGAGCCTGTTCCCGAAAAGGCAAACGTCCGGCTCCTTGTCCCACACGGAAGGGGGCAGC
Source organism: Haliaeetus albicilla (assembly GCF_947461875.1). Lineage (NCBI taxonomy): Eukaryota > Metazoa > Chordata > Aves > Accipitriformes > Accipitridae > Haliaeetus > Haliaeetus albicilla. The sequence goes on along the minus strand of NW_027212473.1, from coordinate 1,751,102 downwards.
CCGGAAAGCTGTTGCTGGTCTTCACCTTCCCCGTGCAGCCTAGTCACAGGCACAACAGGTTTTGGGATCTGTGCTTGCCCAGAGAAGGAACATCTCACGGTGCGCATCCTCGGCAGAGCCTGTTCCCGAAAAGGCAAACGTCCGGCTCCTTGTCCCACACGGAAGGTGGCAGCCCTGAAAGCTGTTGCTCGTCTTCACCTTCCCCCTGCAGCCTATTCACAGGCACAACAGGTTTGGGGATCTGTGCTTGCCCAGAGAAGGAACATCTCACGGTGCGCATCCTCGGCAGAGCCTGTTCCCGAAAAGGCAAACGTCCGGCTCCTTGTCCCACACGGAAGGTGGCAGCCCGGAAAGCTCTTGCTGGTCTTCACCTTCCCCCTGCAGCCTATTCACAGGCACCACCGCACTGGGAATCTCTGCTTTCCCAAAGACGCAATCTCTCACGGTGCGCATCCTCGGCAGAGCCTGTTCCCGAAAAGGCAAACATCCAGCTCCTTGTCCCACACGGAAGGTGGCAGCCCGGAAAGCTGTTGCTGGTCTTCACCTTCCCCCTGCAGCCTATTCACAGGCACAACAGGTTTTGGGATCTGTGCTTGCCCAGAGAAGGAACATCTCACGGTGCGCATCCTCGGCAGAGCCTGTTCCCGAAAAGGCAAACGTCCGGCTCCTTGTCCCACACGGAAGGTGGCAGCCCGGAAAGCTGTTGCTGGTCTTCACCTTCCCCCTGCAGCCTATTCACAGGCACAACAGGTTTTGGGATCTGTGCTTGCCCAGAGAAGGAACATCTCACGGTGCGCATCCTCGGCAGAGCCTGTTCCCGAAAAGGCAAACGTCCGGCTCCTTGTCCCACACGGAAGGTGGCAGCCCGGAAAGCTGTTGCTGGTCTTCACCTTCCCCCTGCAGCCTATTCACAGGCACAACAGGTTTGGGGATCTGTGCTTGCCCAGAGAAGGAACATCTCACGGTGCGCATCCTCGGCAGAGCCTGTTCCCGAAAAGGCAAACGTCCGGCTCCTTGTCCCACACGGAAGGTGGCAGCCCGGAAAGCTGGTGCTGGTCTTCACCTTCCCCCTGCAGCCTATTCACAGGCACAACAGGTTTTGGGATCTGTGCTTGCCCAGAGAAGGAACATCTCACGGTGCGCAGCCTCGGCAGAGCCTGTTCCCGAAAAGGCAAACGTCCGGCTCCTTGTCCCACACGGAAGGGGGCAGCCCGGAAAGCTGTTGCTGGTCTTCACCTTCCCCCTGCAGCCTATTCACAGGCACAACAGGTTTTGGGATCTGTGCTTGCCCAGAGAAGGAACATCTCACGGTGCGCATCCTCGGCAGAGCCTGTTCCCGAAAAGGCAAATGTCCGGCTCCTTGTCCCACACGGAATGTGGCAGCCCGGAAAGCTGTTGCTGGTCTTCACCTTCCCCCTGCAGCCTACTCACAGGCACAACAGGTTTTGGGATCTGTGCTTGCCCAGAGAAGGAACATCTCACGGTGCGCATCCTCGGCAGAGCCTGTTCCCGAAAAGGCAAACGTCATGCTCCTTGTCCCACACGGAAGGTGGCAGCCCGGAAAGCTGTTGCTGGTCTTCACCTTCCCCCTGCAGCCTACTCACAGGCACAACAGGTTTTGGGATCTGTGCTTGCCCAGAGAAGGAACATCTCACGGTGCGCATCCTCGGCAGAGCCTGTTCCCGAAAAGGCAAACGTCCGGCTCCTTGTCCCACACGGAAGGTGGCAGCCCTGAAAGCTGTTGCTGGTCTTCACCTTCCCCCTGCAGCCTATTCACAGGCACAACAGGTTTGGGGATCTGTGCTTGCCCAGAGAAGGAACATCTCACGGTGCGCATCCTCGGCAGAGCCTGTTCCCAAAAAGGCAAACGTCCGGCTCCTTGTCCCACACGGAAGGTGGCAGCCCGGAAAGCTGTTGCTGGTCTTCACCTTCCCCCTGCAGCCTATTCACAGGCACCACCGCACTGGGAATCTCTGCTTTCCCAAAGACGCAATCTCTCACGGTGCGCATGCTCGGCAGAGCCTTATCCTGAAAAGGCAAACGTCCGGCTCCTTGTCCCACACGGAAGGTGGCAGCCCGGAAAGCTGTTGCTGGTCTTCACCTTCCCCCTGCAGCCTAGTCACAGGCACAACAGGTTTTGGGATCTGTGCTTGCCCAGAGAAGGAACATCTCACGGTGCGCATCCTCGGCAGAGCCTGTTCCCGAAAAGGCAAACGTCCGGCTCCTTGTCCCACACGGAAGGTGGCAGTCCTGAAAGCTGTTGCTGGTCTTCACCTTCCCCCTGCAGCCTATTCACAGGCACAACAGGTTTTGGGATCTGTGCTTGCCCAGAGAAGGAACATCTCACGGTGCGCACCCACGGCAGAGCCTGTTCCCGAAAAGGCAAACGTCCGGCTCCTTGTCCCACACGGAAGGTGGCAGCCCGGAAAGCTGTTGCTGGTCTTCACCTTCCCCCTGCAGCCTATTCACAGGCACAACAGGTTTGGGGATCTGTGCTTGCCCAAAGAAGCAATCTCTCACGGTGCGCATCCTCGGCAGAGCCTGTTCCCGAAAAGGCAAACGTCCGGCTCCTTGTCCCACACGGAAGGTGGCAGTCCTGAAAGCTGTTGCTGGTCTTCACCTTCCCCCTGCAGCCTATTCACAGGCACCACCGCACTGGGAATCTCTGCTTTCCCAAAGACGCAATCTCTCACGGTGCGCATCCTCGGCAGAGCCTGTTCCCGAAAAGGCAAACGTCCGGCTCCTTGTCCCACACGGAAGGTGGCAGCCCTGAAAGCTGTTGCTGGTCTTCACCTTCCCCCTGCAGCCTAGTCACAGGCACAACAGGTTTTGGGATCTGTGCTTGCCCAGAGAAGGAACATCTCACGGTGCGCATCCTCGGCAGAGCCTGTTCCCGAAAAGGCAAACGTCCGGCTCATTGTCCCACACGGAAGGTGGCAGCCCGGAAAGCTGTTGCTGGTCTTCACCTTCCCCCTGCAGCCTATTCACAGGCACAACAGGTTTGGGCATCTGTGCTTGCCCAAAGAAGCAATCTCTCACGGTGCGCATCCTCGGCAGAGCCTGTTCCCGAAAAGGCAAACGTCCGGCTCCTTGTCCCACACGGAAGGTGGCAGCCCTGAAAGCTGTTGCTGGTCTTCACCTTCCCCCTGCAGCCTATTCACAGGCACAACAGGTTTGGGGATCTGTGCTTGCCCAGAGAAGGAACATCTCACGGTGCGCATCCTCGGCAGAGCCTGTTCCCGAAAAGGCAAACGTCCGGCTCCTTGTCCCACACGGAAGGTGGCAGCCCTGAAAGCTGTTGCTGGTCTTCACCTTCCCCGTGCAGCCTATTCACAGGCACAACAGGTTTTGGGATCTGTGCTTGCCCAGAGAAGGAACATCTCACGGTGCGCATCCTCGGCAGAGCCTGTTCCCGAAAAGGCAAACGTCCGGCTCCTTGTCCCACACGGAAGGTGGCAGCCCTGAAAGCTCTTGCTGGTCTTCACCTTCCCCCTGCAGCCTATTCACAGGCACAACAGGTTTTGGGATCTGTGCTTGCCCAGAGAAGGAACATCTCACGGTGCGCATCCTCGGCAGAGCCTGTTCCCGAAAAGGCAAACGTCCGGCTCCTTGTCCCACACGGAAGTTGGCAGCCCGGAAAGCTGTTGCTGGTCTTCACCTTCCCCCTGCAGCCTATTCACAGGCACCACCGCACTGGGAATCTCTGCTTTCCCAAAGACGCAATCTCTCACGGTGCGCATCCTCGGCAGAGCCTGTTCCCGAAAAGGCAAACGTCCGGCTCCTTGTCCCACACGGAAGGTGGCAGCCCGGAAAGCTGGTGCTGGTCTTCACCTTCCCCCTGCAGCCTATTCACAGGCACAACAGGTTTTGGGATCTGTGCTTGCCCAGAGAAGGAACATCTCACGGTGCGCATCCTCGGCAGAGCCTGTTCCCGAAAAGGCAAACGTCCGGCTCCTTGTCCCACACGGAAGGTGGCAGCCCGGAAAGCTGTTGCTGGTCTTCACCTTCCCCCTGCAGCCTATTCACAGGCACAACAGGTTTGGGGATCTGTGCTTGCCCAGAGAAGGAACATCTCACGGTGCGCATCCTCGGCAGAGCCTGTTCCCGAAAAGGCAAACGTCCGGCTCCTTGTCCCACACGGAAGGTGGCAGCCCGGAAAGCTGTTGCTGGTCTTCACCTTCCCCCTGCAGCCTATTCACAGGCACAACAGGTTTTGGGATCTGTGCTTGCCCAGAGAAGGAACATCTCACGGTGCGCACCCTCGGCAGAGCCTGTTCCCGAAAAGGCAAACGTCCGGCTCCTTGTCCCACACGGAAGGTGGCAGCCCTGAAAGCTGTTGCTGGTCTTCACCTTCCCCCTGCAGCCTATTCACAGGCACCACCGCACTGGGAATCTCTGCTTTCCCAAAGACGCAATCTCTCACGGTGCGCATCCTCGGCAGAGCCTGTTCCCGAAAAGGCAAACGTCCGGCTCCTTGTCCCACACGGAAGGTGGCAGCCCTGAGAGCTCTTGCTGGTCTTCACCTTCCCCCTGCAGCCTATTCACAGGCACAACAGGTTTGGGGATCTGTGCTTGCCCAGAGAAGGAACATCTCACGGTGCGCATCCTCGGCAGAGCCTGTTCCCGAAAAGGCAAACGTCCGGCTCCTTGTCCCACACGGAAGGTGGCAGTCCTGAAAGCTGTTGCTGGTCTTCACCTTCCCCCTGCAGCCTATTCACAGGCACCACCGCTCTGGGAATCTCTGCTTTCCCAAAGATGCAATCTCTCATGGTGCGCATCCTCGGCAGAGCCTGTTCCCGAAAAGGCAAACGTCCGGCTCCTTGTCCCACACGGAAGGTGGCAGCCCTGAAAGCTGTTGCTGGTCTTCACCTTCCCCCTGCAGCCTATTCACAGGCACAACAGGTTTTGGGATCTGTGCTTGCCCAGAGAAGGAACATCTCACGGTGCGCACCCTCGGCAGAGCCTGTTCCCGAAAAGGCAAACATCCGGCTCCTTGTCCCACACGGAAGGTGGCAGCCCGGAAAGCTGTTGCTGGTCTTCACCTTCCCCCTGCAGCCTATTCACAGGCACAACAGGTTTTGGGATCTGTGCTTGCCCAGAGAAGGAACATCTCACGGTGCGCATCCTCGGCAGAGCCTGTTCCCGAAAAGGCAAACGTCCGGCTCCTTGTCCCACACGGAAGGTGGCAGCCCGGAAAGCTGTTGCTGGTCTTCACCTTCCCCCTGCAGCCTACTCACAGGCACAACAGGTTTTGGGATCTGTGCTTGCCCAGAGAAGGAACACCTCACGGTGCGCATCCTCGGCAGAGCCTGTTCCCGAAAAGGCAAACGTCCGGCTCCTTGTCCCACACGGAAGGTGGCAGCCCTGAAGCTGTTGCTGGTCTTCACCTTCCCCCTGCAGCCTATTCACAGGCACAACAGGTTTTGGGATCTGTGCTTGCCCAGAGAAGGAACATCTCACGGTGCGCATCCTCGGCAGAGCCTGTTCCCGAAAAGGCAAACGTCCGGCTCCTTGTCCCACACGGAAGGTGGCAGCCCTGAAAGCTGTTGCTCGTCTTCACCTTCCCCCTGCAGCCTATTCACAGGCACAACCGCAGTGGGAATCTCTGCTTTCCCAAAGACGCAATCTCTCACGGTGCACATCGTCGGCAGAGCCTGTTCCCGAAAAGGCAAACGTCCGGCTCCTTGTCCCACACGGAAGGTGGCAGCCCTGAAAGCTGTTGCTGGTCTTCACCTTCCCCCTGCAGCCTATTCACAGGCACAACAGGTTTGGGGATCTGTGCTTGCCCAGAGAAGGAACATCTCACGGTGCGCATCCTTGGCAGAGCCTGTTCCCGAAAAGGCAAACGTCCGGCTCCTTGTCCCACACGGAAGGTGGCAGCCCGGAAAGCTGGTGCTGGTCTTCACCTTCCCCCTGCAGCCTATTCACAGGCACAACAGGTTTTGGGATCTGTGCTTGCCCAGAGAAGGAACATCTCACGGTGCGCATCCTCGGCAGAGCCTGTTCCCGAAAAGGCAAACGTCCGGCTCCTTGTCCCACACGGAATGTGGCAGCCCTGAAAGCTGTTGCTGGTCTTCACCTTCCCCCTGCAGCCTATTCACAGGCACAACAGGTTTTGGGATCTGTGCTTGCCCAGAGAAGGAACATCTCACGGTGCGCATCCTCGGCAGAGCCTGTTCCCGAAAAGGCAAACGTCCGGCTCCTTGTCCCACACAGAAGGTGGCAGCCCGGAAAGCTGTTGCTGGTCTTCACCTTCCCCCTGCAGCCTAGTCACAGGCACAACAGGTTTTGGGATCTGTGCTTGCCCAGAGAAGGAACATCTCACGGTGCGCATCCTCGGCAGAGCCTGTTCCCGAAAAGGCAAACGTCCGGCTCCTTGTCCCACACGGAAGGTGGCAGCCCTGAAAGCTGTTGCTGGTCTTCACCTTCCCCCTGCAGCCTATTCATAGGCACCACCGCACTGGGAATCTCTGCTTTCCCAAAGACGCAATCTCTCACGGTGCGCATCCTCGGCAGAGCCTGTTCCCGAAAAGGCAAACGTCTGGCTCCTTGTCCCACACGGAAGGTGGCAGCCCGGAAAGCTGTTGCTGGTCTTCACCTTCCCCCTGCAGCCTATTCACAGGCACAACAGGTTTTGGGATCTCTGCTTGCCCAGAGAAGGAACATCTCACGGTGCGCATCCTCGGCAGAGCCTGTTCCCGAAAAGGCAAACGTCTGGCTCCTTGTCCCACACGGAAGGTGGCAGCCCTGAAAGCTGTTGCTGGTCTTCACCTTCCCCCTGCAGCCTATTCACAGGCACAACAGGTTTTGGGATCTGTGCTTGCCCAAAGAAGCAATCTCTCACGGTGCGCATCCTCGGCAGAGCCTGTTCCCGAAAAGGCAAACGTCCGGCTCCTTGTCCCACACGGAAGGTGGCAGCCCTGAAAGCTGTTGCTGGTCTTCACCTTCCCCCTGCAGCCTATTCACAGGCACCACCGCACTGGGAATCTCTGCTTTCCCAAAGACGCAATCTCTGACGGTGCGCATCCTCGGCAGAGCCTGTTCCCGAAAAGGCAAACGTCCGGCTCCTTGTCCCACACGGAAGGTGGCAGCCCGGAAAGCTGTTGCTGGTCTTCACCTTCCCCCTGCAGCCTATTCACAGGCACAACAGGTTTTGGGATCTGTGCTTGCCCAGAGAAGGAACATCTCACGGTGCGCATCCTCGGCAGAGCCTGTTCCCGAAAAGGCAAACGTCCGGCTCCTTGTCCCACACGGAAGGTGGCAGCCCTGAAAGCTGTTGCTGGTCTTCACCTTCCCCCTGCAGCCTATTCACAGGCACCACCGCACTGGGAATCTCTGCTTTCCCAAAGACGCAATCTCTGACGGTGCGCATCCTCGGCAGAGCCTGTTCCCGAAAAGGCAAACGTCCGGCTCCTTGTCCCACACGGAAGGTGGCAGCCCGGAAAGCTGTTGCTGGTCTTCACCTTCCCCCTGCAGCCTATTCACAGGCACCACCGCTCTGGGAATCTCTGCTTTCCCAAAGATGCAATCTCTCATGGTGCGCATCCTCGGCAGAGCCTGTTCCCGAAAAGGCAAACGTCCGGCTCCTTGTCCCACACGGAAGGTGGCAGCCCTGAAAGCTGTTGCTGGTCTTCACCTTCCCCCTGCAGCCTATTCACAGGCACAACAGGTTTTGGGATCTGTGCTTGCCCAGAGAAGGAACATCTCACGGTGCGCACCCTCGGCAGAGCCTGTTCCCGAAAAGGCAAACATCCGGCTCCTTGTCCCACACGGAAGGTGGCAGCCCGGAAAGCTGTTGCTGGTCTTCACCTTCCCCCTGCAGCCTATTCACAGGCACAACAGGTTTGGGGATCTGTGCTTGCCCAGAGAAGGAACATCTCACGGTGCGCATCCTCGGCAGAGCCTGTTCCCGAAAAGGCAAACGTCCGGCTCCTTGTCCCACACGGAAGGTGGCAGCCCGGAAAGCTGTTGCTGGTCTTCACCTTCCCCCTGCAGCCTACTCACAGGCACAACAGGTTTTGGGATCTGTGCTTGCCCAGAGAAGGAACACCTCACGGTGCGCATCCTCGGCAGAGCCTGTTCCCGAAAAGGCAAACGTCCGGCTCCTTGTCCCACACGGAAGGTGGCAGCCCTGAAGCTGTTGCTGGTCTTCACCTTCCCCCTGCAGCCTATTCACAGGCACAACAGGTTTTGGGATCTGTGCTTGCCCAGAGAAGGAACATCTCACGGTGCGCATCCTCGGCAGAGCCTGTTCCCGAAAAGGCAAACGTCCGGCTCCTTGTCCCACACGGAAGGTGGCAGCCCTGAAAGCTGTTGCTCGTCTTCACCTTCCCCCTGCAGCCTATTCACAGGCACAACCGCAGTGGGAATCTCTGCTTTCCCAAAGACGCAATCTCTCACGGTGCACATCGTCGGCAGAGCCTGTTCCCGAAAAGGCAAACGTCCGGCTCCTTGTCCCACACGGAAGGTGGCAGCCCTGAAAGCTGTTGCTGGTCTTCACCTTCCCCCTGCAGCCTATTCACAGGCACAGCAGGTTTGGGGATCTGTGCTTGCCCAGAGAAGGAACATCTCACGGTGCGCATCCTTGGCAGAGCCTGTTCCCGAAAAGGCAAACGTCCGGCTCCTTGTCCCACACGGAAGGTGGCAGCCCGGAAAGCTGGTGCTGGTCTTCACCTTCCCCCTGCAGCCTATTCACAGGCACAACAGGTTTTGGGATCTGTGCTTGCCCAGAGAAGGAACATCTCACGGTGCGCATCCTCGGCAGAGCCTGTTCCCGAAAAGGCAAACGTCCGGCTCCTTGTCCCACACGGAATGTGGCAGCCCTGAAAGCTGTTGCTGGTCTTCACCTTCCCCCTGCAGCCTATTCACAGGCACAACAGGTTTTGGGATCTGTGCTTGCCCAGAGAAGGAACATCTCACGGTGCGCATCCTCGGCAGAGCCTGTTCCCGAAAAGGCAAACGTCCGGCTCCTTGTCCCACACAGAAGGTGGCAGCCCGGAAAGCTGTTGCTGGTCTTCACCTTCCCCCTGCAGCCTAGTCACAGGCACAACAGGTTTTGGGATCTGTGCTTGCCCAGAGAAGGAACATCTCACGGTGCGCATCCTCGGCAGAGCCTGTTCCCGAAAAGGCAAACGTCCGGCTCCTTGTCCCACACGGAAGGTGGCAGCCCTGAAAGCTGTTGCTGGTCTTCACCTTCCCCCTGCAGCCTATTCATAGGCACCACCGCACTGGGAATCTCTGCTTTCCCAAAGACGCAATCTCTCACGGTGCGCATCCTCGGCAGAGCCTGTTCCCGAAAAGGCAAACGTCTGGCTCCTTGTCCCACACGGAAGGTGGCAGCCCGGAAAGCTGTTGCTGGTCTTCACCTTCCCCCTGCAGCCTATTCACAGGCACAACAGGTTTTGGGATCTCTGCTTGCCCAGAGAAGGAACATCTCACGGTGCGCATCCTCGGCAGAGCCTGTTCCCGAAAAGGCAAACGTCTGGCTCCTTGTCCCACACGGAAGGTGGCAGCCCTGAAAGCTGTTGCTGGTCTTCACCTTCCCCCTGCAGCCTATTCACAGGCACAACAGGTTTTGGGATCTGTGCTTGCCCAAAGAAGCAATCTCTCACGGTGCGCATCCTCGGCAGAGCCTGTTCCCGAAAAGGCAAACGTCCGGCTCCTTGTCCCACACGGAAGGTGGCAGCCCTGAAAGCTGTTGCTGGTCTTCACCTTCCCCCTGCAGCCTATTCACAGGCACCACCGCACTGGGAATCTCTGCTTTCCCAAAGACGCAATCTCTGACGGTGCGCATCCTCGGCAGAGCCTGTTCCCGAAAAGGCAAACGTCCGGCTCCTTGTCCCACACGGAAGGTGGCAGCCCGGAAAGCTGTTGCTGGTCTTCACCTTCCCCCTGCAGCCTATTCACAGGCACAACAGGTTTTGGGATCTGTGCTTGCCCAGAGAAGGAACATCTCACGGTGCGCATCCTCGGCAGAGCCTGTTCCCGAAAAGGCAAACGTCCGGCTCCTTGTCCCACACGGAAGGTGGCAGCCCTGAAAGCTGTTGCTGGTCTTCACCTTCCCCCTGCAGCCTATTCACAGGCACCACCGCACTGGGAATCTCTGCTTTCCCAAAGACGCAATCTCTGACGGTGCGCATCCTCGGCAGAGCCTGTTCCCGAAAAGGCAAACGTCCGGCTCCTTGTCCCACACGGAAGGTGGCAGCCCGGAAAGCTGTTGCTGGTCTTCACCTTCCCCCTGCAGCCTATTCACAGGCACAACAGGTTTTGGGATCTGTGCTTGCCCAAAGACGCAATCTCTCACGGTGCGCATCCTCGGCAGAGCCTGTTCCCGAAAAGGCAAACGTCCGGCTCCTTGTCCCACACGGAAGGTGGCAGCCCGGAAAGCTGTTGCTGGTCTTCACCTTCCCCCTGCAGCCTATTCACAGGCACAACAGGTTTTGGGATCTGTGCTTGCCCAGAGAAGGAACATCTCACGGTGCGCATCCTCGGCAGAGCCTGTTCCCGAAAAGGCAAACGTCCGGCTCCTTTTCCCACACGGAAGGTGGCAGCCCTGAAAGCTCTTGCTGGTCTTCACCTTCCCCCTGCAGCCTATTCACAGGCACAACAGGTTTTGGGATCTGTGCTTGCCCAGAGAAGGAACATCTCACGGTGCGCATCCTCGGCAGAGCCTGTTCCCGAAAAGGCAAACGTCCGGCTCCTTGTCCCACACGGAAGGTGGCAGCCCTGAAAGCTGTTGCTGGTCTTCACCTTCCCCCTGCAGCCTATTCACAGGCACCACCGCACTGGGAATCTCTGCTTTCCCAAAGACGCAATCTCTGACGGTGCGCATCCTCGGCAGAGCCTGTTCCCGAAAAGGCAAACGTCCGGCTCCTTGTCCCACACGGAAGGTGGCAGCCCGGAAAGCTGTTGCTGGTCTTCACCTTCCCCCTGCAGCCTATTCACAGGCACAACAGGTTTGGGGATCTGTGCTTGCCCAGAGAAGGAACATCTCACGGTGCGCATCCTCGGCAGAGCCTGTTCCCGAAAAGGCAAACGTCCGGCTCCTTGTCCCACACGGAAGGTGGCAGTCCTGAAAGCTGTTGCTGGTCTTCACCTTCCCCCTGCAGCCTATTCACAGGCACCACCGCTCTGGGAATCTCTGCTTTCCCAAAGATGCAATCTCTCATGGTGCGCATCCTCGGCAGAGCCTGTTCCCGAAAAGGCAAACGTCCGGCTCCTTGTCCCACACGGAAGGTGGCAGCCCGGAAAGCTGGTGCTGGTCTTCACCTTCCCCCTGCAGCCTATTCACAGGCACAACAGGTTTTGGGATCTGTGCTTGCCCAGAGAAGGAACATCTCACGGTGCGCATCCTCGGCAGAGCCTGTTCCCGAAAAGGCAAACGTCCGGCTCCTTGTCCCACACGGAAGGTGGCAGCCCTGAAAGCTCTTGCTGGTCTTCACCTTCCCCCTGCAGCCTATTCACAGGCACAACAGGTTTGGGGATCTCTGCTTGCCCAGAGAAGGAACATCTCACGGTGCGCATCCTCGGCAGAGCCTGTTCCCGAAAAGGCAAACGTCTGGCTCCTTGTCCCACACGGAAGGTGGCAGCCCTGAAAGCTGTTGCTGGTCTTCACCTTCCCCCTGCAGCCTATTCACAGGCACAACAGGTTTTGGGATCTGTGCTTGCCCAAAGAAGCAATCTCTCACGGTGCGCATCCTCGGCAGAGCCTGTTCCCGAAAAGGCAAACGTCCGGCTCCTTGTCCCACACGGAAGGTGGCAGCCCTGAAAGCTGTTGCTGGTCTTCACCTTCCCCCTGCAGCCTATTCACAGGCACCACCGCACTGGGAATCTCTGCTTTCCCAAAGACGCAATCTCTGACGGTGCGCATCCTCGGCAGAGCCTGTTCCCGAAAAGGCAAACGTCCGGCTCCTTGTCCCACACGGAAGGTGGCAGCCCGGAAAGCTGTTGCTGGTCTTCACCTTCCCCCTGCAGCCTATTCACAGGCACAACAGGTTTTGGGATCTGTGCTTGCCCAGAGAAGGAACATCTCACGGTGCGCATCCTCGGCAGAGCCTGTTCCCGAAAAGGCAAACGTCCGGCTCCTTGTCCCACACGGAAGGTGGCAGCCCGGAAAGCTGTTGCTGGTCTTCACCTTCCCCCTGCAGCCTATTCACAGGCACCACCGCACTGGGAATCTCTGCTTTCCCAAAGACGCAATCTCTGACGGTGCGCATCCTCGGCAGAGCCTGTTCCCGAAAAGGCAAACGTCCGGCTCCTTGTCCCACACGGAAGGTGGCAGCCCGGAAAGCTGTTGCTGGTCTTCACCTTCCCCCTGCAGCCTATTCACAGGCACAACAGGTTTTGGGATCTGTGCTTGCCCAGAGAAGGAACATCTCACGGTGCGCATCCTCGGCAGAGCCTGTTCCCGAAAAGGCAAACGTCCGGCTCCTTGTCCCACACGGAAGGTGGCAGCCCGGAAAGCTGTTGCTGGTCTTCACCTTCCCCCTGCAGCCTATTCACAGGCACAACAGGTTTTGGGATCTGTGCTTGCCCAGAGAAGGAACATCTCACGGTGCGCATCCTCGGCAGAGCCTGTTCCCGAAAAGGCAAACGTCCGGCTCCTTTTCCCACACGGAAGGTGGCAGCCCTGAAAGCTCTTGCTGGTCTTCACCTTCCCCCTGCAGCCTATTCACAGGCACAACAGGTTTTGGGATCTGTGCTTGCCCAGAGAAGGAACATCTCACGGTGCGCATCCTCGGCAGAGCCTGTTCCCGAAAAGGCAAACGTCCGGCTCCTTGTCCCACACGGAAGGTGGCAGCCCGGAAAGCTGTTGCTGGTCTTCACCTTCCCCCTGCAGCCTATTCACAGGCACCACCGCACTGGGAATCTCTGCTTTCCCAAAGACGCAATCTCTCACGGTGCGCATCCTCGGCAGAGCCTGTTCCCGAAAAGGCAAACGTCCGGCTCCTTGTCCCACACGGAAGGTGGCAGCCCGGAAAGCTGTTGCTGGTCTTCACCTTCCCCCTGCAGCCTATTCACAGGCACAACAGGTTTGGGGATCTGTGCTTGCCCAGAGAAGGAACATCTCACGGTGCGCATCCTCGGCAGAGCCTGTTCCCGAAAAGGCAAACGTCCGGCTCCTTGTCCCACACGGAAGGTGGCAGTCCTGAAAGCTGTTGCTGGTCTTCACCTTCCCCCTGCAGCCTATTCACAGGCACCACCGCTCTGGGAATCTCTGCTTTCCCAAAGATGCAATCTCTCATGGTGCGCATCCTCGGCAGAGCCTGTTCCCGAAAAGGCAAACGTCCGGCTCCTTGTCCCACACGGAAGGTGGCAGCCCGGAAAGCTGGTGCTGGTCTTCACCTTCCCCCTGCAGCCTATTCACAGGCACAACAGGTTTTGGGATCTGTGCTTGCCCAGAGAAGGAACATCTCACGGTGCGCATCCTCGGCAGAGCCTGTTCCCGAAAAGGCAAACGTCCGGCTCCTTGTCCCACACGGAAGGTGGCAGCCCGGAAAGCTGTTGCTGGTCTTCACCTTCCCCCTGCAGCCTATTCACAGGCACAACAGGTTTGGGGATCTGTGCTTGCCCAGAGAAGGAACATCTCACGGTGCGCATCCTCGGCAGAGCCTGTTCCCGAAAAGGCAAACGTCCGGCTCCTTGTCCCACACGGAAGGTGGCAGCCCGGAAAGCTGTTGCTGGTCTTCACCTTCCCCCTGCAGCCTATTCACAGGCACCACCGCACTGGGAATCTCTGCTTTCCCAAAGACGCAATCTCTCACGGTGCGCATCCTCGGCAGAGCCTGTTCCCGAAAAGGCAAACGTCCGGCTCCTTGTCCCACACGGAAGGTGGCAGCCCGGAAAGCTCTTGCTGGTCTTCACCTTCCCCCTGCAGCCTAGTCACAGGCACAACAGGTTTGGGGATCTGTGCTTGCCCAGAGAAGGAACATCTCACGGTGCGCATCCTCGGCAGAGCCTGTTCCCGAAAAGGCAAACGTCCGGCTCCTTGTCCCACACGGAAGGTGGCAGTCCTGAAAGCTGTTGCTGGTCTTCACCTTCCCCCTGCAGCCTATTCACAGGCACCACCGCTCTGGGAATCTCTGCTTTCCCAAAGATGCAATCTCTCATGGTGCGCATCCTCGGCAGAGCCTGTTCCCGAAAAGGCAAACGTCCGGCTCCTTGTCCCACACGGAAGGTGGCAGCCCGGAAAGCTGGTGCTGGTCTTCACCTTCCCCCTGCAGCCTATTCACAGGCACAACAGGTTTTGGGATCTGTGCTTGCCCAGAGAAGGAACATCTCACGGTGCGCACCCTCGGCAGAGCCTGTTCCCGAAAAGGCAAACATCCGGCTCCTTGTCCCACACGGAAGGTGGCAGCCCGGAAAGCTGTTGCTGGTCTTCACCTTCCCCCTGCAGCCTATTCACAGGCACAACAGGTTTGGGGATCTGTGCTTGCCCAGAGAAGGAACATCTCACGGTGCGCATCCTCGGCAGAGCCTGTTCCCGAAAAGGCAAACGTCCGGCTCCTTGTCCCACACGGAAGGTGGCAGCCCGGAAAGCTGTTGCTGGTCTTCACCTTCCCCCTGCAGCCTACTCACAGGCACAACAGGTTTTGGGATCTGTGCTTGCCCAGAGAAGGAACACCTCACGGTGCGCATCCTCGGCAGAGCCTGTTCCCGAAAAGGCAAACGTCCGGCTCCTTGTCCCACACGGAAGGTGGCAGCCCTGAAGCTGTTGCTGGTCTTCACCTTCCCCCTGCAGCCTATTCACAGGCACAACAGGTTTGGGGATCTCTGCTTGCCCAGAGAAGGAACATCTCACGGTGCGCACCCTCGGCAGAGCCTGTTCCCGAAAAGGCAAACGTCCGGCTCCTTGTCCCACACGGAAGGTGGCAGCCCGGAAAGCTGTTGCTGGTCTTCACCTTCCCCCTGCAGCCTATTCACAGGCACCACCGCACTGGGAATCTCTGCTTTCCCAAAGACGCAATCTCTCACGGTGCGCATCCTCGGCAGAGCCTGTTCCCGAAAAGGCAAACGTCCGGCTCCTTGTCCCACACGGAAGGTGGCAGCCCGGAAAGCTGGTGCTGGTCTTCACCTTCCCCCTGCAGCCTAGTCACAGGCACAACAGGTTTTGGGATCTGTGCTTGCCCAGAGAAGGAACATCTCACGGTGCGCATCCTCGGCAGAGCCTGTTCCCGAAAAGGCAAACGTCCGGCTCCTTGTCCCACACGGAATGTGGCAGCCCTGAAAGCTGTTGCTGGTCTTCACCTTCCCCCTGCAGCCTATTCACAGGCACAACAGGTTTGGGGATCTGTGCTTGCCCAGAGAAGGAACATCTCACGGTGCGCATCCTCGGCAGAGCCTGTTCCCGAAAAGGCAAACGTCCGGCTCCTTGTCCCACACAGAAGGTGGCAGCCCGGAAAGCTGTTGCTGGTCTTCACCTTCCCCCTGCAGCCTAGTCACAGGCACAACAGGTTTTGGGATCTGTGCTTGCCCAGAGAAGGAACATCTCACGGTGCGCATCCTCGGCAGAGCCTGTTCCCGAAAAGGCAAACGTCCGGCTCCTTGTCCCACACGGAAGGTGGCAGCCCTGAAAGCTGTTGCTGGTCTTCACCTTCCCCCTGCAGCCTATTCATAGGCACCACCGCACTGGGAATCTCTGCTTTCCCAAAGACGCAATCTCTCACGGTGCGCATCCTCGGCAGAGCCTGTTCCCGAAAAGGCAAACGTCTGGCTCCTTGTCCCACACGGAAGGTGGCAGCCCGGAAAGCTGTTGCTGGTCTTCACCTTCCCCCTGCAGCCTATTCACAGGCACAACAGGTTTTGGGATCTGTGCTTGCCCAGAGAAGGAACATCTCACGGTGCGCATCCTCGGCAGAGCCTGTTCCCGAAAAGGCAAACGTCTGGCTCCTTGTCCCACACGGAAGGTGGCAGCCCTGAAAGCTGTTGCTGGTCTTCACCTTCCCCCTGCAGCCTATTCACAGGCACAACAGGTTTTGGGATCTGTGCTTGCCCAAAGAAGCAATCTCTCACGGTGCGCATCCTCGGCAGAGCCTGTTCCCGAAAAGGCAAACGTCCGGCTCCTTGTCCCACACGGAAGGTGGCAGCCCTGAAAGCTGTTGCTGGTCTTCACCTTCCCCCTGCAGCCTATTCACAGGCACCACCGCACTGGGAATCTCTGCTTTCCCAAAGACGCAATCTCTGACGGTGCGCATCCTCGGCAGAGCCTGTTCCCGAAAAGGCAAACGTCCGGCTCCTTGTCCCACACGGAAGGTGGCAGCCCGGAAAGCTGGTGCTGGTCTTCACCTTCCCCCTGCAGCCTATTCACAGGCACAACAGGTTTTGGGATCTGTGCTTGCCCAGAGAAGGAACATCTCACGGTGCGCATCCTCGGCAGAGCCTGTTCCCGAAAAGGCAAACGTCCGGCTCCTTGTCCCACACAGAAGGAGGCAGCCCGGAAAGCTGTTGCTGGTCTTCACCTTCCCCCTGCAGCCTATTCACAGGCACAACAGGTTTTGGGATCTGTGCTTGCCCAGAGAAGGAACATCTCACGGTGCGCATCCTCGGCAGAGCCTGTTCCCGAAAAGGCAAACGTCCGGCTCCTTGTCCCACACGGAAGGTGGCAGCCCGGAAAGCTGGTGCTGGTCTTCACCTTCCCCCTGCAGCCTATTCACAGGCACAACAGGTTTTGGGATCTGTGCTTGCCCAGAGAAGGAACATCTCACGGTGCGCATCCTCGGCAGAGCCTGTTCCCGAAAAGGCAAACGTCCGGCTCCTTGTCCCACACAGAAGGTGGCAGCCCTGAAAGCTGTTGCTGGTCTTCACCTTCCCCCTGCAGCCTATTCACAGGCACAACAGGTTTGGGGATCTGTGCTTGCCCAGAGAAGGAACATCTCACGGTGCGCATCCTCGGCAGAGCCTGTTCCCGAAAAGGCAAACGTCCGGCTCCTTGTCCCACACGGAAGGTGGCAGCCCGGAAAGCTGTTGCTGGTCTTCACCTTCCCCCTGCAGCCTATTCATAGGCACCACCGCACTGGGAATCTCTGCTTTCCCAAAGACGCAATCTCTCACGGTGCGCATCCTCGGCAGAGCCTGTTCCCGAAAAGGCAAACGTCTGGCTCCTTGTCCCACACGGAAGGTGGCAGCCCGGAAAGCTGTTGCTGGTCTTCACCTTCCCCCTGCAGCCTATTCACAGGCACAACAGGTTTTGGGATCTCTGCTTGCCCAGAGAAGGAACATCTCACGGTGCGCATCCTCGGCAGAGCCTGTTCCCGAAAAGGCAAACGTCTGGCTCCTTGTCCCACACGGAAGGTGGCAGCCCTGAAAGCTGTTGCTGGTCTTCACCTTCCCCCTGCAGCCTATTCACAGGCACAACAGGTTTTGGGATCTGTGCTTGCCCAAAGAAGCAATCTCTCACGGTGCGCATCCTCGGCAGAGCCTGTTCCCGAAAAGGCAAACGTCCGGCTCCTTGTCCCACACGGAAGGTGGCAGCCCTGAAAGCTGTTGCTGGTCTTCACCTTCCCCCTGCAGCCTATTCACAGGCACCACCGCACTGGGAATCTCTGCTTTCCCAAAGACGCAATCTCTGACGGTGCGCATCCTCGGCAGAGCCTGTTCCCGAAAAGGCAAACGTCCGGCTCCTTGTCCCACACGGAAGGTGGCAGCCCGGAAAGCTGTTGCTGGTCTTCACCTTCCCCCTGCAGCCTATTCACAGGCACAACAGGTTTTGGGATCTGTGCTTGCCCAGAGAAGGAACATCTCACGGTGCGCATCCTCGGCAGAGCCTGTTCCCGAAAAGGCAAACGTCCGGCTCCTTGTCCCACACAGAAGGAGGCAGCCCGGAAAGCTGTTGCTGGTCTTCACCTTCCCCCTGCAGCCTATTCACAGGCACAACAGGTTTTGGGATCTGTGCTTGCCCAGAGAAGGAACATCTCACGGTGCGCATCCTCGGCAGAGCCTGTTCCCGAAAAGGCAAACGTCCGGCTCCTTGTCCCACACGGAAGGTGGCAGCCCGGAAAGCTGTTGCTGGTCTTCACCTTCCCCCTGCAGCCTATTCACAGGCACAACAGGTTTGGGGATCTGTGCTTGCCCAGAGAAGGAACATCTCACGGTGCGCATCCTCGGCAGAGCCTGTTCCCGAAAAGGCAAACGTCCGGCTCCTTGTCCCACACGGAAGGTGGCAGCCCTGAAAGCTGTTGCTGGTCTTCACCTTCCCCCTGCAGCCTATTCACAGGCACAACAGGTTTGGGGATCTGTGCTTGCCCAGAGAAGGAACATCTCACGGTGCGCATCCTCGGCAGAGCCTGTTCCCGAAAAGGCAAACGTCCGGCTCCTTGTCCCACACGGAAGGTGGCAGTCCTGAAAGCTGTTGCTGGTCTTCACCTTCCCCCTGCAGCCTATTCACAGGCACCACCGCTCTGGGAATCTCTGCTTTCCCAAAGATGCAATCTCTCATGGTGCGCATCCTCGGCAGAGCCTGTTCCCGAAAAGGCAAACGTCCGGCTCCTTGTCCCACACGGAAGGTGGCAGCCCGGAAAGCTGTTGCTGGTCTTCACCTTCCCCCTGCAGCCTATTCACAGGCACAACAGGTTTTGGGATCTGTGCTTGCCCAGAGAAGGAACATCTCACGGTGCGCACCCTCGGCAGAGCCTGTTCCCGAAAAGGCAAACATCCGGCTCCTTGTCCCACACGGAAGGTGGCAGCCCGGAAAGCTGTTGCTGGTCTTCACCTTCCCCCTGCAGCCTATTCACAGGCACAACAGGTTTGGGGATCTGTGCTTGCCCAGAGAAGGAACACCTCACGGTGCGCATCCTCGGCAGAGCCTGTTCCCGAAAAGGCAAACGTCCGGCTCCTTGTCCCACACGGAAGGTGGCAGCCCTGAAGCTGTTGCTGGTCTTCACCTTCCCCCTGCAGCCTATTCACAGGCACAACAGGTTTTGGGATCTGTGCTTGCCCAGAGAAGGAACATCTCACGGTGCGCATCCTCGGCAGAGCCTGTTCCCGAAAAGGCAAACGTCCGGCTCCTTGTCCCACACGGAAGGTGGCAGCCCTGAAAGCTGTTGCTGGTCTTCACCTTCCCCCTGCAGCCTATTCACAGGCACCACCGCACTGGGAATCTCTGCTTTCCCAAAGACGCAATCTCTCACGGTGCGCATCCTCGGCAGAGCCTGTTCCCGAAAAGGCAAACGTCCGGCTCCTTGTCCCACACGGAAGGTGGCAGCCCGGAAAGCTGTTGCTGGTCTTCACCTTCCCCCTGCAGCCTAGTCACAGGCACAACAGGTTTGGGGATCTGTGCTTGCCCAGAGAAGGAACATCTCACGGTGCGCATCCTCGGCAGAGCCTGTTCCCGAAAAGGCAAACGTCCGGCTCCTTGTCCCACACAGAAGGTGGCAGCCCGGAAAGCTGTTGCTGGTCTTCACCTTCCCCCTGCAGCCTAGTCACAGGCACAACAGGTTTTGGGATCTGTGCTTGCCCAGAGAAGGAACATCTCACGGTGCGCATCCTCGGCAGAGCCTGTTCCCGAAAAGGCAAACGTCCGGCTCCTTGTCCCACACGGAAGGTGGCAGCCCTGAAAGCTGTTGCTGGTCTTCACCTTCCCCCTGCAGCCTATTCATAGGCACCACCGCACTGGGAATCTCTGCTTTCCCAAAGACGCAATCTCTCACGGTGCGCATCCTCGGCAGAGCCTGTTCCCGAAAAGGCAAACGTCTGGCTCCTTGTCCCACACGGAAGGTGGCAGCCCGGAAAGCTGTTGCTGGTCTTCACCTTCCCCCTGCAGCCTATTCACAGGCACAACAGGTTTTGGGATCTGTGCTTGCCCAGAGAAGGAACATCTCACGGTGCGCATCCTCGGCAGAGCCTGTTCCCGAAAAGGCAAACGTCTGGCTCCTTGTCCCACACGGAAGGTGGCAGCCCTGAAAGCTGTTGCTGGTCTTCACCTTCCCCCTGCAGCCTATTCACAGGCACAACAGGTTTTGGGATCTGTGCTTGCCCAAAGAAGCAATCTCTCACGGTGCGCATCCTCGGCAGAGCCTGTTCCCGAAAAGGCAAACGTCCGGCTCCTTGTCCCACACGGAAGGTGGCAGCCCTGAAAGCTGTTGCTGGTCTTCACCTTCCCCCTGCAGCCTATTCACAGGCACCACCGCACTGGGAATCTCTGCTTTCCCAAAGACGCAATCTCTGACGGTGCGCATCCTCGGCAGAGCCTGTTCCCGAAAAGGCAAACGTCCGGCTCCTTGTCCCACACGGAAGGTGGCAGCCCGGAAAGCTGTTGCTGGTCTTCACCTTCCCCCTGCAGCCTATTCACAGGCACAACAGGTTTTGGGATCTGTGCTTGCCCAGAGAAGGAACATCTCACGGTGCGCATCCTCGGCAGAGCCTGTTCCCGAAAAGGCAAACGTCCGGCTCCTTGTCCCACACAGAAGGAGGCAGCCCGGAAAGCTGTTGCTGGTCTTCACCTTCCCCCTGCAGCCTATTCACAGGCACAACAGGTTTTGGGATCTGTGCTTGCCCAGAGAAGGAACATCTCACGGTGCGCATCCTCGGCAGAGCCTGTTCCCGAAAAGGCAAACGTCCGGCTCCTTGTCCCACACGGAAGGTGGCAGCCCGGAAAGCTGGTGCTGGTCTTCACCTTCCCCCTGCAGCCTATTCACAGGCACAACAGGTTTTGGGATCTGTGCTTGCCCAGAGAAGGAACATCTCACGCTGCGCATCCTCGGCAGAGCCTGTTCCCGAAAAGGCAAACGTCCGGCTCCTTGTCCCACACGGAAGGTGGCAGCCCTGAAAGCTCTTGCTGGTCTTCACCTTCCCCCTGCAGCCTATTCACAGGCACAACAGGTTTTGGGATCTGTGCTTGCCCAGAGAAGGAACATCTCACGGTGCGCATCCTCGGCAGAGCCTGTTCACGAAAAGGCAAACGTCCGGCTCCTTGTCCCACACGGAAGGTGGCAGCCCGGAAAGCTGTTGCTGGTCTTCACCTTCCCCCTGCAGCCTATTCACAGGCACAACAGGTTTGGGGATCTGTGCTTGCCCAGAGAAGGAACATCTCACGGTGCGCATCCTCGGCAGAGCCTGTTCCCGAAAAGGCAAACGTCCGGCTCCTTGTCCCACACGGAAGGTGGCAGCCCGGAAAGCTGTTGCTGGTCTTCACCTTCCCCCTGCAGCCTATTCACAGGCACAACAGGTTTTGGGATCTGTGCTTGCCCAGAGAAGGAACATCTCACGGTGCGCACCCTCGGCAGAGCCTGTTCCCGAAAAGGCAAACGTCCGGCTCCTTGTCCCACACGGAAGGTGGCAGCCCGGAAAGCTGTTGCTGGTCTTCACCTTCCCCCTGCAGCCTATTCACAGGCACAACAGGTTTTGGGATCTGTGCTTGCCCAGAGAAGGAACATCTCACGGTGCGCATCCTCGGCAGAGCCTGTTCCCGAAAAGGCAAACGTCCGGCTCCTTGTCCCACACGGAAGGTGGCAGCCCGGAAAGCTGTTGCTGGTCTTCACCTTCCCCCTGCAGCCTATTCACAGGCACAACAGGTTTTGGGATCTGTGCTTGCCCAGAGAAGGAACATCTCATGGTGCGCATCCTCGGCAGAGCCTGTTCCCGAAAAGGCAAACGTCCGGCTCCTTGTCCCACACGGAAGGTGGCAGCCCTGAAAGCTGTTGCTGGTCTTCACCTTCCCCCTGCAGCCTATTCACAGGCACCACCGCACTGGGAATCTCTGCTTTCCCAAAGACGCAATCTCTCACGGTGCGCATCCTCGGCAGAGCCTGTTCCCGAAAAGGCAAACGTCCGGCTCCTTGTCCCACACGGAAGGTGGCAGCCCTGAAAGCTGTTGCTGGTCTTCACCTTCCCCCTGCAGCCTATTCACAGGCACAACAGGTTTGGGGATCTGTGCTTGCCCAGAGAAGGAACATCTCACGGTGCGCATCCTCGGCAGAGCCTGTTCCCGAAAAGGCAAACGTCCGGCTCCTTGTCCCACACGGAAGGTGGCAGCCCGGAAAGCTGTTGCTGGTCTTCACCTTCCCCCTGCAGCCTACTCACAGGCACAACAGGTTTGGGGATCTGTGCTTGCCCAGAGAAGGAACATCTCACGGTGCGCATCCTCGGCAGAGCCTGTTCCCGAAAAGGCAAACGTCCGGCTCCTTGTCCCACACGGAAGGTGGCAGCCCGGAAAGCTGTTGCTGGTCTTCACCTTCCCCCTGCAGCCTATTCACAGGCACCACCGCACTGGGAATCTCTGCTTTCCCAAAGATGCAATCTCTCACGGTGCGCATCCTCGGCAGAGCCTGTTCCCGAAAAGGCAAACGTCCGGCTCCTTGTCCCACACCGAAGGTGGCAGCCCGGAAAGCTGTTGCTGGTCTTCACCTTCCCCCTGCAGCCTATTCACAGGCACAACAGGTTTTGGGATCTGTGCTTGCCCAGAGAAGGAACATCTCACGGTGCGCATCCTCGGCAGAGCCTGTTCCCGAAAAGGCAAACGTCCGGCTCCTTGTCCCACACGGAAGGTGGCAGCCCGGAAAGCTGTTGCTGGTCTTCACCTTCCCCCTGCAGCCTATTCACAGGCACAACAGGTTTGGGGATCTGTGCTTGCCCAGAGAAGGAACATCTCACGGTGCGCATCCTCGGCAGAGCCTGTTCCCGAAAAGGCAAACGTCCGGCTCCTTGTCCCACACGGAAGGTGGCAGCCCGGAAAGCTGTTGCTGGTCTTCACCTTCCCCCTGCAGCCTACTCACAGGCACAACAGGTTTGGGGATCTGTGCTTGCCCAGAGAAGGAACATCTCACGGTGCGCATCCTCGGCAGAGCCTGTTCCCGAAAAGGCAAACGTCCGGCTCCTTGTCCCACACGGAAGGTGGCAGCCCGGAAAGCTGTTGCTGGTCTTCACCTTCCCCCTGCAGCCTATTCACAGGCACCACCGCACTGGGAATCTCTGCTTTCCCAAAGATGCAATCTCTCACGGTGCGCATCCTCGGCAGAGCCTGTTCCCGAAAAGGCAAACGTCCGGCTCCTTGTCCCACACGGAAGGTGGCAGCCCGGAAAGCTGTTGCTGGTCTTCACCTTCCCCCTGCAGCCTATTCACAGGCACAACAGGTTTGGGGATCTGTGCTTGCCCAGAGAAGGAACATCTCACGGTGCGCATCCTCGGCAGAGCCTGTTCCCGAAAAGGCAAACGTCCGGCTCCTTGTCCCACACGGAAGGTGGCAGCCCGGAAAGCTGTTGCTGGTCTTCACCTTCCCCCTGCAGCCTATTCACAGGCACCACCGCACTGGGAATCTCTGCTTTCCCAAAGATGCAATCTCTCATGGTGCGCATCCTCGGCAGAGCCTGTTCCCGAAAAGGCAAACGTCCGGCTCCTTGTCCCACACGGAAGGTGGCAGCCCGGAAAGCTGTTGCTGGTCTTCACCTTCCCCCTGCAGCCTATTCACAGGCACAACAGGTTTTGGGATCTGTGCTTGCCCAGAGAAGGAACATCTCACGGTGCGCACCCTCGGCAGAGCCTGTTCCCGAAAAGGCAAACGTCCGGCTCCTTGTCCCACACGGAAGGTGGCAGCCCGGAAAGCTGTTGCTGGTCTTCACCTTCCCCCTGCAGCCTATTCACAGGCACAACAGGTTTGGGGATCTGTGCTTGCCCAGAGAAGGAACATCTCACGGTGCGCATCCTCGGCAGAGCCTGTTCCCGAAAAGGCAAACGTCCGGCTCCTTGTCCCACACGGAAGGTGGCAGCCCGGAAAGCTGTTGCTGGTCTTCACCTTCCCCCTGCAGCCTACTCACAGGCACAACAGGTTTGGGGATCTGTGCTTGCCCAGAGAAGGAACATCTCACGGTGCGCATCCTCGGCAGAGCCTGTTCCCGAAAAGGCAAACGTCCGGCTCCTTGTCCCACACGGAAGGTGGCAGCCCGGAAAGCTGTTGCTGGTCTTCACCTTCCCCCTGCAGCCTATTCACAGGCACAACCGCAGTGGGAATCTCTGCTTTCCGAAAGACACAATCTCTCACGGTGCGCATCCTCGGCAGAGCCTGTTCCCGAAAAGGCAAATGTCCGGCTCCTTGTCCCACACGGAAGGTGGCAGCCCGGAAAGCTGTTGCTGGTCTTCACCTTCCCCCTGCAGCCTATTCACAGGCACAACAGGTTTTGGGATCTGTGCTTGCCCAGAGAAGGAACATCTCACGGTGCGCATCCTCGGCAGAGCCTGTTCCCGAAAAGGCAAACGTCCGGCTCCTTGTCCCACACGGAAGGTGGCAGCCCGGAAAGCTGTTGCTGGTCTTCACCTTCCCCCTGCAGCCTATTCACAGGCACAACAGGTTTGGGGATCTGTGCTTGCCCAGAGAAGGAACATCTCACGGTGCGCACCCACGGCAGAGCCTGTTCCCGAAAAGGCAAACGTCCGGCTCCTTGTCCCACACGGAAGGTGGCAGCCCTGAAAGCTCTTGCTGGTCTTCACCTTCCCCCTGCAGCCTATTCACAGGCACAACAGGTTTTGGGATCTGTGCTTGCCCAGAGAAGGAACATCTCACGGTGCGCATCCTCGGCAGAGCCTGGTCCCGAAAAGGCAAACGTCCGGCTCCTTGTCCCACACGGAAGGTGGCAGCCCGGAAAGCTGTTGCTGGTCTTCACCTTCCCCCTGCAGCCTATTCACAGGCACCACCGCACTGGGAATCTCTGCTTTCCCAAAGACGCAATCTCTCACGGTGCGCATCCTCGGCAGAGCCTGTTCCCGAAAAGGCAAACGTCCGGCTCCTTGTCCCACACGGAAGGTGGCAGCCCGGAAAGCTGGTGCTGGTCTTCACCTTCCCCCTGCAGCCTATTCACAGGCACAACAGGTTTTGGGATCTGTGCTTGCCCAGAGAAGGAACATCTCACGGTGCGCATCCTCGGCAGAGCCTGTTCCCGAAAAGGCAAACGTCCGGCTCCTTGTCCCACACGGAAGGTGGCAGCCCGGAAAGCTGTTGCTGGTCTTCACCTTCCCCCTGCAGCCTATTCACAGGCACAACAGGTTTTGGGATCTGTGCTTGCCCAGAGAAGGAACATCTCACGGTGCGCATCCTCGGCAGAGCCTGTTCCCGAAAAGGCAAACGTCCGGCTCCTTGTCCCACACGGAAGGTGGCAGCCCGGAAAGCTGTTGCTGGTCTTCACCTTCCCCCTGCAGCCTATTCACAGGCACAACAGGTTTTGGGATCTGTGCTTGCCCAAAGACGCAATCTCTCACGGTGCGCATCCTCGGCAGAGCCTGTTCCCGAAAAGGCAAACGTCCGGCTCCTTGTCCCACACGGAAGGTGGCAGCCCGGAAAGCTGTTGCTGGTCTTCACCTTCCCCCTGCAGCCTATTCACAGGCACAACCGCACTGGGAATCTCTGCTTTCCCAGAGACGCAATCTCTCACGGTGCGCATCCTCGGCAGAGCCTGTTCCCGAAAAGACAAACGTCCGGCTCCTTGTCCCACATGGAAGGTGGCAGCCCTGAAAGCTGTTGCTGGTCTTCACCTTCCCCCTGCAGCCTATTCACAGGCACAACCGCACTGGGAATCTCTGCTTTCCCAGAGACACAATCCCTCACGGTGCGCATCCTCGGCAGAGCCTGTTCCCGAAAAGGCAAACGTCCGGCTCCTTGTCCCACACGGAAGGTGGCAGCCCTGAAAGCTGTTGCTGGTCTTCACCTTCCCCCTGCAGCCTATTCACAGGCACAACAGGTTTGGGGATCTGTGCTTGCCCAGAGAAGGAACATCTCACGGTGCGCATCCTCGGCAGAGCCTGTTCCCGAAAAGGCAAACGTCCGGCTCCTTGTCCCACACGGAAGGTGGCAGTCCTGAAAGCTGTTGCTGGTCTTCACCTTCCCCCTGCAGCCTATTCACAGGCACCACCGCACTGGGAATCTCTGCTTTCCCAAAGATGCAATCTCTCATGGTGCGCATCCTCGGCAGAGCCTGTTCCCGAAAAGGCAAACGTCCGGCTCCTTGTCCCACACGGAAGGTGGCAGCCCGGAAAGCTGTTGCTGGTCTTCACCTTCCCCGTGCAGCCTATTCACAGGCACAACAGGTTTTGGGATCTGTGCTTGCCCAGAGAAGGAACATCTCACAGTGCGCACCCTCGGCAGAGCCTGTTCCCGAAAAGGCAAACGTCCGGCTCCTTGTCCCACACAGAAGGTGGCAGCCCGGAAAGCTGTTGCTGGTCTTCACCTTCCCCCTGCAGCCTAGTCACAGGCACAACAGGTTTTGGGATCTGTGCTTGCCCAGAGAAGGAACATCTCACGGTGCGCATCCTCGGCAGAGCCTGTTCCCGAAAAGGCAAACGTCCGGCTCCTTGTCCCACACGGAAGGTGGCAGCCCTGAAAGCTGTTGCTGGTCTTCACCTTCCCCCTGCAGCCTATTCATAGGCACCACCGCACTGGGAATCTCTGCTTTCCCAAAGACGCAATCTCTCACGGTGCGCATCCTCGGCAGAGCCTGTTCCCGAAAAGGCAAACGTCTGGCTCCTTGTCCCACACGGAAGGTGGCAGCCCGGAAAGCTGTTGCTGGTCTTCACCTTCCCCCTGCAGCCTATTCACAGGCACAACAGGTTTTGGGATCTGTGCTTGCCCAGAGAAGGAACATCTCACGGTGCGCATCCTCGGCAGAGCCTGTTCCCGAAAAGGCAAACGTCTGGCTCCTTGTCCCACACGGAAGGTGGCAGCCCTGAAAGCTGTTGCTGGTCTTCACCTTCCCCCTGCAGCCTATTCACAGGCACAACAGGTTTTGGGATCTGTGCTTGCCCAAAGAAGCAATCTCTCACGGTGCGCATCCTCGGCAGAGCCTGTTCCCGAAAAGGCAAACGTCCGGCTCCTTGTCCCACACGGAAGGTGGCAGCCCTGAAAGCTGTTGCTGGTCTTCACCTTCCCCCTGCAGCCTATTCACAGGCACCACCGCACTGGGAATCTCTGCTTTCCCAAAGACGCAATCTCTGACGGTGCGCATCCTCGGCAGAGCCTGTTCCCGAAAAGGCAAACGTCCGGCTCCTTGTCCCACACGGAAGGTGGCAGCCCGGAAAGCTGTTGCTGGTCTTCACCTTCCCCCTGCAGCCTATTCACAGGCACAACAGGTTTTGGGATCTGTGCTTGCCCAGAGAAGGAACATCTCACGGTGCGCATCCTCGGCAGAGCCTGTTCCCGAAAAGGCAAACGTCCGGCTCCTTGTCCCACACAGAAGGAGGCAGCCCGGAAAGCTGTTGCTGGTCTTCACCTTCCCCCTGCAGCCTATTCACAGGCACAACAGGTTTTGGGATCTGTGCTTGCCCAGAGAAGGAACATCTCACGGTGCGCATCCTCGGCAGAGCCTGTTCCCGAAAAGGCAAACGTCCGGCTCCTTGTCCCACACGGAAGGTGGCAGCCCGGAAAGCTGGTGCTGGTCTTCACCTTCCCCCTGCAGCCTATTCACAGGCACAACAGGTTTTGGGATCTGTGCTAGCCCAGAGAAGGAACATCTCACGCTGCGCATCCTCGGCAGAGCCTGTTCCCGAAAAGGCAAACGTCCGGCTCCTTGTCCCACACGGAAGGTGGCAGCCCTGAAAGCTCTTGCTGGTCTTCACCTTCCCCCTGCAGCCTATTCACAGGCACAACAGGTTTTGGGATCTGTGCTTGCCCAGAGAAGGAACATCTCACGGTGCGCATCCTCGGCAGAGCCTGTTCACGAAAAGGCAAACGTCCGGCTCCTTGTCCCACACGGAAGGTGGCAGCCCGGAAAGCTGTTGCTGGTCTTCACCTTCCCCCTGCAGCCTATTCACAGGCACCACCGCACTGGGAATCTCTGCTTTCCCAAAGACGCAATCTCTCACGGTGCGCATCCTCGGCAGAGCCTGTTCCCGAAAAGGCAAACGTCCGGCTCCTTGTCCCACACGGAAGGTGGCAGCCCGGAAAGCTGTTGCTGGTCTTCACCTTCCCCCTGCAGCCTATTCACAGGCACAACAGGTTTTGGGATCTGTGCTTGCCCAGAGAAGGAACATCTCACGGTGCGCACCCTCGGCAGAGCCTGTTCCCGAAAAGGCAAACGTCCGGCTCCTTGTCCCACACGGAAGGTGGCAGCCCGGAAAGCTGTTGCTGGTCTTCACCTTCCCCCTGCAGCCTATTCACAGGCACAACAGGTTTTGGGATCTGTGCTTGCCCAGAGAAGGAACATCTCACGGTGCGCATCCTCGGCAGAGCCTGTTCCCGAAAAGGCAAACGTCCGGCTCCTTGTCCCACACGGAAGGTGGCAGCCCGGAAAGCTGTTGCTGGTCTTCACCTTCCCCCTGCAGCATATTCACAGGCACAACAGGTTTTGGGATCTGTGCTTGCCCAGAGAAGGAACATCTCATGGTGCGCATCCTCGGCAGAGCCTGTTCCCGAAAAGGCAAACGTCCGGCTCCTTGTCCCACACGGAAGGTGGCAGCCCTGAAAGCTGTTGCTGGTCTTCACCTTCCCCCTGCAGCCTATTCACAGGCACCACCGCACTGGGAATCTCTGCTTTCCCAAAGACGCAATCTCTCACGGTGCGCATCCTCGGCAGAGCCTGTTCCCGAAAAGGCAAACGTCCGGCTCCTTGTCCCACACGGAAGGTGGCAGCCCTGAAAGCTGTTGCTGGTCTTCACCTTCCCCCTGCAGCCTATTCACAGGCACAACAGGTTTGGGGATCTGTGCTTGCCCAGAGAAGGAACATCTCACGGTGCGCATCCTCGGCAGAGCCTGTTCCCGAAAAGGCAAACGTCCGGCTCCTTGTCCCACACGGAAGGTGGCAGCCCGGAAAGCTGTTGCTGGTCTTCACCTTCCCCCTGCAGCCTACTCACAGGCACAACAGGTTTTGGGATCTGTGCTTGCCCAGAGAAGGAACATCTCACGGTGCGCATCCTCGGCAGAGCCTGTTCCCGAAAAGGCAAACGTCCGGCTCCTTGTCCCACACGGAAGGTGGCAGCCCGGAAAGCTGTTGCTGGTCTTCACCTTCCCCCTGCAGCCTATTCACAGGCACCACCGCACTGGGAATCTCTGCTTTCCCAAAAACGCAATCTCTGACGGTGCGCATCCTCGGCAGAGCCTGTTCCCGAAAAGGCAAACGTCCGGCTCCTTGTCCCACACCGAAGGTGGCAGCCCGGAAAGCTGTTGCTGGTCTTCACCTTCCCCCTGCAGCCTATTCACAGGCACAACAGGTTTTGGGATCTGTGCTTGCCCAGAGAAGGAACATCTCACGGTGCGCATCCTCGGCAGAGCCTGTTCCCGAAAAGGCAAACGTCCGGCTCCTTGTCCCACACGGAAGGTGGCAGCCCGGAAAGCTGTTGCTGGTCTTCACCTTCCCCCTGCAGCCTATTCACAGGCACAACAGGTTTGGGGATCTGTGCTTGCCCAGAGAAGGAACATCTCACGGTGCGCATCCTCGGCAGAGCCTGTTCCCGAAAAGGCAAACGTCCGGCTCCTTGTCCCACACGGAAGGTGGCAGCCCGGAAAGCTGTTGCTGGTCTTCACCTTCCCCCTGCAGCCTACTCACAGGCACAACAGGTTTGGGGATCTGTGCTTGCCCAGAGAAGGAACATCTCACGGTGCGCATCCTCGGCAGAGCCTGTTCCCGAAAAGGCAAACGTCCGGCTCCTTGTCCCACACGGAAGGTGGCAGCCCGGAAAGCTGTTGCTGGTCTTCACCTTCCCCCTGCAGCCTATTCACAGGCACAACCGCAGTGGGAATCTCTGCTTTCCGAAAGACACAATCTCTCACGGTGCGCATCCTCGGCAGAGCCTGTTCCCGAAAAGGCAAATGTCCGGCTCCTTGTCCCACACGGAAGGTGGCAGCCCGGAAAGCTGTTGCTGGTCTTCACCTTCCCCCTGCAGCCTATTCACAGGCACAACAGGTTTTGGGATCTGTGCTTGCCCAGAGAAGGAACATCTCACGGTGCGCATCCTCGGCAGAGCCTGTTCCCGAAAAGGCAAACGTCCGGCTCCTTGTCCCACACGGAAGGTGGCAGCCCGGAAAGCTCTTGCTGGTCTTCACCTTCCCCCTGCAGCCTATTCACAGGCACAACAGGTTTGGGGATCTGTGCTTGCCCAGAGAAGGAACATCTCACGGTGCGCACCCACGGCAGAGCCTGTTCCCGAAAAGGCAAACGTCCGGCTCCTTGTCCCACACGGAAGGTGGCAGCCCGGAAAGCTGTTGCTGGTCTTCACCTTCCCCCTGCAGCCTATTCACAGGCACAACAGGTTTTGGGATCTGTGCTTGCCCAGAGAAGGAACATCTCACGGTGCGCATCCTCGGCAGAGCCTGGTCCCGAAAAGGCAAACGTCCGGCTCCTTGTCCCACACGGAAGGTGGCAGCCCGGAAAGCTGTTGCTGGTCTTCACCTTCCCCCTGCAGCCTATTCACAGGCACCACCGCACTGGGAATCTCTGCTTTCCCAAAGACGCAATCTCTCACGGTGCGCATCCTCGGCAGAGCCTGTTCCCGAAAAGGCAAACGTCCGGCTCCTTGTCCCACACGGAAGGTGGCAGCCCGGAAAGCTCTTGCTGGTCTTCACCTTCCCCCTGCAGCCTATTCACAGGCACAACAGGTTTGGGGATCTGTGCTTGCCCAGAGAAGGAACATCTCACGGTGCGCATCCTCGGCAGAGCCTGTTCCCGAAAAGGCAAACGTCCGGCTCCTTGTCCCACACGGAAGGTGGCAGCCCGGAAAGCTGTTGCTGGTCTTCACCTTCCCCCTGCAGCCTATTCACAGGCACAACAGGTTTGGGGATCTGTGCTTGCCCAGAGAAGGAACATCTCACGGTGCGCATCCTCGGCAGAGCCTGTTCCCGAAAAGGCAAACGTCCGGCTCCTTGTCCCACACGGAAGGTGGCAGCCCGGAAAGCTGTTGCTGGTCTTCACCTTCCCCCTGCAGCCTATTCACAGGCACAACAGGTTTTGGGATCTGTGCTTGCCCAAAGACGCAATCTCTCACGGTGCGCATCCTCGGCAGAGCCTGTTCCCGAAAAGGCAAACGTCCGGCTCCTTGTCCCACACGGAAGGTGGCAGCCCGGAAAGCTGTTGCTGGTCTTCACCTTCCCCCTGCAGCCTATTCACAGGCACAACCGCACTGGGAATCTCTGCTTTCCCAGAGACGCAATCTCTCACGGTGCGCATCCTCGGCAGAGCCTGTTCCCGAAAAGTCAAACGTCCGGCTCCTTGTCCCACATGGAAGGTGGCAGCCCTGAAAGCTGTTGCTGGTCTTCACCTTCCCCCTGCAGCCTATTCACAGGCACAACTGCACTGGGAATCTCTGCTTTCCCAGAGACACAATCCCTCACGGTGCGCATCCTCGGCAGAGCCTGTTCCCGAAAAGGCAAACGTCCGGCTCCTTGTCCCACACGGAAGGTGGCAGCCCTGAAAGCTGTTGCTGGTCTTCACCTTCCCCCTGCAGCCTATTCACAGGCACAACAGGTTTGGGGATCTGTGCTTGCCCAGAGAAGGAACATCTCACGGTGCGCATCCTCGGCAGAGCCTGTTCCCGAAAAGGCAAACGTCCGGCTCCTTGTCCCACACGGAAGGTGGCAGCCCGGAAAGCTGTTGCTGGTCTTCACCTTCCCCCTGCAGCCTATTCACAGGCACCACCGCACTGGGAATCTCTGCTTTCCCAAAGATGCAATCTCTCATGGTGCGCATCCTCGGCAGAGCCTGTTCCCGAAAAGGCAAACGTCCGGCTCCTTGTCCCACACGGAAGGTGGCAGCCCGGAAAGCTGTTGCTGGTCTTCACCTTCCCCGTGCAGCCTATTCACAGGCACAACAGGTTTTGGGATCTGTGCTTGCCCAGAGAAGGAACATCTCACAGTGCGCACCCTCGGCAGAGCCTGTTCCCGAAAAGGCAAACGTCCGGCTCCTTGTCCCACACGGAAGGTGGCAGCCCTGAAAGCTGTTGCTGGTCTTCACCTTCCCCCTGCAGCCTATTCACAGGCACAACAGGTTTGGGGATCTCTGCTTGCCCAGAGAAGGAACATCTCACGGTGCGCATCCTCGGCAGAGCCTGTTCCCGAAAAGGCAAACGTCCGGCTCCTTGTCCCACACGGAAGGTGGCAGCCCGGAAAGCTGTTGCTCGTCTTCACCTTCCCCCTGCAGCCTATTCACAGGCACAACAGGTTTTGGGATCTGTGCTTGCCCAAAGACGCAATCTCTCACGGTGCGCATCCTCGGCAGAGCCTGTTCCCGAAAAGGCAAACGTCCGGCTCCTTGTCCCACACGGAAGGTGGCAGCCCGGAAAGCTGTTGCTGGTCTTCACCTTCCCCCTGCAGCCTATTCACAGGCACCACCGCACTGGGAATCTCTGCTTTCCAAAAGATTCAATCTCTCATGGTGCGCATCCTCGGCAGAGCCTGTTCCCGAAAAGGCAAACGTCCGGCTCCTTGTCCCACACGGAAGGTGGCAGCCCTGAAAGCTGTTGCTGGTCTTCACCTTCCCCCTGCAGCCTATTCACAGGCACAACAGGTTTTGGGATCTCTGCTTGCCCAGAGAAGGAACATCTCACGGTGCGCACCCTCGGCAGAGCCTGTTCCCGAAAAGGCAAACGTCCGGCTCCTTGTCCCACACGGAAGGTGGCAGCCCGGAAAGCTGTTGCTGGTCTTCACCTTCCCCCTGCAGCCTATTCACAGGCACAACAGGTTTTGGGATCTGTGCTTGCCCAGAGAAGGAACATCTCACGGTGCGCATCCTCGGCAGAGCCTGTTCCCGAAAAGGCAAACGTCCGGCTCCTTGTCCCACACGGAAGGTGGCAGCCCGGAAAGCTGTTGCTGGTCTTCACCTTCCCCCTGCAGCCTACTCACAGGCACAACAGGTTTGGGGATCTGTGCTTGCCCAGAGAAGGAACATCTCACGGTGCGCATCCTCGGCAGAGCCTGTTCCCGAAAAGGCAAACGTCCGGCTCCTTGTCCCACACGGAAGGTGGCAGCCCGGAAAGCTGTTGCTGGTCTTCACCTTCCCCCTGCAGCCTATTCACAGGCACCACCGCACTGGGAATCTCTGCTTTCCCAAAAACGCAATCTCTGACGGTGCGCATCCTCGGCAGAGCCTGTTCCCGAAAAGGCAAACGTCCGGCTCCTTGTCCCACACGGAAGGTGGCAGCCCGGAAAGCTCTTGCTGGTCTTCACCTTCCCCCTGCAGCCTATTCACAGGCACAACCGCAGTGGGAATCTCTGCTTTCCCAAAGACACAATCTCTCACGGTGCGCATCCTCGGCAGAGCCTGTTCCCGAAAAGGCAAACGTCCGGCTCCTTGTCCCACACGGAAGGTGGCAGCCCGGAAAGCTGTTGCTGGTCTTCACCTTCCCCCTGCAGCCTATTCACAGGCACAACAGGTTTTGGGATCTGTGCTTGCCCAAAGACGCAATCTCTCACGGTGCGCATCCTCGGCAGAGCCTGTTCCCGAAAAGGCAAACGTCCGGCTCCTTGTCCCACACGGAAGGTGGCAGCCCTGAAAGCTGTTGCTGGTCTTCACCTTCCCCCTGCAGCCTATTCACAGGCACAACCGCACTGGGAATCTCTGCTTTCCCAGAGACACAATCCCTCACGGTGCGCATCCTCGGCAGAGCCTGTTCCCGAAAAGGCAAACGTCCGGCTCCTTGTCCCACACGGAAAGTGGCAGCCCTGAAAGCTGTTGCTGGTCTTCACCTTCCCCCTGCAGCCTATTCACAGGCACAACAGGTTTGGGGATCTGTGCTTGCCCAGAGAAGGAACATCTCACGGTGCGCATCCTCGGCAGAGCCTGTTCCCGAAAAGGCAAACGTCCGGCTCCTTGTCCCACACGGAAGGTGGCAGTCCTGAAAGCTGTTGCTGGTCTTCACCTTCCCCCTGCAGCCTATTCACAGGCACCACCGCACTGGGAATCTCTGCTTTCCCAAAGATGCAATCTCTCATGGTGCGCATCCTCGGCAGAGCCTGTTCCCGAAAAGGCAAACGTCCGGCTCCTTGTCCCACACGGAAGGTGGCAGCCCGGAAAGCTGTTGCTGGTCTTCACCTTCCCCGTGCAGCCTATTCACAGGCACAACAGGTTTTGGGATCTGTGCTTGCCCAGAGAAGGAACATCTCACAGTGCGCACCCTCGGCAGAGCCTGTTCCCGAAAAGGCAAACGTCCGGCTCCTTGTCCCACACGGAAGGTGGCAGCCCTGAAAGCTGTTGCTGGTCTTCACCTTCCCCCTGCAGCCTATTCACAGGCACAACAGGTTTGGGGATCTCTGCTTGCCCAGAGAAGGAACATCTCACGGTGCGCATCCTCGGCAGAGCCTGTTCCCGAAAAGGCAAACGTCCGGCTCCTTGTCCCACACGGAAGGTGGCAGCCCGGAAAGCTGTTGCTCGTCTTCACCTTCCCCCTGCAGCCTATTCACAGGCACAACAGGTTTTGGGATCTGTGCTTGCCCAAAGACGCAATCTCTCACGGTGCGCATCCTCGGCAGAGCCTGTTCCCGAAAAGGCAAACGTCCGGCTCCTTGTCCCACACGGAAGGTGGCAGCCCGGAAAGCTGTTGCTGGTCTTCACCTTCCCCCTGCAGCCTATTCACAGGCACAACCGCACTGGGAATCTCTGCTTTCCCAGAGACGCAATCTCTCACGGTGCGCATCCTCGGCAGAGCCTGTTCCCGAAAAGTCAAACGTCCGGCTCCTTGTCCCACATGGAAGGTGGCAGCCCTGAAAGCTGTTGCTGGTCTTCACCTTCCCCCTGCAGCCTATTCACAGGCACAACCGCACTGGGAATCTCTGCTTTCCCAGAGACACAATCCCTCACGGTGCGCATCCTCGGCAGAGCCTGTTCCCGAAAAGGCAAACGTCCGGCTCCTTGTCCCACACGGAAAGTGGCAGCCCTGAAAGCTGTTGCTGGTCTTCACCTTCCCCCTGCAGCCTATTCACAGGCACAACAGGTTTGGGGATCTGTGCTTGCCCAGAGAAGGAACATCTCACGGTGCGCATCCTCGGCAGAGCCTGTTCCCGAAAAGGCAAACGTCCGGCTCCTTGTCCCACACGGAAGGTGGCAGTCCTGAAAGCTGTTGCTGGTCTTCACCTTCCCCCTGCAGCCTATTCACAGGCACCACCGCACTGGGAATCTCTGCTTTCCCAAAGATGCAATCTCTCATGGTGCGCATCCTCGGCAGAGCCTGTTCCCGAAAAGGCAAACGTCCGGCTCCTTGTCCCACACGGAAGGTGGCAGCCCGGAAAGCTGTTGCTGGTCTTCACCTTCCCCGTGCAGCCTATTCACAGGCACAACAGGTTTTGGGATCTGTGCTTGCCCAGAGAAGGAACATCTCACAGTGCGCACCCTCGGCAGAGCCTGTTCCCGAAAAGGCAAACGTCCGGCTCCTTGTCCCACACGGAAGGTGGCAGCCCGGAAAGCTGTTGCTCGTCTTCACCTTCCCCCTGCAGCCTATTCACAGGCACAACAGGTTTTGGGATCTGTGCTTGCCCAAAGACGCAATCTCTCACGGTGCGCATCCTCGGCAGAGCCTGTTCCCGAAAAGGCAAACGTCCGGCTCCTTGTCCCACACGGAAGGTGGCAGCCCGGAAAGCTGTTGCTGGTCTTCACCTTCCCCCTGCAGCCTATTCACAGGCACCACCGCACTGGGAATCTCTGCTTTCCCAAAGATGCAATCTCTCATGGTGCGCATCCTCGGCAGAGCCTCTTCCCGAAAAGGCAAACGTCCGGCTCCTTGTCCCACACGGAAGGTGGCAGCCCTGAAAGCTGTTGCTGGTCTTCACCTTCCCCCTGCAGCCTATTCACAGGCACAACAGGTTTGGGGATCTGTGCTTGCCCAGAGAAGGAACATCTCACGGTGCGCACCCTCGGCAGAGCCTGTTCCCGAAAAGGCAAACGTCCGGCTCCTTGTCCCACACGGAAGGTGGCAGCCCGGAAAGCTGTTGCTGGTCTTCACCTTCCCCCTGCAGCCTATTCACAGGCACAACAGGTTTTGGGATCTGTGCTTGCCCAGAGAAGGAACATCTCACGGTGCGCATCCTCGGCAGAGCCTGTTCCCGAAAAGGCAAACGTCCGGCTCCTTGTCCCACACGGAAGGTGGCAGCCCGGAAAGCTGTTGCTGGTCTTCACCTTCCCCCTGCAGCCTACTCACAGGCACAACAGGTTTGGGGATCTGTGCTTGCCCAGAGAAGGAACATCTCACGGTGCGCATCCTCGGCAGAGCCTGTTCCCGAAAAGGCAAACGTCCGGCTCCTTGTCCCACACGGAAGGTGGCAGTCCTGAAAGCTGTTGCTGGTCTTCACCTTCCCCCTGCAGCCTATTCACAGGCACCACCGCACTGGGAATCTCTGCTTTCCCAAAGATGCAATCTCTCATGGTGCGCATCCTCGGCAGAGCCTGTTCCCGAAAAGGCAAACGTCCGGCTCCTTGTCCCACACGGAAGGTGGCAGCCCGGAAAGCTGTTGCTGGTCTTCACCTTCCCCGTGCAGCCTATTCACAGGCACAACAGGTTTTGGGATCTGTGCTTGCCCAGAGAAGGAACATCTCACAGTGCGCACCCTCGGCAGAGCCTGTTCCCGAAAAGGCAAACGTCCGGCTCCTTGTCCCACACGGAAGGTGGCAGCCCGGAAAGCTGTTGCTCGTCTTCACCTTCCCCCTGCAGCCTATTCACAGGCACAACAGGTTTTGGGATCTGTGCTTGCCCAAAGACGCAATCTCTCACGGTGCGCATCCTCGGCAGAGCCTGTTCCCGAAAAGGCAAACGTCCGGCTCCTTGTCCCACACGGAAGGTGGCAGCCCGGAAAGCTGTTGCTGGTCTTCACCTTCCCCCTGCAGCCTATTCACAGGCACCACCGCACTGGGAATCTCTGCTTTCCCAAAGATGCAATCTCTCATGGTGCGCATCCTCGGCAGAGCCTGTTCCCGAAAAGGCAAACGTCCGGCTCCTTGTCCCACACGGAAGGTGGCAGCCCTGAAAGCTGTTGCTGGTCTTCACCTTCCCCCTGCAGCCTATTCACAGGCACAACAGGTTTGGGGATCTGTGCTTGCCCAGAGAAGGAACATCTCACGGTGCGCACCCTCGGCAGAGCCTGTTCCCGAAAAGGCAAACGTCCGGCTCCTTGTCCCACACGGAAGGTGGCAGCCCGGAAAGCTGTTGCTGGTCTTCACCTTCCCCCTGCAGCCTATTCACAGGCACAACAGGTTTTGGGATCTGTGCTTGCCCAGAGAAGGAACATCTCACGGTGCGCATCCTCGGCAGAGCCTGTTCCCGAAAAGGCAAACGTCCGGCTCCTTGTCCCACACGGAAGGTGGCAGCCCGGAAAGCTGTTGCTGGTCTTCACCTTCCCCCTGCAGCCTACTCACAGGCACAACAGGTTTGGGGATCTGTGCTTGCCCAGAGAAGGAACATCTCACGGTGCGCATCCTCGGCAGAGCCTGTTCCCGAAAAGGCAAACGTCCGGCTCCTTGTCCCACACGGAAGGTGGCAGCCCGGAAAGCTGTTGCTGGTCTTCACCTTCCCCCTGCAGCCTATTCACAGGCACCACCGCACTGGGAATCTCTGCTTTCCCAAAAACGCAATCTCTGACGGTGCGCATCCTCGGCAGAGCCTGTTCCCGAAAAGGCAAACGTCCGGCTCCTTGTCCCACACGGAAGGTGGCAGCCCGGAAAGCTCTTGCTGGTCTTCACCTTCCCCCTGCAGCCTATTCACAGGCACAACCGCAGTGGGAATCTCTGCTTTCCCAAAGACACAATCTCTCACGGTGCGCATCCTCGGCAGAGCCTGTTCCCGAAAAGGCAAACGTCCGGCTCCTTGTCCCACACGGAAGGTGGCAGCCCGGAAAGCTCTTGCTGGTCTTCACCTTCCCCCTGCAGCCTATTCACAGGCACAACAGGTTTTGGGATCTGTGCTTGCCCAGAGAAGGAACATCTCACGGTGCGCATCCTCGGCAGAGCCTGTTCCCGAAAAGGCAAACGTCCGGCTCCTTGTCCCACACGGAAGGTGGCAGCCCGGAAAGCTGTTGCTGGTCTTCACCTTCCCCCTGCAGCCTATTCACAGGCACAACAGGTTTTGGGATCTGTGCTTGCCCAGAGAAGGAACATCTCACGGTGCGCATCCTCGGCAGAGCCTGTTCCCGAAAAGGCAAACGTCCGGCTCCTTGTCCCACACGGAAGGTGGCAGCCCTGAAAGCTGTTGCTCGTCTTCACCTTCCCCCTGCAGCCTATTCACAGGCACAACAGGTTTTGGGATCTGTGCTTGCCCAGAGAAGGAACATCTCACGGTGCGCATCCTCGGCAGAGCCTGTTCCCGAAAAGGCAAACGTCCGGCTCCTTGTCCCACACGGAAGGTGGCAGCCCTGAAAGCTGTTGCTGGTCTTCACCTTCCCCCTGCAGCCTATTCACAGGCACAACAGGTTTTGGGATCTGTGCTTGCCCAGAGAAGGAACATCTCACGGTGCGCACCCACGGCAGAGCCTGTTCCCGAAAAGGCAAACGTCTGGCTCCTTGTCCCACACGGAAGGTGGCAGCCCGGAAAGCTGTTGCTGGTCTTCACCTTCCCCCTGCAGCCTATTCACAGGCACAACAGGTTTTGGGATCTGTGCTTGCCCAGAGAAGGAACATCTCACGGTGCGCATCCTCGGCAGAGCCTGTTCCCGAAAAGGCAAACGTCCGGCTCCTTGTCCCACACGGAAGGTGGCAGTCCTGAAAGCTGTTGCTGGTCTTCACCTTCCCCCTGCAGCCTATTCACAGGCACCACCGCACTGGGAATCTCTGCTTTCCCAAAGATGCAATCTCTCACGGTGCGCATCCTCGGCAGAGCCTGTTCCCGAAAAGGCAAACATCCGGCTCCTTGTCCCACACGGAAGGTGGCAGCCCGGAAAGCTGGTGCTGGTCTTCACCTTCCCCCTGCAGCCTATTCACAGGCACAACAGGTTTTGGGATCTGTGCTTGCCCAGAGAAGGAACATCTCACGGTACGCATCCTCGGCAGAGCCTGTTCCCGAAAAGGCAAACGTCCGGCTCCTTGTCCCACACGGAAGGTGGCAGCCCGGAAAGCTGTTGCTGGTCTTCACCTTCCCCCTGCAGCCTATTCACAGGCACAACAGGTTTGGGGATCTCTGCTTGCCCAGAGAAGGAACATCTCACGGTGCGCATCCTCGGCAGAGCCTGTTCCCGAAAAGGCAAACGTCCGGCTCCTTGTCCCACACGGAAGGTGGCAGCCCTGAAAGCTGTTGCTGGTCTTCACCTTCCCCCTGCAGCCTATTCACAGGCACCACCGCACTGGGAATCTCTGCTTTCCCAAAGACGCAATCTCTCACGGTGCGCATCCTCGGCAGAGCCTGTTCCCGAAAAGGCAAACGTCCGGCTCCTTGTCCCACACGGAAGGTGGCAGCCCTGAAAGCTGCTGCTGGTCTTCACCTTCCCCCTGCAGCCTATTCACAGGCACCACCGCACTGGGTA
This sequence comes from Haliaeetus albicilla, assembly GCF_947461875.1. Taxonomy (NCBI): domain Eukaryota; kingdom Metazoa; phylum Chordata; class Aves; order Accipitriformes; family Accipitridae; genus Haliaeetus; species Haliaeetus albicilla. Next base: position 1,711,768 of record NW_027212473.1, on the reverse strand, counting down.
TCTCTGTTTTCCCAAAGATGCAATCTCTCATGGTGCGCATCCTCGGCAGAGCCTGTTCCCGAAAAGGCAAACGTCCGGCTCCTTGTCCCACACGGAAGGTGGCAGCCCGGAAAGCTGTTGCTGGTCTTCACCTTCCCCGTGCAGCCTAGTCACAGGCACAACAGGTTTTGGGATCTGTGCTTGCCCAGAGAAGGAACATCTCACGGTGCGCACCCTTGGCAGAGCCTGTTCCCGAAAAGGCAAACGTCCGGCTCCTTGTCCCACACGGAAGGTGGCAGCCCTGAAAGCTGTTGCTGGTCTTCACCTTCCCCCTGCAGCCTATTCACAGGCACAACAGGTTTGGGGATCTCTGCTTGCCCAGAGAAGGAACATCTCACGCTGCGCATCCTCGGCAGAGCCTGTTCCCGAAAAGGCAAACGTCCGGCTCCTTGTCCCACACGGAAGGTGGCAGCCCGGAAAGCTGTTGCTGGTCTTCACCTTCCCCCTGCAGCCTACTCACAGGCACAACAGGTTTGGGGATCTGTGCTTGCCCAGAGAAGGAACATCTCACGGTGCGCATCCTCGGCAGAGCCTGTTCCCGAAAAGGCAAACGTCCGGCTCCTTGTCCCACACAGAAGGTGGCAGCCCTGAAAGCTGTTGCTGGTCTTCACCTTCCCCCTGCAGCCTATTCACAGGCACCACCGCACTGGGAATCTCTGCTTTCCCAAAGACGCAATCTCTCACGGTGCGCACCCATGGCAGAGCCTGTTCCCGAAAAGGCAAACGTCCGGCTCCTTGTCCCACACGGAAGGTGGCAGCCCTGAAAGCTGTTGCTCGTCTTCACCTTCCCCCTGCAGCCTATTCACAGGCACAACAGGTTTTGGGATCTGTGCTTGCCCAGAGAAGGAACATCTCACGGTGCGCATCCTCGGCAGAGCCTGTTCCCGAAAAGGCAAACGTCCGGCTCCTTGTCCCACACGGAATGTGGCAGCCCTGAAAGCTGTTGCTCGTCTTCACCTTCCCCCTGCAGCCTATTCACAGGCACAACCGCAGTGGGAATCTCTGCTTTCCCAAAGACACAATCTCTCACGGTGCGCATCCTCGGCAGAGCCTGTTCCCGAAAAGGCAAACGTCCGGCTCCTTGTCCCACACGGAAGGTGGCAGCCCGGAAAGCTGTTGCTGGTCTTCACCTTCCCCCTGCAGCCTATTCACAGGCACAACAGGTTTTGGGATCTGTGCTTGCCCAAAGACGCAATCTCTCACGGTGCGCATCCTCGGCAGAGCCTGTTCCCGAAAAGGCAAACGTCCGGCTCCTTGTCCCACACGGAAGGTGGCAGCCCGGAAAGCTGTTGCTGGTCTTCACCTTCCCCCTGCAGCCTATTCACAGGCACCACCGCACTGGGAATCTCTGCTTTCCCAAAGACGCAATCTCTCACGGTGCGCATCCTCGGCAGAGCCTGTTCCCGAAAAGGCAAACGTCCGGCTCCTTGTCCCACACGGAAGGTGGCAGCCCGGAAAGCTGTTGCTGGTCTTCACCTTCCCCCTGCAGCCTAGTCACAGGCACAACAGGTTTTGGGATCTGTGCTTGCCCAGAGAAGGAACATCTCACGGTGCGCACCCTCGGCAGAGCCTGTTCCCGAAAAGGCAAACGTCCGGCTCCTTGTCCCACACGGAAGGTGGCAGCCCGGAAAGCTGTTGCTGGTCTTCACCTTCCCCCTGCAGCCTATTCACAGGCACAACAGGTTTTGGGATCTGTGCTTGCCCAGAGAAGGAACATCTCACGGTGCGCATCCTCGGCAGAGCCTGTTCCCGAAAAGGCAAACGTCCGGCTCCTTGTCCCACACGGAAGGTGGCAGCCCGGAAAGCTGTTGCTGGTCTTCACCTTCCCCCTGCAGCCTACTCACAGGCACAACAGGTTTGGGGATCTGTGCTTGCCCAGAGAAGGAACATCTCACGGTGCGCATCCTCGGCAGAGCCTGTTCCCGAAAAGGCAAACGTCCGGCTCCTTGTCCCACACGGAAGGTGGCAGCCCGGAAAGCTCTTGCTGGTCTTCACCTTCCCCCTGCAGCCTATTCACAGGCACAACCGCAGTGGGAATCTCTGCTTTCCCAAAGACACAATCTCTCACGGTGCGCATCCTCGGCAGAGCCTGTTCCCGAAAAGGCAAACGTCCGGCTCCTTGTCCCACACGGAAGGTGGCAGCCCGGAAAGCTGTTGCTGGTCTTCACCTTCCCCCTGCAGCCTATTCACAGGCACAACAGGTTTTGGGATCTGTGCTTGCCCAGAGAAGGAACATCTCACGGTGCGCATCCTCGGCAGAGCCTGTTCCCGAAAAGGCAAACGTCCGGCTCCTTGTCCCACACGGAAGGTGGCAGCCCGGAAAGCTGTTGCTGGTCTTCACCTTCCCCCTGCAGCCTATTCACAGGCACAACAGGTTTTGGGATCTGTGCTTGCCCAGAGAAGGAACATCTCACGGTGCGCATCCTCGGCAGAGCCTGTTCCCGAAAAGGCAAACGTCCGGCTCCTTGTCCCACACGGAATGTGGCAGCCCTGAAAGCTGTTGCTCGTCTTCACCTTCCCCCTGCAGCCTATTCACAGGCACAACAGGTTTTGGGATCTGTGCTTGCCCAGAGAAGGAACATCTCACGGTGCGCATCCTCGGCAGAGCCTGTTCCCGAAAAGGCAAACGTCCGGCTCCTTGTCCCACACGGAAGGTGGCAGCCCTGAAAGCTGTTGCTGGTCTTCACCTTCCCCCTGCAGCCTATTCACAGGCACAACAGGTTTTGGGATCTGTGCTTGCCCAGAGAAGGAACATCTCACGGTGCGCACCCACGGCAGAGCCTGTTCCCGAAAAGGCAAACGTCTGGCTCCTTGTCCCACACGGAAGGTGGCAGCCCGGAAAGCTGTTGCTGGTCTTCACCTTCCCCCTGCAGCCTATTCACAGGCACAACAGGTTTGGGGATCTGTGCTTGCCCAGAGAAGGAACATCTCACGGTGCGCATCCTCGGCAGAGCCTGTTCCCGAAAAGGCAAACGTCCGGCTCCTTGTCCCACACGGAAGGTGGCAGTCCTGAAAGCTGTTGCTGGTCTTCACCTTCCCCCTGCAGCCTATTCACAGGCACCACCGCACTGGGAATCTCTGCTTTCCCAAAGATGCAATCTCTCACGGTGCGCATCCTCGGCAGAGCCTGTTCCCGAAAAGGCAAACATCCGGCTCCTTGTCCCACACGGAAGGTGGCAGCCCGGAAAGCTGGTGCTGGTCTTCACCTTCCCCCTGCAGCCTATTCACAGGCACAACAGGTTTTGGGATCTGTGCTTGCCCAGAGAAGGAACATCTCACGGTACGCATCCTCGGCAGAGCCTGTTCCCGAAAAGGCAAACGTCCGGCTCCTTGTCCCACACGGAAGGTGGCAGCCCGGAAAGCTGTTGCTGGTCTTCACCTTCCCCCTGCAGCCTATTCACAGGCACAACAGGTTTGGGGATCTGTGCTTGCCCAGAGAAGGAACATCTCACGGTGCGCATCCTCGGCAGAGCCTGTTCCCGAAAAGGCAAACGTCCGGCTCCTTGTCCCACACGGAAGGTGGCAGCCCGGAAAGCTGTTGCTGGTCTTCACCTTCCCCCTGCAGCCTATTCACAGGCACCACCGCACTGGGAATCTCTGCTTTCCCAAAGACGCAATCTCTCACGGTGCGCATCCTCGGCAGAGCCTGTTCCCGAAAAGGCAAACGTCCGGCTCCTTGTCCCACACGGAAGGTGGCAGCCCTGAAAGCTGCTGCTGGTCTTCACCTTCCCCCTGCAGCCTATTCACAGGCACCACCGCACTGGGTATCTCTGTTTTCCCAAAGATGCAATCTCTCATGGTGCGCATCCTCGGCAGAGCCTGTTCCCGAAAAGGCAAACGTCCGGCTCCTTGTCCCACACGGAAGGTGGCAGCCCGGAAAGCTGTTGCTGGTCTTCACCTTCCCCGTGCAGCCTAGTCACAGGCACAACAGGTTTTGGGATCTGTGCTTGCCCAGAGAAGGAACATCTCACGGTGCGCACCCTTGGCAGAGCCTGTTCCCGAAAAGGCAAACGTCCGGCTCCTTGTCCCACACGGAAGGTGGCAGCCCTGAAAGCTGTTGCTGGTCTTCACCTTCCCCCTGCAGCCTATTCACAGGCACAACAGGTTTGGGGATCTCTGCTTGCCCAGAGAAGGAACATCTCACGGTGCACATCCTCGGCAGAGCCTGTTCCCGAAAAGGCAAACGTCCGGCTCCTTGTCCCACACGGAAGGTGGCAGCCCGGAAAGCTGTTGCTGGTCTTCACCTTCCCCCTGCAGCCTACTCACAGGCACAACAGGTTTTGGGATCTGTGCTTGCCCAGAGAAGGAACATCTCACGGTGCGCATCCTCGGCAGAGCCTGTTCCCGAAAAGGCAAACGTCCGGCTCCTTGTCCCACACAGAAGGTGGCAGCCCTGAAAGCTGTTGCTGGTCTTCACCTTCCCCCTGCAGCCTATTCACAGGCACCACCGCACTGGGAATCTCTGCTTTCCCAAAGACGCAATCTCTCACGGTGCGCATCCTCGGCAGAGCCTGTTCCCGAAAAGGCAAACGTCCGGCTCCTTGTCCCACACGGAAGGTGGCAGCCCTGAAAGCTGTTGCTCGTCTTCACCTTCCCCCTGCAGCCTATTCACAGGCACAACAGGTTTTGGGATCTGTGCTTGCCCAGAGAAGGAACATCTCACGGTGCGCATCCTCGGCAGAGCCTGTTCCCGAAAAGGCAAACGTCCGGCTCCTTGTCCCACACGGAATGTGGCAGCCCTGAAAGCTGTTGCTCGTCTTCACCTTCCCCCTGCAGCCTATTCACAGGCACAACCGCAGTGGGAATCTCTGCTTTCCCAAAGACACAATCTCTCACGGTGCGCATCCTCGGCAGAGCCTGTTCCCGAAAAGGCAAACGTCCGGCTCCTTGTCCCACACGGAAGGTGGCAGCCCGGAAAGCTGTTGCTGGTCTTCACCTTCCCCCTGCAGCCTATTCACAGGCACAACAGGTTTTGGGATCTGTGCTTGCCCAGATAAGGAACATCTCACGGTGCGCATCCTCGGCAGAGCCTGTTCCCGAAAAGGCAAACGTCCGGCTCCTTGTCCCACACGGAAGGTGGCAGCCCGGAAAGCTGTTGCTCGTCTTCACCTTCCCCCTGCAGCCTATTCACAGGCACAACAGGTTTTGGGATCTGTGCTTGCCCAGAGAAGGAACATCTCACGGTGCGCATCCTCGGCAGAGCCTGTTCCCGAAAAGGCAAACGTCCGGCTCCTTGTCCCACACGGAAGGTGGCAGCCCGGAAAGCTGTTGCTGGTCTTCACCTTCCCCCTGCAGCCTATTCACAGGCACAACAGGTTTTGGGATCTGTGCTTGCCCAGAGAAGGAACATCTCACGGTGCGCACCCACGGCAGAGCCTGTTCCCGAAAAGGCAAACGTCCGGCTCCTTGTCCCACACGGAAGGTGGCAGCCCGGAAAGCTGTTGCTGGTCTTCACCTTCCCCCTGCAGCCTATTCACAGGCACAACAGGTTTGGGGATCTGTGCTTGCCCAGAGAAGGAACATCTCACGGTGCGCATCCTCGGCAGAGCCTGTTCCCGAAAAGGCAAACGTCCGGCTCCTTGTCCCACACGGAAGGTGGCAGTCCTGAAAGCTGTTGCTGGTCTTCACCTTCCCCCTGCAGCCTATTCACAGGCACCACCGCACTGGGAATCTCTGCTTTCCCAAAGATGCAATCTCTCATGGTGCGCATCCTCGGCAGAGCCTGTTCCCGAAAAGGCAAACGTCCGGCTCCTTGTCCCACACGGAAGGTGGCAGCCCGGAAAGCTGTTGCTGGTCTTCACCTTCCCCGTGCAGCCTATTCACAGGCACAACAGGTTTTGGGATCTGTGCTTGCCCAGAGAAGGAACATCTCACGGTGCGCACCCTCGGCAGAGCCTGTTCCCGAAAAGGCAAACGTCCGGCTCCTTGTCCCACACGGAAGGTGGCAGCCCTGAAAGCTCTTGCTGGTCTTCACCTTCCCCCTGCAGCCTATTCACAGGCACAACAGGTTTTGGGATCTGTGCTTGCCCAGAGAAGGAACATCTCACGGTGCGCATCCTCGGCAGAGCCTGTTCCCGAAAAGGCAAACGTCCGGCTCCTTGTCCCACACGGAAGGTGGCAGCCCGGAAAGCTGTTGCTGGTCTTCACCTTCCCCCTGCAGCCTATTCACAGGCACCACCGCACTGGGAATCTCTGCTTTCCCAAAGACGCAATCTCTCACGGTGCGCATCCTCGGCAGAGCCTGTTCCCGAAAAGGCAAACGTCCGGCTCCTTGTCCCACACGGAAGGTGGCAGCCCGGAAAGCTGTTGCTGGTCTTCACCTTCCCCCTGCAGCCTATTCACAGGCACAACAGGTTTTGGGATCTGTGCTTGCCCAGAGAAGGAACATCTCACGGTGCGCATCCTCGGCAGAGCCTGTTCCCGAAAAGGCAAACGTCCGGCTCCTTGTCCCACACGGAAGGTGGCAGCCCGGAAAGCTGTTGCTGGTCTTCACCTTCCCCCTGCAGCCTATTCACAGGCACAACAGGTTTGGGGATCTGTGCTTGCCCAGAGAAGGAACATCTCACGGTGCGCATCCTCGGCAGAGCCTGTTCCCGAAAAGGCAAACGTCTGGCTCCTTGTCCCACACGGAAGGTGGCAGCCCGGAAAGCTGTTGCTGGTCTTCAACTTCCCCCTGCAGCCTATTCACAGGCACAACAGGTTTGGGGATCTGTGCTTGCCCAAAGACGCAATCTCTCACGGTGCGCATCCTCGGCAGAGCCTGTTCCCGAAAAGGCAAACGTCCGGCTCCTTGTCCCACACGGAAGGTGGCAGCCCGGAAAGCTGTTGCTGGTCTTCACCTTCCCCCTGCAGCCTATTCACAGGCACCACCGCACTGGGAATCTCTGCTTTCCCAAAGACGCAATCTCTCACGGTGCGCATCCTCGGCAGAGCCTGTTCCCGAAAAGGCAAACGTCCGGCTCCTTGTCCCACACGGAAGGTGGCAGCCCTGAAAGCTGTTGCTGGTCTTCACCTTCCCCCTGCAGCCTATTCACAGGCACAACAGGTTTGGGGATCTGTGCTTGCCCAGAGAAGGAACATCTCACGGTGCGCATCCTCGGCAGAGCCTGTTCCCGAAAAGGCAAACGTCCGGCTCCTTGTCCCACACGGAAGGTGGCAGCCCGGAAAGCTGTTGCTGGTCTTCACCTTCCCCCTGCAGCCTATTCACAGGCACCACCGCACTGGGAATCTCTGCTTTCCCAAAGATGCAATCTCTCACGGTGCGCATCCTCGGCAGAGCCTGTTCCCGAAAAGGCAAACGTCCGGCTCCTTGTCCCACACGGAAGGTGGCAGCCCCGAAAGCTGTTGCTGGTCTTCACCTTCCCCCTGCAGCCTATTCACAGGCACCACCGCACTGGGAATCTCTGCTTTCCCAAAGACGCAATCTCTCACGGTGCGCATCCTCGGCAGAGCCTGTTCCCGAAAAGGCAAACGTCCGGCTCCTTGTCCCACACGGAAGGTGGCAGCCCGGAAAGCTGGTGCTGGTCTTCACCTTCCCCCTGCAGCCTATTCACAGGCACAACAGGTTTTGGGATCTGTGCTTGCCCAGAGAAGGAACATCTCACGGTGCGCATCCTCGGCAGAGCCTGTTCCCGAAAAGGCAAACGTCCGGCTCCTTGTCCCACACGGAAGGTGGCAGCCCGGAAAGCTGTTGCTGGTCTTCACCTTCCCCCTGCAGCCTACTCACAGGCACAACAGGTTTTGGGATCTGTGCTTGCCCAGAGAAGGAACATCTCACGGTGCGCATCCTCGGCAGAGCCTGTTCCCGAAAAGGCAAACGTCCGGCTCCTTGTCCCACACGGAAGGTGGCAGCCCGGAAAGCTGTTGCTGGTCTTCACCTTCCCCCTGCAGCCTATTCACAGGCACAACAGGTTTTGGGATCTGTGCTTGCCCAAAGACGCAATCTCTTACGGTGCGCATCCTCGGCAGAGCCTGTTCCCGAAAAGGCAAACGTCCGGCTCCTTGTCCCACACGGAAGGTGGCAGCCCGGAAAGCTGTTGCTGGTCTTCACCTTCCCCCTGCAGCCTATTCACAGGCACCACCGCACTGGGAATCTCTGCTTTCCCAAAGACGCAATCTCTCACGGTGCGCATCCTCGGCAGAGCCTGTTCCCGAAAAGGCAAACGTCCGGCTCCTTGTCCCACACGGAAGGTGGCAGCCCTGAAAGCTGTTGCTGGTCTTCACCTTCCCCCTGCAGCCTATTCACAGGCACAACAGGTTTGGGGATCTGTGCTTGCCCAGAGAAGGAACATCTCACGGTGCGCATCCTCGGCAGAGCCTGTTCCCGAAAAGGCAAACGTCCGGCTCCTTGTCCCACACGGAAGGTGGCAGCCCGGAAAGCTGTTGCTGGTCTTCACCTTCCCCCTGCAGCCTATTCACAGGCACCACCGCACTGGGAATCTCTGCTTTCCCAAAGATGCAATCTCTCACGGTGCGCATCCTCGGCAGAGCCTGTTCCCGAAAAGGCAAACGTCCGGCTCCTTGTCCCACACGGAAGGTGGCAGCCCCGAAAGCTGTTGCTGGTCTTCACCTTCCCCCTGCAGCCTATTCACAGGCACCACCGCACTGGGAATCTCTGCTTTCCCAAAGACGCAATCTCTCACGGTGCGCATCCTCGGCAGAGCCTGTTCCCGAAAAGGCAAACGTCCGGCTCCTTGTCCCACACGGAAGGTGGCAGCCCGGAAAGCTGGTGCTGGTCTTCACCTTCCCCCTGCAGCCTATTCACAGGCACAACAGGTTTTGGGATCTGTGCTTGCCCAGAGAAGGAACATCTCACGGTGCGCATCCTCGGCAGAGCCTGTTCCCGAAAAGGCAAACGTCCGGCTCCTTGTCCCACACGGAAGGTGGCAGCCCTGAAAGCTGTTGCTGGTCTTCACCTTCCCCCTGCAGCCTATTCACAGGCACAACAGGTTTTGGGATCTGTGCTTGCCCAGAGAAGGAACATCTCACGGTGCGCATCCTCGGCAGAGCCTGTTCCCGAAAAGGCAAACGTCCGGCTCCTTGTCCCACACGGAAGGTGGCAGCCCGGAAAGCTGTTGCTGGTCTTCACCTTCCCCCTGCAGCCTATTCACAGGCACAACAGGTTTTGGGATCTGTGCTTGCCCAAAGACGCAATCTCTCACGGTGCGCATCCTCGGCAGAGCCTGTTCCCGAAAAGGCAAACGTCCGGCTCCTTGTCCCACACGGAAGGTGGCAGCCCGGAAAGCTCTTGCTGGTCTTCACCTTCCCCCTGCAGCCTATTCACAGGCACAACAGGTTTTGGGATCTGTGCTTGCCCAGAGAAGGAACATCTCACGGTGCGCATCCTCGGCAGAGCCTGTTCCCGAAAAGGCAAACGTCCGGCTCCTTGTCCCACACGGAAGGTGGCAGCCCGGAAAGCTGTTGCTGGTCTTCACCTTCCCCCTGCAGCCTACTCACAGGCACAACAGGTTTTGGGATCTGTGCTTGCCCAGAGAAGGAACATCTCACGGTGCGTATCCTCGGCAGAGCCTGTTCCCGAAAAGGCAAACGTCCGGCTCCTTGTCCCACACAGAAGGTGGCAGCCCTGAAAGCTGTTGCTGGTCTTCACCTTCCCCCTGCAGCCTATTCACAGGCACCACCGCACTGGGAATCTCTGCTTTCCCAAAGACGCAATCTCTCACGGTGCGCATCCTCGGCAGAGCCTGTTCCCGAAAAGGCAAACGTCCGGCTCCTTGTCCCACACGGAAGGTGGCAGCCCTGAAAGCTGTTGCTCGTCTTCACCTTCCCCCTGCAGCCTATTCACAGGCACAACAGGTTTTGGGATCTGTGCTTGCCCAGAGAAGGAACATCTCACGGTGCGCATCCTCGGCAGAGCCTGTTCCCGAAAAGGCAAACGTCCGGCTCCTTGTCCCACACGGAATGTGGCAGCCCTGAAAGCTGTTGCTCGTCTTCACCTTCCCCCTGCAGCCTATTCACAGGCACAACCGCAGTGGGAATCTCTGCTTTCCCAAAGACACAATCTCTCACGGTGCGCATCCTCGGCAGAGCCTGTTCCCGAAAAGGCAAACGTCCGGCTCCTTGTCCCACACGGAAGGTGGCAGCCCGGAAAGCTGGTGCTGGTCTTCACCTTCCCCCTGCAGCCTATTCACAGGCACAACAGGTTTTGGGATCTGTGCTTGCCCAGAGAAGGAACATCTCACGGTGCGCATCCTCGGCAGAGCCTGTTCCCGAAAAGGCAAACGTCCGGCTCCTTGTCCCACACGGAAGGTGGCAGCCCTGAAAGCTGTTGCTCGTCTTCACCTTCCCCCTGCAGCCTATTCACAGGCACAACAGGTTTTGGGATCTGTGCTTGCCCAGAGAAGGAACATCTCACGGTGCGCACCCACGGCAGAGCCTGTTCCCGAAAAGGCAAACGTCTGGCTCCTTGTCCCACACGGAAGGTGGCAGCCCGGAAAGCTGTTGCTGGTCTTCAACTTCCCCCTGCAGCCTATTCACAGGCACAACAGGTTTTGGGATCTGTGCTTGCCCAGAGAAGGAACATCTCACGGTGCGCATCCTCGGCAGAGCCTGTTCCCGAAAAGGCAAACGTCCGGCTCCTTGTCCCACACGGAAGGTGGCAGTCCTGAAAGCTGTTGCTGGTCTTCACCTTCCCCCTGCAGCCTATTCACAGGCACCACCGCAGTGGGAATCTCTGCTTTCCCAAAGATGCAATCTCTCATGGTGCGCATCCTCGGCAGAGCCTGTTCCCGAAAAGGCAAACGTCCGGCTCCTTGTCCCACACGGAAGGTGGCAGCCCGGAAAGCTGTTGCTGGTCTTCACCTTCCCCGTGCAGCCTATTCACAGGCACAACAGGTTTTGGGATCTGTGCTTGCCCAGAGAAGGAACATCTCACGGTGCGCACCCTCGACATAGCCTGTTCCCGAAAAGGCAAACGTCCGGCTCCTTGTTCCATACGGAAGGTGGCAGCCCGGAAAGCTGTTGCTGGTCTTCACCTTCCCCCTGCAGCCTATTCACAGGCACAACAGGTTTTGGGATCTGTGCTTGCCCAGAGAAGGAACATCTCACGGTGCGCACCCTCGGCAGAGCCTGTTCCCGAAAAGGCAAACGTCCGGCTCCTTGTCCCACACAGAAGGAGGCAGCCCGGAATGCTGTTGCTGGTCTTCACCTTCCCCCTGCAGCCTATTCACAGGCACCACCGCACTGGGAATCTCTGCTTTCCCAAAGACGCAATCTCTCACGGTGCGCATCCTCGGCAGAGCCTGTTCCCGAAAAGGCAAACGTCCGGCTCCTTGTCCCACACGGAAGGTGGCAGCCCGGAAAGCTGGTGCTGGTCTTCACCTTCCCCCTGCAGCCTATTCACAGGCACAACAGGTTTGGGGATCTGTGCTTGCCCAGAGAAGGAACATCTCACGGTGCGCATCCTCGGCAGAGCCTGTTCCCGAAAAGGCAAACGTCCGGCTCCTTGTCCCACACGGAAGGTGGCAGCCCGGAAAGCTGTTGCTGGTCTTCACCTTCCCCCTGCAGCCTATTCACAGGCACCACCGCACTGGGAATCTCTGCTTTCCCAAAGACGCAATCTCTCACGGTGCGCATCCTCGGCAGAGCCTGTTCCCGAAAAGGCAAACGTCTGGCTCCTTGTCCCACACGGAAGGTGGCAGCCCTGAAAGCTGTTGCTGGTCTTCACCTTCCCCCTGCAGCCTATTCACAGGCACAACAGGTTTGGGCATCTGTGCTTGCCCAAAGACGCAATCTCTCACGGTGCGCATCCTCGGCAGAGCCTGTTCCCGAAAAGGCAAACGTCCGGCTCCTTTTCCCATACGGAAGGTGGCAGCCCGGAAAGCTCTTGCTGGTCTTCACCTTCCCCCTGCAGCCTATTCACAGGCACCACCGCACTGGGAATCTCTGCTTTCCCAAAGACGCAATCTCTCACGGTGCGCACCCTCGGCAGAGCCTGTTCCCGAAAAGGCAAACGTCCGGCTCCTTGTCCCACACGGAAGGTGGCAGCCCTGAAAGCTGTTGCTGGTCTTCACCTTCCCCCTGCAGCCTATTCACAGGCACAACAGGTTTGGGGATCTGTGCTTGCCCAGAGAAGGAACATCTCACGGTGCGCATCCTCGGCAGAGCCTGTTCCCGAAAAGGCAAACGTCCGGCTCCTTGTCCCACACGGAAGGTGGCAGCCCTGAAAGCTGTTGCTCGTCTTCACCTTCCCCCTGCAGCCTATTCACAGGCACAACAGGTTTTGGGATCTGTGCTTGCGCAGAGAAGGAACATCTCACGGTGCGCATCCTCGGCAGAGCCTGTTCCCGAAAAGGCAAACGTCCGGCTCCTTGTCCCACACGGAAGGTGGCAGCCCTGAAAGCTGTTGCTGGTCTTCACCTTCCCCCTGCAGCCTATTCACAGGCACAACAGGTTTTGGGATCTGTGCTTGCCCAGAGAAGGAACATCTCACGGTGCGCATCCTCGGCAGAGCCTGTTCCCGAAAAGGCAAACGTCCGGCTCCTTGTCCCACACGGAAGGGGGCAGCCCGGAAAGCTGTTGCTGGTCTTCACCTTCCCCCTGCAGCCTATTCACAGGCACAACAGGTTTTGGGATCTGTGCTTGCCCAGAGAAGGAACATCTCACGGTGCGCATCCTCGGCAGAGCCTGTTCCCGAACAGGCAAACGTCCGGCTCCTTGTCCCACACGGAAGGTGGCAGCCCGGAAAGCTGTTGCTGGTCTTCACCTTCCCCCTGCAGCCTATTCACAGGCACAACAGGTTTTGGGATCTGTGCTTGCCCAAAGATGCAATCTCTCACGGTGCGCATCCTCGGCAGAGCCTGTTCCCGAAAAGGCAAACGTCCGGCTCCTTGTCCCACACGGAAGGTGGCAGCCCGGAAAGCTGTTGCTGGTCTTCACCTTCCCCCTGCAGCCTATTCACAGGCACCACTGCACTGGGAATCTCTGCTTTCCCAAAGACGCAATCTCTCACGGTGCGCATCCTCGGCAGAGCCTGTTCCCGAAAAGGCAAACGTCCGGCTCCTTGTCCCACACGGAAGGTGGCAGCCCGGAAAGCTGGTGCTGGTCTTCACCTTCCCCCTGCAGCCTATTCACAGGCACAACAGGTTTGGGGATCTGTGCTTGCCCAGAGAAGGAACATCTCACGGTGCGCATCCTCGGCAGAGCCTGTTCCCGAAAAGGCAAACGTCCGGCTCCTTGTCCCACACGGAAGGTGGCAGCCCGGAAAGCTGTTGCTGGTCTTCACCTTCCCCCTGCAGCCTATTCACAGGCACCACCGCACTGGGAATCTCTGCTTTCCCAAAGATGCAATCTCTCACGGTGCGCATCCTCGGCAGAGCCTGTTCCCGAAAAGGCAAACGTCCGGCTCCTTGTCCCACACGGAAGGTGGCAGCCCCGAAAGCTGTTGCTGGTCTTCACCTTCCCCCTGCAGCCTATTCACAGGCACCACCGCACTGGGAATCTCTGCTTTCCCAAAGACGCAATCTCTCACGGTGCGCATCCTCGGCAGAGCCTGTTCCCGAAAAGGCAAACGTCCGGCTCCTTGTCCCACACGGAAGGTGGCAGCCCGGAAAGCTGGTGCTGGTCTTCACCTTCCCCCTGCAGCCTATTCACAGGCACAACAGGTTTTGGGATCTGTGCTTGCCCAGAGAAGGAACATCTCACGGTGCGCATCCTCGGCAGAGCCTGTTCCCGAAAAGGCAAACGTCCGGCTCCTTGTCCCACACGGAAGGTGGCAGCCCGGAAAGCTGTTGCTGGTCTTCACCTTCCCCCTGCAGCCTACTCACAGGCACAACAGGTTTTGGGATCTGTGCTTGCCCAGAGAAGGAACATCTCACGGTGCGCATCCTCGGCAGAGCCTGTTCCCGAAAAGGCAAACGTCCGGCTCCTTGTCCCACACGGAAGGTGGCAGCCCGGAAAGCTGTTGCTGGTCTTCACCTTCCCCCTGCAGCCTATTCACAGGCACAACAGGTTTTGGGATCTGTGCTTGCCCAAAGACGCAATCTCTTACGGTGCGCATCCTCGGCAGAGCCTGTTCCCGAAAAGGCAAACGTCCGGCTCCTTGTCCCACACGGAAGGTGGCAGCCCGGAAAGCTGTTGCTGGTCTTCACCTTCCCCCTGCAGCCTATTCACAGGCACCACCGCACTGGGAATCTCTGCTTTCCCAAAGACGCAATCTCTCACGGTGCGCATCCTCGGCAGAGCCTGTTCCCGAAAAGGCAAACGTCCGGCTCCTTGTCCCACACGGAAGGTGGCAGCCCCGAAAGCTGTTGCTGGTCTTCACCTTCCCCCTGCAGCCTATTCACAGGCACCACCGCACTGGGAATCTCTGCTTTCCCAAAGACGCAATCTCTCACGGTGCGCATCCTCGGCAGAGCCTGTTCCCGAAAAGGCAAACGTCCGGCTCCTTGTCCCACACGGAAGGTGGCAGCCCGGAAAGCTGGTGCTGGTCTTCACCTTCCCCCTGCAGCCTATTCACAGGCACAACAGGTTTGGGGATCTGTGCTTGCCCAGAGAAGGAACATCTCACGGTGCGCATCCTCGGCAGAGCCTGTTCCCGAAAAGGCAAACGTCCGGCTCCTTGTCCCACACGGAAGGTGGCAGCCCTGAAAGCTGTTGCTGGTCTTCACCTTCCCCCTGCAGCCTAGTCACAGGCACAACAGGTTTGGGGATCTGTGCTTGCCCAGAGAAGGAACATCTCACGGTGCGCATCCTCGGCAGAGCCTGTTCCCGAAAAGGCAAACGTCCGGCTCCTTGTCCCACACGGAAGGTGGCAGCCCGGAAAGCTGTTGCTGGTCTTCACCTTCCCCCTGCAGCCTATTCACAGGCACAACAGGTTTTGGGATCTGTGCTTGCCCAAAGACGCAATCTCTCACGGTGCGCATCCTCGGCAGAGCCTGTTCCCGAAAAGGCAAACGTCCGGCTCCTTGTCCCACACGGAAGGTGGCAGCCCGGAAAGCTCTTGCTGGTCTTCACCTTCCCCCTGCAGCCTATTCACAGGCACAACAGGTTTTGGGATCTGTGCTTGCCCAGAGAAGGAACATCTCACGGTGCGCATCCTCGGCAGAGCCTGTTCCCGAAAAGGCAAACGTCCGGCTCCTTGTCCCACACGGAAGGTGGCAGCCCGGAAAGCTGTTGCTGGTCTTCACCTTCCCCCTGCAGCCTACTCACAGGCACAACAGGTTTTGGGATCTGTGCTTGCCCAGAGAAGGAACATCTCACGGTGCGTATCCTCGGCAGAGCCTGTTCCCGAAAAGGCAAACGTCCGGCTCCTTGTCCCACACAGAAGGTGGCAGCCCTGAAAGCTGTTGCTGGTCTTCACCTTCCCCCTGCAGCCTATTCACAGGCACCACCGCACTGGGAATCTCTGCTTTCCCAAAGACGCAATCTCTCACGGTGCGCATCCTCGGCAGAGCCTGTTCCCGAAAAGGCAAACGTCCGGCTCCTTGTCCCACACGGAAGGTGGCAGCCCTGAAAGCTGTTGCTCGTCTTCACCTTCCCCCTGCAGCCTATTCACAGGCACAACAGGTTTTGGGATCTGTGCTTGCCCAGAGAAGGAACATCTCACGGTGCGCATCCTCGGCAGAGCCTGTTCCCGAAAAGGCAAACGTCCGGCTCCTTGTCCCACACGGAATGTGGCAGCCCTGAAAGCTGTTGCTCGTCTTCACCTTCCCCCTGCAGCCTATTCACAGGCACAACCGCAGTGGGAATCTCTGCTTTCCCAAAGACACAATCTCTCACGGTGCGCATCCTCGGCAGAGCCTGTTCCCGAAAAGGCAAACGTCCGGCTCCTTGTCCCACACGGAAGGTGGCAGCCCGGAAAGCTGGTGCTGGTCTTCACCTTCCCCCTGCAGCCTATTCACAGGCACAACAGGTTTTGGGATCTGTGCTTGCCCAGAGAAGGAACATCTCACGGTGCGCATCCTCGGCAGAGCCTGTTCCCGAAAAGGCAAACGTCCGGCTCCTTGTCCCACACGGAAGGTGGCAGCCCTGAAAGCTGTTGCTCGTCTTCACCTTCCCCCTGCAGCCTATTCACAGGCACAACAGGTTTTGGGATCTGTGCTTGCCCAGAGAAGGAACATCTCACGGTGCGCACCCACGGCAGAGCCTGTTCCCGAAAAGGCAAACGTCTGGCTCCTTGTCCCACACGGAAGGTGGCAGCCCGGAAAGCTGTTGCTGGTCTTCAACTTCCCCCTGCAGCCTATTCACAGGCACAACAGGTTTTGGGATCTGTGCTTGCCCAGAGAAGGAACATCTCACGGTGCGCATCCTCGGCAGAGCCTGTTCCCGAAAAGGCAAACGTCCGGCTCCTTGTCCCACACGGAAGGTGGCAGTCCTGAAAGCTGTTGCTGGTCTTCACCTTCCCCCTGCAGCCTATTCACAGGCACCACCGCAGTGGGAATCTCTGCTTTCCCAAAGATGCAATCTCTCATGGTGCGCATCCTCGGCAGAGCCTGTTCCCGAAAAGGCAAACGTCCGGCTCCTTGTCCCACACGGAAGGTGGCAGCCCGGAAAGCTGTTGCTGGTCTTCACCTTCCCCGTGCAGCCTATTCACAGGCACAACAGGTTTTGGGATCTGTGCTTGCCCAGAGAAGGAACATCTCACGGTGCGCACCCTCGGCATAGCCTGTTCCCGAAAAGGCAAACGTCCGGCTCCTTGTTCCATACGGAAGGTGGCAGCCCGGAAAGCTGTTGCTGGTCTTCACCTTCCCCCTGCAGCCTATTCACAGGCACAACAGGTTTTGGGATCTGTGCTTGCCCAGAGAAGGAACATCTCACGGTGCGCACCCTCGGCAGAGCCTGTTCCCGAAAAGGCAAACGTCCGGCTCCTTGTCCCACACAGAAGGAGGCAGCCCGGAATGCTGTTGCTGGTCTTCACCTTCCCCCTGCAGCCTATTCACAGGCACCACCGCACTGGGAATCTCTGCTTTCCCAAAGACGCAATCTCTCACGGTGCGCATCCTCGGCAGAGCCTGTTCCCGAAAAGGCAAACGTCCGGCTCCTTGTCCCACACGGAAGGTGGCAGCCCTGAAAGCTGCTGCTGGTCTTCACCTTCCCCCTGCAGCCTATTCACAGGCACAACAGGTTTGGGGATCTGTGCTTGCCCAGAGAAGGAACATCTCACGGTGCGCATCCTCGGCAGAGCCTGTTCCCGAAAAGGCAAACGTCCGGCTCCTTGTCCCACACGGAAGGTGGCAGCCCTGAAAGCTGTTGCTGGTCTTCACCTTCCCCCTGCAGCCTAGTCACAGGCACCACCGCACTGGGAATCTCTGCTTTCCCAAAGACGCAATCTCTCACGGTGCGCATCCTCGGCAGAGCCTGTTCCCGAAAAGGCAAACGTCTGGCTCCTTGTCCCACACGGAAGGTGGCAGCCCTGAAAGCTGTTGCTGGTCTTCACCTTCCCCCTGCAGCCTATTCACAGGCACAACAGGTTTGGGCATCTGTGCTTGCCCAAAGACGCAATCTCTCACGGTGCGCATCCTCGGCAGAGCCTGTTCCCGAAAAGGCAAACGTCCGGCTCCTTGTCCCATACGGAAGGTGGCAGCCCGGAAAGCTCTTGCTGGTCTTCACCTTCCCCCTGCAGCCTATTCACAGGCACCACCGCACTGGGAATCTCTGCTTTCCCAAAGACGCAATCTCTCACGGTGCGCACCCTCGGCAGAGCCTGTTCCCGAAAAGGCAAACGTCCGGCTCCTTGTCCCACACGGAAGGTGGCAGCCCTGAAAGCTGTTGCTGGTCTTCACCTTCCCCCTGCAGCCTATTCACAGGCACAACAGGTTTGGGGATCTGTGCTTGCCCAGAGAAGGAACATCTCACGGTGCGCATCCTCGGCAGAGCCTGTTCCCGAAAAGGCAAACGTCCGGCTCCTTGTCCCACACGGAAGGTGGCAGCCCTGAAAGCTGTTGCTCGTCTTCACCTTCCCCCTGCAGCCTATTCACAGGCACAACAGGTTTTGGGATCTGTGCTTGCGCAGAGAAGGAACATCTCACGGTGCGCATCCTCGGCAGAGCCTGTTCCCGAAAAGGCAAACGTCCGGCTCCTTGTCCCACACGGAAGGTGGCAGCCCTGAAAGCTGTTGCTGGTCTTCACCTTCCCCCTGCAGCCTATTCACAGGCACAACAGGTTTTGGGATCTGTGCTTGCCCAGAGAAGGAACATCTCACGGTGCGCATCCTCGGCAGAGCCTGTTCCCGAAAAGGCAAACGTCCGGCTCCTTGTCCCACACGGAAGGGGGCAGCCCGGAAAGCTGTTGCTGGTCTTCACCTTCCCCCTGCAGCCTATTCACAGGCACAACAGGTTTTGGGATCTGTGCTTGCCCAGAGAAGGAACATCTCACGGTGCGCATCCTCGGCAGAGCCTGTTCCCGAACAGGCAAACGTCCGGCTCCTTGTCCCACACGGAAGGTGGCAGCCCGGAAAGCTGTTGCTGGTCTTCACCTTCCCCCTGCAGCCTATTCACAGGCACAACAGGTTTTGGGATCTGTGCTTGCCCAAAGATGCAATCTCTCACGGTGCGCATCCTCGGCAGAGCCTGTTCCCGAAAAGGCAAACGTCCGGCTCCTTGTCCCACACGGAAGGTGGCAGCCCGGAAAGCTGTTGCTGGTCTTCACCTTCCCCCTGCAGCCTATTCACAGGCACCACTGCACTGGGAATCTCTGCTTTCCCAAAGACGCAATCTCTCACGGTGCGCATCCTCGGCAGAGCCTGTTCCCGAAAAGGCAAACGTCCGGCTCCTTGTCCCACACGGAAGGTGGCAGCCCGGAAAGCTGGTGCTGGTCTTCACCTTCCCCCTGCAGCCTATTCACAGGCACAACAGGTTTTGGGATCTGTGCTTGCCCAGAGAAGGAACATCTCACGGTGCGCATCCTCGGCAGAGCCTGTTCCCGAAAAGGCAAACGTCCGGCTCCTTGTCCCACACGGAAGGTGGCAGCCCGGAAAGCTGGTGCTGGTCTTCACCTTCCTCCTGCAGCCTATTCACAGGCACCACCACACTGGGAATCTCTGCTTTCCCAAAGATGCAATCTCTCATGGTGCGCATCCTCGGCAGAGCCTGTTCCCGAAAAGGCAAACGTCCGGCTCCTTGTCCCACACGGAAGGTGGCAGCCCGGAAAGCTGTTGCTGGTCTTCACCTTCCCCCTGCAGCCTATTCACAGGCACCACCGCACTGGGAATCTCTGCTTTCCCAAAGACGCAATCTCTCACGGTGCGCATCCTCGGCAGAGCCTGTTCCCGAAAAGGCAAACGTCCGGCTCCTTGTCCCACACGGAAGGTGGCAGCCCGGAAAGCTGTTGCTGGTCTTCACCTTCCCCGTGCAGCCTATTCACAGGCACAACAGGTTTTGGGATCTGTGCTTGCCCAGAGAAGGAACATCTCACGGTGCGCATCCTCGGCAGAGCCTGTTCCCGAAAAGGCAAACGTCCGGCTCCTTGTCCCACACGGAAGGTGGCAGCCCGGAAAGCTGTTGCTGGTCTTCACCTTCCCCCTGCAGCCTACTCACAGGCACAACAGGTTTTGGGATCTGTGCTTGCCCAGAGAAGGAACATCTCACGGTGCGCATCCTCGGCAGAGCCTGTTCCCGAAAAGGCAAACGTCCGGCTCCTTGTCCCACACGGAAGGTGGCAGCCCGGAAAGCTGGTGCTGGTCTTCACCTTCCCCCTGCAGCCTATTTACAGGCACAACCGCAGTGGGAATCTCTGCTTTCCGAAAGACACAATCTCTCACGGTGCGCATCCTCGGCAGAGCCTGTTCCCGAAAAGGCAAACGTCCGGCTCCTTGTCCCACACGGAAGGTGGCAGCCCTGAAAGCTGTTGCTGGTCTTCACCTTCCCCCTGCAGCCTAGTCACAGGCACAACAGGTTTTGGGATCTGTGCTTGCCCAGAGAAGGAACATCTCACGGTGCGCATCCTCGGCAGAGCCTGTTCCCGAAAAGGCAAACGTCCGGCTCCTTGTCCCACACGGAAGGTGGCAGCCCGGAAAGCTGTTGCTGGTCTTCACCTTCCCCCTGCAGCCTATTCACAGGCACAACCGCAGTGGGAATCTCTGCTTTCCCAAAGACACAATCTCTCACGGTGCGCATCCTCGGCAGAGCCTGTTCCCGAAAAGGCAAACGTCCGGCTCCTTGTCCCACACGGAAGGTGGCAGCCCTGAAAGCTGTTGCTGGTCTTCACCTTCCCCCTGCAGCCTATTCACAGGCACAACAGGTTTTGGGATCTGTGCTTGCCCAGAGAAGGAACATCTCACGGTGCGCATCCTCGGCAGAGCCTGTTCCCGAAAAGGCAAACGTCCGGCTCCTTGTCCCACACGGAAGGTGGCAGCCCGGAAAGCTGTTGCTGGTCTTCACCTTCCCCCTGCAGCCTATTCACAGGCACAACAGGTTTGGGGATCTGTGCTTGCCCAGAGAAGGAACATCTCACGGTGCGCATCCTCGGCAGAGCCTGTTCCCGAAAAGGCAAACGTCCGGCTCCTTGTCCCACACGGAAGGTGGCAGCCCTGAAAGCTGTTGCTGGTCTTCACCTTCCCCCTGCAGCCTATTCACAGGCACAACAGGTTTGGGGATCTGTGCTTGCCCAGAGAAGGAACATCTCACGGTGCGCATCCTCGGCAGAGCCTGTTCCCGAAAAGGCAAACGTCCGGCTCCTTGTCCCACATGGAAGGTGGCAGCCCTGAAAGCTGTTGCTGGTCTTCACCTTCCCCCTGCAGCCTATTCACAGGCACAACAGGTTTTGGGATCTGTGCTTGCCCAGAGAAGGAACATCTCACGGTGCGCATCCTCGGCAGAGCCTGTTCCCGAAAAGGCAAACGTCCGGCTCCTTGTCCCACACGGAAGGTGGCAGCCCGGAAAGCTGTTGCTCGTCTTCACCTTCCCCGTGCAGCCTATTCACAGGCACAACAGGTTTTGGGATCTGTGCTTGCCCAGAGAAGGAACATCTCACGGTGCGCATCCTCGGCAGAGCCTGTTCCCGAAAAGGCAAACGTCCGGCTCCTTGTCCCACACGGAAGGTGGCAGCCCGGAAAGCTGGTGCTGGTCTTCACCTTCCCCCTGCAGCCTATTCACAGGCACAACCGCAGTGGGAATCTCTGCTTTCCCAAAGACACAATCTCTCATGTTGCGCATCCTCGGCAGAGCCTGTTCCCGAAAAGGCAAACGTCCGGCTCCTTGTCCCACACGGAAGGTGGCAGCCCTGAAAGCTGTTGCTGGTCTTCACCTTCCCCCTGCAGCCTATTCACAGGCACCACCGCACTGGGAATCTCTGCTTTCCCAAAGACGCAATCTCTCACGGTGCGCATCCTCGGCAGAGCCTGTTCCCGAAAAGGCAAACGTCCGGCTCCTTGTCCCACATGGAAGGTGGCAGCCCGGAAAGCTGTTGCTGGTCTTCACCTTCCCCCTGCAGCCTAGTCACAGGCACAACAGGTTTGGGGATCTGTGCTTGCCCAGAGAAGGAACATCTCACGGTGCGCATCCTCGGCAGAGCCTGTTCCCGAAAAGGCAAACGTCCGGCTCCTTGTCCCACACGGAAGGTGGCAGCCCGGAAAGCTGTTGCTGGTCTTCACCTTCCCCCTGCAGCCTATTCACAGGCACAACAGGTTTGGGGATCTGTGCTTGCCCAGAGAAGGAACATCTCACGGTGCGCATCCTCGGCAGAGCCTGTTCCCGAAAAGGCAAACGTCCGGCTCCTTGTCCCACACGGAAGGTGGCAGCCCTGAAAGCTGTTGCTGGTCTTCACCTTCCCCCTGCAGCCTATTCACAGGCACAACAGGTTTGGGGATCTGTGCTTGCCCAGAGAAGGAACATCTCACGGTGCGCATCCTCGGCAGAGCCTGTTCCCGAAAAGGCAAACGTCCGGCTCCTTGTCCCACATGGAAGGTGGCAGCCCTGAAAGCTGTTGCTGGTCTTCACCTTCCCCCTGCAGCCTATTCACAGGCACAACAGGTTTTGGGATCTGTGCTTGCCCAGAGAAGGAACATCTCACGGTGCGCATCCTCGGCAGAGCCTGTTCCCGAAAAGGCAAACGTCCGGCTCCTTGTCCCACACGGAAGGTGGCAGCCCGGAAACCTGTTGCTGGTCTTCACCTTCCCCCTGCAGCCTATTCACAGGCACAACAGGTTTTGGGATCTGTGCTTGCCCAGAGAAGGAACATCTCACGGTGCGCATCCTCGGCAGAGCCTGTTCCCGAAAAGGCAAACGTCCGGCTCCTTGTCCCACACGGAAGGTGGCAGCCCGGAAAGCTGGTGCTGGTCTTCACCTTCCCCCTGCAGCCTATTCACAGGCACAACCGCAGTGGGAATCTCTGCTTTCCCAAAGACACAATCTCTCATGGTGCGCATCCTCGGCAGAGCCTGTTCCCGAAAAGGCAAACGTCCGGCTCCTTGTCCCACACGGAAGGTGGCAGCCCGGAAAGCTGTTGCTGGTCTTCACCTTCCCCCTGCAGCCTATTCACAGGCACAACAGGTTTGGGGATCTGTGCTTGCCCAGAGAAGGAACATCTCACGGTGCGCATCCTCGGCAGAGCCTGTTCCCGAAAAGGCAAACGTCCGGCTCCTTGTCCCACACGGAAGGTGGCAGCCCGGAAAGCTGTTGCTGGTCTTCACCTTCCCCCTGCAGCCTATTCACAGGCACAACAGGTTTTGGGATCTGTGCTTGCCCAGAGAAGGAACATCTCACGGTGTGCATCCTCGGCAGAGCCTGTTCCCGAAAAGGCAAACGTCCGGCTCCTTGTCCCACACGGAAGGTGGCAGCCCGGAAAGCTGGTGCTGGTCTTCACCTTCCCCCTGCAGCCTATTCACAGGCACAACAGGTTTGGGGATCTGTGCTTGCCCAGAGAAGGAACATCTCACGGTGCGCATCCTCGGCAGAGCCTGTTCCCGAAAAGGCAAACGTCCGGCTCCTTGTCCCACACGGAAGGTGGCAGCCCTGAAAGCTGTTGCTGGTCTTCACCTTCCCCCTGCAGCCTATTCACAGGCACCACCGCACTGGGAATCTCTGCTTTCCCAAAGACGCAATCTCTCATGGTGCGCATCCTCGGCAGAGCCTGTTCCCGAAAAGGCAAACGTCCGGCTCCTTGTCCCACACGGAAGGTGGCAGCCCGGAAAGCTGTTGCTGGTCTTCACCTTCCCCCTGCAGCCTAGTCACAGGCACAACAGGTTTTGGGATCTGTGCTTGCCCAGAGAAGGAACATCTCACGGTGCGCATCCTCGGCAGAGCCTGTTCCCGAAAAGGCAAACGTCCGGCTCCTTGTCCCACACGGAAGGGGGCAGCCCGGAAAGCTGTTGCTGGTCTTCACCTTCCCCCTGCAGCCTATTTACAGGCACAACCGCAGTGGGAATCTCTGCTTTCCCAAAGACACAATCTCTCACGGTGCGCATCCTCGGCAGAGCCTGTTCCCGAAAAGGCAAACGTCCGGCTCCTTGTCCCACACGGAAGGTGGCAGCCCGGAAAGCTGTTGCTGGTCTTCACCTTCCCCCTGCAGCCTATTCACAGGCACAACAGGTTTTGGGATCTGTGCTTGCCCAAAGACACAATCTCTCACGGTGCGCATCCTCGGCAGAGCCTGTTCCCGAAAAGGCAAACGTCCGGCTCCTTGTCCCACACGGAAGGTGGCAGCCCTGAAAGCTCTTGCTGGTCTTCACCTTCCCCCTGCAGCCTATTCACAGGCACAACCGCACTGGGAATCTCTGCTTTCCCAAAGACGCAATCTCTCACGGTGTGCATCCTCGGCAGAGCCTGTTCCCGAAAAGGCAAACGTCCGGCTCCTTGTCCCACACGGAAGGTGGCAGCCCTGAAAGCTGTTGCTGGTCTTCACCTTCCCCCTGCAGCCTATTCACAGGCACAACAGGTTTTGGGATCTGTGCTTGCCCAAAGACGCAATCTCTCACGGTGCGCATCCTCGGCAGAGCCTGTTCCCGAAAAGGCAAACGTCCGGCTCCTTGTCCCACACGGAAGGTGGCAGCCCTGAAAGCTGTTGCTGGTCTTCACCTTCCCCCTGCAGCCTATTCACAGGCACAACAGGTTTTGGGATCTGTGCTTGCCCAGAGAAGGAACATCTCACGGTGCGCATCCTCGGCAGAGCCTGTTCCCGAAAAGGCAAACGTCCGGCTCCTTGTCCCACACGGAAGGTGGCAGCCCGGAAAGCTGTTGCTGGTCTTCACCTTCCCCCTGCAGCCTATTCACAGGCACAACAGGTTTTGGGATCTGTGCTTGCCCAAATAACGCAATCTCTCACGGTGCGCATCCTCGGCAGAGCCTGTTCCCGAAAAGGCAAACGTCCGGCTCCTTGTCCCACACGGAAGGTGGCAGCCCTGAAAGCTGTTGCTGGTCTTCACCTTCCCCCTGCAGCCTAGTCACAGGCACCACCGCACTGGGAATCTCTGCTTTCCCAAAGACGCAATCTCTCATGGTGCGCATCCTCGGCAGAGCCTGTTCCCGAAAAGGCAAACGTCCGGCTCCTTGTCCCACACGGAAGGTGGCAGCCCTGAAAGCTGTTGCTGGTCTTCACCTTCCCCCTGCAGCCTATTCACAGGCACAACAGGTTTTGGGATCTGTGCTTGCCCAGAGAAGGAACATCTCACGGTGCGCATCCTCGGCAGAGCCTGTTCCCGAAAAGGCAAACGTCCGGCTCCTTGTCCCACACGGAAGGTGGCAGCCCTGAAAGCTGTTGCTGGTCTTCACCTTCCCCCTGCAGCCTACTCACAGGCACAACAGGTTTTGGGATCTGTGCTTGCCCAGAGAAGGAACATCTCACGCTGCGCATCCTCGGCAGAGCCTGTTCCCGAAAAGGCAAACGTCCGGCTCCTTGTCCCACACGGAAGGTGGCAGCCCGGAAAGCTCTTGCTGGTCTTCACCTTCCCCCTGCAGCCTATTCACAGGCACAACAGGTTTTGGGATCTGTGCTTGCCCAAAGACGCAATCTCTCACGGTGCGCATCCTCGGCAGAGCCTGTTCCCGAAAAGGCAAACGTCCGGCTCCTTGTCCCACACGGAAGGTGGCAGCCCGGAAAGCTGTTGCTGGTCTTCACCTTCCCCCTGCAGCCTAGTCACAGGCACAACAGGTTTGGGGATCTGTGCTTGCCCAGAGAAGGAACATCTCACGGTGCGCATCCTCGGCAGAGCCTGTTCCCGAAAAGGCAAACGTCCGGCTCCTTGTCCCACACGGAAGGTGGCAGACCGGAAAGCTGTTGCTGGTCTTCACCTTCCCCCTGCAGCCTATTCACAGGCACCACCGCAGTGGGAATCTCTGCTTTCCCAAAGACGCAATCTCTCACGGTGCGCATCCTCGGCAGAGCCTGTTCCCGAAAAGGCAAACGTCCGGCTCCTTGTCCCACACGGAAGGTGGCAGCCCGGAAAGCTGTTGCTGGTCTTCACCTTCCCCCTGCAGCCTATTCACAGGCACAACAGGTTTTGGGATCTCTGCTTGCCCAGAGAAGGAACATCTCACGGTGCGCATCCTCGGCAGAGCCTGTTCCCGAAAAGGCAAACGTCCGGCTCCTTGTCCCACACGGAAGGTGGCAGCCCGGAAAGCTGTTGCTGGTCTTCACCTTCCCCCTGCAGCCTATTCACAGGCACAACAGGTTTTGGGATCTGTGCTTGCCCAGAGAAGGAACATCTCACGGTGCGCATCCTCGGCAGAGCCTGTTCCCGAAAAGGCAAACGTCCGGCTCCTTGTCCCACACGGAAGGTGGCAGCCCGGAAAGCTGTTGCTGGTCTTCACCTTCCCCCTGCAGCCTATTCACAGGCACCACCGCACTGGGAATCTCTGCTTTCCCAAAGACGCAATCTCTCACGGTGCGCATCCTCGGCAGAGCCTGTTCCCGAAAAGGCAAACGTCCGGCTCCTTGTCCCACACGGAAGGTGGCAGCCCTGAAAGCTGTTGCTCGTCTTCACCTTCCCCCTGCAGCCTATTCACAGGCACAACAGGTTTTGGGATCTGTGCTTGCCCAGAGAAGGAACATCTCACGGTGCGCATCCTCGGCAGAGCCTGTTCCCGAAAAGGCAAACGTCCGGCTCCTTGTCCCACACGGAATGTGGCAGCCCTGAAAGCTGTTGCTCGTCTTCACCTTCCCCCTGCAGCCTATTCACAGGCACAACCGCAGTGGGAATCTCTGCTTTCCCAAAGACACAATCTCTCACGGTGCGCATCCTCGGCAGAGCCTGTTCCCGAAAAGGCAAACGTCCGGCTCCTTGTCCCACACGGAAGGTGGCAGCCCGGAAAGCTGTTGCTGGTCTTCACCTTCCCCCTGCAGCCTATTCACAGGCACAACAGGTTTTGGGATCTGTGCTTGCCCAGAGAAGGAACATCTCACGGTGCGCATCCTCGGCAGAGCCTGTTCCCGAAAAGGCAAACGTCCGGCTCCTTGTCCCACACGGAAGGTGGCAGCCCGGAAAGCTGTTGCTGGTCTTCACCTTCCCCCTGCAGCCTATTCACAGGCACAACAGGTTTGGGGATCTGTGCTTGCCCAGAGAAGGAACATCTCACGGTGCGCATCCTCGGCAGAGCCTGTTCCCGAAAAGGCAAACGTCCGGCTCCTTGTCCCACACGGAAGGTGGCAGCCCGGAAAGCTGTTGCTGGTCTTCACCTTCCCCCTGCAGCCTATTCACAGGCACAACAGGTTTGGGGATCTGTGCTTGCCCAGAGAAGGAACATCTCACGGTGCGCACCCACGGCAGAGCCTGTTCCCGAAAAGGCAAACGTCTGGCTCCTTGTCCCACACGGAAGGTGGCAGCCCCGAAAGCTGTTGCTGGTCTTCACCTTCCCCCTGCAGCCTATTCACAGGCACAACAGGTTTTGGGATCTGTGCTTGCCCAGAGAAGGAACATCTCACGGTGCGCATCCTCGGCAGAGCCTGTTCCCGAAAAGGCAAACGTCCGGCTCCTTGTCCCACACGGAAGGTGGCAGTCCTGAAAGCTGTTGCTGGTCTTCACCTTCCCCCTGCAGCCTATTCACAGGCACCACCGCACTGGGAATCTCTGCTTTCCCAAAGATGCAATCTCTCATGGTGCGCATCCTCGGCAGAGCCTGTTCCCGAAAAGGCAAACGTCCGGCTCCTTGTCCCACACGGAAGGTGGCAGCCCAGAAAGCTGTTGCTGGTCTTCACCTTCCCCGTGCAGCCTATTCACAGGCACAACAGGTTTTGGGATCTGTGCTTGCCCAGAGAAGGAACATCTCACGGTGCGCACCCTCGGCAGAGCCTGTTCCCGAAAAGGCAAACGTCCGGCTCCTTGTCCCACACGGAAGGTGGCAGCCCGGAAAGCTGTTGCTGGTCTTCACCTTCCCCCTGCAGCCTAGTCACAGGCACAACAGGTTTGGGGATCTGTGCTTGCCCAGAGAAGGAACATCTCACGGTGCGCATCCTCGGCAGAGCCTGTTCCCGAAAAGGCAAACGTCCGGCTCCTTGTCCCACACGGAAGGTGGCAGACCGGAAAGCTGTTGCTGGTCTTCACCTTCCCCCTGCAGCCTATTCACAGGCACCACCGCAGTGGGAATCTCTGCTTTCCCAAAGACGCAATCTCTCACGGTGCGCATCCTCGGCAGAGCCTGTTCCCGAAAAGGCAAACGTCCGGCTCCTTGTCCCACACGGAAGGTGGCAGCCCGGAAAGCTGTTGCTGGTCTTCACCTTCCCCCTGCAGCCTATTCACAGGCACAACAGGTTTTGGGATCTCTGCTTGCCCAGAGAAGGAACATCTCACGGTGCGCATCCTCGGCAGAGCCTGTTCCCGAAAAGGCAAACGTCCGGCTCCTTGTCCCACACGGAAGGTGGCAGCCCGGAAAGCTGTTGCTGGTCTTCACCTTCCCCCTGCAGCCTATTCACAGGCACAACAGGTTTTGGGATCTGTGCTTGCCCAGAGAAGGAACATCTCACGGTGCGCATCCTCGGCAGAGCCTGTTCCCGAAAAGGCAAACGTCCGGCTCCTTGTCCCACACGGAAGGTGGCAGCCCGGAAAGCTGTTGCTGGTCTTCACCTTCCCCCTGCAGCCTATTCACAGGCACCACCGCACTGGGAATCTCTGCTTTCCCAAAGACGCAATCTCTCACGGTGCGCATCCTCGGCAGAGCCTGTTCCCGAAAAGGCAAACGTCCGGCTCCTTGTCCCACACGGAATGTGGCAGCCCTGAAAGCTGTTGCTCGTCTTCACCTTCCCCCTGCAGCCTATTCACAGGCACAACAGGTTTTGGGATCTGTGCTTGCCCAGAGAAGGAACATCTCACGGTGCGCATCCTCGGCAGAGCCTGTTCCCGAAAAGGCAAACGTCCGGCTCCTTGTCCCACACGGAATGTGGCAGCCCTGAAAGCTGTTGCTCGTCTTCACCTTCCCCCTGCAGCCTATTCACAGGCACAACCGCAGTGGGAATCTCTGCTTTCCCAAAGACACAATCTCTCACGGTGCGCATCCTCGGCAGAGCCTGTTCCCGAAAAGGCAAACGTCCGGCTCCTTGTCCCACACGGAAGGTGGCAGCCCGGAAAGCTGTTGCTGGTCTTCACCTTCCCCCTGCAGCCTATTCACAGGCACAACAGGTTTTGGGATCTGTGCTTGCCCAGATAAGGAACATCTCACGGTGCGCATCCTCGGCAGAGCCTGTTCCCGAAAAGGCAAACGTCCGGCTCCTTGTCCCACACGGAAGGTGGCAGCCCGGAAAGCTGTTGCTGGTCTTCACCTTCCCCCTGCAGCCTATTCACAGGCACAACAGGTTTTGGGATCTGTGCTTGCCCAGAGAAGGAACATCTCACGGTGCGCATCCTCGGCAGAGCCTGTTCCCGAAAAGGCAAACGTCCGGCTCCTTGTCCCACACGGAAGGTGGCAGCCCGGAAAGCTGTTGCTGGTCTTCACCTTCCCCCTGCAGCCTATTCACAGGCACAACAGGTTTGGGGATCTGTGCTTGCCCAGAGAAGGAACATCTCACGGTGCGCACCCACGGCAGAGCCTGTTCCCGAAAAGGCAAACGTCCGGCTCCTTGTCCCACACG
The DNA here is from genome assembly GCF_947461875.1 of Haliaeetus albicilla. Taxonomy (NCBI): domain Eukaryota; kingdom Metazoa; phylum Chordata; class Aves; order Accipitriformes; family Accipitridae; genus Haliaeetus; species Haliaeetus albicilla. The sequence goes on along the minus strand of NW_027212473.1, from coordinate 1,682,782 downwards.
GAAGGTGGCAGCCCCGAAAGCTGTTGCTCGTCTTCACCTTCCCCCTGCAGCCTATTCACAGGCACAACAGGTTTTGGGATCTGTGCTTGCCCAAAGACGCAATCTCTCACGGTGCGCATCCTCGGCAGAGCCTGTTCCCGAAAAGGCAAACGTCCGGCTCCTTGTCCCACACGGAAGGTGGCAGCCCGGAAAGCTGTTGCTGGTCTTCACCTTCCCCCTGCAGCCTATTCACAGGCACCACCGCACTGGGAATCTCTGCTTTCCCAAAGATGCAATCTCTCATGGTGCGCATCCTCGGCAGAGCCTGTTCCCGAAAAGGCAAACGTCCGGCTCCTTGTCCCACACGGAAGGTGGCAGCCCGGAAAGCTGTTGCTGGTCTTCACCTTCCCCGTGCAGCCTATTCACAGGCACAACAGGTTTTGGGATCTGTGCTTGCCCAGAGAAGGAACATCTCACGGTGCGCACCCTCGGCAGAGCCTGTTCCCGAAAAGGCAAACGTCCGGCTCCTTGTCCCACACGGAAGGTGGCAGCCCGGAAAGCTGTTGCTGGTCTTCACCTTCCCCCTGCAGCCTACTCACAGGCACAACAGGTTTTGGGATCTGTGCTTGCCCAGAGAAGGAACATCTCACGGTGCGCATCCTCGGCAGAGCCTGTTCCCGAAAAGGCAAACGTCCGGCTCCTTGTCCCACACGGAAGGTGGCAGCCCGGAAAGCTGGTGCTGGTCTTCACCTTCCCCCTGCAGCCTATTTACAGGCACAACCGCAGTGGGAATCTCTGCTTTCCGAAAGACACAATCTCTCACGGTGCGCATCCTCGGCAGAGCCTGTTCCCGAAAAGGCAAACGTCCGGCTCCTTGTCCCACACGGAAGGTGGCAGCCCTGAAAGCTGTTGCTGGTCTTCACCTTCCCCCTGCAGCCTAGTCACAGGCACAACAGGTTTTGGGATCTGTGCTTGCCCAGAGAAGGAACATCTCACGGTGCGCATCCTCGGCAGAGCCTGTTCCCGAAAAGGCAAACGTCCGGCTCCTTGTCCCACACGGAAGGTGGCAGCCCGGAAAGCTGTTGCTGGTCTTCACCTTCCCCCTGCAGCCTATTCACAGGCACAACCGCAGTGGGAATCTCTGCTTTCCCAAAGACACAATCTCTCACGGTGCGCATCCTCGGCAGAGCCTGTTCCCGAAAAGGCAAACGTCCGGCTCCTTGTCCCACACGGAAGGTGGCAGCCCTGAAAGCTGTTGCTGGTCTTCACCTTCCCCCTGCAGCCTATTCACAGGCACAACAGGTTTTGGGATCTGTGCTTGCCCAGAGAAGGAACATCTCACGGTGCGCATCCTCGGCAGAGCCTGTTCCCGAAAAGGCAAACGTCCGGCTCCTTGTCCCACACGGAAGGTGGCAGCCCGGAAAGCTGTTGCTGGTCTTCACCTTCCCCCTGCAGCCTATTCACAGGCACAACAGGTTTGGGGATCTGTGCTTGCCCAGAGAAGGAACATCTCACGGTGCGCATCCTCGGCAGAGCCTGTTCCCGAAAAGGCAAACGTCCGGCTCCTTGTCCCACACGGAAGGTGGCAGCCCTGAAAGCTGTTGCTGGTCTTCACCTTCCCCCTGCAGCCTATTCACAGGCACAACAGGTTTGGGGATCTGTGCTTGCCCAGAGAAGGAACATCTCACGGTGCGCATCCTCGGCAGAGCCTGTTCCCGAAAAGGCAAACGTCCGGCTCCTTGTCCCACATGGAAGGTGGCAGCCCTGAAAGCTGTTGCTGGTCTTCACCTTCCCCCTGCAGCCTATTCACAGGCACAACAGGTTTTGGGATCTGTGCTTGCCCAGAGAAGGAACATCTCACGGTGCGCATCCTCGGCAGAGCCTGTTCCCGAAAAGGCAAACGTCCGGCTCCTTGTCCCACACGGAAGGTGGCAGCCCGGAAAGCTGTTGCTCGTCTTCACCTTCCCCGTGCAGCCTATTCACAGGCACAACAGGTTTTGGGATCTGTGCTTGCCCAGAGAAGGAACATCTCACGGTGCGCATCCTCGGCAGAGCCTGTTCCCGAAAAGGCAAACGTCCGGCTCCTTGTCCCACACGGAAGGTGGCAGCCCGGAAAGCTGGTGCTGGTCTTCACCTTCCCCCTGCAGCCTATTCACAGGCACAACCGCAGTGGGAATCTCTGCTTTCCCAAAGACACAATCTCTCATGGTGCGCATCCTCGGCAGAGCCTGTTCCCGAAAAGGCAAACGTCCGGCTCCTTGTCCCACACGGAAGGTGGCAGCCCGGAAAGCTGTTGCTGGTCTTCACCTTCCCCCTGCAGCCTATTCACAGGCACCACCGCACTGGGAATCTCTGCTTTCCCAAAGACGCAATCTCTCACGGTGCGCATCCTCGGCAGAGCCTGTTCCCGAAAAGGCAAACGTCCGGCTCCTTGTCCCACACGGAAGGTGGCAGCCCGGAAAGCTGTTGCTGGTCTTCACCTTCCCCCTGCAGCCTAGTCACAGGCACAACAGGTTTGGGGATCTGTGCTTGCCCAGAGAAGGAACATCTCACGGTGCGCATCCTCGGCAGAGCCTGTTCCCGAAAAGGCAAACGTCCGGCTCCTTGTCCCACACGGAAGGTGGCAGCCCGGAAAGCTGTTGCTGGTCTTCACCTTCCCCCTGCAGCCTATTCACAGGCACAACAGGTTTGGGGATCTGTGCTTGCCCAGAGAAGGAACATCTCACGGTGCGCATCCTCGGCAGAGCCTGTTCCCGAAAAGGCAAACGTCCGGCTCCTTGTCCCACACGGAAGGTGGCAGCCCTGAAAGCTGTTGCTGGTCTTCACCTTCCCCCTGCAGCCTATTCACAGGCACAACAGGTTTGGGGATCTGTGCTTGCCCAGAGAAGGAACATCTCACGGTGCGCATCCTCGGCAGAGCCTGTTCCCGAAAAGGCAAACGTCCGGCTCCTTGTCCCACATGGAAGGTGGCAGCCCTGAAAGCTGTTGCTGGTCTTCACCTTCCCCCTGCAGCCTATTCACAGGCACAACAGGTTTTGGGATCTGTGCTTGCCCAGAGAAGGAACATCTCACGGTGCGCATCCTCGGCAGAGCCTGTTCCCGAAAAGGCAAACGTCCGGCTCCTTGTCCCACACGGAAGGTGGCAGCCCGGAAACCTGTTGCTGGTCTTCACCTTCCCCCTGCAGCCTATTCACAGGCACAACAGGTTTTGGGATCTGTGCTTGCCCAGAGAAGGAACATCTCACGGTGCGCATCCTCGGCAGAGCCTGTTCCCGAAAAGGCAAACGTCCGGCTCCTTGTCCCACACGGAAGGTGGCAGCCCGGAAAGCTGGTGCTGGTCTTCACCTTCCCCCTGCAGCCTATTCACAGGCACAACAGGTTTGGGGATCTGTGCTTGCCCAGAGAAGGAACATCTCACGGTGCGCATCCTCGGCAGAGCCTGTTCCCGAAAAGGCAAACGTCCGGCTCCTTGTCCCACACGGAAGGTGGCAGCCCTGAAAGCTGTTGCTGGTCTTCACCTTCCCCCTGCAGCCTATTCACAGGCACCACCGCACTGGGAATCTCTGCTTTCCCAAAGACGCAATCTCTCATGGTGCGCATCCTCGGCAGAGCCTGTTCCCGAAAAGGCAAACGTCCGGCTCCTTGTCCCACACGGAAGGTGGCAGCCCGGAAAGCTGTTGCTGGTCTTCACCTTCCCCCTGCAGCCTAGTCACAGGCACAACAGGTTTTGGGATCTGTGCTTGCCCAGAGAAGGAACATCTCACGGTGCGCATCCTCGGCAGAGCCTGTTCCCGAAAAGGCAAACGTCCGGCTCCTTGTCCCACACGGAAGGTGGCAGCCCGGAAAGCTGTTGCTGGTCTTCACCTTCCCCCTGCAGCCTATTTACAGGCACAACCGCAGTGGGAATCTCTGCTTTCCCAAAGACACAATCTCTCACGGTGCGCATCCTCGGCAGAGCCTGTTCCCGAAAAGGCAAACGTCCGGCTCCTTGTCCCACACGGAAGGTGGCAGCCCGGAAAGCTGTTGCTGGTCTTCACCTTCCCCCTGCAGCCTATTCACAGGCACAACAGGTTTTGGGATCTGTGCTTGCCCAAAGACACAATCTCTCACGGTGCGCATCCTCGGCAGAGCCTGTTCCCGAAAAGGCAAACGTCCGGCTCCTTGTCCCACACGGAAGGTGGCAGCCCTGAAAGCTCTTGCTGGTCTTCACCTTCCCCCTGCAGCCTATTCACAGGCACAACCGCACTGGGAATCTCTGCTTTCCCAAAGACGCAATCTCTCACGGTGTGCATCCTCGGCAGAGCCTGTTCCCGAAAAGGCAAACGTCCGGCTCCTTGTCCCACACGGAAGGTGGCAGCCCTGAAAGCTGTTGCTGGTCTTCACCTTCCCCCTGCAGCCTATTCACAGGCACAACAGGTTTTGGGATCTGTGCTTGCCCAAAGACGCAATCTCTCACGGTGCGCATCCTCGGCAGAGCCTGTTCCCGAAAAGGCAAACGTCCGGCTCCTTGTCCCACACGGAAGGTGGCAGCCCTGAAAGCTGTTGCTGGTCTTCACCTTCCCCCTGCAGCCTATTCACAGGCACAACAGGTTTTGGGATCTGTGCTTGCCCAGAGAAGGAACATCTCACGGTGCGCATCCTCGGCAGAGCCTGTTCCCGAAAAGGCAAACGTCCGGCTCCTTGTCCCACACGGAAGGTGGCAGCCCGGAAAGCTGTTGCTGGTCTTCACCTTCCCCCTGCAGCCTATTCACAGGCACAACAGGTTTTGGGATCTGTGCTTGCCCAAATAACGCAATCTCTCACGGTGCGCATCCTCGGCAGAGCCTGTTCCCGAAAAGGCAAACGTCCGGCTCCTTGTCCCACACGGAAGGTGGCAGCCCTGAAAGCTGTTGCTGGTCTTCACCTTCCCCCTGCAGCCTAGTCACAGGCACCACCGCACTGGGAATCTCTGCTTTCCCAAAGAGGCAATCTCTCATGGTGCGCATCCTCGGCAGAGCCTGTTCCCGAAAAGGCAAACGTCCGGCTCCTTGTCCCACACGGAAGGTGGCAGCCCTGAAAGCTGCTGCTGGTCTTCACCTTCCCCCTGCAGCCTATTCACAGGCACCACCGCACTGGGAATCTCTGTTTTCCCAAAGATGCAATCTCTCATGGTGCGCATCCTCGGCAGAGCCTGTTCCCGAAAAGGCAAACGTCCGGCTCCTTGTCCCACACGGAAGGTGGCAGCCCGGAAAGCTGTTGCTGGTCTTCACCTTCCCCGTGCAGCCTATTCACAGGCACAACAGGTTTTGGGATCTGTGCTTGCCCAGAGAAGGAACATCTCACGGTGCGCATCCTCGGCAGAGCCTGTTCCCGAAAAGGCAAACGTCCGGCTCCTTGTCCCACACGGAAGGTGGCAGCCCGGAAAGCTGTTGCTGGTCTTCACCTTCCCCCTGCAGCCTATTCACAGGCACCACCGCACTGGGAATCTCTGCTTTCCCAAAGACGCAATCTCTCACGGTGCGCATCCTCGGCAGAGCCTGTTCCCGAAAAGGCAAACGTCCGGCTCCTTGTCCCACACGGAAGGTGGCAGCCCTGAAAGCTGTTGCTCGTCTTCACCTTCCCCCTGCAGCCTATTCACAGGCACAACAGGTTTTGGGATCTGTGCTTGCCCAGAGAAGGAACATCTCACGGTGCGCATCCTCGGCAGAGCCTGTTCCCGAAAAGGCAAACGTCCGGCTCCTTGTCCCACACGGAATGTGGCAGCCCTGAAAGCTGTTGCTCGTCTTCACCTTCCCCCTGCAGCCTATTCACAGGCACAACCGCAGTGGGAATCTCTGCTTTCCCAAAGACACAATCTCTCACGGTGCGCATCCTCGGCAGAGCCTGTTCCCAAAAAGGCAAACGTCTGGCTCCTTGTCCCACACGGAAGGTGGCAGCCCGGAAAGCTGTTGCTGGTCTTCACCTTCCCCCTGCAGCCTATTCACAGGCACAACAGGTTTTGGGATCTGTGCTTGCCCAGATAAGGAACATCTCACGGTGCGCATCCTCGGCAGAGCCTGTTCCCGAAAAGGCAAACGTCCGGCTCCTTGTCCCACACGGAAGGTGGCAGCCCGGAAAGCTGTTGCTGGTCTTCACCTTCCCCCTGCAGCCTATTCACAGGCACAACAGGTTTGGGGATCTGTGCTTGCCCAGAGAAGGAACATCTCACGGTGCGCATCCTCGGCAGAGCCTGTTCCCGAAAAGGCAAACGTCCGGCTCCTTGTCCCACACGGAAGGTGGCAGCCCGGAAAGCTGTTGCTGGTCTTCACCTTCCCCCTGCAGCCTATTCACAGGCACAACAGGTTTTGGGATCTGTGCTTGCCCAGAGAAGGAACATCTCACGGTGCGCACCCACGGCAGAGCCTGTTCCCGAAAAGGCAAACGTCTGGCTCCTTGTCCCACACGGAAGGTGGCAGCCCCGAAAGCTGTTGCTGGTCTTCACCTTCCCCCTGCAGCCTATTCACAGGCACAACAGGTTTTGGGATCTGTGCTTGCCCAGAGAAGGAACATCTCACGGTGCGCATCCTCGGCAGAGCCTGTTCCCGAAAAGGCAAACGTCCGGCTCCTTGTCCCACACGGAAGGTGGCAGTCCTGAAAGCTGTTGCTGGTCTTCACCTTCCCCCTGCAGCCTATTCACAGGCACCACCGCACTGGGAATCTCTGCTTTCCCAAAGATGCAATCTCTCATGGTGCGCATCCTCGGCAGAGCCTGTTCCCGAAAAGGCAAACATCCGGCTCCTTGTCCCACAAGGAAGGTGGCAGCCCGGAAAGCTGTTGCTGGTCTTCACCTTCCCCGTGCAGCCTATTCACAGGCACAACAGGTTTTGGGATCTGTGCTTGCCCAGAGAAGGAACATCTCACGGTGCGCACCCTCGGCAGAGCCTGTTCCCGAAAAGGCAAACGTCCGGCTCCTTGTCCCACACGGAAGGTGGCAGCCCTGAAAGCTGTTGCTGGTCTTCACCTTCCCCCTGCAGCCTATTCACAGGCACAACAGGTTTTGGGATCTGTGCTTGCCCAGAGAAGGAACATCTCACGGTGCGCATCCTCGGCAGAGCCTGTTCCCGAAAAGGCAAACGTCCGGCTCCTTGTCCCACACGGAAGGTGGCAGCCCGGAAAGCTGTTGCTGGTCTTCACCTTCCCCCTGCAGCCTATTCACAGGCACCACCGCACTGGGAATCTCTGCTTTCCCAAAGACGCAATCTCTCACGGTGCGCATCCTCGGCAGAGCCTGTTCCCGAAAAGGCAAACGTCCGGCTCCTTGTCCCACACGGAAGGTGGCAGCCCGGAAAGCTGTTGCTGGTCTTCACCTTCCCCCTGCAGCCTATTCACAGGCACAACAGGTTTTGGGATCTGTGCTTGCCCAGAGAAGGAACATCTCACGGTGCGCATCCTCGGCAGAGCCTGTTCCCGAAAAGGCAAACGTCCGGCTCCTTGTCCCACACGGAAGGTGGCAGCCCGGAAAGCTGTTGCTGGTCTTCACCTTCCCCCTGCAGCCTATTCACAGGCACAACAGGTTTGGGGATCTGTGCTTGCCCAGAGAAGGAACATCTCACGGTGCGCATCCTCGGCAGAGCCTGTTCCCGAAAAGGCAAACGTCCGGCTCCTTGTCCCACACGGAAGGTGGCAGCCCGGAAAGCTGTTGCTGGTCTTCACCTTCCCCCTGCAGCCTATTCACAGGCACAACAGGTTTTGGGATCTGTGCTTGCCCAAAGACGCAATCTCTCACGGTGCGCATCCTCGGCAGAGCCTGTTCCCGAAAAGGCAAACGTCCGGCTCCTTGTCCCACACGGAAGGTGGCAGCCCGGAAAGCTGTTGCTGGTCTTCACCTTCCCCCTGCAGCCTATTCACAGGCACCACCGCACTGGGAATCTCTGCTTTCCCAAAGACGCAATCTCTCACGGTGCGCATCCTCGGCAGAGCCTGTTCCCGAAAAGGCAAACGTCCGGCTCCTTGTCCCACACGGAAGGTGGCAGCCCTGAAAGCTGTTGCTGGTCTTCACCTTCCCCCTGCAGCCTATTCACAGGCACAACAGGTTTGGGGATCTGTGCTTGCCCAGAGAAGGAACATCTCACGGTGCGCATCCTCGGCAGAGCCTGTTCCCGAAAAGGCAAACGTCCGGCTCCTTGTCCCACACGGAAGGTGGCAGCCCGGAAAGCTGTTGCTGGTCTTCACCTTCCCCCTGCAGCCTATTCACAGGCACCACCGCACTGGGAATCTCTGCTTTCCCAAAGATGCAATCTCTCACGGTGCGCATCCTCGGCAGAGCCTGTTCCCGAAAAGGCAAACGTCCGGCTCCTTGTCCCACACGGAAGGTGGCAGCCCCGAAAGCTGTTGCTGGTCTTCACCTTCCCCCTGCAGCCTATTCACAGGCACCACCGCACTGGGAATCTCTGATTTCCCAAAGACGCAATCTCTCACGGTGCGCATCCTCGGCAGAGCCTGTTCCCGAAAAGGCAAACGTCCGGCTCCTTGTCCCACACGGAAGGTGGCAGCCCGGAAAGCTGTTGCTGGTCTTCACCTTCCCCCTGCAGCCTATTCACAGGCACAACAGGTTTTGGGATCTGTGCTTGCCCAGAGAAGGAACATCTCACGGTGCGCATCCTCGGCAGAGCCTGTTCCCGAAAAGGCAAACGTCCGGCTCCTTGTCCCACACGGAAGGTGGCAGCCCTGAAAGCTGTTGCTGGTCTTCACCTTCCCCCTGCAGCCTATTCACAGGCACAACAGGTTTTGGGATCTGTGCTTGCCCAAAGACGCAATCTCTCACGGTGCGCATCCTCGGCAGAGCCTGTTCCCGAAAAGGCAAACGTCCGGCTCCTTGTCCCACACGGAAGGTGGCAGCCCGGAAAGCTGGTGCTGGTCTTCACCTTCCCCCTGCAGCCTATTCACAGGCACAACAGGTTTTGGGATCTGTGCTTGCCCAGAGAAGGAACATCTCACGGTGCGCATCCTCGGCAGAGCCTGTTCCCGAAAAGGCAAACGTCCGGCTCCTTGTCCCACACGGAAGGTGGCAGCCCGGAAAGCTGTTGCTGGTCTTCACCTTCCCCCTGCAGCCTATTCACAGGCACAACAGGTTTTGGGATCTGTGCTTGCCCAAAGACGCAATCTCTCACGGTGCGCATCCTCGGCAGAGCCTGTTCCCGAAAAGGCAAACGTCCGGCTCCTTGTCCCACACGGAAGGTGGCAGCCCGGAAAGCTGTTGCTGGTCTTCACCTTCCCCCTGCAGCCTATTCACAGGCACCACCGCACTGGGAATCTCTGCTTTCCCAAAGACGCAATCTCTCACGGTGCGCATCCTCGGCAGAGCCTGTTCCCGAAAAGGCAAACGTCCGGCTCCTTGTCCCACACGGAAGGTGGCAGCCCTGAAAGCTGTTGCTCGTCTTCACCTTCCCCCTGCAGCCTATTCACAGGCACAACAGGTTTTGGGATCTGTGCTTGCCCAGAGAAGGAACATCTCACGGTGCGCATCCTCGGCAGAGCCTGTTCCCGAAAAGGCAAACGTCCGGCTCCTTGTCCCACACGGAAGGTGGCAGCCCGGAAAGCTGTTGCTGGTCTTCACCTTCCCCCTGCAGCCTATTCACAGGCACAACAGGTTTTGGGATCTCTGCTTGCCCAGAGAAGGAACATCTCACGGTGCGCATCCTCGGCAGAGCCTGTTCCCGAAAAGGCAAACGTCTGGCTCCTTGTCCCACACGGAAGGTGGCAGCCCCGAAAGCTCTTGCTGGTCTTCACCTTCCCCCTGCAGCCTATTCACAGGCACAACAGGTTTGGGGATCTGTGCTTGCCCAGAGAAGGAACATCTCACGGTGCGCATCCTCGGCAGAGCCTGTTCCCGAAAAGGCAAACGTCCGGCTCCTTGTCCCACACGGAAGGTGGCAGCCCGGAAAGCTGGTGCTGGTCTTCACCTTCCCCCTGCAGCCTATTCACAGGCACAACAGGTTTTGGGATCTGTGCTTGCCCAAAGACGCAATCTCTCACGGTGCGCATCCTCGGCAGAGCCTGTTCCCGAAAAGGCAAACGTCCGGCTCCTTGTCCCACACAGAAGGTGGCAGCCCGGAAAGCTGTTGCTGGTCTTCACCTTCCCCCTGCAGCCTATTCACAGGCACCACCGCACTGGGAATCTCTGCTTTCCCAAAGACGCAATCTCTCACGGTGCGCATCCTCGGCAGAGCCTGTTCCCGAAAAGGCAAACGTCCGGCTCCTTGTCCCACACGGAAGGTGGCAGCCCTGAAAGCTGCTGCTGGTCTTCACCTTCCCCCTGCAGCCTATTCACAGGCACCACCGCACTGGGAATCTCTGTTTTCCCAAAGATGCAATCTCTCATGGTGCGCATCCTCGGCAGAGCCTGTTCCCGAAAAGGCAAACGTCCGGCTCCTTGTCCCACACGGAAGGTGGCAGCCCGGAAAGCTGTTGCTGGTCTTCACCTTCCCCCTGCAGCCTATTCACAGGCACAACAGGTTTTGGGATCTGTGCTTGCCCAGAGAAGGAACATCTCACGGTGCGCATCCTCGGCAGAGCCTGTTCCCGAAAAGGCAAACGTCCGGCTCCTTGTCCCACACGGAAGGTGGCAGCCCGGAAAGCTGTTGCTGGTCTTCACCTTCCCCCTGCAGCCTATTCACAGGCACAACAGGTTTGGGGATCTGTGCTTGCCCAGAGAAGGAACATCTCACGGTGCGCATCCTCGGCAGAGCCTGTTCCCGAAAAGGCAAACGTCCGGCTCCTTGTCCCACACGGAAGGTGGCAGCCCGGAAAGCTGTTGCTGGTCTTCACCTTCCCCCTGCAGCCTATTCACAGGCACAACAGGTTTTGGGATCTGTGCTTGCCCAAAGACGCAATCTCTCACGGTGCGCATCCTCGGCAGAGCCTGTTCCCGAAAAGGCAAACGTCCGGCTCCTTGTCCCACACGGAAGGTGGCAGCCCGGAAAGCTGTTGCTGGTCTTCACCTTCCCCCTGCAGCCTATTCACAGGCACCACCGCACTGGGAATCTCTGCTTTCCCAAAGACGCAATCTCTCACGGTGCGCATCCTCGGCAGAGCCTGTTCCCGAAAAGGCAAACGTCCGGCTCCTTGTCCCACACGGAAGGTGGCAGCCCTGAAAGCTGTTGCTGGTCTTCACCTTCCCCCTGCAGCCTATTCACAGGCACAACAGGTTTGGGGATCTGTGCTTGCCCAGAGAAGGAACATCTCACGGTGCGCATCCTCGGCAGAGCCTGTTCCCGAAAAGGCAAACGTCCGGCTCCTTGTCCCACACGGAAGGTGGCAGCCCGGAAAGCTGTTGCTGGTCTTCACCTTCCCCCTGCAGCCTATTCACAGGCACCACCGCACTGGGAATCTCTGCTTTCCCAAAGATGCAATCTCTCACGGTGCGCATCCTCGGCAGAGCCTGTTCCCGAAAAGGCAAACGTCCGGCTCCTTGTCCCACACGGAAGGTGGCAGCCCCGAAAGCTGTTGCTGGTCTTCACCTTCCCCCTGCAGCCTATTCACAGGCACCACCGCACTGGGAATCTCTGATTTCCCAAAGACGCAATCTCTCACGGTGCGCATCCTCGGCAGAGCCTGTTCCCGAAAAGGCAAACGTCCGGCTCCTTGTCCCACACGGAAGGTGGCAGCCCGGAAAGCTGTTGCTGGTCTTCACCTTCCCCCTGCAGCCTATTCACAGGCACAACAGGTTTTGGGATCTGTGCTTGCCCAGAGAAGGAACATCTCACGGTGCGCATCCTCGGCAGAGCCTGTTCCCGAAAAGGCAAACGTCCGGCTCCTTGTCCCACACGGAAGGTGGCAGCCCTGAAAGCTGTTGCTGGTCTTCACCTTCCCCCTGCAGCCTATTCACAGGCACAACAGGTTTTGGGATCTGTGCTTGCCCAAAGACGCAATCTCTCACGGTGCGCATCCTCGGCAGAGCCTGTTCCCGAAAAGGCAAACGTCCGGCTCCTTGTCCCACACGGAAGGTGGCAGCCCGGAAAGCTGGTGCTGGTCTTCACCTTCCCCCTGCAGCCTATTCACAGGCACAACAGGTTTTGGGATCTGTGCTTGCCCAGAGAAGGAACATCTCACGGTGCGCATCCTCGGCAGAGCCTGTTCCCGAAAAGGCAAACGTCCGGCTCCTTGTCCCACACGGAAGGTGGCAGCCCGGAAAGCTGTTGCTGGTCTTCACCTTCCCCCTGCAGCCTATTCACAGGCACAACAGGTTTTGGGATCTGTGCTTGCCCAAAGACGCAATCTCTCACGGTGCGCATCCTCGGCAGAGCCTGTTCCCGAAAAGGCAAACGTCCGGCTCCTTGTCCCACACGGAAGGTGGCAGCCCGGAAAGCTGTTGCTGGTCTTCACCTTCCCCCTGCAGCCTATTCACAGGCACCACCGCACTGGGAATCTCTGCTTTCCCAAAGACGCAATCTCTCACGGTGCGCATCCTCGGCAGAGCCTGTTCCCGAAAAGGCAAACGTCCGGCTCCTTGTCCCACACGGAAGGTGGCAGCCCTGAAAGCTGTTGCTCGTCTTCACCTTCCCCCTGCAGCCTATTCACAGGCACAACAGGTTTTGGGATCTGTGCTTGCCCAGAGAAGGAACATCTCACGGTGCGCATCCTCGGCAGAGCCTGTTCCCGAAAAGGCAAACGTCCGGCTCCTTGTCCCACACGGAAGGTGGCAGCCCGGAAAGCTGTTGCTGGTCTTCACCTTCCCCCTGCAGCCTATTCACAGGCACAACAGGTTTTGGGATCTCTGCTTGCCCAGAGAAGGAACATCTCACGGTGCGCATCCTCGGCAGAGCCTGTTCCCGAAAAGGCAAACGTCTGGCTCCTTGTCCCACACGGAAGGTGGCAGCCCCGAAAGCTCTTGCTGGTCTTCACCTTCCCCCTGCAGCCTATTCACAGGCACAACAGGTTTGGGGATCTGTGCTTGCCCAGAGAAGGAACATCTCACGGTGCGCATCCTCGGCAGAGCCTGTTCCCGAAAAGGCAAACGTCCGGCTCCTTGTCCCACACGGAAGGTGGCAGCCCGGAAAGCTGGTGCTGGTCTTCACCTTCCCCCTGCAGCCTATTCACAGGCACAACAGGTTTTGGGATCTGTGCTTGCCCAAAGACGCAATCTCTCACGGTGCGCATCCTCGGCAGAGCCTGTTCCCGAAAAGGCAAACGTCCGGCTCCTTGTCCCACACAGAAGGTGGCAGCCCGGAAAGCTGTTGCTGGTCTTCACCTTCCCCCTGCAGCCTATTCACAGGCACCACCGCACTGGGAATCTCTGCTTTCCCAAAGACGCAATCTCTCACGGTGCGCATCCTCGGCAGAGCCTGTTCCCGAAAAGGCAAACGTCCGGCTCCTTGTCCCACACGGAAGGTGGCAGCCCTGAAAGCTGCTGCTGGTCTTCACCTTCCCCCTGCAGCCTATTCACAGGCACCACCGCACTGGGAATCTCTGTTTTCCCAAAGATGCAATCTCTCATGGTGCGCATCCTCGGCAGAGCCTGTTCCCGAAAAGGCAAACGTCCGGCTCCTTGTCCCACACGGAAGGTGGCAGCCCGGAAAGCTGTTGCTGGTCTTCACCTTCCCCGTGCAGCCTATTCACAGGCACAACAGGTTTTGGGATCTGTGCTTGCCCAGAGAAGGAACATCTCACGGTGCGCATCCTCGGCAGAGCCTGTTCCCGAAAAGGCAAACGTCTGGCTCCTTGTCCCACACGGAAGGTGGCAGCCCGGAAAGCTGTTGCTGGTCTTCACCTTCCCCCTGCAGCCTATTCACAGGCACAACAGGTTTTGGGATCTGTGCTTGCCCAGAGAAGGAACATCTCACGGTGCGCATCCTCGGCAGAGCCTGTTCCCGAAAAGGCAAACGTCCGGCTCCTTGTCCCACACGGAAGGTGGCAGCCCTGAAAGCTGTTGCTGGTCTTCACCTTCCCCCTGCAGCCTATTCACAGGCACCACCGCACTGGGAATCTCTGCTTTCCCAAAGACGCAATCTCTCATGGTGCGCATCCTCGGCAGAGCCTGTTCCCGAAAAGGCAAACGTCCGGCTCCTTGTCCCACACGGAAGGTGGCAGCCCGGAAAGCTGTTGCTGGTCTTCACCTTCCCCCTGCAGCCTAGTCACAGGCACAACAGGTTTTGGGATCTGTGCTTGCCCAGAGAAGGAACATCTCACGGTGCGCATCCTCGGCAGAGCCTGTTCCCGAAAAGGCAAACGTCCGGCTCCTTGTCCCACACGGAAGGTGGCAGCCCGGAAAGCTGTTGCTGGTCTTCACCTTCCCCCTGCAGCCTATTTACAGGCACAACCGCAGTGGGAATCTCTGCTTTCCCAAAGACACAATCTCTCACGGTGCGCATCCTCGGCAGAGCCTGTTCCCGAAAAGGCAAACGTCCGGCTCCTTGTCCCACACGGAAGGTGGCAGCCCGGAAAGCTGTTGCTGGTCTTCACCTTCCCCCTGCAGCCTATTCACAGGCACAACAGGTTTTGGGATCTGTGCTTGCCCAAAGACACAATCTCTCACGGTGCGCATCCTCGGCAGAGCCTGTTCCCGAAAAGGCAAACGTCCGGCTCCTTGTCCCACACGGAAGGTGGCAGCCCTGAAAGCTCTTGCTGGTCTTCACCTTCCCCCTGCAGCCTATTCACAGGCACAACAGGTTTTGGGATCTGTGCTTGCCCAGAGAAGGAACATCTCACGGTGCGCATCCTCGGCAGAGCCTGTTCCCGAAAAGGCAAACGTCCGGCTCCTTGTCCCACACGGAAGGTGGCAGCCCGGAAAGCTGTTGCTGGTCTTCACCTTCCCCCTGCAGCCTATTCACAGGCACCACCGCACTGGGAATCTCTGCTTTCCCAAAGACGCAATCTCTCACGGTGCGCATCCTCGGCAGAGCCTGTTCCCGAAAAGGCAAACGTCCGGCTCCTTGTCCCACACGGAAGGTGGCAGCCCGGAAAGCTCTTGCTGGTCTTCACCTTCCCCCTGCAGCCTATTCACAGGCACAACAGGTTTGGGGATCTGTGCTTGCCCAGAGAAGGAACATCTCACGGTGCGCATCCTCGGCAGAGCCTGTTCCCGAAAAGGCAAACGTCCGGCTCCTTGTCCCACACGGAAGGTGGCAGCCCGGAAAGCTGGTGCTGGTCTTCACCTTCCCCCTGCAGCCTATTCACAGGCACAACAGGTTTTGGGATCTGTGCTTGCCCAGAGAAGGAACATCTCACGGTGCGCATCCTCGGCAGAGCCTGTTCCCGAAAAGGCAAACGTCCGGCTCCTTGTCCCACACGGAAGGTGGCAGCCCGGAAAGCTGTTGCTGGTCTTCACCTTCCCCCTGCAGCCTATTCACAGGCACAACAGGTTTTGGGATCTGTGCTTGCCCAAAGACGCAATCTCTCACGGTGCGCATCCTCGGCAGAGCCTGTTCCCGAAAAGGCAAACGTCCGGCTCCTTGTCCCACACGGAAGGTGGCAGCCCGGAAAGCTGTTGCTGGTCTTCACCTTCCCCCTGCAGCCTATTCACAGGCACCACCGCACTGGGAATCTCTGCTTTCCCAAAGACGCAATCTCTCACGGTGCGCATCCTCGGCAGAGCCTGTTCCCGAAAAGGCAAACGTCCGGCTCCTTGTCCCACACGGAAGGTGGCAGCCCTGAAAGCTGTTGCTGGTCTTCACCTTCCCCCTGCAGCCTATTCACAGGCACAACAGGTTTGGGGATCTGTGCTTGCCCAGAGAAGGAACATCTCACGGTGCGCATCCTCGGCAGAGCCTGTTCCCGAAAAGGCAAACGTCCGGCTCCTTGTCCCACACGGAAGGTGGCAGCCCGGAAAGCTGTTGCTGGTCTTCACCTTCCCCCTGCAGCCTATTCACAGGCACCACCGCACTGGGAATCTCTGCTTTCCCAAAGATGCAATCTCTCACGGTGCGCATCCTCGGCAGAGCCTGTTCCCGAAAAGGCAAACGTCCGGCTCCTTGTCCCACACGGAAGGTGGCAGCCCCGAAAGCTGTTGCTGGTCTTCACCTTCCCCCTGCAGCCTATTCACAGGCACCACCGCACTGGGAATCTCTGCTTTCCCAAAGACGCAATCTCTCACGGTGCGCATCCTCGGCAGAGCCTGTTCCCGAAAAGGCAAACGTCCGGCTCCTTGTCCCACACGGAAGGTGGCAGCCCGGAAAGCTCTTGCTGGTCTTCACCTTCCCCCTGCAGCCTATTCACAGGCACAACAGGTTTGGGGATCTGTGCTTGCCCAGAGAAGGAACATCTCACGGTGCGCATCCTCGGCAGAGCCTGTTCCCGAAAAGGCAAACGTCCGGCTCCTTGTCCCACACGGAAGGTGGCAGCCCGGAAAGCTGGTGCTGGTCTTCACCTTCCCCCTGCAGCCTATTCACAGGCACAACAGGTTTTGGGATCTGTGCTTGCCCAGAGAAGGAACATCTCACGGTGCGCATCCTCGGCAGAGCCTGTTCCCGAAAAGGCAAACGTCCGGCTCCTTGTCCCACACGGAAGGTGGCAGCCCGGAAAGCTGTTGCTGGTCTTCACCTTCCCCCTGCAGCCTATTCACAGGCACAACAGGTTTTGGGATCTGTGCTTGCCCAAAGACGCAATCTCTCACGGTGCGCATCCTCGGCAGAGCCTGTTCCCGAAAAGGCAAACGTCCGGCTCCTTGTCCCACACGGAAGGTGGCAGCCCGGAAAGCTGTTGCTGGTCTTCACCTTCCCCCTGCAGCCTATTCACAGGCACCACCGCACTGGGAATCTCTGCTTTCCCAAAGACGCAATCTCTCACGGTGCGCATCCTCGGCAGAGCCTGTTCCCGAAAAGGCAAACGTCCGGCTCCTTGTCCCACACGGAAGGTGGCAGCCCTGAAAGCTGTTGCTGGTCTTCACCTTCCCCCTGCAGCCTATTCACAGGCACAACAGGTTTGGGGATCTGTGCTTGCCCAGAGAAGGAACATCTCACGGTGCGCATCCTCGGCAGAGCCTGTTCCCGAAAAGGCAAACGTCCGGCTCCTTGTCCCACACGGAAGGTGGCAGCCCGGAAAGCTGTTGCTGGTCTTCACCTTCCCCCTGCAGCCTATTCACAGGCACCACCGCACTGGGAATCTCTGCTTTCCCAAAGATGCAATCTCTCACGGTGCGCATCCTCGGCAGAGCCTGTTCCCGAAAAGGCAAACGTCCGGCTCCTTGTCCCACACGGAAGGTGGCAGCCCCGAAAGCTGTTGCTGGTCTTCACCTTCCCCCTGCAGCCTATTCACAGGCACCACCGCACTGGGAATCTCTGATTTCCCAAAGACGCAATCTCTCACGGTGCGCATCCTCGGCAGAGCCTGTTCCCGAAAAGGCAAACGTCCGGCTCCTTGTCCCACACGGAAGGTGGCAGACCGGAAAGCTGTTGCTGGTCTTCACCTTCCCCCTGCAGCCTATTCACAGGCACAACAGGTTTGGGGATCTGTGCTTGCCCAGAGAAGGAACATCTCACGGTGCGCATCCTCGGCAGAGCCTGTTCCCGAAAAGGCAAACGTCCGGCTCCTTGTCCCACACGGAAGGTGGCAGCCCGGAAAGCTGTTGCTGGTCTTCACCTTCCCCCTGCAGCCTATTCACAGGCACAACAGGTTTTGGGATCTCTGCTTGCCCAGAGAAGGAACATCTCACGGTGCGCATCCTCGGCAGAGCCTGTTCCCGAAAAGGCAAACGTCCGGCTCCTTGTCCCACACGGAAGGTGGCAGCCCCGAAAGCTCTTGCTGGTCTTCACCTTCCCCCTGCAGCCTATTCACAGGCACAACAGGTTTGGGAATCTCTGCTTTCCCAAAGACGCAATCTCTCATGGTGCGCATCCTCGGCAGAGCCTGTTCCCGAAAAGGCAAACGTCCGGCTCCTTGTCCCACACGGAAGGTGGCAGCCCGGAAAGCTGTTGCTGGTCTTCACCTTCCCCCTGCAGCCTATTCACAGGCACAACAGGTTTTGGGATCTGTGCTTGCCCAGAGAAGGAACATCTCACGGTGCGCATCCTCGGCAGAGCCTGTTCCCGAAAAGGCAAACGTCCGGCTCCTTGTCCCACACGGAAGGTGGCAGCCCGGAAAGCTGTTGCTGGTCTTCACCTTCCCCCTGCAGCCTATTCACAGGCACCACCGCAGTGGGAATCTCTGCTTTCCCAAAGATGCAATCTCTCACGGTGCGCATCCTCGGCAGAGCCTGTTCCCGAAAAGGCAAACGTCCGGCTCCTTGTCCCACACGGAAGGTGGCAGCCCCGAAAGCTGTTGCTGGTCTTCACCTTCCCCCTGCAGCCTATTCACAGGCACCACCGCACTGGTAATCTCTGATTTCCCAAAGACGCAATCTCTCACGGTGCGCATCCTCGGCAGAGCCTGTTCCCGAAAAGGCAAACGTCCGGCTCCTTGTCCCACACGGAAGGTGGCAGCCCGGAAAGCTGTTGCTGGTCTTCACCTTCCCCCTGCAGCCTATTCACAGGCACAACAGGTTTTGGGATCTGTGCTTGCCCAGAGAAGGAACATCTCACGGTGCGCATCCTCGGCAGAGCCTGTTCCCGAAAAGGCAAACGTCCGGCTCCTTGTCCCACACGGAAGGTGGCAGCCCGGAAAGCTGTTGCTGGTCTTCACCTTCCCCCTGCAGCCTATTCACAGGCACAACAGGTTTTGGGATCTGTGCTTGCCCAAAGACGCAATCTCTCACGGTGCGCATCCTCGGCAGAGCCTGTTCCCGAAAAGGCAAACGTCCGGCTCCTTGTCCCACACGGAAGGTGGCAGCCCGGAAAGCTGTTGCTGGTCTTCACCTTCCCCCTGCAGCCTATTCACAGGCACAACAGGTTTGGGGATCTGTGCTTGCCCAGAGAAGGAACATCTCACGGTGCGCATCCTCGGCAGAGCCTGTTCCCGAAAAGGCAAACGTCCGGCTCCTTGTCCCACACGGAAGGTGGCAGCCCGGAAAGCTGTTGCTGGTCTTCACCTTCCCCCTGCAGCCTATTCACAGGCACAACAGGTTTTGGGATCTGTGCTTGCCCAGAGAAGGAACATCTCACGGTGCGCATCCTCGGCAGAGCCTGTTCCCGAAAAGGCAAACGTCCGGCTCCTTGTCCCACACAGAAGGTGGCAGCCCTGAAAGCTGTTGCTGGTCTTCACCTTCCCCCTGCAGCCTATTCACAGGCACCACCGCACTGGGAATCTCTGCTTTCCCAAAGACGCAATCTCTCACGGTGCGCATCCTCGGCAGAGCCTGTTCCCGAAAAGGCAAACGTCCGGCTCCTTGTCCCACACGGAAGGTGGCAGCCCTGAAAGCTGTTGCTCGTCTTCACCTTCCCCCTGCAGCCTATTCACAGGCACAACAGGTTTTGGGATCTGTGCTTGCCCAGAGAAGGAACATCTCACGGTGCGCATCCTCGGCAGAGCCTGTTCCCGAAAAGGCAAACGTCCGGCTCCTTGTCCCACACGGAATGTGGCAGCCCTGAAAGCTGTTGCTCGTCTTCACCTTCCCCCTGCAGCCTATTCACAGGCACAACCGCAGTGGGAATCTCTGCTTTCCCAAAGACACAATCTCTCACGGTGCGCATCCTCGGCAGAGCCTGTTCCCGAAAAGGCAAACGTCCGGCTCCTTGTCCCACACGGAAGGTGGCAGCCCGGAAAGCTGTTGCTGGTCTTCACCTTCCCCCTGCAGCCTATTCACAGGCACAACAGGTTTTGGGATCTGTGCTTGCCCAGAGAAGGAACATCTCACGGTGCGCATCCTCGGCAGAGCCTGTTCCCGAAAAGGCAAACGTCCGGCTCCTTGTCCCACACGGAAGGGGGCAGCCCGGAAAGCTGTTGCTGGTATTCACCTTCCCCCTGCAGCCTATTCACAGGCACAACAGGTTTGGGGATCTGTGCTTGCCCAGAGAAGGAACATCTCACGGTGCGCATCCTCGGCAGAGCCTGTTCCCGAAAAGGCAAACGTCCGGCTCCTTGTCCCACACGGAAGGGGGCAGCCCGGAAAGCTGTTGCTGGTCTTCACCTTCCCCCTGCAGCCTATTCACAGGCACAACAGGTTTTGGGATCTGTGCTTGCCCAGAGAAGGAACATCTCACGGTGCGCACCCACGGCAGAGCCTGTTCCCGAAAAGGCAAACGTCTGGCTCCTTGTCCCACACGGAAGGTGGCAGCCCGGAAAGCTGTTGCTGGTCTTCACCTTCCCCCTGCAGCCTATTCACAGGCACAACAGGTTTGGGGATCTGTGCTTGCCCAGAGAAGGAACATCTCACGGTGCGCATCCTCGGCAGAGCCTGTTCCCGAAAAGGCAAACGTCCGGCTCCTTGTCCCACACGGAAGGTGGCAGTCCTGAAAGCTGTTGCTGGTCTTCACCTTCCCCCTGCAGCCTATTCACAGGCACCACCGCACTGGGAATCTCTGCTTTCCCAAAGATGCAATCTCTCATGGTGCGCATCCTCGGCAGAGCCTGTTCCCGAAAAGGCAAACGTCCGGCTCCTTGTCCCACACGGAAGGTGGCAGCCCGGAAAGCTGTTGCTGGTCTTCACCTTCCCCGTGCAGCCTATTCACAGGCACCACCGCACTGGGTATCTCTGATTTCCCAAAGACGCAATCTCTCACGGTGCGCATCCTCGGCAGAGCCTGTTCCCGAAAAGGCAAACGTCCGGCTCCTTGTCCCACACGGAAGGTGGCAGCCCTGAAAGCTCTTGCTGGTCTTCACCTTCCCCCTGCAGCCTATTCACAGGCACAACAGGTTTGGGGATCTGTGCTTGCCCAGAGAAGGAACATCTCACGGTGCGCATCCTCGGCAGAGCCTGTTCCCGAAAAGGCAAACGTCCGGCTCCTTGTCCCACACGGAAGGTGGCAGCCCGGAAAGCTGTTGCTGGTCTTCACCTTCCCCCTGCAGCCTATTCACAGGCACCACCGCACTGGGAATCTCTGCTTTCCCAAAGACGCAATCTCTCACGGTGCGCATCCTCGGCAGAGCCTGTTCCCGAAAAGGCAAACGTCCGGCTCCTTGTCCCACACGGAAGGTGGCAGCCCGGAAAGCTGGTGCTGGTCTTCACCTTCCCCCTGCAGCCTATTCACAGGCACAACAGGTTTTGGGATCTGTGCTTGCCCAGAGAAGGAACATCTCACGGTGCGCATCCTCGGCAGAGCCTGTTCCCGAAAAGGCAAACGTCCGGCTCCTTGTCCCACACGGAAGGTGGCAGCCCGGAAAGCTGTTGCTGGTCTTCACCTTCCCCCTGCAGCCTATTCACAGGCACAACAGGTTTGGGGATCTGTGCTTGCCCAGAGAAGGAACATCTCACGGTGCGCATCCTCGGCAGAGCCTGTTCCCGAAAAGGCAAACGTCCGGCTCCTTGTCCCACACGGAAGGTGGCAGCCCGGAAAGCTGTTGCTGGTCTTCACCTTCCCCCTGCAGCCTATTCACAGGCACAACAGGTTTTGGGATCTGTGCTTGCCCAAAGACGCAATCTCTCACGGTGCGCATCCTCGGCAGAGCCTGTTCCCGAAAAGGCAAACGTCCGGCTCCTTGTCCCACACGGAAGGTGGCAGCCCTGAAAGCTGTTGCTGGTCTTCACCTTCCCCCTGCAGCCTAGTCACAGGCACCACCGCACTGGGAATCTCTGCTTTCCCAAAGACGCAATCTCTGACGGTGCGCATCCTCGGCAGAGCCTGTTCCCGAAAAGGCAAACGTCCGGCTCCTTGTCCCACACGGAAGGTGGCAGCCCGGAAAGCTCTTGCTGGTCTTCACCTTCCCCCTGCAGCCTATTCACAGGCACAACAGGTTTTGGGATCTGTGCTTGCCCAGAGAAGGAACATCTCACGGTGCGCATCCTCGGCAGAGCCTGTTCCCGAAAAGGCAAACGTCCGGCTCCTTGTCCCACACGGAAGGTGGCAGCCCTGAAAGCTGTTGCTGGTCTTCACCTTCCCCCTGCAGCCTATTCACAGGCACAACAGGTTTTGGGATCTGTGCTTGCCCAAAGACGCAATCTCTCATGGTGCGCATCCTCGGCAGAGCCTGTTCCCGAAAAGGCAAACGTCCGGCTCCTTGTCCCACACGGAAGGTGGCAGCCCGGAAAGCTCTTGCTGGTCTTCACCTTCCCCCTGCAGCCTATTCACAGGCACAACAGGTTTTGGGATCTGTGCTTGCCCAGAGAAGGAACATCTCACGGTGCGCATCCTCGGCAGAGCCTGTTCCCGAAAAGGCAAACGTCCGGCTCCTTGTCCCACACGGAAGGTGGCAGCCCGGAAAGCTGGTGCTGGTCTTCACCTTCCCCCTGCAGCCTACTCACAGGCACAACAGGTTTTGGGATCTGTGCTTGCCCAGAGAAGGAACATCTCACGGTGCGCATCCTCGGCAGAGCCTGTTCCCGAAAAGGCAAACGTCCGGCTCCTTGTCCCACACAGAAGGTGGCAGCCCTGAAAGCTCTTGCTGGTCTTCACCTTCCCCCTGCAGCCTATTCACAGGCACCACCGCACTGGGAATCTCTGCTTTCCCAAAGACGCAATCTCTCACGGTGCGCATCCTCGGCAGAGCCTGTTCCCGAAAAGGCAAACGTCCGGCTCCTTGTCCCACACGGAAGGTGGCAGCCCTGAAAGCTGTTGCTCGTCTTCACCTTCCCCCTGCAGCCTATTCACAGGCACAACAGGTTTTGGGATCTGTGCTTGCCCAGAGAAGGAACATCTCACGGTGCGCATCCTCGGCAGAGCCTGTTCCCGAAAAGGCAAACGTCCGGCTCCTTGTCCCACACGGAAGGTGGCAGCCCGGAAAGCTGTTGCTGGTCTTCACCTTCCCCCTGCAGCCTATTCACAGGCACAACAGGTTTTGGGATCTCTGCTTGCCCAGAGAAGGAACATCTCACGGTGCGCATCCTCGGCAGAGCCTGTTCCCGAAAAGGCAAACGTCCGGCTCCTTGTCCCACACGGAAGGTGGCAGCCCCGAAAGCTGTTGCTGGTCTTCACCTTCCCCCTGCAGCCTATTCACAGGCACAACAGGTTTTGGGATCTGTGCTTGCCCAGAGAAGGAACATCTCACGGTGCGCATCCTCGGCAGAGCCTGTTCCCGAAAAGGCAAACGTCCGGCTCCTTGTCCCACACGGAAGGTGGCAGCCCGGAAAGCTGTTGCTGGTCTTCACCTTCCCCCTGCAGCCTATTCACAGGCACAACAGGTTTTGGGATCTGTGCTTGCCCAAAGACGCAATCTCTCACGGTGCGCATCCTCGGCAGAGCCTGTTCCCGAAAAGGCAAACGTCCGGCTCCTTGTCCCACACGGAAGGTGGCAGCCCGGAAAGCTGTTGCTGGTCTTCACCTTCCCCCTGCAGCCTATTCACAGGCACCACCGCACTGGGAATCTCTGCTTTCCCAAAGACGCAATCTCTCACGGTGCGCATCCTCGGCAGAGCCTGTTCCCGAAAAGGCAAACGTCCGGCTCCTTGTCCCACACGGAAGGTGGCAGCCCTGAAAGCTGCTGCTGGTCTTCACCTTCCCCCTGCAGCCTATTCACAGGCACCACCGCACTGGGAATCTCTGTTTTCCCAAAGATGCAATCTCTCATGGTGCGCATCCTCGGCAGAGCCTGTTCCCGAAAAGGCAAACGTCCGGCTCCTTGTCCCACACGGAAGGTGGCAGCCCGGAAAGCTGGTGCTGGTCTTCACCTTCCCCCTGCAGCCTATTCACAGGCACAACAGGTTTTGGGATCTGTGCTTGCCCAGAGAAGGAACATCTCACGGTGCGCATCCTCGGCAGAGCCTGTTCCCGAAAAGGCAAACGTCCGGCTCCTTGTCCCACACGGAAGGTGGCAGCCCTGAAAGCTGTTGCTGGTCTTCACCTTCCCCCTGCAGCCTATTCACAGGCACAACAGGTTTTGGGATCTGTGCTTGCCCAAAGACGCAATCTCTCACGGTGCGCATCCTCGGCAGAGCCTGTTCCCGAAAAGGCAAACGTCCGGCTCCTTGTCCCACACGGAAGGTGGCAGCCCGGAAAGCTCTTGCTGGTCTTCACCTTCCCCCTGCAGCCTATTCACAGGCACAACAGGTTTGGGGATCTGTGCTTGCCCAGAGAAGGAACATCTCACGGTGCGCATCCTCGGCAGAGCCTGTTCCCGAAAAGGCAAACGTCCGGCTCCTTGTCCCACACGGAATGTGGCAGCCCGGAAAGCTGTTGCTGGTCTTCACCTTCCCCCTGCAGCCTATTCACAGGCACAACAGGTTTTGGGATCTGTGCTTGCCCAGAGAAGGAACATCTCACGGTGCGCATCCTCGGCAGAGCCTGTTCCCGAAAAGGCAAACGTCCGGCTCCTTGTCCCACACGGAAGGTGGCAGCCCTGAAAGCTGTTGCTCGTCTTCACCTTCCCCCTGCAGCCTATTCACAGGCACAACAGGTTTGGGGATCTGTGCTTGCCCAGAGAAGGAACATCTCACGGTGCGCATCCTCGGCAGAGCCTGTTCCCGAAAAGGCAAACGTCCGGCTCCTTGTCCCACACGGAATGTGGCAGCCCTGAAAGCTGTTGCTCGTCTTCACCTTCCCCCTGCAGCCTATTCACAGGCACAACCGCAGTGGGAATCTCTGCTTTCCCAAAGACACAATCTCTCACGGTGCGCATCCTCGGCAGAGCCTGTTCCCGAAAAGGCAAACGTCCGGCTCCTTGTCCCACACGGAAGGTGGCAGCCCGGAAAGCTGTTGCTGGTCTTCACCTTCCCCCTGCAGCCTATTCACAGGCACAACAGGTTTTGGGATCTGTGCTTGCCCAGAGAAGGAACATCTCACGGTGCGCATCCTCGGCAGAGCCTGTTCCCGAAAAGGCAAACATCCGGCTCCTTGTCCCACACGGAAGGGGGCAGCCCGGAAAGCTGTTGCTGGTCTTCACCTTCCCCCTGCAGCCTATTCACAGGCACAACAGGTTTTGGGATCTGTGCTTGCCCAGAGAAGGAACATCTCACGGTGTGCACCCACGGCAGAGCCTGTTCCCGAAAAGGCAAACGTCCGGCTCCTTGTCCCACACGGAAGGTGGCAGCCCGGAAAGCTGTTGCTGGTCTTCACCTTCCCCCTGCAGCCTATTCACAGGCACAACAGGTTTTGGGATCTGTGCTTGCCCAGAGAAGGAACATCTCACGGTGCGCATCCTCGGCAGAGCCTGTTCCCGAAAAGGCAAACGTCCGGCTCCTTGTCCCACACGGAAGGTGGCAGCCCGGAAAGCTGTTGCTGGTCTTCACCTTCCCCCTGCAGCCTATTCACAGGCACCACCGCACTGGGAATCTCTGCTTTCCCAAAGATGCAATCTCTCATGGTGCGCATCCTCGGCAGAGCCTGTTCCCGAAAAGGCAAACGTCCGGCTCCTTGTCCCACACGGAAGGTGGCAGCCCGGAAAGCTGTTGCTGGTCTTCACCTTCCCCGTGCAGCCTATTCACAGGCACAACAGGTTTTGGGATCTGTGCTTGCCCAGAGAAGGAACATCTCACGGTGCGCACCCTCGGCAGAGCCTGTTCCCGAAAAGGCAAACGTCCGGCTCCTTGTCCCACACGGAAGGTGGCAGCCCTGAAAGCTCTTGCTGGTCTTCACCTTCCCCCTGCAGCCTATTCACAGGCACAACAGGTTTTGGGATCTGTGCTTGCCCAGAGAAGGAACATCTCACGGTGCGCATCCTCGGCAGAGCCTGTTCCCGAAAAGGCAAACGTCCGGCTCCTTGTCCCACACGGAAGGTGGCAGCCCGGAAAGCTGTTGCTGGTCTTCACCTTCCCCCTGCAGCCTATTCACAGGCACCACCGCACTGGGAATCTCTGCTTTCCCAAAGACGCAATCTCTCACGGTGCGCATCCTCGGCAGAGCCTGTTCCCGAAAAGGCAAACGTCCGGCTCCTTGTCCCACACGGAAGGTGGCAGCCCGGAAAGCTGGTGCTGGTCTTCACCTTCCCCCTGCAGCCTATTCACAGGCACAACAGGTTTTGGGATCTGTGCTTGCCCAGAGAAGGAACATCTCACGGTGCGCATCCTCGGCAGAGCCTGTTCCCGAAAAGGCAAACGTCCGGCTCCTTGTCCCACACGGAAGGTGGCAGCCCGGAAAGCTGTTGCTGGTCTTCACCTTCCCCCTGCAGCCTATTCACAGGCACAACAGGTTTGGGGATCTCTGCTTGCCCAGAGAAGGAACATCTCACGGTGCGCATCCTCGGCAGAGCCTGTTCCCGAAAAGGCAAACGTCCGGCTCCTTGTCCCACACGGAAGGTGGCAGCCCGGAAAGCTGTTGCTGGTCTTCACCTTCCCCCTGCAGCCTATTCACAGGCACAACAGGTTTTGGGATCTGTGCTTGCCCAAAGACGCAATCTCTCACGGTGCGCATCCTCGGCAGAGCCTGTTCCCGAAAAGGCAAACGTCCGGCTCCTTGTCCCACACGGAAGGTGGCAGCCCGGAAAGCTCTTGCTGGTCTTCACCTTCCCCCTGCAGCCTATTCACAGGCACCACCGCACTGGGAATCTCTGCTTTCCCAAAGACGCAATCTCTCACGGTGCGCATCCTCGGCAGAGCCTGTTCCCGAAAAGGCAAACGTCCGGCTCCTTGTCCCACACGGAAGGTGGCAGCCCTGAAAGCTGTTGCTGGTCTTCACCTTCCCCCTGCAGCCTATTCACAGGCACAACAGGTTTGGGGATCTGTGCTTGCCCAGAGAAGGAACATCTCACGGTGCGCATCCTCGGCAGAGCCTGTTCCCGAAAAGGCAAACGTCCGGCTCCTTGTCCCACACGGAAGGTGGCAGCCCGGAAAGCTGTTGCTGGTCTTCACCTTCCCCCTGCAGCCTATTCACAGGCACCACCGCACTGGGAATCTCTGCTTTCCCAAAGATGCAATCTCTCACGGTGCGCATCCTCGGCAGAGCCTGTTCCCGAAAAGGCAAACGTCCGGCTCCTTGTCCCACACGGAAGGTGGCAGCCCGGAAAGCTGTTGCTGGTCTTCACCTTCCCCCTGCAGCCTATTCACAGGCACCACCGCACTGGGAATCTCTGCTTTCCCAAAGACGCAATCTCTCACGGTGCGCATCCTCGGCAGAGCCTGTTCCCGAAAAGGCAAACGTCCGGCTCCTTGTCCCACACGGAAGGTGGCAGCCCGGAAAGCTGGTGCTGGTCTTCACCTTCCCCCTGCAGCCTATTCACAGGCACAACAGGTTTTGGGATCTCTGCTTGCCCAGAGAAGGAACATCTCACGGTGCGCATCCTCGGCAGAGCCTGTTCCCGAAAAGGCAAACGTCCGGCTCCTTGTCCCACACGGAAGGTGGCAGCCCGGAAAGCTGTTGCTGGTCTTCACCTTCCCCCTGCAGCCTATTCACAGGCACAACAGGTTTTGGGATCTGTGCTTGCCCAGAGAAGGAACATCTCACGGTGCGCATCCTCGGCAGAGCCTGTTCCCGAAAAGGCAAACGTCCGGCTCCTTGTCCCACACGGAAGGTGGCAGCCCTGAAAGCTGTTGCTGGTCTTCACCTTCCCCCTGCAGCCTATTCACAGGCACAACAGGTTTTGGGATCTGTGCTTGCCCAAAGACGCAATCTCTCACGGTGCGCATCCTCGGCAGAGCCTGTTCCCGAAAAGGCAAACGTCCGGCTCCTTGTCCCACACGGAAGGTGGCAGCCCGGAAAGCTGGTGCTGGTCTTCACCTTCCCCCTGCAGCCTATTCACAGGCACAACAGGTTTTGGGATCTGTGCTTGCCCAGAGAAGGAACATCTCACGGTGCGCATCCTCGGCAGAGCCTGTTCCCGAAAAGGCAAACGTCCGGCTCCTTGTCCCACACGGAAGGTGGCAGCCCGGAAAGCTGTTGCTGGTCTTCACCTTCCCCCTGCAGCCTATTCACAGGCACAACAGGTTTTGGGATCTGTGCTTGCCCAAAGACGCAATCTCTCACGGTGCGCATCCTCGGCAGAGCCTGTTCCCGAAAAGGCAAACGTCCGGCTCCTTGTCCCACACGGAAGGTGGCAGCCCGGAAAGCTGTTGCTGGTCTTCACCTTCCCCCTGCAGCCTATTCACAGGCACCACCGCACTGGGAATCTCTGCTTTCCCAAAGACGCAATCTCTCACGGTGCGCATCCTCGGCAGAGCCTGTTCCCGAAAAGGCAAACGTCCGGCTCCTTGTCCCACACGGAAGGTGGCAGCCCTGAAAGCTGTTGCTCGTCTTCACCTTCCCCCTGCAGCCTATTCACAGGCACAACAGGTTTTGGGATCTGTGCTTGCCCAGAGAAGGAACATCTCACGGTGCGCATCCTCGGCAGAGCCTGTTCCCGAAAAGGCAAACGTCCGGCTCCTTGTCCCACACGGAAGGTGGCAGCCCGGAAAGCTGTTGCTGGTCTTCACCTTCCCCCTGCAGCCTATTCACAGGCACAACAGGTTTTGGGATCTCTGCTTGCCCAGAGAAGGAACATCTCACGGTGCGCATCCTCGGCAGAGCCTGTTCCCGAAAAGGCAAACGTCCGGCTCCTTGTCCCACACGGAAGGTGGCAGCCCGGAAAGCTGTTGCTGGTCTTCACCTTCCCCCTGCAGCCTATTCACAGGCACAACAGGTTTTGGGATCTGTGCTTGCCCAGAGAAGGAACATCTCACGGTGCGCATCCTCGGCAGAGCCTGTTCCCGAAAAGGCAAACGTCCGGCTCCTTGTCCCACACGGAAGGTGGCAGCCCGGAAAGCTGTTGCTGGTCTTCACCTTCCCCCTGCAGCCTATTCACAGGCACAACAGGTTTTGGGATCTGTGCTTGCCCAAAGACGCAATCTCTCACGGTGCGCATCCTCGGCAGAGCCTGTTCCCGAAAAGGCAAACGTCCGGCTCCTTGTCCCACACGGAAGGTGGCAGCCCGGAAAGCTGTTGCTGGTCTTCACCTTCCCCCTGCAGCCTATTCACAGGCACCACCGCACTGGGAATCTCTGCTTTCCCAAAGACGCAATCTCTCACGGTGCGCATCCTCGGCAGAGCCTGTTCCCGAAAAGGCAAACGTCCGGCTCCTTGTCCCACACGGAAGGTGGCAGCCCTGAAAGCTGCTGCTGGTCTTCACCTTCCCCCTGCAGCCTATTCACAGGCACCACCGCACTGGGAATCTCTGTTTTCCCAAAGATGCAATCTCTCATGGTGCGCATCCTCGGCAGAGCCTGTTCCCGAAAAGGCAAACGTCCGGCTCCTTGTCCCACACGGAAGGTGGCAGCCCGGAAAGCTGTTGCTGGTCTTCACCTTCCCCCTGCAGCCTATTCACAGGCACAACAGGTTTTGGGATCTGTGCTTGCCCAAAGACGCAATCTCTCACGGTGCGCATCCTCGGCAGAGCCTGTTCCCGAAAAGGCAAACGTCCGGCTCCTTGTCCCACACGGAAGGTGGCAGCCCGGAAAGCTGTTGCTGGTCTTCACCTTCCCCCTGCAGCCTATTCACAGGCACCACCGCACTGGGAATCTCTGCTTTCCCAAAGACGCAATCTCTCACGGTGCGCATCCTCGGCAGAGCCTGTTCCCGAAAAGGCAAACGTCCGGCTCCTTGTCCCACACGGAAGGTGGCAGCCCTGAAAGCTGCTGCTGGTCTTCACCTTCCCCCTGCAGCCTATTCACAGGCACCACCGCACTGGGAATCTCTGTTTTCCCAAAGATGCAATCTCTCATGGTGCGCATCCTCGGCAGAGCCTGTTCCCGAAAAGGCAAACGTCCGGCTCCTTGTCCCACACGGAAGGTGGCAGCCCGGAAAGCTGTTGCTGGTCTTCACCTTCCCCGTGCAGCCTATTCACAGGCACAACAGGTTTTGGGATCTGTGCTTGCCCAGAGAAGGAACATCTCACGGTGCGCATCCTCGGCAGAGCCTGTTCCCGAAAAGGCAAACGTCTGGCTCCTTGTCCCACACGGAAGGTGGCAGCCCGGAAAGCTGTTGCTGGTCTTCACCTTCCCCCTGCAGCCTATTCACAGGCACAACAGGTTTTGGGATCTGTGCTTGCCCAGAGAAGGAACATCTCACGGTGCGCATCCTCGGCAGAGCCTGTTCCCGAAAAGGCAAACGTCCGGCTCCTTGTCCCACACGGAAGGTGGCAGCCCGGAAAGCTGTTGCTGGTCTTCACCTTCCCCCTGCAGCCTATTCACAGGCACAACAGGTTTTGGGATCTGTGCTTGCCCAGAGAAGGAACATCTCACGGTGCGCACCCACGGCAGAGCCTGTTCCCGAAAAGGCAAACGTCTGGCTCCTTGTCCCACACGGAAGGTGGCAGCCCGGAAAGCTGTTGCTGGTCTTCACCTTCCCCCTGCAGCCTATTCACAGGCACAACAGGTTTTGGGATCTGTGCTTGCCCAGAGAAGGAACATCTCACGGTGCGTATCCTCGGCAGAGCCTGTTCCCGAAAAGGCAAACGTCCGGCTCCTTGTCCCACACGGAAGGTGGCAGTCCTGAAAGCTGTTGCTGGTCTTCACCTTCCCCCTGCAGCCTATTCACAGGCACCACCGCACTGGGAATCTCTGATTTCCCAAAGATGCAATCTCTCATGGTGCGCATCCTCGGCAGAGCCTGTTCCCGAAAAGGCAAACGTCCGGCTCCTTGTCCCACACGGAAGGTGGCAGCCCGGAAAGCTGTTGCTGGTCTTCACCTTCCCCGTGCAGCCTATTCACAGGCACAACAGGTTTTGGGATCTGTGCTTGCCCAGAGAAGGAACATCTCACGGTGCGCACCCTCGGCAGAGCCTGTTCCCGAAAAGGCAAACGTCCGGCTCCTTGTCCCACACGGAAGGTGGCAGCCCTGAAAGCTCTTGCTGGTCTTCACCTTCCCCCTGCAGCCTATTCACAGGCACAACAGGTTTTGGGATCTGTGCTTGCCCAGAGAAGGAACATCTCACGGTGCGCATCCTCGGCAGAGCCTGTTCCCGAAAAGGCAAACGTCCGGCTCCTTGTCCCACACGGAAGGTGGCAGCCCGGAAAGCTGTTGCTGGTCTTCACCTTCCCCCTGCAGCCTATTCACAGGCACCACCGCACTGGGAATCTCTGCTTTCCCAAAGACGCAATCTCTCACGGTGCGCATCCTCGGCAGAGCCTGTTCCCGAAAAGGCAAACGTCCGGCTCCTTGTCCCACACGGAAGGTGGCAGCCCGGAAAGCTCTTGCTGGTCTTCACCTTCCCCCTGTAGCCTATTCACAGGCACAACAGGTTTGGGGATCTGTGCTTGCCCAGAGAAGGAACATCTCACGGTGCGCATCCTCGGCAGAGCCTGTTCCCGAAAAGGCAAACGTCCGGCTCCTTGTCCCACACGGAAGGTGGCAGCCCGGAAAGCTGGTGCTGGTCTTCACCTTCCCCCTGCAGCCTATTCACAGGCACAACAGGTTTTGGGATCTGTGCTTGCCCAAAGACGCAATCTCTCACGGTGCGCATCCTCGGCAGAGCCTGTTCCCGAAAAGGCAAACGTCCGGCTCCTTGTCCCACACGGAAGGTGGCAGCCCGGAAAGCTGTTGCTGGTCTTCACCTTCCCCCTGCAGCCTATTCACAGGCACCACCGCACTGGGAATCTCTGCTTTCCCAAAGACGCAATCTCTCACGGTGCGCATCCTCGGCAGAGCCTGTTCCCGAAAAGGCAAACGTCCGGCTCCTTGTCCCACACGGAAGGTGGCAGCCCTGAAAGCTGTTGCTGGTCTTCACCTTCCCCCTGCAGCCTATTCACAGGCACAACAGGTTTGGGGATCTGTGCTTGCCCAGAGAAGGAACATCTCACGGTGCGCATCCTCGGCAGAGCCTGTTCCCGAAAAGGCAAACGTCCGGCTCCTTGTCCCACACGGAAGGTGGCAGCCCGGAAAGCTGTTGCTGGTCTTCACCTTCCCCCTGCAGCCTATTCACAGGCACCACCGCACTGGGAATCTCTGCTTTCCCAAAGATGCAATCTCTCACGGTGCGCATCCTCGGCAGAGCCTGTTCCCGAAAAGGCAAACGTCCGGCTCCTTGTCCCACACGGAAGGTGGCAGCCCCGAAAGCTGTTGCTGGTCTTCACCTTCCCCCTGCAGCCTATTCACAGGCACCACCGCACTGGGAATCTCTGCTTTCCCAAAGACGCAATCTCTCACGGTGCGCATCCTCGGCAGAGCCTGTTCCCGAAAAGGCAAACGTCCGGCTCCTTGTCCCACACGGAAGGTGGCAGCCCGGAAAGCTCTTGCTGGTCTTCACCTTCCCCCTGCAGCCTATTCACAGGCACAACAGGTTTGGGGATCTGTGCTTGCCCAGAGAAGGAACATCTCACGGTGCGCATCCTCGGCAGAGCCTGTTCCCGAAAAGGCAAACGTCCGGCTCCTTGTCCCACACGGAAGGTGGCAGCCCGGAAAGCTGGTGCTGGTCTTCACCTTCCCCCTGCAGCCTATTCACAGGCACAACAGGTTTTGGGATCTGTGCTTGCCCAGAGAAGGAACATCTCACGGTGCGCATCCTCGGCAGAGCCTGTTCCCGAAAAGGCAAACGTCCGGCTCCTTGTCCCACACGGAAGGTGGCAGCCCGGAAAGCTGTTGCTGGTCTTCACCTTCCCCCTGCAGCCTATTCACAGGCACAACAGGTTTTGGGATCTGTGCTTGCCCAAAGACGCAATCTCTCACGGTGCGCATCCTCGGCAGAGCCTGTTCCCGAAAAGGCAAACGTCCGGCTCCTTGTCCCACACGGAAGGTGGCAGCCCGGAAAGCTGTTGCTGGTCTTCACCTTCCCCCTGCAGCCTATTCACAGGCACCACCGCACTGGGAATCTCTGCTTTCCCAAAGACGCAATCTCTCACGGTGCGCATCCTCGGCAGAGCCTGTTCCCGAAAAGGCAAACGTCCGGCTCCTTGTCC
Organism: Haliaeetus albicilla; assembly: GCF_947461875.1. Classification (NCBI taxonomy): domain Eukaryota; kingdom Metazoa; phylum Chordata; class Aves; order Accipitriformes; family Accipitridae; genus Haliaeetus; species Haliaeetus albicilla. The sequence goes on along the minus strand of NW_027212473.1, from coordinate 1,650,090 downwards.
CACACGGAAGGTGGCAGCCCTGAAAGCTGTTGCTGGTCTTCACCTTCCCCCTGCAGCCTATTCACAGGCACAACAGGTTTGGGGATCTGTGCTTGCCCAGAGAAGGAACATCTCACGGTGCGCATCCTCGGCAGAGCCTGTTCCCGAAAAGGCAAACGTCCGGCTCCTTGTCCCACACGGAAGGTGGCAGCCCGGAAAGCTGTTGCTGGTCTTCACCTTCCCCCTGCAGCCTATTCACAGGCACCACCGCACTGGGAATCTCTGCTTTCCCAAAGATGCAATCTCTCACGGTGCGCATCCTCGGCAGAGCCTGTTCCCGAAAAGGCAAACGTCCGGCTCCTTGTCCCACACGGAAGGTGGCAGCCCCGAAAGCTGTTGCTGGTCTTCACCTTCCCCCTGCAGCCTATTCACAGGCACCACCGCACTGGGAATCTCTGATTTCCCAAAGACGCAATCTCTCACGGTGCGCATCCTCGGCAGAGCCTGTTCCCGAAAAGGCAAACGTCCGGCTCCTTGTCCCACACGGAAGGTGGCAGCCCGGAAAGCTGTTGCTGGTCTTCACCTTCCCCCTGCAGCCTATTCACAGGCACAACAGGTTTGGGGATCTGTGCTTGCCCAGAGAAGGAACATCTCACGGTGCGCATCCTCGGCAGAGCCTGTTCCCGAAAAGGCAAACGTCCGGCTCCTTGTCCCACACGGAAGGTGGCAGCCCGGAAAGCTGTTGCTGGTCTTCACCTTCCCCCTGCAGCCTATTCACAGGCACAACAGGTTTTGGGATCTGTGCTTGCCCAGAGAAGGAACATCTCACGGTGCGCATCCTCGGCAGAGCCTGTTCCCGAAAAGGCAAACGTCCGGCTCCTTGTCCCACACGGAAGGTGGCAGCCCCGAAAGCTCTTGCTGGTCTTCACCTTCCCCCTGCAGCCTATTCACAGGCACAACAGGTTTGGGAATCTCTGCTTTCCCAAAGACGCAATCTCTCATGGTGCGCATCCTCGGCAGAGCCTGTTCCCGAAAAGGCAAACGTCCGGCTCCTTGTCCCACACGGAAGGTGGCAGCCCGGAAAGCTGTTGCTGGTCTTCACCTTCCCCCTGCAGCCTATTCACAGGCACAACAGGTTTTGGGATCTGTGCTTGCCCAGAGAAGGAACATCTCACGGTGCGCATCCTCGGCAGAGCCTGTTCCCGAAAAGGCAAACGTCCGGCTCCTTGTCCCACACGGAAGGTGGCAGCCCCGAAAGCTGTTGCTGGTCTTCACCTTCCCCCTGCAGCCTATTCACAGGCACCACCGCACTGGGAATCTCTGATTTCCCAAAGACGCAATCTCTCACGGTGCGCATCCTCGGCAGAGCCTGTTCCCGAAAAGGCAAACGTCCGGCTCCTTGTCCCACACGGAAGGTGGCAGCCCGGAAAGCTGGTGCTGGTCTTCACCTTCCCCCTGCAGCCTATTCACAGGCACAACAGGTTTTGGGATCTGTGCTTGCCCAGAGAAGGAACATCTCACGGTGCGCATCCTCGGCAGAGCCTGTTCCCGAAAAGGCAAACGTCCGGCTCCTTGTCCCACACGGAAGGTGGCAGCCCCGAAAGCTGTTGCTGGTCTTCACCTTCCCCCTGCAGCCTATTCACAGGCACAACAGGTTTTGGGATCTGTGCTTGCCCAAAGACGCAATCTCTCACGGTGCGCATCCTCGGCAGAGCCTGTTCCCGAAAAGGCAAACGTCCGGCTCCTTGTCCCACACGGAAGGTGGCAGCCCGGAAAGCTGTTGCTGGTCTTCACCTTCCCCCTGCAGCCTATTCACAGGCACAACAGGTTTGGGGATCTGTGCTTGCCCAGAGAAGGAACATCTCACGGTGCGCATCCTCGGCAGAGCCTGTTCCCGAAAAGGCAAACGTCCGGCTCCTTGTCCCACACGGAAGGTGGCAGCCCGGAAAGCTGTTGCTGGTCTTCACCTTCCCCCTGCAGCCTACTCACAGGCACAACAGGTTTTGGGATCTGTGCTTGCCCAGAGAAGGAACATCTCACGGTGCGCATCCTCGGCAGAGCCTGTTCCCGAAAAGGCAAACGTCCGGCTCCTTGTCCCACACAGAAGGTGGCAGCCCTGAAAGCTGTTGCTGGTCTTCACCTTCCCCCTGCAGCCTATTCACAGGCACCACCGCACTGGGAATCTCTGCTTTCCCAAAGACGCAATCTCTCACGGTGCGCATCCTCGGCAGAGCCTGTTCCCGAAAAGGCAAACGTCCGGCTCCTTGTCCCACACGGAAGGTGGCAGCCCTGAAAGCTGTTGCTCGTCTTCACCTTCCCCCTGCAGCCTATTCACAGGCACAACAGGTTTTGGGATCTGTGCTTGCCCAGAGAAGGAACATCTCACGGTGCGCATCCTCGGCAGAGCCTGTTCCCGAAAAGGCAAACGTCCGGCTCCTTGTCCCACACGGAATGTGGCAGCCCTGAAAGCTGTTGCTCGTCTTCACCTTCCCCCTGCAGCCTATTCACAGGCACAACCGCAGTGGGAATCTCTGCTTTCCCAAAGACACAATCTCTCACGGTGCGCATCCTCGGCAGAGCCTGTTCCCGAAAAGGCAAACGTCCGGCTCCTTGTCCCACACGGAAGGTGGCAGCCCGGAAAGCTGTTGCTGGTCTTCACCTTCCCCCTGCAGCCTATTCACAGGCACAACAGGTTTTGGGATCTGTGCTTGCCCAGAGAAGGAACATCTCACGGTGCGCATCCTCGGCAGAGCCTGTTCCCGAAAAGGCAAACGTCCGGCTCCTTGTCCCACACGGAAGGGGGCAGCCCGGAAAGCTGTTGCTGGTATTCACCTTCCCCCTGCAGCCTATTCACAGGCACAACAGGTTTGGGGATCTGTGCTTGCCCAGAGAAGGAACATCTCACGGTGCGCATCCTCGGCAGAGCCTGTTCCCGAAAAGGCAAACGTCCGGCTCCTTGTCCCACACGGAAGGGGGCAGCCCGGAAAGCTGTTGCTGGTCTTCACCTTCCCCCTGCAGCCTATTCACAGGCACAACAGGTTTTGGGATCTGTGCTTGCCCAGAGAAGGAACATCTCACGGTGCGCACCCACGGCAGAGCCTGTTCCCGAAAAGGCAAACGTCTGGCTCCTTGTCCCACACGGAAGGTGGCAGCCCGGAAAGCTGTTGCTGGTCTTCACCTTCCCCCTGCAGCCTATTCACAGGCACAACAGGTTTGGGGATCTGTGCTTGCCCAGAGAAGGAACATCTCACGGTGCGCATCCTCGGCAGAGCCTGTTCCCAAAAAGGCAAACGTCCGGCTCCTTGTCCCACACGGAAGGTGGCAGTCCTGAAAGCTGTTGCTGGTCTTCACCTTCCCCCTGCAGCCTATTCACAGGCACCACCGCACTGGGAATCTCTGCTTTCCCAAAGATGCAATCTCTCATGGTGCGCATCCTCGGCAGAGCCTGTTCCCGAAAAGGCAAACGTCCGGCTCCTTGTCCCACACGGAAGGTGGCAGCCCGGAAAGCTGTTGCTGGTCTTCACCTTCCCCGTGCAGCCTATTCACAGGCACCACCGCACTGGGTATCTCTGATTTCCCAAAGACGCAATCTCTCACGGTGCGCATCCTCGGCAGAGCCTGTTCCCGAAAAGGCAAACGTCCGGCTCCTTGTCCCACACGGAAGGTGGCAGCCCTGAAAGCTCTTGCTGGTCTTCACCTTCCCCCTGCAGCCTATTCACAGGCACAACAGGTTTGGGGATCTGTGCTTGCCCAGAGAAGGAACATCTCACGGTGCGCATCCTCGGCAGAGCCTGTTCCCGAAAAGGCAAACGTCCGGCTCCTTGTCCCACACGGAAGGTGGCAGCCCGGAAAGCTGTTGCTGGTCTTCACCTTCCCCCTGCAGCCTATTCACAGGCACCACCGCACTGGGAATCTCTGCTTTCCCAAAGACGCAATCTCTCACGGTGCGCATCCTCGGCAGAGCCTGTTCCCGAAAAGGCAAACGTCCGGCTCCTTGTCCCACACGGAAGGTGGCAGCCCGGTAAGCTGGTGCTGGTCTTCACCTTCCCCCTGCAGCCTATTCACAGGCACAACAGGTTTTGGGATCTGTGCTTGCCCAGAGAAGGAACATCTCACGGTGCGCATCCTCGGCAGAGCCTGTTCCCGAAAAGGCAAACGTCCGGCTCCTTGTCCCACACGGAAGGTGGCAGCCCGGAAAGCTGGTGCTGGTCTTCACCTTCCCCCTGCAGCCTATTCACAGGCACAACAGGTTTGGGGATCTCTGCTTGCCCAGAGAAGGAACATCTCACGGTGCGCATCCTCGGCAGAGCCTGTTCCCGAAAAGGCAAACGTCCGGCTCCTTGTCCCACACGGAAGGTGGCAGCCCGGAAAGCTGTTGCTGGTCTTCACCTTCCCCCTGCAGCCTATTCACAGGCACAACAGGTTTTGGGATCTGTGCTTGCCCAAAGACGCAATCTCTCACGGTGCGCATCCTCGGCAGAGCCTGTTCCCGAAAAGGCAAACGTCCGGCTCCTTGTCCCACACGGAAGGTGGCAGCCCGGAAAGCTCTTGCTGGTCTTCACCTTCCCCCTGCAGCCTAGTCACAGGCACCACCGCACTGGGAATCTCTGCTTTCCCAAAGACGCAATCTCTCACGGTGCGCATCCTCGGCAGAGCCTGTTCCCGAAAAGGCAAACGTCCGGCTCCTTGTCCCACACGGAAGGTGGCAGCCCTGAAAGCTGTTGCTGGTCTTCACCTTCCCCCTGCAGCCTATTCACAGGCACAACAGGTTTGGGGATCTGTGCTTGCCCAGAGAAGGAACATCTCACGGTGCGCATCCTCGGCAGAGCCTGTTCCCGAAAAGGCAAACGTCCGGCTCCTTGTCCCACACGGAAGGTGGCAGCCCGGAAAGCTGTTGCTGGTCTTCACCTTCCCCCTGCAGCCTATTCACAGGCACCACCGCACTGGGAATCTCTGCTTTCCCAAAGACGCAATCTCTCACGGTGCGCATCCTCGGCAGAGCCTGTTCCTGAAAAGGCAAACGTCCGGCTCCTTGTCCCACACGGAAGGTGGCAGCCCCGAAAGCTGTTGCTGGTCTTCACCTTCCCCCTGCAGCCTATTCACAGGCACCACCGCACTGGGAATCTCTGCTTTCCCAAAGACGCAATCTCTGACGGTGCGCATCCTCGGCAGAGCCTGTTCCCGAAAAGGCAAACGTCCGGCTCCTTGTCCCACACGGAAGGTGGCAGCCCGGAAAGCTCTTGCTGGTCTTCACCTTCCCCCTGCAGCCTATTCACAGGCACAACAGGTTTTGGGATCTGTGCTTGCCCAGAGAAGGAACATCTCACGGTGCGCATCCTCGGCAGAGCCTGTTCCCGAAAAGGCAAACGTCCGGCTCCTTGTCCCACACGGAAGGTGGCAGCCCTGAAAGCTGTTGCTGGTCTTCACCTTCCCCCTGCAGCCTATTCACAGGCACAACAGGTTTTGGGATCTGTGCTTGCCCAAAGACGCAATCTCTCATGGTGCGCATCCTCGGCAGAGCCTGTTCCCGAAAAGGCAAACGTCCGGCTCCTTGTCCCACACGGAAGGTGGCAGCCCTGAAAGCTGTTGCTCGTCTTCACCTTCCCCCTGCAGCCTATTCACAGGCACAACAGGTTTGGGGATCTGTGCTTGCCCAGAGAAGGAACATCTCACGGTGCGCATCCTCGGCAGAGCCTGTTCCCGAAAAGGCAAACGTCCGGCTCCTTGTCCCACACGGAAGGTGGCAGCCCGGAAAGCTGGTGCTGGTCTTCACCTTCCCCCTGCAGCCTACTCACAGGCACAACAGGTTTTGGGATCTGTGCTTGCCCAGAGAAGGAACATCTCACGGTGCGCATCCTCGGCAGAGCCTGTTCCCGAAAAGGCAAACGTCCGGCTCCTTGTCCCACACAGAAGGTGGCAGCCCTGAAAGCTCTTGCTGGTCTTCACCTTCCCCCTGCAGCCTATTCACAGGCACCACCGCACTGGGAATCTCTGCTTTCCCAAAGACGCAATCTCTCACGGTGCGCATCCTCGGCAGAGCCTGTTCCCGAAAAGGCAAACGTCCGGCTCCTTGTCCCACACGGAAGGTGGCAGCCCTGAAAGCTGTTGCTCGTCTTCACCTTCCCCCTGCAGCCTATTCACAGGCACAACAGGTTTTGGGATCTGTGCTTGCCCAGAGAAGGAACATCTCACGGTGCGCATCCTCGGCAGAGCCTGTTCCCGAAAAGGCAAACGTCCGGCTCCTTGTCCCACACGGAAGGTGGCAGCCCGGAAAGCTGTTGCTGGTCTTCACCTTCCCCCTGCAGCCTATTCACAGGCACAACAGGTTTTGGGATCTCTGCTTGCCCAGAGAAGGAACATCTCACGGTGCGCATCCTCGGCAGAGCCTGTTCCCGAAAAGGCAAACGTCCGGCTCCTTGTCCCACACGGAAGGTGGCAGCCCCGAAAGCTCTTGCTGGTCTTCACCTTCCCCGTGCAGCCTATTCACAGGCACAACAGGTTTTGGGATCTCTGCTTTCCCAGAGACGCAATCTCTCACGGTGTGCATCCCCCGTGGAGCCTGTTCCCGAAAAGGCAAACGTCCGGCTCCTTGTCCCACACGGAAGGTGGCAGCCCGGAAAGCTGTTGCTGGTCTTCACCTTCCCCCTGCAGCCTATTCACAGGCACCACCGCACTGGGAATCTCTGCTTTCCCAAAGACGCAATCTCTCACGGTGCGCATCCTCGGCAGAGCCTGTTCCCGAAAAGGCAAACGTCCGGCTCCTTGTCCCACACGGAAGGTGGCAGCCCTGAAAGCTGCTGCTGGTCTTCACCTTCCCCCTGCAGCCTATTCACAGGCACCACCGCACTGGGAATCTCTGTTTTCCCAAAGATGCAATCTCTCATGGTGCGCATCCTCGGCAGAGCCTGTTCCCGAAAAGGCAAACGTCCGGCTCCTTGTCCCACACGGAAGGTGGCAGCCCGGAAAGCTGGTGCTGGTCTTCACCTTCCCCCTGCAGCCTATTCACAGGCACAACAGGTTTTGGGATCTGTGCTTGCCCAGAGAAGGAACATCTCACGGTGCGCATCCTCGGCAGAGCCTGTTCCCGAAAAGGCAAACGTCCGGCTCCTTGTCCCACACGGAAGGTGGCAGCCCTGAAAGCTGTTGCTGGTCTTCACCTTCCCCCTGCAGCCTATTCACAGGCACAACAGGTTTTGGGATCTGTGCTTGCCCAAAGACGCAATCTCTCACGGTGCGCATCCTCGGCAGAGCCTGTTCCCGAAAAGGCAAACGTCCGGCTCCTTGTCCCACACGGAAGGTGGCAGCCCGGAAAGCTCTTGCTGGTCTTCACCTTCCCCCTGCAGCCTATTCACAGGCACAACAGGTTTGGGGATCTGTGCTTGCCCAGAGAAGGAACATCTCACGGTGCGCATCCTCGGCAGAGCCTGTTCCCGAAAAGGCAAACGTCCGGCTCCTTGTCCCACACGGAATGTGGCAGCCCGGAAAGCTGTTGCTGGTCTTCACCTTCCCCCTGCAGCCTATTCACAGGCACAACAGGTTTTGGGATCTGTGCTTGCCCAGAGAAGGAACATCTCACGGTGCGCATCCTCGGCAGAGCCTGTTCCCGAAAAGGCAAACGTCCGGCTCCTTGTCCCACACGGAAGGTGGCAGCCCGGAAAGCTGTTGCTGGTCTTCACCTTCCCCCTGCAGCCTATTCACAGGCACAACAGGTTTTGGGATCTGTGCTTGCCCAGAGAAGGAACATCTCACGGTGCGCATCCTCGGCAGAGCCTGTTCCCGAAAAGGCAAACGTCCGGCTCCTTGTCCCACACGGAATGTGGCAGCCCTGAAAGCTGTTGCTCGTCTTCACCTTCCCCCTGCAGCCTATTCACAGGCACAACCGCAGTGGGAATCTCTGCTTTCCCAAAGACACAATCTCTCACGGTGCGCATCCTCGGCAGAGCCTGTTCCCGAAAAGGCAAACGTCCGGCTCCTTGTCCCACACGGAAGGTGGCAGCCCGGAAAGCTGTTGCTGGTCTTCACCTTCCCCCTGCAGCCTATTCACAGGCACAACAGGTTTTGGGATCTCTGCTTGCCCAGAGAAGGAACATCTCACGGTGCGCATCCTCGGCAGAGCCTGTTCCCGAAAAGGCAAACGTCCGGCTCCTTGTCCCACACGGAAGGGGGCAGCCCGGAAAGCTGTTGCTGGTCTTCACCTTCCCCCTGCAGCCTATTCACAGGCACAACAGGTTTGGGGATCTGTGCTTGCCCAGAGAAGGAACATCTCACGGTGCGCATCCTCGGCAGAGCCTGTTCCCGAAAAGGCAAACGTCCGGCTCCTTGTCCCACACGGAAGGTGGCAGCCCGGAAAGCTGTTGCTGGTCTTCACCTTCCCCCTGCAGCCTATTCACAGGCACAACAGGTTTTGGGATCTGTGCTTGCCCAGAGAAGGAACATCTCACGGTGTGCACCCACGGCAGAGCCTGTTCCCGAAAAGGCAAACGTCTGGCTCCTTGTCCCACACGGAAGGTGGCAGCCCGGAAAGCTGTTGCTGGTCTTCACCTTCCCCCTGCAGCCTATTCACAGGCACAACAGGTTTTGGGATCTGTGCTTGCCCAGAGAAGGAACATCTCACGGTGCGCATCCTCGGCAGAGCCTGTTCCCGAAAAGGCAAACGTCCGGCTCCTTGTCCCACACGGAAGGTGGCAGTCCTGAAAGCTGTTGCTGGTCTTCACCTTCCCCCTGCAGCCTATTCACAGGCACCACCGCACTGGGAATCTCTGCTTTCCCAAAGATGCAATCTCTCATGGTGCGCATCCTCGGCAGAGCCTGTTCCCGAAAAGGCAAACGTCCGGCTCCTTGTCCCACACGGAAGGTGGCAGCCCGGAAAGCTGTTGCTGGTCTTCACCTTCCCCGTGCAGCCTATTCACAGGCACAACAGGTTTTGGGATCTGTGCTTGCCCAGAGAAGGAACATCTCACGGTGCGCACCCTCGGCAGAGCCTGTTCCCGAAAAGGCAAACGTCCGGCTCCTTGTCCCACACGGAAGGTGGCAGCCCTGAAAGCTCTTGCTGGTCTTCACCTTCCCCCTGCAGCCTATTCACAGGCACAACAGGTTTTGGGATCTGTGCTTGCCCAGAGAAGGAACATCTCACGGTGCGCATCCTCGGCAGAGCCTGTTCCCGAAAAGGCAAACGTCCGGCTCCTTGTCCCACACGGAAGGTGGCAGCCCGGAAAGCTGTTGCTGGTCTTCACCTTCCCCCTGCAGCCTAGTCACAGGCACCACCGCACTGGGAATCTCTGCTTTCCCAAAGACGCAATCTCTCACGGTGCGCATCCTCGGCAGAGCCTGTTCCCGAAAAGGCAAACGTCCGGCTCCTTGTCCCACACGGAAGGTGGCAGCCCGGAAAGCTGGTGCTGGTCTTCACCTTCCCCCTGCAGCCTATTCACAGGCACAACAGGTTTTGGGATCTGTGCTTGCCCAGAGAAGGAACATCTCACGGTGCGCATCCTCGGCAGAGCCTGTTCCCGAAAAGGCAAACGTCCGGCTCCTTGTCCCACACGGAAGGTGGCAGCCCGGAAAGCTGTTGCTGGTCTTCACCTTCCCCCTGCAGCCTATTCACAGGCACAACAGGTTTGGGGATCTCTGCTTGCCCAGAGAAGGAACATCTCACGGTGCGCATCCTCGGCAGAGCCTGTTCCCGAAAAGGCAAACGTCCGGCTCCTTGTCCCACACGGAAGGTGGCAGCCCGGAAAGCTGTTGCTGGTCTTCACCTTCCCCCTGCAGCCTATTCACAGGCACAACAGGTTTTGGGATCTGTGCTTGCCCAAAGACGCAATCTCTCACGGTGCGCATCCTCGGCAGAGCCTGTTCCCGAAAAGGCAAACGTCCGGCTCCTTGTCCCACACGGAAGGTGGCAGCCCGGAAAGCTCTTGCTGGTCTTCACCTTCCCCCTGCAGCCTATTCACAGGCACCACCGCACTGGGAATCTCTGCTTTCCCAAAGACGCAATCTCTCACGGTGCGCATCCTCGGCAGAGCCTGTTCCCGAAAAGGCAAACGTCCGGCTCCTTGTCCCACACGGAAGGTGGCAGCCCTGAAAGCTGTTGCTGGTCTTCACCTTCCCCCTGCAGCCTATTCACAGGCACAACAGGTTTGGGGATCTGTGCTTGCCCAGAGAAGGAACATCTCACGGTGCGCATCCTCGGCAGAGCCTGTTCCCGAAAAGGCAAACGTCCGGCTCCTTGTCCCACACGGAAGGTGGCAGCCCGGAAAGCTGTTGCTGGTCTTCACCTTCCCCCTGCAGCCTATTCACAGGCACCACCGCACTGGGAATCTCTGCTTTCCCAAAGATGCAATCTCTCACGGTGCGCATCCTCGGCAGAGCCTGTTCCCGAAAAGGCAAACGTCCGGCTCCTTGTCCCACACGGAAGGTGGCAGCCCGGAAAGCTGTTGCTGGTCTTCACCTTCCCCCTGCAGCCTATTCACAGGCACCACCGCACTGGGAATCTCTGCTTTCCCAAAGACGCAATCTCTCACGGTGCGCATCCTCGGCAGAGCCTGTTCCCGAAAAGGCAAACGTCCGGCTCCTTGTCCCACACGGAAGGTGGCAGCCCGGAAAGCTGGTGCTGGTCTTCACCTTCCCCCTGCAGCCTATTCACAGGCACAACAGGTTTTGGGATCTCTGCTTGCCCAGAGAAGGAACATCTCACGGTGCGCATCCTCGGCAGAGCCTGTTCCCGAAAAGGCAAACGTCCGGCTCCTTGTCCCACACGGAAGGTGGCAGCCCGGAAAGCTGTTGCTGGTCTTCACCTTCCCCCTGCAGCCTATTCACAGGCACAACAGGTTTTGGGATCTGTGCTTGCCCAGAGAAGGAACATCTCACGGTGCGCATCCTCGGCAGAGCCTGTTCCCGAAAAGGCAAACGTCCGGCTCCTTGTCCCACACGGAAGGTGGCAGCCCGGAAAGCTGTTGCTGGTCTTCACCTTCCCCCTGCAGCCTATTCACAGGCACAACAGGTTTTGGGATCTGTGCTTGCCCAAAGACGCAGTCTCTCACGGTGCGCATCCTCGGCAGAGCCTGTTCCCGAAAAGGCAAACGTCCGGCTCCTTGTCCCACACGGAAGGTGGCAGCCCGGAAAGATCTTGCTGGTCTTCACCTTCCCCCTGCAGCCTATTCACAGGCACCACCGCACTGGGAATCTCTGCTTTCCCAAAGACGCAATCTCTCACGGTGCGCATCCTCGGCAGAGCCTGTTCCCGAAAAGGCAAACGTCCGGCTCCTTGTCCCACACGGAAGGTGGCAGCCCTGAAAGCTGTTGCTGGTCTTCACCTTCCCCCTGCAGCCTATTCACAGGCACAACAGGTTTGGGGATCTGTGCTTGCCCAGAGAAGGAACATCTCACGGTGCGCATCCTCGGCAGAGCCTGTTCCCGAAAAGGCAAACGTCCGGCTCCTTGTCCCACACGGAAGGTGGCAGCCCGGAAAGCTGTTGCTGGTCTTCACCTTCCCCCTGCAGCCTATTCACAGGCACCACCGCACTGGGAATCTCTGCTTTCCCAAAGATGCAATCTCTCACGGTGCGCATCCTCGGCAGAGCCTGTTCCCGAAAAGGCAAACGTCCGGCTCCTTGTCCCACACGGAAGGTGGCAGCCCCGAAAGCTGTTGCTGGTCTTCACCTTCCCCCTGCAGCCTATTCACAGGCACCACCGCACTGGGAATCTCTGCTTTCCCAAAGACGCAATCTCTCACGGTGCGCATCCTCGGCAGAGCCTGTTCCCGAAAAGGCAAACGTCCGGCTCCTTGTCCCACACGGAAGGTGGCAGCCCGGAAAGCTGTTGCTGGTCTTCACCTTCCCCCTGCAGCCTATTCACAGGCACAACAGGTTTTGGGATCTGTGCTTGCCCAGAGAAGGAACATCTCACGGTGCGCACCCTCGGCAGAGCCTGTTCCCGAAAAGGCAAACGTCCGGCTCCTTGTCCCACACGGAAGGTGGCAGCCCGGAAAGCTGTTGCTGGTCTTCACCTTCCCCCTGCAGCCTAATCACAGGCACAACAGGTTTGGGGATCTCTGCTTGCCCAGAGAAGGAACATCTCACGGTGCGCATCCTCGGCAGAGCCTGTTCCCGAAAAGGCAAACGTCCGGCTCCTTGTCCCACACGGAAGGTGGCAGCCCGGAAAGCTGTTGCTGGTCTTCACCTTCCCCCTGCAGCCTATTCACAGGCACAACAGGTTTTGGGATCTGTGCTTGCCCAAAGACGCAATCTCTCACGGTGCGCATCCTCGGCAGAGCCTGTTCCCGAAAAGGCAAACGTCCGGCTCCTTGTCCCACACGGAAGGTGGCAGCCCGGAAAGCTGTTGCTGGTCTTCACCTTCCCCCTGCAGCCTATTCACAGGCACCACCGCACTGGGAATCTCTGCTTTCCCAAAGACGCAATCTCTCACGGTGCGCATCCTCGGCAGAGCCTGTTCCCGAAAAGGCAAACGTCCGGCTCCTTGTCCCACACGGAATGTGGCAGCCCGGAAAGCTGTTGCTGGTCTTCACCTTCCCCCTGCAGCCTATTCACAGGCACCACCGCACTGGGAATCTCTGCTTTCCCAAAGATGCAATCTCTCACGGTGCGCATCCTCGGCAGAGCCTGTTCCCGAAAAGGCAAACGTCCGGCTCCTTGTCCCACACGGAAGGTGGCAGCCCCGAAAGCTGGTGCTGGTCTTCACCTTCCCCCTGCAGCCTATTCACAGGCACAACAGGTTTTGGGATCTGTGCTTGCCCAGAGAAGGAACATCTCACGGTGCGCATCCTCGGCAGAGCCTGTTCCCGAAAAGGCAAACGTCCGGCTCCTTGTCCCACACGGAAGGTGGCAGCCCGGAAAGCTGTTGCTGGTCTTCACCTTCCCCCTGCAGCCTATTCACAGGCACAACAGGTTTGGGGATCTGTGCTTGCCCAGAGAAGGAACATCTCACGGTGCGCATCCTCGGCAGAGCCTGTTCCCGAAAAGGCAAACGTCCGGCTCCTTGTCCCACACGGAAGGTGGCAGCCCGGAAAGCTGTTGCTGGTCTTCACCTTCCCCCTGCAGCCTATTCACAGGCACAACAGGTTTTGGAATCTGTGCTTGCCCAAAGACGCAATCTCTCACGGTGCGCATCCTCGGCAGAGCCTGTTCCCGAAAAGGCAAACGTCCGGCTCCTTGTCCCACACGGAAGGTGGCAGCCCGGAAAGCTGTTGCTGGTCTTCACCTTCCCCCTGCAGCCTATTCACAGGCACCACCGCACTGGGAATCTCTGCTTTCCCAAAGACGCAATCTCTCACGGTGCGCATCCTCGGCAGAGCCTGTTCCCGAAAAGGCAAACGTCTGGCTCCTTGTCCCACACGGAAGGTGGCAGCCCTGAAAGCTGTTGCTGGTCTTCACCTTCCCCCTGCAGCCTATTCACAGGCACAACAGGTTTTGGGATCTGTGCTTGCCCAGAGAAGGAACATCTCACGGTGCGCATCCTCGGCAGAGCCTGTTCCCGAAAAGGCAAACGTCCGGCTCCTTGTCCCACACGGAAGGTGGCAGTCCTGAAAGCTGTTGCTGGTCTTCACCTTCCCCCTGCAGCCTATTCACAGGCACCACCGCACTGGGAATCTCTGCTTTCCCAAAGATGCAATCTCTCATGGTGCGCATCCTCGGCAGAGCCTGTTCCCGAAAAGGCAAACGTCCGGCTCCTTGTCCCACACGGAAGGTGGCAGCCCTGAAAGCTGTTGCTGGTCTTCACCTTCCCCCTGCAGCCTATTCACAGGCACAACAGGTTTGGGGATCTGTGCTTGCCCAGAGAAGGAACATCTCACGGTGCGCATCCTCGGCAGAGCCTGTTCCCGAAAAGGCAAACGTCCGGCTCCTTGTCCCACACGGAATGTGGCAGCCCGGAAAGCTGTTGCTGGTCTTCACCTTCCCCCTGCAGCCTATTCACAGGCACAACAGGTTTGGGGATCTGTGCTTGCCCAGAGAAGGAACATCTCACGGTGTGCATCCTCGGCAGAGCCTGTTCCCGAAAAGGCAAACGTCCGGCTCCTTGTCCCACACGGAAGGTGGCAGCCCTGAAAGCTGTTGCTGGTCTTCACCTTCCCCCTGCAGCCTATTCACAGGCACCACCGCACTGGGAATCTCTGCTTTCCCAAAGACGCAATCTCTCACGGTGCGCATCCTCGGCAGAGCCTGTTCCCGAAAAGGCAAACGTCCGGCTCCTTGTCCCACACGGAAGGTGGCAGCCCTGAAAGCTGTTGCTGGTCTTCACCTTCCCCCTGCAGCCTATTCACAGGCACCACCGCACTGGGAATCTCTGCTTTCCCAAAGACGCAATCTCTCATGGTGCGCATCCTCGGCAGAGCCTGTTCCCGAAAAGGCAAACGTCCGGCTCCTTGTCCCACACGGAAGGTGGCAGCCCGGAAAGCTGTTGCTGGTCTTCACCTTCCCCGTGCAGCCTATTCACAGGCACAACAGGTTTTGGGATCTGTGCTTGCCCAGAGAAGGAACATCTCACGGTGCGCACCCTCGGCAGAGCCTGTTCCCGAAAAGGCAAACGTCCGGCTCCTTGTCCCACACGGAAGGTGGCAGCCCGGAAAGCTGTTGCTGGTCTTCACCTTCCCCCTGCAGCCTATTCACAGGCACAACAGGTTTGGGGATCTGTGCTTGCCCAGAGAAGGAACATCTCACGGTGCGCATCCTCGGCAGAGCCTGTTCTCGAAAAGGCAAACGTCCGGCTCCTTGTCCCACACGGAAGGTGGCAGCCCGGAAAGCTGTTGCTGGTCTTCACCTTCCCCCTGCAGCCTATTCACAGGCACCACCGCACTGGGAATCTCTGCTTTCCCAAAGATGCAATCTCTCATGGTGCGCATCCTCGGCAGAGCCTGTTCCCGAAAAGGCAAACGTCTGGCTCCTTGTCCCACACGGAAGGTGGCAGCCCGGAAAGCTGTTGCTGGTCTTCACCTTCCCCGTGCAGCCTATTCACAGGCACAACAGGTTTTGGGATCTGTGCTTGCCCAGAGAAGGAACATCTCACGGTGCGCACCCTCGGCAGAGCCTGTTCCCGAAAAGGCAAACGTCCGGCTCCTTGTCCCACACGGAAGGTGGCAGCCCTGAAAGCTGTTGCTGGTCTTCACCTTCCCCCTGCAGCCTATTCACAGGCACAACAGGTTTTGGGATCTGTGCTTGCCCAGAGAAGGAACATCTCACGGTGCGCATCCTCGGCAGAGCCTGTTCCCGAAAAGGCAAACGTCCGGCTCCTTGTCCCACACGGAAGGTGGCAGCCCGGAAAGCTCTTGCTGGTCTTCACCTTCCCCCTGCAGCCTATTCACAGGCACCACCGCACTGGGAATCTCTGCTTTCCCAAAGACGCAAACTCTCACGGTGCGCATCCTCGGCAGAGCCTGTTCCCGAAAAGGCAAACGTCCGGCTCCTTGTCCCACACGGAAGGTGGCAGCCCGGAAAGCTCTTGCTCGTCTTCACCTTCCCCCTGCAGCCTATTCACAGGCACAACCGCAGTGGGAATCTCTGCTTTCCCAAAGACACAATCTCTCACGGTGCGCATCCTCGGCAGAGCCTGTTCCCGAAAAGGCAAACGTCCGGCTCCTTGTCCCACACGGAAGGTGGCAGCCCGGAAAGCTGGTGCTGGTCTTCACCTTCCCCCTGCAGCCTATTCACAGGCACAACAGGTTTTGGGATCTGTGCTTGCCCAGAGAAGGAACATCTCACGGTGCGCATCCTCGGCAGAGCCTGTTCCCGAAAAGGCAAACGTCCGGCTCCTTGTCCCACACGGAAGGTGGCAGCCCGGAAAGCTGTTGCTGGTCTTCACCTTCCCCCTGCAGCCTATTCACAGGCACAACAGGTTTGGGGATCTGTGCTTGCCCAGAGAAGGAACATCTCACGGTGCGCATCCTCGGCAGAGCCTGTTCCCGAAAAGGCAAACGTCCGGCTCCTTGTCCCACACGGAAGGTGGCAGCCCGGAAAGCTGTTGCTGGTCTTCACCTTCCCCCTGCAGCCTATTCACAGGCACAACAGGTTTTGGGATCTGTGCTTGCCCAAAGACGCAATCTCTCACGGTGCGCATCCTCGGCAGAGCCTGTTTCCGAAAAGGCAAACGTCCGGCTCCTTGTCCCACACGGAAGGTGGCAGCCCGGAAAGCTCTTGCTGGTCTTCACCTTCCCCCTGCAGCCTATTCACAGGCACCACCGCACTGGGAATCTCTGCTTTCCCAAAGACGCAATCTCTCACGGTGCGCATCCTCGGCAGAGCCTGTTCCCGAAAAGGCAAACGTCCGGCTCCTTGTCCCACACGGAAGGTGGCAGCCCTGAAAGCTGTTGCTGGTCTTCACCTTCCCCCTGCAGCCTATTCACAGGCACAACAGGTTTGGGGATCTGTGCTTGCCCAGAGAAGGAACATCTCACGGTGCGCATCCTCGGCAGAGCCTGTTCCCGAAAAGGCAAACGTCCGGCTCCTTGTCCCACACGGAAGGTGGCAGCCCGGAAAGCTGTTGCTGGTCTTCACCTTCCCCCTGCAGCCTATTCACAGGCACCACCGCACTGGGAATCTCTGCTTTCCAAAAGATGCAATCTCTCACGGTGCGCATCCTCGGCAGAGCCTGTTCCCGAAAAGGCAAACGTCCGGCTCCTTGTCCCACACGGAAGGTGGCAGCCCCGAAAGCTGTTGCTGGTCTTCACCTTCCCCCTGCAGCCTATTCACAGGCACAACCGCAGTGGGAATCTCTGCTTTCCCAAAGACACAATCTCTCACGGTGCGCATCCTCGGCAGAGCCTGTTCCCGAAAAGGCAAACGTCCGGCTCCTTGTCCCACACGGAAGGTGGCAGCCCGGAAAGCTGTTGCTGGTCTTCACCTTCCCCCTGCAGCCTATTCACAGGCACAACAGGTTTTGGGATCTGTGCTTGCCCAGAGAAGGAACATCTCACGGTGCGCATCCTCGGCAGAGCCTGTTCCCGAAAAGGCAAACGTCCGGCTCCTTGTCCCACACGGAAGGTGGCAGCCCTGAAAGCTGTTGCTGGTCTTCACCTTCCCCCTGCAGCCTATTCACAGGCACAACAGGTTTGGGGATCTCTGCTTGCCCAGAGAAGGAACATCTCACGGTGCGCATCCTCGGCAGAGCCTGTTCCCGAAAAGGCAAACGTCCGGCTCCTTGTCCCACACGGAAGGTGGCAGCCCGGAAAGCTGTTGCTGGTCTTCACCTTCCCCCTGCAGCCTATTCACAGGCACAACAGGTTTTGGGATCTGTGCTTGCCCGAAGACGCAATCTCTCACGGTGCGCATCCTCGGCAGAGCCTGTTCCCGAAAAGGCAAACGTCCGGCTCCTTGTCCCACACGGAAGGTGGCAGCCCGGAAAGCTCTTGCTGGTCTTCACCTTCCCCCTGCAGCCTATTCACAGGCACCACCGCACTGGGAATCTCTGCTTTCCCAAAGACGCAATCTCTCACGGTGCGCATCCTCGGCAGAGCCTGTTCCCGAAAAGGCAAACGTCCGGCTCCTTGTCCCACACGGAAGGTGGCAGCCCTGAAAGCTGTTGCTGGTCTTCACCTTCCCCCTGCAGCCTATTCACAGGCACCACCGCACTGGGAATCTCTGCTTGCCCAAAGATGCAATCTCTCACGGTGCGCATCCTCGGCAGAGCCTGTTCCCGAAAAGGCAAACGTCCGGCTCCTTGTCCCACACGGAAGGTGGCAGCCCGGAAAGCTGTTGCTGGTCTTCACCTTCCCCCTGCAGCCTATTCACAGGCACAACAGGTTTTGGGATCTGTGCTTGCCCAGAGAAGGAACATCTCACGGTGCGCATCCTCGGCAGAGCCTGTTCCCGAAAAGGCAAACGTCCGGCTCCTTGTCCCACACGGAAGGTGGCAGCCCGGAAAGCTGTTGCTGGTCTTCACCTTCCCCCTGCAGCCTATTCACAGGCACAACAGGTTTTGGGATCTGTGCTTGCCCAGAGAAGGAACATCTCACGGTGCGCATCCTCGGCAGAGCCTGTTCCCGAAAAGGCAAACGTCCGGCTCCTTGTCCCACACGGAAGGTGGCAGCCCGGAAAGCTGTTGCTGGTCTTCACCTTCCCCCTGCAGCCTATTCACAGGCACAACAGGTTTTGGAATCTGTGCTTGCCCAAAGACGCAATCTCTCACGGTGCGCATCCTCGGCAGAGCCTGTTCCCGAAAAGGCAAACGTCCGGCTCCTTGTCCCACACGGAAGGTGGCAGCCCGGAAAGCTGTTGCTGGTCTTCACCTTCCCCCTGCAGCCTATTCACAGGCACCACCGCACTGGGAATCTCTGCTTTCCCAAAGACGCAATCTCTCACGGTGCGCATCCTCGGCAGAGCCTGTTCCCGAAAAGGCAAACGTCTGGCTCCTTGTCCCACACGGAAGGTGGCAGCCCTGAAAGCTGTTGCTGGTCTTCACCTTCCCCGTGCAGCCTATTCACAGGCACAACAGGTTTTGGGATCTGTGCTTGCCCAGAGAAGGAACATCTCACGGTGCGCACCCTCGGCAGAGCCTGTTCCCGAAAAGGCAAACGTCCGGCTCCTTGTCCCACACGGAAGGTGGCAGCCCGGAAAGCTGTTGCTGGTCTTCACCTTCCCCCTGCAGCCTACTCACAGGCACAACAGGTTTTGGGATCTGTGCTTGCCCAGAGAAGGAACATCTCACGGTGCGCATCCTCGGCAGAGCCTGTTCCCGAAAAGGCAAACGTCCGGCTCCTTGTCCCACACGGAAGGTGGCAGCCCGGAAAGCTCTTGCTGGTCTTCACCTTCCCCCTGCAGCCTATTCACAGGCACCACCGCACTGGGAATCTCTGCTTTCCCAAAGACGCAAACTCTCACGGTGCGCATCCTCGGCAGAGCCTGTTCCCGAAAAGGCAAACGTCCGGCTCCTTGTCCCACACGGAAGGTGGCAGCCCTGAAAGCTGTTGCTCGTCTTCACCTTCCCCCTGCAGCCTATTCACAGGCACAACAGGTTTTGGGATCTGTGCTTACCCAGAGAAGGAACATCTCACGGTGCGCATCCTCGGCAGAGCCTGTTCCCGAAAAGGCAAACGTCCGGCTCCTTGTCCCACACGGAATGTGGCAGCCCTGAAAGCTGTTGCTCGTCTTCACCTTCCCCCTGCAGCCTATTCACAGGCACAACCGCAGTGGGAATCTCTGCTTTCCCAAAGACACAATCTCTCACGGTGCGCATCCTCGGCAGAGCCTGTTCCCGAAAAGGCAAACGTCCGGCTCCTTGTCCCACACGGAAGGTGGCAGCCCGGAAAGCTGTTGCTGGTCTTCACCTTCCCCCTGCAGCCTATTCACAGGCACAACAGGTTTTGGGATCTGTGCTTGCCCAGAGAAGGAACATCTCACGGTGCGCATCCTCGGCAGAGCCTGTTCCCGAAAAGGCAAACGTCCGGCTCCTTGTCCCACACGGAAGGTGGCAGCCCGGAAAGCTGTTGCTGGTCTTCACCTTCCCCCTGCAGCCTATTCACAGGCACAACAGGTTTGGGGATCTGTGCTTGCCCAGAGAAGGAACATCTCACGGTGTGCATCCTCGGCAGAGCCTGTTCCCGAAAAGGCAAACGTCCGGCTCCTTGTCCCACACGGAAGGTGGCAGCCCGGAAAGCTGTTGCTGGTCTTCACCTTCCCCCTGCAGCCTATTCACAGGCACCACCGCACTGGGAATCTCTGCTTTCCCAAAGACGCAATCTCTCACGGTGCGCATCCTCGGCAGAGCCTGTTCCCGAAAAGGCAAACGTCCGGCTCCTTGTCCCACACGGAAGGTGGCAGTCCTGAAAGCTGTTGCTGGTCTTCACCTTCCCCCTGCAGCCTATTCACAGGCACCACCGCACTGGGAATCTCTGCTTTCCCAAAGACGCAATCTCTCACGGTGCGCATCCTCGGCAGAGCCTGTTCCCGAAAAGGCAAACGTCCGGCTCCTTGTCCCACACGGAAGGTGGCAGCCCGGAAAGCTGTTGCTGGTCTTCACCTTCCCCGTGCAGCCTATTCACAGGCACAACAGGTTTTGGGATCTGTGCTTGCCCAGAGAAGGAACATCTCACGGTGCGCACCCTCGGCAGAGCCTGTTCCCGAAAAGGCAAACGTCCGGCTCCTTGTCCCACACGGAAGGTGGCAGCCCGGAAAGCTGTTGCTGGTCTTCACCTTCCCCCTGCAGCCTATTCACAGGCACAACAGGTTTGGGGATCTCTGCTTGCCCAGAGAAGGAACATCTCACGGTCCGCATCCTCGGCAGAGCCTGTTCTCGAAAAGGCAAACGTCCGGCTCCTTGTCCCACACGGAAGGTGGCAGCCCGGAAAGCTGTTGCTGGTCTTCACCTTCCCCCTGCAGCCTATTCACAGGCACCACCGCACTGGGAATCTCTGCTTTCCCAAAGATGCAATCTCTCATGGTGCGCATCCTCGGCAGAGCCTGTTCCCGAAAAGGCAAACGTCTGGCTCCTTGTCCCACACGGAAGGTGGCAGCCCGGAAAGCTGTTGCTGGTCTTCACCTTCCCCGTGCAGCCTATTCACAGGCACAACAGGTTTTGGGATCTGTGCTTGCCCAGAGAAGGAACATCTCACGGTGCGCACCCTCGGCAGAGCCTGTTCCCGAAAAGGCAAACGTCCGGCTCCTTGTCCCACACGGAAGGTGGCAGCCCTGAAAGCTGTTGCTGGTCTTCACCTTCCCCCTGCAGCCTATTCACAGGCACAACAGGTTTTGGGATCTGTGCTTGCCCAGAGAAGGAACATCTCACGGTGCGCATCCTCGGCAGAGCCTGTTCCCGAAAAGGCAAACGTCCGGCTCCTTGTCCCACACGGAAGGTGGCAGCCCGGAAAGCTCTTGCTGGTCTTCACCTTCCCCCTGCAGCCTATTCACAGGCACCACCGCACTGGGAATCTCTGCTTTCCCAAAGACGCAAACTCTCACGGTGCGCATCCTCGGCAGAGCCTGTTCCCGAAAAGGCAAACGTCCGGCTCCTTGTCCCACACGGAAGGTGGCAGCCCTGAAAGCTGTTGCTCGTCTTCACCTTCCCCCTGCAGCCTATTCACAGGCACAACAGGTTTTGGGATCTGTGCTTACCCAGAGAAGGAACATCTCACGGTGCGCATCCTCGGCAGAGCCTGTTCCCGAAAAGGCAAACGTCCGGCTCCTTGTCCCACACGGAATGTGGCAGCCCTGAAAGCTGTTGCTCGTCTTCACCTTCCCCCTGCAGCCTATTCACAGGCACAACCGCAGTGGGAATCTCTGCTTTCCCAAAGACACAATCTCTCACGGTGCGCATCCTCGGCAGAGCCTGTTCCCGAAAAGGCAAACGTCCGGCTCCTTGTCCCACACGGAAGGTGGCAGCCCGGAAAGCTGTTGCTGGTCTTCACCTTCCCCCTGCAGCCTATTCACAGGCACAACAGGTTTTGGGATCTGTGCTTGCCCAGAGAAGGAACATCTCACGGTGCGCATCCTCGGCAGAGCCTGTTCCCGAAAAGGCAAACGTCCGGCTCCTTGTCCCACACGGAAGGTGGCAGCCCGGAAAGCTGTTGCTGGTCTTCACCTTCCCCCTGCAGCCTATTCACAGGCACAACAGGTTTGGGGATCTGTGCTTGCCCAGAGAAGGAACATCTCACGGTGTGCATCCTCGGCAGAGCCTGTTCCCGAAAAGGCAAACATCCGGCTCCTTGTCCCACACGGAAGGTGGCAGCCCTGAAAGCTGTTGCTGGTCTTCACCTTCCCCCTGCAGCCTATTCACAGGCACCACCGCACTGGGAATCTCTGCTTTCCCAAAGACGCAATCTCTCACGGTGCGCATCCTCGGCAGAGCCTGTTCCCGAAAAGGCAAACGTCCGGCTCCTTGTCCCACACGGAAGGTGGCAGTCCTGAAAGCTGTTGCTGGTCTTCACCTTCCCCCTGCAGCCTATTCACAGGCACCACCGCACTGGGAATCTCTGCTTTCCCAAAGACGCAATCTCTCATGGTGCGCATCCTCGGCAGAGCCTGTTCCCGAAAAGGCAAACGTCTGGCTCCTTGTCCCACACGGAAGGTGGCAGCCCGGAAAGCTGTTGCTGGTCTTCACCTTCCCCGTGCAGCCTATTCACAGGCACAACAGGTTTTGGGATCTGTGCTTGCCCAGAGAAGGAACATCTCACGGTGCGCACCCTCGGCAGAGCCTGTTCCCGAAAAGGCAAACGTCCGGCTCCTTGTCCCACACGGAAGGTGGCAGCCCTGAAAGCTGTTGCTGGTCTTCACCTTCCCCCTGCAGCCTATTCACAGGCACAACAGGTTTGGGGATCTCTGCTTGCCCAGAGAAGGAACATCTCACGGTGCGCATCCTCGGCAGAGCCTGTTCCCGAAAAGGCAAACGTCCGGCTCCTTGTCCCACACGGAAGGTGGCAGCCCGGAAAGCTGTTGCTGGTCTTCACCTTCCCCCTGCAGCCTATTCACAGGCACAACAGGTTTTGGGATCTGTGCTTGCCCAGAGAAGGAACATCTCACGGTGCGCACCCTCGGCAGAGCCTGTTCCCGAAAAGGCAAACGTCCGGCTCCTTGTCCCACACGGAAGGTGGCAGCCCGGAAAGCTGTTGCTGGTCTTCACCTTCCCCCTGCAGCCTATTCACAGGCACCACCGCACTGGGAATCTCTGCTTTCCCAAAGACGCAATCTCTCACGGTGCGCATCCTCGGCAGAGCCTGTTCCCGAAAAGGCAAACGTCCGGCTCCTTGTCCCACACGGAAGGTGGCAGCCCTGAAAGCTGTTGCTCGTCTTCACCTTCCCCCTGCAGCCTATTCACAGGCACAACAGGTTTGGGGATCTCTGCTTGCCCAGAGAAGGAACATCTCACGGTGCGCATCCTCGGCAGAGCCTGTTCCCGAAAAGGCAAACGTCCGGCTCCTTGTCCCACACGGAAGGTGGCAGTCCTGAAAGCTGTTGCTGGTCTTCACCTTCCCCCTGCAGCCTATTCACAGGCACCACCGCACTGGGAATCTCTGCTTTCCCAAAGATGCAATCTCTCACGGTGCGCATCCTCGGCAGAGCCTGTTCCCGAAAAGGCAAACGTCCGGCTCCTTGTCCCACACGGAAGGTGGCAGCCCGGAAAGCTGTTGCTGGTCTTCACCTTCCCCCTGCAGCCTATTCACAGGCACAACAGGTTTTGGGATCTGTGCTTGCCCAGAGAAGGAACATCTCACGGTGCGCATCCTCGGCAGAGCCTGTTCCCGAAAAGGCAAACGTCCGGCTCCTTGTCCCACACGGAAGGTGGCAGCCCGGAAAGCTGTTGCTGGTCTTCACCTTCCCCCTGCAGCCTATTCACAGGCACAACAGGTTTGGGATCTGTGCTTGCCCAGAGAAGGAACATCTCACGGTGCGCACCCTCGGCAGAGCCTGTTCCCGAAAAGGCAAACGTCCGGCTCCTTGTCCCACACGGAAGGTGGCAGCCCGGAAAGCTGTTGCTGGTCTTCACCTTCCCCCTGCAGCCTATTCACAGGCACAACAGGTTTTGGGATCTGTGCTTGCCCAGAGAAGGAACATCTCACGGTGCGCATCCTCGGCAGAGCCTGTTCCCGAAAAGGCAAACGTCCGGCTCCTTGTCCCACACGGAATGTGGCAGCCCTGAAAGCTGTTGCTGGTCTTCACCTTCCCCCTGCAGCCTATTCACAGGCACCACCGCACTGGGAATCTCTGCTTTCCCAAAGACGCAATCTCTCACGGTGCGCATCCTCGGCAGAGCCTGTTCCCGAAAAGGCAAACGTCCGGCTCCTTGTCCCACACGGAAGGTGGCAGCCCAGAAAGCTGTTGCTCGTCTTCACCTTCCCCCTGCAGCCTATTCACAGGCACAACAGGTTTTGGGATCTGTGCTTACCCAGAGAAGGAACATCTCACGGTGCGCATCCTCGGCAGAGCCTGTTCCCGAAAAGGCAAACGTCCGGCTCCTTGTCCCACACGGAATGTGGCAGCCCTGAAAGCTGTTGCTCGTCTTCACCTTCCCCCTGCAGCCTATTCACAGGCACAACCGCAGTGGGAATCTCTGCTTTCCCAAAGACACAATCTCTCACGGTGCGCATCCTCGGCAGAGCCTGTTCCCGAAAAGGCAAACGTCCGGCTCCTTGTCCCACACGGAAGGTGGCAGCCCGGAAAGCTGGTGCTGGTCTTCACCTTCCCCCTGCAGCCTATTCACAGGCACAACAGGTTTTGGGATCTGTGCTTGCCCAGAGAAGGAACATCTCACGGTGCGCACCCTCGGCAGAGCCTGTTCCCGAAAAGGCAAACGTCTGGCTCCTTGTCCCACACGGAAGGTGGCAGCCCGGAAAGCTGTTGCTGGTCTTCACCTTCCCCGTGCAGCCTATTCACAGGCACAACAGGTTTTGGGATCTGTGCTTGCCCAGAGAAGGAACATCTCACGGTGTGCATCCTCGGCAGAGCCTGTTCCCGAAAAGACAAACATCCGGCTCCTTGTCCCACACGGAAGGTGGCAGCCCTGAAAGCTGTTGCTGGTCTTCACCTTCCCCCTGCAGCCTATTCACAGGCACAACAGGTTTTGGGATCTGTGCTTGCCCAGAGAAGGAACATCTCACGGTGCGCACCCTCGGCAGAGCCTGTTCCCGAAAAGGCAAACGTCCGGCTCCTTGTCCCACACGGAAGGTGGCAGCCCTGAAAGCTGTTGCTGGTCTTCACCTTCCCCCTGCAGCCTATTCACAGGCACAACAGGTTTTGGGATCTGTGCTTGCCCAGAGAAGGAACATCTCACGGTGCGCATCCTCGGCAGAGCCTGTTCCCGAAAAGGCAAACGTCCGGCTCCTTGTTCCATACGGAAGGTGGCAGCCCGGAAAGCTGTTGCTGGTCTTCACCTTCCCCCTGCAGCCTATTCACAGGCACAACAGGTTTTGGGATCTGTGCTTGCCCAGAGAAGGAACATCTCACGGTGCGCACCCTCGGCAGAGCCTGTTCCCGAAAAGGCAAACGTCCGGCTCCTTGTCCCACACGGAAGGTGGCAGCCCGGAAAGCTGTTGCTGGTCTTCACCTTCCCCCTGCAGCCTATTCACAGGCACCACCGCACTGGGAATCTCTGCTTTCCCAAAGACGCAATCTCTCACGGTGCGCATCCTCGGCAGAGCCTGTTCCCGAACAGGCAAACGTCCGGCTCCTTGTCCCACACGGAAGGTGGCAGCCCTGAAAGCTGTTGCTCGTCTTCACCTTCCCCCTGCAGCCTATTCACAGGCACAACAGGTTTGGGGATCTCTGCTTGCCCAGAGAAGGAACATCTCACGGTGCGCATCCTCGGCAGAGCCTGTTCCCGAAAAGGCAAACGTCCGGCTCCTTGTCCCACACGGAAGGTGGCAGTCCTGAAAGCTGTTGCTGGTCTTCACCTTCCCCCTGCAGCCTATTCACAGGCACCACCGCACTGGGAATCTCTGCTTTCCCAAAGATGCAATCTCTCACGGTGCGCATCCTCGGCAGAGCCTGTTCCCGAAAAGGCAAACGTCCGGCTCCTTGTCCCACACGGAAGGTGGCAGCCCCGAAAGCTGTTGCTGGTCTTCACCTTCCCCCTGCAGCCTATTCACAGGCACAACAGGTTTTGGGATCTGTGCTTGCCCAGAGAAGGAACATCTCACGGTGCGCATCCTCGGCAGAGCCTGTTCCCGAAAAGGCAAACGTCCGGCTCCTTGTCCCACACGGAAGGTGGCAGCCCGGAAAGCTGTTGCTGGTCTTCACCTTCCCCCTGCAGCCTATTCACAGGCACAACAGGTTTGGGATCTGTGCTTGCCCAGAGAAGGAACATCTCACGGTGCGCACCCTCGGCAGAGCCTGTTCCCGAAAAGGCAAACGTCCGGCTCCTTGTCCCACACGGAAGGTGGCAGCCCGGAAAGCTGGTGCTGGTCTTCACCTTCCCCCTGCAGCCTACTCACAGGCACAACAGGTTTTGGGATCTGTGCTTGCCCAGAGAAGGAACATCTCACGGTGCGCATCCTCGGCAGAGCCTGTTCCCGAAAAGGCAAACGTCCGGCTCCTTGTCCCACACGGAAGGTGGCAGCCCTGAAAGCTGTTGCTGGTCTTCACCTTCCCCCTGCAGCCTATTCACAGGCACCACCGCACTGGGAATCTCTGCTTTCCCAAAGACGCAATCTCTCACGGTGCGCATCCTCGGCAGAGCCTGTTCCCGAAAAGGCAAACGTCCGGCTCCTTGTCCCACACGGAAGGTGGCAGCCCAGAAAGCTGTTGCTCGTCTTCACCTTCCCCCTGCAGCCTATTCACAGGCACAACAGGTTTTGGGATCTGTGCTTACCCAGAGAAGGAACATCTCACGGTGCGCATCCTCGGCAGAGCCTGTTCCCGAAAAGGCAAACGTCCGGCTCCTTGTCCCACACGGAATGTGGCAGCCCTGAAAGCTGTTGCTCGTCTTCACCTTCCCCCTGCAGCCTATTCACAGGCACAACCGCAGTGGGAATCTCTGCTTTCCCAAAGACACAATCTCTCACGGTGCGCATCCTCGGCAGAGCCTGTTCCCGAAAAAGCAAACGTCTGGCTCCTTGTCCCACACGGAAGGTGGCAGCCCGGAAAGCTGGTGCTGGTCTTCACCTTCCCCCTGCAGCCTATTCACAGGCACAACAGGTTTTGGGATCTGTGCTTGCCCAGAGAAGGAACATCTCACGGTGCGCACCCTCGGCAGAGCCTGTTCCCGAAAAGGCAAACGTCCGGCTCCTTGTCCCACACGGAAGGTGGCAGCCCGGAAAGCTGTTGCTGGTCTTCACCTTCCCCCTGCAGCCTATTCACAGGCACAACAGGTTTGGGGATCTGTGCTTGCCCAGAGAAGGAACATCTCACGGTGTGCATCCTCGGCAGAGCCTGTTCCCGAAAAGACAAACATCCGGCTCCTTGTCCCACACGGAAGGTGGCAGCCCGGAAAGCTGTTGCTGGTCTTCACCTTCCCCCTGCAGCCTATTCACAGGCACAACAGGTTTTGGGATCTGTGCTTGCCCAGAGAAGGAACATCTCACGGTGCGCACCCTCGGCAGAGCCTGTTCCCGAAAAGGCAAACGTCCGGCTCCTTGTCCCACACGGAAGGTGGCAGCCCGGAAAGCTGTTGCTGGTCTTCACCTTCCCCCTGCAGCCTATTCACAGGCACAACAGGTTTTGGGATCTGTGCTTGCCCAGAGAAGGAACATCTCACGGTGCGCATCCTTGGCAGAGCCTGTTCCCGAAAAGGCAAACGTCCGGCTCCTTGTCCCACACGGAAGGTGGCAGCCCGGAAAGCTGTTGCTGGTCTTCACCTTCCCCCTGCAGCCTATTCACAGGCACCACCGCACTGGGAATCTCTGCTTTCCCAAAGACGCAATCTCTCACGGTGCGCATCCTCGGCAGAGCCTGTTCCCGAAAAGGTAAACGTCTGGCTCCTTGTCCCACACGGAAGGTGGCAGCCCGGAAAGCTGTTGCTGGTCTTCACCTTCCCCCTGCAGCCTATTCACAGGCACAACAGGTTTGGGCATCTGTGCTTGCCCAAAGACGCAATCTCTCACGGTGCGCATCCTCGGCAGAGCCTGTTCCCGAAAAGGCAAACGTCCGGCTCCTTGTCCCACACGGAAGGTGGCAGCCCGGAAAGCTCTTGCTGGTCTTCACCTTCCCCCTGCAGCCTATTCACAGGCACCACCGCACTGGGAATCTCTGCTTTCCCAAAGACGCAATCTCTCACGGTGCGCATCCTCGGCAGAGCCTGTTCCCGAAAAGGCAAACGTCCGGCTCCTTGTCCCACACGGAAGGTGGCAGCCCTGAAAGCTGTTGCTGGTCTTCACCTTCCCCCTGCAGCCTATTCACAGGCACAACAGGTTTTGGGATCTGTGCTTGCCCAGAGAAGGAACATCTCACGGTGCGCATCCTCGGCAGAGCCTGTTCCCGAAAAGGCAAACGTCCGGCTCCTTGTTCCATACGGAAGGTGGCAGCCCTGAAAGCTGTTGCTGGTCTTCACCTTCCCCCTGCAGCCTATTCACAGGCACAACAGGTTTGGGGATCTGTGCTTGCGCAGAGAAGGAACATCTCACGGTGCGCATCCTCGGCAGAGCCTGTTCCCGAAAAGGCAAACGTCCGGCTCCTTGTCCCACATGGAAGGTGGCAGCCCTGAAAGCTGTTGCTGGTCTTCACCTTCCCCCTGCAGCCTATTCACAGGCACAACAGGTTTTGGGATCTGTGCTTGCCCAGAGAAGGAACATCTCACGGTGCGCATCCTCGGCAGAGCCTGTTCCCGAAAATGCAAACGTCCGGCTCCTTGTCCCACACGGAAGGGGGCAGCCCGGAAAGCTGTTGCTGGTCTTCACCTTCCCCCTGCAGCCTATTCACAGGCACAACAGGTTTGGGGATCTGTGCTTGCCCAGAGAAGGAACATCTCACGGTGCGCATCCTCGGCAGAGCCTGTTCCCGAACAGGCAAACGTCCGGCTCCTTGTCCCACACGGAAGGTGGCAGTCCTGAAAGCTGTTGCTGGTCTTCACCTTCCCCCTGCAGCCTATTCACAGGCACCACCGCACTGGGAATCTCTGCTTTCCCAAAGACGCAATCTCTCACGGTGCGCATCCTCGGCAGAGCCTGTTCCCGAAAAGGCAAACGTCCGGCTCCTTGTCCCACACGGAAGGTGGCAGTCCTGAAAGCTGTTGCTGGTCTTCACCTTCCCCCTGCAGCCTATTCACAGGCACCACCGCACTGGGAATCTCTGCTTTCCCAAAGACGCAATCTCTCATGGTGCGCATCCTCGGCAGAGCCTGTTCCCGAAAAGGCAAACGTCCGGCTCCTTGTCCCACACGGAAGGTGGCAGCCCGGAAAGCTGTTGCTGGTCTTCACCTTCCCCGTGCAGCCTTTTCACAGGCACAACAGGTTTTGGGATCTGTGCTTGCCCAGAGAAGGAACATCTCACGGTGCGCACCCTCGGCAGAGCCTGTTCCCGAAAAGGCAAACGTCCGGCTCCTTGTCCCACACGGAAGGTGGCAGCCCTGAAAGCTGTTGCTGGTCTTCACCTTCCCCCTGCAGCCTATTCACAGGCACAACAGGTTTGGGGATCTGTGCTTGCCCAGAGAAGGAACATCTCACGGTGCGCATCCTCGGCAGAGCCTGTTCTCGAAAAGGCAAACGTCCGGCTCCTTGTCCCACACGGAAGGTGGCAGCCCGGAAAGCTGTTGCTGGTCTTCACCTTCCCCCTGCAGCCTATTCACAGGCACCACCGCACTGGGAATCTCTGCTTTCCCAAAGATGCAATCTCTCATGGTGCGCATCCTCGGCAGAGCCTGTTCCCGAAAAGGCAAACGTCTGGCTCCTTGTCCCACACGGAAGGTGGCAGCCCGGAAAGCTGTTGCTGGTCTTCACCTTCCCCGTGCAGCCTATTCACAGGCACAACAGGTTTTGGGATCTGTGCTTGCCCAGAGAAGGAACATCTCACGGTGCGCACCCTCGGCAGAGCCTGTTCCCGAAAAGGCAAACGTCCGGCTCCTTGTCCCACACGGAAGGTGGCAGCCCTGAAAGCTGTTGCTGGTCTTCACCTTCCCCCTGCAGCCTATTCACAGGCACAACAGGTTTGGGGATCTCTGCTTGCCCAGAGAAGGAACATCTCACGGTGCGCATCCTCGGCAGAGCCTGTTCCCGAAAAGGCAAACGTCCGGCTCCTTGTTCCATACGGAAGGTGGCAGCCCGGAAAGCTGTTGCTGGTCTTCACCTTCCCCCTGCAGCCTATTCACAGGCACAACAGGTTTTGGGATCTGTGCTTGCCCAGAGAAGGAACATCTCACGGTGCGCACCCTCGGCAGAGCCTGTTCCCGAAAAGGCAAACGTCCGGCTCCTTGTCCCACACGGAAGGTGGCAGCCCGGAAAGCTCTTGCTGGTCTTCACCTTCCCCCTGCAGCCTATTCACAGGCACCACCGCACTGGGAATCTCTGCTTTCCCAAAGACGCAATCTCTCACGGTGCGCATCCTCGGCAGAGCCTGTTCCCGAAAAGGCAAACGTCCGGCTCCTTGTCCCACACGGAAGGTGGCAGCCCTGAAAGCTGTTGCTGGTCTTCACCTTCCCCCTGCAGCCTATTCACAGGCACAACAGGTTTTGGGATCTGTGCTTGCCCAGAGAAGGAACATCTCACGGTGCGCATCCTCGGCAGAGCCTGTTCCCGAAAAGGCAAACGTCCGGCTCCTTGTCCCACACGGAAGGTGGCAGCCCGGAAAGCTGTTGCTGGTCTTCACCTTCCCCCTGCAGCCTATTCACAGGCACCACCGCACTGGGAATCTCTGCTTTCCCAAAGATGCAATCTCTCACGGTGCGCATCCTCGGCAGAGCCTGTTCCCGAAAAGGCAAACGTCCGGCTCCTTGTCCCACACGGAAGGTGGCAGCCCGGAAAGCTGGTGCTGGTCTTCACCTTCCCCCTGCAGCCTATTCACAGGCACAACAGGTTTTGGGATCTGTGCTTGCCCAGAGAAGGAACATCTCACGGTGCGCATCCTCGGCAGAGCCTGTTCCCGAAAAGGCAAACGTCCGGCTCCTTGTCCCACACGGAAGGTGGCAGCCCGGAAAGCTGGTGCTGGTCTTCACCTTCCCCCTGCAGCCTATTCACAGGCACAACAGGTTTGGGATCTGTGCTTGCCCAGAGAAGGAACATCTCACGGTGCGCATCCTCGGCAGAGCCTGTTCCCGAAAAGGCAAACGTCCGGCTCCTTGTCCCACACGGAAGGTGGCAGCCCGGAAAGCTGTTGCTGGTCTTCACCTTCCCCCTGCAGCCTACTCACAGGCACAACAGGTTTTGGGATCTGTGCTTGCCCAGAGAAGGAACATCTCACGGTGCGCATCCTCGGCAGAGCCTGTTCCCGAAAAGGCAAACGTCCGGCTCCTTGTCCCACACGGAAGGTGGCAGCCCGGAAAGCTGTTGCTGGTCTTCACCTTCCCCCTGCAGCCTATTCACAGGCACCACCGCACTGGGAATCTCTGCTTTCCCAAAGACGCAATCTCTCACGGTGCGCATCCTCGGCAGAGCCTGTTCCCGAAAAGGCAAACGTCCGGCTCCTTGTCCCACACGGAAGGTGGCAGCCCTGAAAGCTGTTGCTCGTCTTCACCTTCCCCCTGCAGCCTATTCACAGGCACAACAGGTTTTGGGATCTGTGCTTACCCAGAGAAGGAACATCTCACGGTGCGCATCCTCGGCAGAGCCTGTTCCCGAAAAGGCAAACGTCCGGCTCCTTGTCCCACACGGAAGGTGGCAGCCCTGAAAGCTGTTGCTCGTCTTCACCTTCCCCCTGCAGCCTATTCACAGGCACAACCGCAGTGGGAATCTCTGCTTTCCCAAAGACACAATCTCTCACGGTGCGCATCCTCGGCAGAGCCTGTTCCCGAAAAGGCAAACGTCCGGCTCCTTGTCCCACACGGAAGGTGGCAGCCCGGAAAGCTGGTGCTGGTCTTCACCTTCCCCCTGCAGCCTATTCACAGGCACAACAGGTTTTGGAATCTGTGCTTGCCCAGAGAAGGAACATCTCACGGTGCGCATCCTCGGCAGAGCCTGTTCCCGAAAAGGCAAACGTCCGGCTCCTTGTCCCACACGGAAGGTGGCAGCCCGGAAAGCTGTTGCTGGTCTTCACCTTCCCCCTGCAGCCTATTCACAGGCACAACAGGTTTGGGGATCTGTGCTTGCCCAGAGAAGGAACATCTCACGGTGCGCACCCTCGGCAGAGCCTGTTCCCGAAAAGGCAAACGTCCGGCTCCTTGTTCCATACGGAAGGTGGCAGCCCGGAAAGCTGTTGCTGGTCTTCACCTTCCCCCTGCAGCCTATTCACAGGCACAACAGGTTTTGGGATCTGTGCTTGCCCAGAGAAGGAACATCTCACGGTGCGCATCCTCGGCAGAGCCTGTTCCCGAAAAGGCAAACGTCCGGCTCCTTGTCCCACACAGAAGGAGGCAGCCCGGAATGCTGTTGCTGGTCTTCACCTTCCCCCTGCAGCCTATTCACAGGCACCACCGCACTGGGAATCTCTGCTTTCCCAAAGACGCAATCTCTCACGGTGCGCATCCTCGGCAGAGCCTGTTCCCGAAAAGGCAAACGTCCGGCTCCTTGTCCCACACGGAAGGTGGCAGCCCGGAAAGCTGTTGCTGGTCTTCACCTTCCCCCTGCAGCCTATTCACAGGCACAACAGGTTTTGGGATCTGTGCTTGCCCAGAGAAGGAACATCTCACGGTGCGCATCCTCGGCAGAGCCTGTTCCCGAAAAGGCAAACGTCCGGCTCCTTGTCCCACACGGAAGGTGGCAGCCCGGAAAGCTGTTGCTGGTCTTCACCTTCCCCCTGCAGCCTATTCACAGGCACCACCGCACTGGGAATCTCTGCTTTCCCAAAGACGCAATCTCTCACGGTGCGCATCCTCGGCAGAGCCTGTTCCCGAAAAGGTAAACGTCTGGCTCCTTGTCCCACACGGAAGGTGGCAGCCCTGAAAGCTGTTGCTGGTCTTCACCTTCCCCCTGCAGCCTATTCACAGGCACAACAGGTTTGGGCATCTGTGCTTTCCCAAAGACGCAATCTCTCACGGTGCGCATCCTCGGCAGAGCCTGTTCCCGAAAAGGCAAACGTCCGGCTCCTTGTCCCACACGGAAGGTGGCAGCCCTGAAAGCTGTTGCTGGTCTTCACCTTCCCCCTGCAGCCTATTCACAGGCACCACCGCACTGGGAATCTCTGCTTTCCCAAAGACGCAATCTCTCACGGTGCGCATCCTCGGCAGAGCCTGTTCCCGAAAAGGCAAACGTCCGGCTCCTTGTCCCACACGGAAGGTGGCAGCCCTGAAAGCTGTTGCTGGTCTTCACCTTCCCCGTGCAGCCTATTCACAGGCACAACAGGTTTTGGGATCTGTGCTTGCCCAGAGAAGGAACATCTCACGGTGCGCATCCTCGGCAGAGCCTGTTCCCGAAAAGGCAAACGTCCGGCTCCTTGTCCCACACGGAAGGTGGCAGCCCTGAAAGCTCTTGCTGGTCTTCACCTTCCCCCTGCAGCCTATTCACAGGCACAACAGGTTTTGGGATCTGTGCTTGCGCAGAGAAGGAACATCTCACGGTGCGCATCCTCGGCAGAGCCTGTTCCCGAAAAGGCAAACGTCCGGCTCCTTGTCCCACATGGAAGGTGGCAGCCCTGAAAGCTGTTGCTGGTCTTCACCTTCCCCCTGCAGCCTATTCACAGGCACAACAGGTTTTGGGATCTGTGCTTGCCCAGAGAAGGAACATCTCACGGTGCGCATCCTCGGCAGAGCCTGTTCCCGAAAAGGCAAACGTCCGGCTCCTTGTCCCACACGGAAGGGGGCAGCCCGGAAAGCTGTTGCTGGTCTTCACCTTCCCCCTGCAGCCTATTCACAGGCACAACAGGTTTGGGGATCTGTGCTTGCCCAGAGAAGGAACATCTCACGGTGCGCATCCTCGGCAGAGCCTGTTCCCGAACAGGCAAACATCCGGCTCCTTGTCCCACACGGAAGGTGGCAGCCCGGAAAGCTGTTGCTGGTCTTCACCTTCCCCCTGCAGCCTATTCACAGGCACAACAGGTTTTGGGATCTGTGCTTGCCCAAAGATGCAATCTCTCACGGTGCGCATCCTCGGCAGAGCCTGTTCCCGAAAAGGCAAACGTCCGGCTCCTTGTCCCACACGGAAGGTGGCAGCCCGGAAAGCTGTTGCTGGTCTTCACCTTCCCCCTGCAGCCTATTCACAGGCACCACCGCACTGGGAATCTCTGCTTTCCCAAAGACGCAATCTCTCACGGTGCGCATCCTCGGCAGAGCCTGTTCCCGAAAAGGCAAACGTCCGGCTCCTTGTCCCACACGGAAGGTGGCAGCCCAGAAAGCTGTTGCTGGTCTTCACCTTCCCCCTGCAGCCTATTCACAGGCACAACAGGTTTTGGGATCTGTGCTTGCCCAGAGAAGGAACATCTCACGGTGCGCATCCTCGGCAGAGCCTGTTCCCGAAAAGGCAAACGTCCGGCTCCTTGTCCCACACGGAAGGTGGCAGCCCGGAAAGCTGGTGCTGGTCTTCACCTTCCCCCTGCAGCCTATTCACAGGCACCACCACACTGGGAATCTCTGCTTTCCCAAAGATGCAATCTCTCATGGTGCGCATCCTCGGCAGAGCCTGTTCCCGAAAAGGCAAACGTCCGGCTCCTTGTCCCACACGGAAGGGGGCAGCCCGGAAAGCTGTTGCTGGTCTTCACCTTCCCCGTGCAGCCTATTCACAGGCAAAACAGGTTTTGGGATCTGTGCTTGCCCAGAGAAGGAACATCTCACGGTGCGCATCCTCGGCAGAGCCTGTTCCCGAAAAGGCAAACGTCCGGCTCCTTGTCCCACACGGAAGGTGGCAGCCCGGAAAGCTGTTGCTCGTCTTCACCTTCCCCCTGCAGCCTAGTCACAGGCACAACAGGTTTTGGGATCTGTGCTTGCCCAGAGAAGGAACATCTCACGGTGCGCATCCTCGGCAGAGCCTGTTCCCGAAAAGGCAAACGTCCGGCTCCTTGTCCCACACGGAAGGTGGCAGCCCGGAAAGCTGTTGCTGGTCTTCACCTTCCCCCTGCAGCCTACTCACAGGCACAACAGGTTTTGGGATCTGTGCTTGCCCAGAGAAGGAACATCTCACGGTGCGCATCCTCGGCAGAGCCTGTTCCCGAAAAGGCAAACGTCCGGCTCCTTGTCCCACACGGAAGGTGGCAGCCCTGAAAGCTGTTGCTGGTCTTCACCTTCCCCCTGCAGCCTATTCACAGGCACAACCGCAGTGGGAATCTCTGCTTTCCGAAAGACACAATCTCTCACGGTGCGCATCCTCGGCAGAGCCTGTTCCCGAAAAGGCAAACGTCCGGCTCCTTGTCCCACACGGAAGGTGGCAGCCCGGAAAGCTGTTGCTGGTCTTCACCTTCCCCCTGCAGCCTATTCACAGGCACAACAGGTTTGGGGATCTGTGCTTGCCCAGAGAAGGAACATCTCACGGTGCGCATCCTCGGCAGAGCCTGTTCCCGAAAAGGCAAACGTCCGGCTCCTTGTCCCACACGGAAGGTGGCAGCCCGGAAAGCTGTTGCTGGTCTTCACCTTCCCCCTGCAGCCTATTCACAGGCACAACAGGTTTTGGGATCTGTGCTTGCCCAGAGAAGGAACATCTCACGGTGCGCATCCTCGGCAGAGCCTGTTCCCGAAAAGGCAAACGTCCGGCTCCTTGTCCCACACGGAAGGTGGCAGCCCGGAAAGCTGTTGCTGGTCTTCACCTTCCCCCTGCAGCCTATTCACAGGCACAACAGGTTTGGGGATCTGTGCTTGCCCAGAGAAGGAACATCTCACGGTGCGCATCCTCGGCAGAGCCTGTTCCCGAAAAGGCAAACGTCCGGCTCCTTGTCCCACACGGAAGGTGGCAGCCCGGAAAGCTGTTGCTGGTCTTCACCTTCCCCCTGCAGCCTATTCACAGGCACAACAGGTTTGGGGATCTGTGCTTGCCCAGAGAAGGAACATCTCACGGTGCGCATCCTCGGCAGAGCCTGTTCCCGAAAAGGCAAACGTCCGGCTCCTTGTCCCACATGGAAGGTGGCAGCCCTGAAAGCTGTTGCTGGTCTTCACCTTCCCCCTGCAGCCTATTCACAGGCACAACAGGTTTTGGGATCTGTGCTTGCCCAGAGAAGGAACATCTCACGGTGCGCATCCTCGGCAGAGCCTGTTCCCGAAAAGGCAAACGTCCGGCTCCTTGTCCCACACGGAAGGTGGCAGCCCGGAAAGCTGTTGCTGGTCTTCACCTTCCCCCTGCAGCCTATTCACAGGCACAACAGGTTTTGGGATCTCTGCTTGCCCAGAGAAGGAACATCTCACGGTGCGCATCCTCGGCAGAGCCTGTTCCCGAACAGGCAAACGTCCGGCTCCTTGTCCCACACGGAAGGTGGCAGCCCTGAAAGCTGTTGCTGGTCTTCACCTTCCCCCTGCAGCCTATTCACAGGCACCACCGCACTGTGAATCTCTGCTTTCCCAAAGACGCAATGTCTCACGGTGCGCATCCTCGGCAGAGCCTGTTCCCGAAAAGGCAAACGTCTGGCTCCTTGTCCCACACGGAAGGTGGCAGCCCGGAAAGCTGTTGCTGGTCTTCACCTTCCCCCTGCAGCCTATTCACAGGCACAACAGGTTTTGGGATCTGTGCTTGCCCAAAGATGCAATCTCTCACGGTGCGCATCCTCGGCAGAGCCTGTTCCCGAAAAGGCAAACGTCCGGCTCCTTGTCCCACACGGAAGGTGGCAGCCCGGAAAGCTGTTGCTGGTCTTCACCTTCCCCCTGCAGCCTATTCACAGGCACCACTGCACTGGGAATCTCTGCTTTCCCAAAGACGCAATCTCTCACGGTGCGCATCCTCGGCAGAGCCTGTTCCCGAAAAGGCAAACGTCCGGCTCCTTGTCCCACACGGAA
Source organism: Haliaeetus albicilla (assembly GCF_947461875.1). Taxonomy (NCBI): domain Eukaryota; kingdom Metazoa; phylum Chordata; class Aves; order Accipitriformes; family Accipitridae; genus Haliaeetus; species Haliaeetus albicilla. Next base: position 1,613,754 of record NW_027212473.1, on the reverse strand, counting down.
GGTGGCAGCCCGGAAAGCTGGTGCTGGTCTTCACCTTCCCCCTGCAGCCTATTCACAGGCACAACAGGTTTTGGGATCTCTGCTTGCCCAGAGAAGGAACATCTCACGGTGCGCATCCTCGGCAGAGCCTGTTCCCGAAAAGGCAAACGTCCGGCTCCTTGTCCCACACGGAAGGTGGCAGCCCGGAAAGCTGGTGCTGGTCTTCACCTTCCCCCTGCAGCCTATTCACAGGCACCACCGCACTGGGAATCTCTGCTTTCCCAAAGATGCAATCTCTCATGGTGCGCATCCTCGGCAGAGCCTGTTCCCGAAAAGGCAAACGTCCGGCTCCTTGTCCCACACGGAAGGTGGCAGCCCTGAAAGCTGTTGCTGGTCTTCACCTTCCCCGTGCAGCCTATTCACAGGCACAACAGGTTTTGGGATCTGTGCTTGCCCAGAGAAGGAACATCTCACGGTGCGCACCCTCGGCAGAGCCTGTTCCCGAAAAGGCAAACGTCCGGCTCCTTGTCCCACACGGAAGGTGGCAGCCCGGAAAGCTGTTGCTGGTCTTCACCTTCCCCCTGCAGCCTACTCACAGGCACAACAGGTTTTGGGATCTGTGCTTGCCCAGAGAAGGAACATCTCACGGTGCGCATCCTCGGCAGAGCCTGTTCCCGAAAAGGCAAACGTCCGGCTCCTTGTCCCACACGGAAGGTGGCAGCCCGGAAAGCTGTTGCTGGTCTTCACCTTCCCCCTGCAGCCTATTTACAGGCACAACCGCAGTGCGAATCTTTGCTTTCCGAAAGACACAATCTCTCACGGTGCGCATCCTCGGCAGAGCCTGTTCCCGAAAAGGCAAACGTCCGGCTCCTTGTCCCACACGGAAGGTGGCAGCCCGGAAAGCTGTTGCTGGTCTTCAACTTCCCCCTGCAGCCTACTCACAGGCACAACAGGTTTTGGGATCTGTGCTTGCCCAGAGAAGGAACATCTCACGGTGCGCATCCTCGGCAGAGCCTGTTCCCGAAAAGGCAAACGTCCGGCTCCTTGTCCCACACGGAAGGTGGCAGCCCTGAAAGCTGTTGCTGGTCTTCACCTTCCCCCTGCAGCCTATTCACAGGCACAACCGCAGTGGGAATCTCTGCTTTCCCAAAGACACAATCTCTCACGGTGCGCATCCTCGGCAGAGCCTGTTCCCGAAAAGGCAAACGTCCGGCTCCTTGTCCCACACGGAAGGTGGCAGCCCGGAAAGCTGTTGCTGGTCTTCACCTTCCCCCTGCAGCCTATTCACAGGCACAACAGGTTTGGGGATCTGTGCTTGCCCAGAGAAGGAACATCTCACGGTGCGCATCCTCGGCAGAGCCTGTTCCCGAAAAGGCAAACGTCCGGCTCCTTGTCCCACACGGAAGGTGGCAGCCCGGAAAGCTGTTGCTGGTCTTCACCTTCCCCCTGCAGCCTATTCACAGGCACAACAGGTTTTGGGATCTGTGCTTGCCCAGAGAAGGAACATCTCACGGTGTGCATCCTCGGCAGAGCCTGTTCCCGAAAAGGCAAACGTCCGGCTCCTTGTCCCACACGGAAGGTGGCAGCCCGGAAAGCTGTTGCTGGTCTTCACCTTCCCCCTGCAGCCTATTCACAGGCACAACAGGTTTGGGGATCTGTGCTTGCCCAGAGAAGGAACATCTCACGCTGCGCATCCTCAGCAGAGCCTGTTCCCGAAAAGGCAAACGTCCGGCTCCTTGTCCCACACGGAAGGTGGCAGCCCGGAAAGCTGTTGCTGGTCTTCACCTTCCCCCTGCAGCCTATTCACAGGCACCACCGCACTGGGAATCTCTGCTTTCCCAAAGACGCAATCTCTCATGGTGCGCATCCTCGGCAGAGCCTGTTCCCGAAAAGGCAAACGTCCGGCTCCTTGTCCCACACGGAAGGTGGCAGCCCGGAAAGCTGTTGCTGGTCTTCACCTTCCCCCTGCAGCCTAGTCACAGGCACAACAGGTTTTGGGATCTGTGCTTGCCCAGAGAAGGAACATCTCATGGTGCGCATCCTCGGCAGAGCCTGTTCCCGAAAAGGCAAACGTCCGGCTCCTTGTCCCACACGGAAGGTGGCAGCCCGGAAAGCTGTTGCTGGTCTTCACCTTCCCCCTGCAGCCTACTCACAGGCACAACAGGTTTGGGGATCTGTGCTTGCCCAGAGAAGGAACATCTCACGGTGCGCATCCTCGGCAGAGCCTGTTCCCGAAAAGGCAAACGTCCGGCTCCTTGTCCCACACGGAAGGTGGCAGCCCGGAAAGCTGTTGCTGGTCTTCACCTTCCCCCTGCAGCCTATTCACAGGCACAACAGGTTTTGGGATCTGTGCTTGCCCAAAGACGCAATCTCTCACGGTGCGCATCCTCGGCAGAGCCTGTTCCCGAAAAGGCAAACGTCCGGCTCCTTGTCCCACACGGAAGGTGGCAGCCCTGAAAGCTCTTGCTGGTCTTCACCTTCCCCCTGCAGCCTATTCACAGGCACAACCGCACTGGGAATCTCTGCTTTCCCAAAGACGTAATCTCTCACGGTGTGCATCCTCGGCAGAGCCTGTTCCCGAAAAGGCAAACGTCCGGCTCCTTGTCCCACACGGAAGGTGGCAGCCCTGAAAGCTATTGCTGGTCTTCACCTTCCCCCTGCAGCCTATTCACAGGCACAACAGGTTTTGGGATCTGTGCTTGCCCAAAGACGCAATCTCTCACGGTGCGCATCCTCGGCAGAGCCTGTTCCCGAAAAGGCAAACGTCCGGCTCCTTGTCCCACACGGAAGGTGGCAGCCCTGAAAGCTGTTGCTGGTCTTCACCTTCCCCCTGCAGCCTATTCACAGGCACAACAGGTTTTGGGATCTGTGCTTGCCCAGAGAAGGAACATCTCACGGTGCGCATCCTCGGCAGAGCCTGTTCCCGAAAAGGCAAACGTCCGGCTCCTTGTCCCACACGGAAGGGGGCAGCCCGGAAAGCTGTTGCTGGTCTTCACCTTCCCCCTGCAGCCTATTCACAGGCACAACAGGTTTTGGGATCTCTGCTTTCCCAAAGACGCAATCTCTCACGGTGCGCATCCTCGGCAGAGCCTGTTCCCGAAAAGGCAAACGTCCGGCTCCTTGTCCCACACGGAAGGTGGCAGACCGGAAAGCTGTTGCTGGTCTTCACCTTCCCCCTGCAGCCTATTCACAGGCACCACCGCAGTGGGAATCTCTGCTTTCCCAAAGACGCAATCTCTCACGGTGCGCATCCTCGGCAGAGCCTGTTCCCGAAAAGGCAAACGTCCGGCTCCTTGTCCCACACGGAAGGTGGCAGCCCGGAAAGCTGTTGCTGGTCTTCACCTTCCCCCTGCAGCCTATTCACAGGCACAACAGGTTTGGGGATCTCTGCTTGCCCAGAGAAGGAACATCTCACGGTGCGCATCCTCGGCAGAGCCTGTTCCCGAAAAGGCAAACGTCCGGCTCCTTGTCCCACACGGAAGGTGGCAGCCCCGAAAGCTGTTGCTGGTCTTCACCTTCCCCCTGCAGCCTATTCACAGGCACAACAGGTTTGGGGATCTGTGCTTGCCCAGAGAAGGGACATCTCACGGTGCGCATCCTCGGCAGAGCCTGTTCCCGAAAAGGCAAACGTCCGGCTCCTTGTCCCACACGGAAGGTGGCAGCCCGGAAAGCTGTTGCTGGTCTTCACCTTCCCCCTGCAGCCTATTCACAGGCACAACAGGTTTGGGGATCTGTGCTTGCCCAGAGAAGGAACATCTCACGGTGCGCATCCTCGGCAGAGCCTGTTCCCGAAAAGGCAAACGTCCGGCTCCTTGTCCCACACGGAAGGTGGCAGCCCTGAAAGCTCTTGCTGGTCTTCACCTTCCCCCTGCAGCCTATTCACAGGCACAACCGCACTGGGAATCTCTGCTTTCCCAAAGACGCAATCTCTCACGGTGTGCATCCTCGGCAGAGCCTGTTCCCGAAAAGGCAAACGTCCGGCTCCTTGTCCCACACGGAAGGTGGCAGCCCTGAAAGCTGTTGCTGGTCTTCACCTTCCCCCTGCAGCCTATTCACAGGCACAACAGGTTTGGGGATCTGTGCTTGCCCAAAGACGCAATCTCTCACGGTGCGCATCCTCGGCAGAGCCTGTTCCCGAAAAGGCAAACGTCCGGCTCCTTGTCCCACACGGAAGGTGGCAGCCCTGAAAGCTGTTGCTGGTCTTCACCTTCCCCCTGCAGCCTATTCACAGGCACAACAGGTTCTGGGATCTGTGCTTGCCCAGAGAAGGAACATCTCACGGTGCGCATCCTCGGCAGAGCCTGTTCCCGAAAAGGCAAACGTCCGGCTCCTTGTCCCACACGGAAGGTGGCAGCCCGGAAAGCTGTTGCTGGTCTTCACCTTCCCCCTGCAGCCTATTCACAGGCACAACAGGTTTTGGGATCTCTGCTTGCCCAGAGAAGGAACATCTCACGGTGCGCATCCTCGGCAGAGCCTGTTCCCGAAAAGGCAAACGTCCGGCTCCTTGTCCCACACGGAAGGTGGCAGCCCGGAAAGCTGTTGCTGGTCTTCACCTTCCCCCTGCAGCCTATTCACAGGCACAACAGGTTTGGGGATCTGTGCTTGCCCAGAGAAGGAACATCTCACGCTGCGCATCCTCGGCAGAGCCTGTTCCCGAAAAGGCAAACGTCCGGCTCCTTGTCCTACACGGAAGGTGGCAGCCCGGAAAGCTGTTGCTGGTCTTCACCTTCCCCCTGCAGCTTATTCACAGGCACCACCGCACTGGGAATCTCTGCTTTCCCAAAGACGCAATCCCTCACGGTGCGCATCCTCGGCAGAGCCTGTTCCCGAAAAGGCAAACGTCCGGCTCCTTGTCCCACACGGAAGGTGGCAGCTCGGAAAGCTGTTGCTGGTCTTCACCTTCCCCCTGCAGCCTATTCACAGGCACAACAGGTTTTGGGATCTGTGCTTGCCCAGAGAAGGAACATCTCACGGTGCGCATCCTCGGCAGAGCCTGTTCCCGAAAAGGCAAACGTCCGGCTCCTTGTCCCACACGGAAGGGGGCAGCCCGGAAAGCTGTTGCTGGTCTTCACCTTCCCCCTGCAGCCTATTCACAGGCACAACAGGTTTTGGGATCTGTGCTTGCCCAGAGAAGGAACATCTCACGGTGCGCATCCTCGGCAGAGCCTGTTCCCGAAAAGGCAAACGTCCGGCTCCTTGTCCCACACGGAAGGGGGCAGCCCGGAAAGCTGTTGCTGGTCTTCACCTTCCCCCTGCAGCCTATTCACAGGCACAACAGGTTTTGGGATCTGTGCTTGCCCAGAGAAGGAACATCTCATGGTGCGCACCCTCGGCAGAGCCTGTTCCCGAAAAGGCAAACGTCCGGCTCCTTGTCCCACACAGAAGGAGGCAGCCCGGAAAGCTGTTGCTGGTCTTCACCTTCCCCCTGCAGCCTATTCACAGGCACCACCGCACTGGGAATCTCTGCTTTCCCAAAGACGCAATCTCTCACGGTGCGCATCCTCGGCAGAGCCTGTTCCCGAAAAGGCAAACGTCCGGCTCCTTGTCCCACACGGAAGGTGGCAGCCCGGAAAGCTGTTGCTGGTCTTCACCTTCCCCCTGCAGCCTATTCACAGGCACAACAGGTTTTGGGATCTCTGCTTGCCCAGAGAAGGAACATCTCACGGTGCGCATCCTCGGCAGAGCCTGTTCCCGAAAAGGCAAACGTCCGGCTCCTTGTCCCACACGGAAGGTGGCAGCCCCGAAAGCTGTTGCTGGTCTTCACCTTCCCCCTGCAGCCTATTCACAGGCACAACAGGTTTTGGGATCTGTGCTTGCCCAGAGAAGGAACATCTCACGGTGCGCATCCTCGGCAGAGCCTGTTCCCAAAAAGGCAAACGTCCGGCTCCTTGTCCCACACGGAAGGTGGCAGCCCGGAAAGCTGTTGCTGGTCTTCACCTTCCCCCTGCAGCCTATTCACAGGCACAACAGGTTTGGGGATCTGTGCTTGCCCAGAGAAGGAACATCTCACGGTGCGCATCCTCGGCAGAGCCTGTTCCCGAAAAGGCAAACGTCCGGCTCTTTGTCCCACACGGAAGGTGGCAGCCCTGAAAGCTGTTGCTGGTCTTCACCTTCCCCCTGCAGCCTATTCACAGGCACAACAGGTTTTGGGATCTGTGCTTGCCCAGAGAAGGAACATCTCACGGTGCGCATCCTCGGCAGAGCCTGTTCCCGAAAAGGCAAACGTCCGGCTCCTTGTCCCACACGGAAGGGGGCAGCCCGGAAAGCTGTTGCTGGTCTTCACCTTCCCCCTGCAGCCTATTCACAGGCACAACAGGTTTGGGGATCTGTGCTTGCCCAGAGAAGGAACATCTCACGGTGCGCATCCTCGGCAGAGCCTGTTCCCGAAAAGGCAAACGTCCGGCTCCTTGTCCCACACGGAAGGTGGCAGCCCTGAAAGCTGTTGCTGGTCTTCACCTTCCCCCTGCAGCCTAGTCACAGGCACAACAGGTTTTGGGATCTGTGCTTTCCCAGAGAAGGAACATCTCACGGTGCGCATCCTCGGCAGAGCCTGTTCCCGAAAAGGCAAACGTCCGGCTCCTTGTCCCACACGGAAGGTGGCAGCCCGGAAAGCTGTTGCTGGTCTTCACCTTCCCCCTGCAGCCTATTCACAGGCACCACCGCACTGGGAATCTCTGATTTCCCAAAGACGCAATCTCTCACGGTGCGCATCCTCGGCAGAGCCTGTTCCCGAAAAGGCAAACATCCAGCTCCTTGTCCCACACGGAAGGTGGCAGCCCTGAAAGCTGTTGCTGGTCTTCACCTTCCCCCTGCAGCCTATTCACAGGCACAACAGGTTTTGGGATCTGTGCTTTCCCAGAGAAGGAACATCTCACGGTGTGCATCCTCGGCAGAGCCTGTTCCCGAAAAGGCAAACGTCCGGCTCCTTGTCCCACACGGAAGGTGGCAGTCCTGAAAGCTCTTGCTGGTCTTCACCTTCCCCCTGCAGCCTATTCACAGGCACCACCGCACTGGGAATCTCTGCTTTCCCAAAGACGCAATCTCTCACGGTGCGCATCCTCGGCAGAGCCTGTTCCCGAAAAGGCAAACGTCCGGCTCCTTGTCCCACACGGAAGGTGGCAGCCCGGAAAGCTGTTGCTGGTCTTCACCTTCCCCCTGCAGCCTATTCACAGGCACAACAGGTTTTGGGATCTGTGCTTGCCCAGAGAAGGAACATCTCACGGTGCGCATCCTCGGCAGAGCCTGTTCCCGAAAAGGCAAACGTCCGGCTCCTTGTCCCACACGGAAGGTGGCAGCCCGGAAAGCTGTTGCTGGTCTTCACCTTCCCCCTGCAGCCTATTCACAGGCACAACAGGTTTTGGGATCTGTGCTTGCCCAGAGAAGGAACATCTCACGGTGCGCATCCTCGGCAGAGCCTGTTCCCGAAAAGGCAAACGTCCGGCTCCTTGTCCCACACGGAAGGTGGCAGCCCCGAAAGCTGTTGCTGGTCTTCACCTTCCCCCTGCAGCCTATTCACAGGCACAACAGGTTTGGGGATCTGTGCTTGCCCAGAGAAGGAACATCTCACGGTGCGCATCCTCGGCAGAGCCTGTTCCCGAAAAGGCAAACGTCCGGCTCCTTGTCCCACACGGAAGGAGGCAGCCCGGAAAGCTGTTGCTGGTCTTCACCTTCCCCCTGCAGCCTATTCACAGGCACAACAGGTTTGGGGATCTGTGCTTGCCCAGAGAAGGAACATCTCACGGTGCGCATCCTCGGCAGAGCCTGTTCCCGAAAAGGCAAACGTCCGGCTCCTTGTCCCACACGGAAGGTGGCAGCCCTGAAAGCTCTTGCTGGTCTTCACCTTCCCCCTGCAGCCTATTCACAGGCACAACCGCACTGGGAATCTCTGCTTTCCCAAAGACGCAATCTCTCACGGTGTGCATCCTCGGCAGAGCCTGTTCCCGAAAAGGCAAACGTCCGTCTCCTTGTCCCACACGGAAGGTGGCAGCCCTGAAAGCTGTTGCTGGTCTTCACCTTCCCCCTGCAGCCTATTCACAGGCACAACAGGTTTTGGGATCTGTGCTTGCCCAGAGAAGGAACATCTCACGGTGCGCATCCTCGGCAGAGCCTGTTCCCGAAAAGGCAAACGTCCGGCTCCTTGTCCCACACGGAAGGTGGCAGCCCTGAAAGCTGTTGCTGGTCTTCACCTTCCCCCTGCAGCCTATTCACAGGCACAACAGGTTTTGGGATCTGTGCTTGCCCAGAGAAGGAACATCTCACGGTGCGCATCCTCGGCAGAGCCTGTTCCCGAAAAGGCAAACGTCCGGCTCCTTGTCCCACACGGAAGGTGGCAGCTCGGAAAGCTGTTGCTGGTCTTCACCTTCCCCCTGCAGCCTATTCATAGGCACAACAGGTTTTGGCATCTGTGCTTGCCCAGAGAAGGAACATCTCACGGTGCGCACCCTCGGCAGAGCCTGTTCCCGAAAAGGCAAACGTCCGGCTCCTTGTCCCACACAGAAGGAGGCAGCCCGGAAAGCTGGTGCTGGTCTTCACCTTCCCCCTGCAGCCTATTCACAGGCACCACCGCACTGGGAATCTCTGCTTTCCCAAAGACGCAATCTCTCACGGTGCGCATCCTCGGCAGAGCCTGTTCCCGAAAAGGCAAACGTCCGGCTCCTTGTCCCACACGGAAGGTGGCAGCCCGGAAAGCTCTTGCTGGTCTTCACCTTCCCCCTGCAGCCTATTCACAGGCACAACAGGTTTTGGGATCTGTGCTTGCCCAGAGAAGGAACATCTCACGGTGCGCATCCTCGGCAGAGCCTGTTCCCGAAAAGGCAAACGTCCGGCTCCTTGTCCCACACGGAAGGGGGCAGCCCTGAAAGCTGTTGCTGGTCTTCACCTTCCCCCTGCAGCCTATTCACAGGCACAACAGGTTTGGGGATCTGTGCTTGCCCAGAGAAGGAACATCTCACGGTGCGCATCCTCGGCAGAGCCTGTTCCCGAAAAGGCAAACGTCCGGCTCCTTGTCCCACACGGAAGGTGGCAGCCCGGAAAGCTGGTGCTGGTCTTCACCTTCCCCCTGCAGCCTATTCACAGGCACAACAGGTTTTGGGATCTGTGCTTGCCCAGAGAAGGAACATCTCACGGTGCGCATCCTCGGCAGAGCCTGTTCCCGAAAAGGCAAACGTCCGGCTCCTTGTCCCACACGGAAGGTGGCAGCCCGGAAAGCTGTTGCTGGTCTTCACCTTCCCCCTGCAGCCTATTCACAGGCACAACAGGTTTGGGGATCTGTGCTTGCCCAGAGAAGGAACATCTCACGGTGCGCATCCTCGGCAGAGCCTGTTCCCGAAAAGGCAAACGTCCGGCTCCTTGTCCCACACGGAAGGTGGCAGCCCCGAAAGCTGTTGCTGGTCTTCACCTTCCCCCTGCAGCCTATTCACAGGCACAACAGGTTTTGGGATCTGTGCTTGCCCAGAGAAGGAACATCTCATGGTGCGCACCCTCGGCAGAGCCTGTTCCCGAAAAGGCAAACGTCCGGCTCCTTGTCCCACACAGAAGGAGGCAGCCCGGAAAGCTGTTGCTGGTCTTCACCTTCCCCCTGCAGCCTATTCACAGGCACCACCGCACTGGGAATCTCTGCTTTCCCAAAGACGCAATCTCTCACGGTGCGCATCCTCGGCAGAGCCTGTTCCCGAAAAGGCAAACGTCCGGCTCCTTGTCCCACACGGAAGGTGGCAGCCCCGAAAGCTGTTGCTGGTCTTCACCTTCCCCCTGCAGCCTATTCACAGGCACAACAGGTTTTGGGATCTGTGCTTGCCCAGAGAAGGAACATCTCATGGTGCGCACCCTCGGCAGAGCCTGTTCCCGAAAAGGCAAACGTCCGGCTCCTTGTCCCACACGGAAGGTGGCAGCCCCGAAAGCTGTTGCTGGTCTTCACCTTCCCCCTGCAGCCTATTCACAGGCACAACAGGTTTTGGGATCTGTGCTTGCCCAGAGAAGGAACATCTCACGGTGCGCATCCTCGGCAGAGCCTGTTCCCGAAAAGGCAAACGTCCGGCTCCTTGTCCCACACGGAAGGTGGCAGCCCTGAAAGCTGTTGCTGGTCTTCACCTTCCCCCTGCAGCCTATTCACAGGCACAACAGGTTTTGGGATCTGTGCTTGCCCAGAGAAGGAACATCTCACGGTGCGCATCCTCGGCAGAGCCTGTTCCCGAAAAGGCAAACGTCCGGCTCCTTGTCCCACACGGAAGGTGGCAGCCCCGAAAGCTGTTGCTGGTCTTCACCTTCCCCCTGCAGCCTATTCACAGGCACAACAGGTTTTGGGATCTGTGCTTGCCCAGAGAAGGAACATCTCACGGTGCGCATCCTCGGCAGAGCCTGTTCCCGAAAAGGCAAACGTCCGGCTCCTTGTCCCACACGGAAGGTGGCAGCCCTGAAAGCTGTTGCTGGTCTTCACCTTCCCCCTGCAGCCTATTCACAGGCACAACAGGTTTTGGGATCTGTGCTTGCCCAGAGAAGGAACATCTCACGGTGCGCATCCTCGGCAGAGCCTGTTCCCGAAAAGGCAAACGTCCGGCTCTTTGTCCCACACGGAAGGGGGCAGCCCTGAAAGCTGTTGCTGGTCTTCACCTTCCCCCTGCAGCCTATTCACAGGCACAACAGGTTTTGGGATCTGTGCTTGCCCAGAGAAGGAACATCTCACGGTGCGCATCCTCGGCAGAGCCTGTTCCCGAAAAGGCAAACGTCCGGCTCCTTGTCCCACACGGAAGGTGGCAGCCCTGAAAGCTGTTGCTGGTCTTCACCTTCCCCCTGCAGCCTATTCACAGGCACAACAGGTTTGGGGATCTGTGCTTGCCCAGAGAAGGAACATCTCACGGTGCGCATCCTCGGCAGAGCCTGTTCCCGAAAAGGCAAACGTCCGGCTCCTTGTCCCACACGGAAGGTGGCAGCCCTGAAAGCTGTTGCTGGTCTTCACCTTCCCCCTGCAGCCTAGTCACAGGCACAACAGGTTTTGGGATCTGTGCTTGCCCAGAGAAGGAACATCTCACGGTGCGCATCCTCGGCAGAGCCTGTTCCCGAAAAGGCAAACGTCCGGCTCCTTGTCCCACACGGAAGGTGGCAGCCCGGAAAGCTGTTGCTGGTCTTCACCTTCCCCCTGCAGCCTATTCACAGGCACCACCGCACTGGGAATCTCTGATTTCCCAAAGACGCAATCTCTCACGGTGCGCATCCTCGGCAGAGCCTGTTCCCGAAAAGGCAAACGTCCAGCTCCTTGTCCCACACGGAAGGTGGCAGCCGTGAAAGCTGTTGCTGGTCTTCACCTTCCCCCTGCAGCCTATTCACAGGCACAACAGGTTTTGGGATCTGTGCTTTCCCAGAGAAGGAACATCTCACGGTGCGCATCCTCGGCAGAGCCTGTTCCCGAAAAGGCAAACGTCCGGCTCCTTGTCCCACACGGAAGGTGGCAGTCCTGAAAGCTCTTGCTGGTCTTCACCTTCCCCCTGCAGCCTATTCACAGGCACCACCGCACTGGGAATCTCTGCTTTCCCAAAGACGCAATCTCTCACGGTGCGCATCCTCGGCAGAGCCTGTTCCCGAAAAGGCAAACGTCCGGCTCCTTGTCCCACACGGAAGGTGGCAGCCCGGAAAGCTGTTGCTGGTCTTCACCTTCCCCCTGCAGCCTATTCACAGGCACAACAGGTTTGGGGATCTGTGCTTGCCCAGAGAAGGAACATCTCACGGTGCGCATCCTCGGCAGAGCCTGTTCCCAAAAAGGCAAACGTCCGGCTCCTTGTCCCACACGGAAGGTGGCAGCCCTGAAAGCTGTTGCTGGTCTTCACCTTCCCCCTGCAGCCTATTCACAGGCACAACAGGTTTTGGGATCTGTGCTTGCCCAGAGAAGGAACATCTCACGGTGCGCATCCTCGGCAGAGCCTGTTCCCGAAAAGGCAAACGTCCGGCTCCTTGTCCCACACGGAAGGTGGCAGCCCGGAAAGCTGTTGCTGGTCTTCACCTTCCCCCTGCAGCCTATTCACAGGCACAACAGGTTTTGGGATCTGTGCTTGCCCAGAGAAGGAACATCTCATGGTGCGCATCCTCGGCAGAGCCTGTTCCCGAAAAGGCAAACGTCCGGCTCCTTGTCCCACACGGAAGGTGGCAGCCCGGAAAGCTGTTTCTGGTCTTCACCTTCCCCCTGCAGCCTATTCACAGGCACAACAGGTTTGGGGATCTGTGCTTGCCCAGAGAAGGAACATCTCACGGTGCGCATCCTCGGCAGAGCCTGTTCCCGAAAAGGCAAACGTCCGGCTCCTTGTCCCACACGGAAGGTGGCAGCCCTGAAAGCTGTTGCTGGTCTTCACCTTCCCCCTGCAGCCTATTCACAGGCACAACAGGTTTGGGGATCTGTGCTTGCCCAGAGAAGGAACATCTCACGCTGCGCATCCTCGGCAGAGCCTGTTCCCGAAAAGGCAAACGTCCGGCTCCTTGTCCCACACGGAAGGTGGCAGCCCGGAAAGCTGTTGCTGGTCTTCACCTTCCCCCTGCAGCCTATTCACAGGCACCACCGCACTGGGAATCTCTGCTTTCCCAAAGACGCAATCTCTCATGGTGCGCATCCTCGGCAGAGCCTGTTCCCGAAAAGGCAAACATCCGGCTCCTTGTCCCACACGGAAGGTGGCAGCCCTGAAAGCTGTTGCTGGTCTTCACCTTCCCCCTGCAGCCTATTCACAGGCACAACAGGTTTTGGGATCTGTGCTTGCCCAAAGAAGGAACATCTCACGGTGCGCATCCTCGGCAGAGCCTGTTCCCGAAAAGGCAAACGTCCGGCTCCTTGTCCCACACGGAAGGTGGCAGCCCGGAAAGCTGTTGCTGGTCTTCACCTTCCCCCTGCAGCCTACTCACAGGCACAACAGGTTTTGGGATCTGTGCTTGCCCAGAGAAGGAACATCTCACGGTGCGCATCCTCGGCAGAGCCTGTTCCCGAAAAGGCAAACGTCCGGCTCCTTGTCCCACACGGAAGGTGGCAGCCCGGAAAGCTGTTGCTGGTCTTCACCTTCCCCCTGCAGCCTATTCACAGGCACAACAGGTTTTGGGATCTGTGCTTGCCCAAAGAAGGAACATCTCACGGTGCGCATCCTCGGCAGAGCCTGTTCCCGAAAAGGCAAACGTCCGGCTCCTTGTCCCACACGGAAGGTGGCAGCCCGGAAAGCTGTTGCTGGTCTTCACCTTCCCCCTGCAGCCTACTCACAGGCACAACAGGTTTTGGGATCTGTGCTTGCCCAGAGAAGGAACATCTCACGGTGCGCATCCTCGGCAGAGCCTGTTCCCGAAAAGGCAAACGTCCGGCTCCTTGTCCCACACGGAAGGTGGCAGCCCGGAAAGCTGTTGCTGGTCTTCACCTTCCCCCTGCAGCCTATTCACAGGCACAACAGGTTTGGGGATCTGTGCTTGCCCAGAGAAGGAACATCTCACGGTGCGCATCCTCGGCAGAGCCTGTTCCCGAAAAGGCAAACGTCCGGCTCCTTGTCCCACACGGAAGGTGGCAGCCCGGAAAGCTGTTGCTGGTCTTCACCTTCCCCCTGCAGCCTATTCACAGGCACCACCGCACTGGGAATCTCTGCTTTCCCAAAGACGCAATCTCTCACGGTGCGCATCCTCGGCAGAGCCTGTTCCCGAAAAGGCAAACGTCCGGCTCCTTGTCCCACACGGAAGGTGGCAGCCCGGAAAGCTGTTGCTGGTCTTCACCTTCCCCCTGCAGCCTATTCACAGGCACAACAGGTTTGGGGATCTGTGCTTGCCCAGAGAAGGAACATCTCACGGTGCGCATCCTCGGCAGAGCCTGTTCCCGAAAAGGCAAACGTCCGGCTCCTTGTCCCACACGGAAGGTGGCAGCCCTGAAAGCTGTTGCTGGTCTTCACCTTCCCCCTGCAGCCTATTCACAGGCACAACAGGTTTGGGGATCTGTGCTTGCCCAGAGAAGGAACATCTCACGCTGCGCATCCTCGGCAGAGCCTGTTCCCGAAAAGGCAAACGTCCGGCTCCTTGTCCCACACGGAAGGTGGCAGCCCGGAAAGCTGTTGCTGGTCTTCACCTTCCCCCTGCAGCCTATTCACAGGCACCACCGCACTGGGAATCTCTGCTTTCCCAAAGACGCAATCTCTCATGGTGCGCATCCTCGGCAGAGCCTGTTCCCGAAAAGGCAAACATCCGGCTCCTTGTCCCACATGGAAGGTGGCAGCCCTGAAAGCTGTTGCTGGTCTTCACCTTCCCCCTGCAGCCTATTCACAGGCACAACAGGTTTTGGGATCTGTGCTTGCCCAAAGAAGGAACATCTCACGGTGCGCATCCTCGGCAGAGCCTGTTCCCGAAAAGGCAAACGTCCGGCTCCTTGTCCCACACGGAAGGTGGCAGCCCGGAAAGCTGTTGCTGGTCTTCACCTTCCCCCTGCAGCCTACTCACAGGCACAACAGGTTTTGGGATCTGTGCTTGCCCAGAGAAGGAACATCTCACGGTGCGCATCCTCGGCAGAGCCTGTTCCCGAAAAGGCAAACGTCCGGCTCCTTGTCCCACACGGAAGGTGGCAGCCCGGAAAGCTGTTGCTGGTCTTCACCTTCCCCCTGCAGCCTATTCACAGGCACAACAGGTTTTGGGATCTGTGCTTGCCCAAAGAAGGAACATCTCACGGTGCGCATCCTCGGCAGAGCCTGTTCCCGAAAAGGCAAACGTCCGGCTCCTTGTCCCACACGGAAGGTGGCAGCCCGGAAAGCTGTTGCTGGTCTTCACCTTCCCCCTGCAGCCTACTCACAGGCACAACAGGTTTTGGGATCTGTGCTTGCCCAGAGAAGGAACATCTCACGGTGCGCATCCTCGGCAGAGCCTGTTCCCGAAAAGGCAAACGTCCGGCTCCTTGTCCCACACGGAAGGTGGCAGCCCGGAAAGCTGTTGCTGGTCTTCACCTTCCCCCTGCAGCCTATTCACAGGCACAACAGGTTTGGGGATCTGTGCTTGCCCAGAGAAGGAACATCTCACGGTGCGCATCCTCGGCAGAGCCTGTTCCCGAAAAGGCAAACGTCCGGCTCCTTGTCCCACACGGAAGGTGGCAGCCCGGAAAGCTGTTGCTGGTCTTCACCTTCCCCCTGCAGCCTATTCACAGGCACCACCGCACTGGGAATCTCTGCTTTCCCAAAGACGCAATCTCTCACGGTGCGCATCCTCGGCAGAGCCTGTTCCCGAAAAGGCAAACGTCCGGCTCCTTGTCCCACACGGAAGGTGGCAGCCCGGAAAGCTGTTGCTGGTCTTCACCTTCCCCCTGCAGCCTATTCACAGGCACAACAGGTTTGGGGATCTGTGCTTGCCCAGAGAAGGAACATCTCACGGTGCGCATCCTCGGCAGAGCCTGTTCCCGAAAAGGCAAACGTCCGGCTCCTTGTCCCACACGGAAGGTGGCAGCCCGGAAAGCTGGTGCTGGTCTTCACCTTCCCCCTGCAGCCTATTCACAGGCACCACCGCACTGGGAATCTCTGCTTTCCCAAAGACGCAATCTCTCACGGTGCGCATCCTCGGCAGAGCCTGTTCCCGAAAAGGCAAACGTCCGGCTCCTTGTCCCACACGGAAGGTGGCAGCCCTGAAAGCTCTTGCTGGTCTTCACCTTCCCCCTGCAGCCTATTCACAGGCACAACCGCACTGGGAATCTCTGCTTTCCCAAAGACGCAATCTCTCACGGTGTGCATCCTCGGCAGAGCCTGTTCCCGAAAAGGCAAACGTCCGGCTCCTTGTCCCACACGGAAGGTGGCAGCCCTGAAAGCTGTTGCTGGTCTTCACCTTCCCCCTGCAGCCTATTCACAGGCACAACAGGTTTTGGGATCTGTGCTTGCCCAGAGAAGGAACATCTCACGGTGCGCATCCTCGGCAGAGCCTGTTCCCGAAAAGGCAAACGTCCGGCTCCTTGTCCCACACGGAAGGTGGCAGCCCTGAAAGCTGTTGCTGGTCTTCACCTTCCCCCTGCAGCCTATTCACAGGCACAACAGGTTTTGGGATCTGTGCTTGCCCAGAGAAGGAACATCTCACGGTGCGCATCCTCGGCAGAGCCTGTTCCCGAAAAGGCAAACGTCCGGCTCCTTGTCCCACACGGAAGGTGGCAGCCCCGAAAGCTGTTGCTGGTCTTCACCTTCCCCCTGCAGCCTATTCATAGGCACAACAGGTTTTGGCATCTGTGCTTGCCCAGAGAAGGAACATCTCACGGTGCGCACCCTCGGCAGAGCCTGTTCCCGAAAAGGCAAACGTCCGGCTCCTTGTCCCACACAGAAGGAGGCAGCCCGGAAAGCTGGTGCTGGTCTTCACCTTCCCCCTGCAGCCTATTCACAGGCACCACCGCACTGGGAATCTCTGCTTTCCCAAAGACGCAATCTCTCACGGTGCGCATCCTCGGCAGAGCCTGTTCCCGAAAAGGCAAACGTCCGGCTCTTTGTCCCACACGGAAGGTGGCAGCCCGGAAAGCTCTTGCTGGTCTTCACCTTCCCCCTGCAGCCTATTCACAGGCACAACAGGTTTGGGGATCTGTGCTTGCCCAGAGAAGGAACATCTCACGGTGCGCATCCTCGGCAGAGCCTGTTCCCGAAAAGGCAAACGTCCGGCTCCTTGTCCCACACGGAAGGGGGCAGCCCTGAAAGCTGTTGCTGGTCTTCACCTTCCCCCTGCAGCCTATTCACAGGCACAACGGGTTTTGGGATCTGTGCTTGCCCAGAGAAGGAACATCTCACGGTGCGCATCCTCGGCAGAGCCTGTTCCCGAAAAGGCAAACGTCCGGCTCCTTGTCCCACACGGAAGGTGGCAGCCCGGAAAGCTGGTGCTGGTCTTCACCTTCCCCCTGCAGCCTATTCACAGGCACAACAGGTTTTGGGATCTGTGCTTGCCCAGAGAAGGAACATCTCACGGTGCGCATCCTCGGCAGAGCCTGTTCCCGAAAAGGCAAACGTCCGGCTCCTTGTCCCACACGGAAGGTGGCAGCCCGGAAAGCTGTTGCTGGTCTTCACCTTCCCCCTGCAGCCTATTCACAGGCACAACAGGTTTGGGGATCTGTGCTTGCCCAGAGAAGGAACATCTCACGGTGCGCATCCTCGGCAGAGCCTGTTCCCGAAAAGGCAAACGTCCGGCTCCTTGTCCCACACGGAAGGTGGCAGCCCCGAAAGCTGTTGCTGGTCTTCACCTTCCCCCTGCAGCCTATTCACAGGCACAACAGGTTTTGGGATCTGTGCTTGCCCAGAGAAGGAACATCTCATGGTGCGCACCCTCGGCAGAGCCTGTTCCCGAAAAGGCAAACGTCCGGCTCCTTGTCCCACACAGAAGGAGGCAGCCCGGAAAGCTGTTGCTGGTCTTCACCTTCCCCCTGCAGCCTATTCACAGGCACCACCGCACTGGGAATCTCTGCTTTCCCAAAGACGCAATCTCTCACGGTGCGCATCCTCGGCAGAGCCTGTTCCCGAAAAGGCAAACGTCCGGCTCCTTGTCCCACACGGAAGGTGGCAGCCCTGAAAGCTGTTGCTGGTCTTCACCTTCCCCCTGCAGCCTATTCACAGGCACAACAGGTTTTGGGATCTGTGCTTGCCCAGAGAAGGAACATCTCACGGTGCGCATCCTCGGCAGAGCCTGTTCCCGAAAAGGCAAACGTCCGGCTCCTTGTCCCACACGGAAGGTGGCAGCCCCGAAAGCTGTTGCTGGTCTTCACCTTCCCCCTGCAGCCTATTCACAGGCACAACAGGTTTTGGGATCTGTGCTTGCCCAGAGAAGGAACATCTCACGGTGCGCATCCTCGGCAGAGCCTGTTCCCGAAAAGGCAAACGTCCGGCTCCTTGTCCCACACG
This sequence comes from Haliaeetus albicilla, assembly GCF_947461875.1. Lineage (NCBI taxonomy): Eukaryota > Metazoa > Chordata > Aves > Accipitriformes > Accipitridae > Haliaeetus > Haliaeetus albicilla. The sequence continues at coordinate 1,595,938 of NW_027212473.1, read as the reverse complement.
GAAGGTGGCAGCCCTGAAAGCTGTTGCTGGTCTTCACCTTCCCCCTGCAGCCTATTCACAGGCACAACAGGTTTGGGGATCTGTGCTTGCCCAGAGAAGGAACATCTCACGGTGCGCATCCTCGGCAGAGCCTGTTCCCGAAAAGGCAAACGTCCGGCTCCTTGTCCCACACGGAAGGTGGCAGCCCTGAAAGCTGTTGCTGGTCTTCACCTTCCCCCTGCAGCCTAGTCACAGGCACAACAGGTTTTGGGATCTGTGCTTGCCCAGAGAAGGAACATCTCACGGTGCGCATCCTCGGCAGAGCCTGTTCCCGAAAAGGCAAACGTCCGGCTCCTTGTCCCACACGGAAGGTGGCAGCCCGGAAAGCTGTTGCTGGTCTTCACCTTCCCCCTGCAGCCTATTCACAGGCACCACCGCACTGGGAATCTCTGATTTCCCAAAGACGCAATCTCTCACGGTGCGCATCCTCGGCAGAGCCTGTTCCCGAAAAGGCAAACGTCCAGCTCCTTGTCCCACACGGAAGGTGGCAGCCGTGAAAGCTGTTGCTGGTCTTCACCTTCCCCCTGCAGCCTATTCACAGGCACAACAGGTTTTGGGATCTGTGCTTTCCCAGAGAAGGAACATCTCACGGTGCGCATCCTCGGCAGAGCCTGTTCCCGAAAAGGCAAACGTCCGGCTCCTTGTCCCACACGGAAGGTGGCAGTCCTGGAAGCTCTTGCTGGTCTTCACCTTCCCCCTGCAGCCTATTCACAGGCACCACCGCACTGGGAATCTCTGCTTTCCCAAAGACGCAATCTCTCACGGTGCGCATCCTCGGCAGAGCCTGTTCCCGAAAAGGCAAACGTCCGGCTCCTTGTCCCACACGGAAGGTGGCAGCCCGGAAAGCTGTTGCTGGTCTTCACCTTCCCCCTGCAGCCTATTCACAGGCACAACAGGTTTGGGGATCTGTGCTTGCCCAGAGAAGGAACATCTCACGGTGCGCATCCTCGGCAGAGCCTGTTCCCAAAAAGGCAAACGTCCGGCTCCTTGTCCCACACGGAAGGTGGCAGCCCTGAAAGCTGTTGCTGGTCTTCACCTTCCCCCTGCAGCCTATTCACAGGCACAACAGGTTTTGGGATCTGTGCTTGCCCAGAGAAGGAACATCTCACGGTGCGCATCCTCGGCAGAGCCTGTTCCCGAAAAGGCAAACGTCCGGCTCCTTGTCCCACACGGAAGGTGGCAGCCCGGAAAGCTGTTGCTGGTCTTCACCTTCCCCCTGCAGCCTATTCACAGGCACAACAGGTTTTGGGATCTGTGCTTGCCCAGAGAAGGAACATCTCATGGTGCGCATCCTCGGCAGAGCCTGTTCCCGAAAAGGCAAACGTCCGGCTCCTTGTCCCACACGGAAGGTGGCAGCCCGGAAAGCTGTTGCTGGTCTTCACCTTCCCCCTGCAGCCTATTCACAGGCACAACAGGTTTGGGGATCTGTGCTTGCCCAGAGAAGGAACATCTCACGGTGCGCATCCTCGGCAGAGCCTGTTCCCGAAAAGGCAAACGTCCGGCTCCTTGTCCCACACGGAAGGTGGCAGCCCTGAAAGCTGTTGCTGGTCTTCACCTTCCCCCTGCAGCCTATTCACAGGCACAACAGGTTTGGGGATCTGTGCTTGCCCAGAGAAGGAACATCTCACGCTGCGCATCCTCGGCAGAGCCTGTTCCCGAAAAGGCAAACGTCCGGCTCCTTGTCCCACACGGAAGGTGGCAGTCCTGAAAGCTGTTGCTGGTCTTCACCTTCCCCCTGCAGCCTATTCACAGGCACCACCGCACTGGGAATCTCTGCTTTCCCAAAGACGCAATCTCTCATGGTGCGCATCCTCGGCAGAGCCTGTTCCCGAAAAGGCAAACATCCGGCTCCTTGTCCCACACGGAAGGTGGCAGCCCGGAAAGCTGTTGCTGGTCTTCACCTTCCCCCTGCAGCCTATTCACAGGCACAACAGGTTTTGGGATCTGTGCTTGCCCAGAGAAGGAACATCTCACGGTGCGCATCCTCGGCAGAGCCTGTTCCCGAAAAGGCAAACGTCCGGCTCCTTGTCCCACACGGAAGGTGGCAGCCCGGAAAGCTGTTGCTGGTCTTCACCTTCCCCCTGCAGCCTACTCACAGGCACAACAGGTTTTGGGATCTGTGCTTGCCCAGAGAAGGAACATCTCACGGTGCGCATCCTCGGCAGAGCCTGTTCCCGAAAAGGCAAACGTCCGGCTCCTTGTCCCACACGGAAGGTGGCAGCCCGGAAAGCTGTTGCTGGTCTTCACCTTCCCCCTGCAGCCTATTCACAGGCACAACAGGTTTGGGGATCTGTGCTTGCCCAGAGAAGGAACATCTCACGGTGCGCATCCTCGGCAGAGCCTGTTCCCGAAAAGGCAAACGTCCGGCTCCTTGTCCCACACGGAAGGTGGCAGCCCGGAAAGCTGTTGCTGGTCTTCACCTTCCCCCTGCAGCCTATTCACAGGCACCACCGCACTGGGAATCTCTGCTTTCCCAAAGACGCAATCTCTCACGGTGCGCATCCTCGGCAGAGCCTGTTCCCGAAAAGGCAAACGTCCGGCTCCTTGTCCCACACGGAAGGTGGCAGCCCGGAAAGCTGTTGCTGGTCTTCACCTTCCCCCTGCAGCCTATTCACAGGCACAACAGGTTTGGGGATCTGTGCTTGCCCAGAGAAGGAACATCTCACGGTGCGCATCCTCGGCAGAGCCTGTTCCCGAAAAGGCAAACGTCCGGCTCCTTGTCCCACACGGAAGGTGGCAGCCCGGAAAGCTGTTGCTGGTCTTCACCTTCCCCCTGCAGCCTATTCACAGGCACAACAGGTTTTGGGATCTGTGCTTGCCCAGAGAAGGAACATCTCATGGTGCGCACCCTCGGCAGAGCCTGTTCCCGAAAAGGCAAACGTCCGGCTCCTTGTCCCACACAGAAGGAGGCAGCCCGGAAAGCTGTTGCTGGTCTTCACCTTCCCCCTGCAGCCTATTCACAGGCACCACCGCACTGGGAATCTCTGCTTTCCCAAAGACGCAATCTCTCACGGTGCGCATCCTCGGCAGAGCCTGTTCCCGAAAAGGCAAACGTCCGGCTCCTTGTCCCACACGGAAGGTGGCAGCCCCGAAAGCTGTTGCTGGTCTTCACCTTCCCCCTGCAGCCTATTCACAGGCACAACAGGTTTTGGGATCTCTGCTTGCCCAGAGAAGGAACATCTCACGGTGCGCATCCTCGGCAGAGCCTGTTCCCGAAAAGGCAAACGTCCGGCTCCTTGTCCCACACGGAAGGTGGCAGCCCCGAAAGCTGTTGCTGGTCTTCACCTTCCCCCTGCAGCCTATTCACAGGCACAACAGGTTTTGGGATCTGTGCTTGCCCAGAGAAGGAACATCTCACGGTGCGCATCCTCGGCAGAGCCTGTTCCCGAAAAGGCAAACGTCCGGCTCCTTGTCCCACACGGAAGGTGGCAGCCCTGAAAGCTGTTTCTGGTCTTCACCTTCCCCCTGCAGCCTATTCACGGGCACAACAGGTTTTGGGATCTGTGCTTGCCCAGAGAAGGAACATCTCACGGTGCGCATCCTCGGCAGAGCCTGTTCCCGAAAAGGCAAACGTCCGGCTCTTTGTCCCACACGGAAGGGGGCAGCCCTGAAAGCTGTTGCTGGTCTTCACCTTCCCCCTGCAGCCTATTCACAGGCACAACAGGTTTTGGGATCTGTGCTTGCCCAGAGAAGGAACATCTCACGGTGCGCATCCTCGGCAGAGCCTGTTCCCGAAAAGGCAAACGTCCGGCTCCTTGTCCCACACGGAAGGTGGCAGCCCTGAACGCTCTTGCTGGTCTTCACCTTCCCCCTGCAGCCTAGTCACAGGCACAACAGGTTTTGGGATCTGTGCTTGCCCAGAGAAGGAACATCTCATGGTGCGCATCCTCGGCAGAGCCTGTTCCCGAAAAGGCAAACGTCCGGCTCCTTGTCCCACACGGAAGGTGGCAGCCCGGAAAGCTGTTGCTGGTCTTCACCTTCCCCCTGCAGCCTATTCACAGGCACCACCGTACTGGGAATCTCTGCTTGCCCAAAGACGCAATCTCTCACGGTGCGCATCCTCGGCAGAGCCTGTTCCCGAAAAGGCAAACGTCCAGCTCCTTGTCCCACACGGAAGGTGGCAGCCCGGAAAGCTGTTGCTGGTCTTCACCTTCCCCCTGCAGCCTATTCACAGGCACAACAGGTTTTGGGATCTGTGCTTGCCCAGAGAAGGAACATCTCACGGTGCGCATCCTCGGCAGAGCCTGTTCCCGAAAAGGCAAACGTCCGGCTCCTTGTCCCACACGGAAGGTGGCAGCCCTGAAAGCTCTTGCTGGTCTTCACCTTCCCCCTGCAGCCTATTCACAGGCACCACCGCACTGGTAATCTCTGATTTCCCAAAGACGCAATCTCTCACGGTGCGCATCCTCGGCAGAGCCTGTTCCCGAAAAGGCAAACGTCCGGCTCCTTGTCCCACACGGAAGGTGGCAGCCCGGAAAGCTGTTGCTGGTCTTCACCTTCCCCCTGCAGCCTATTCACAGGCACAACAGGTTTGGGGATCTGTGCTTGCCCAGAGAAGGAACATCTCACGGTGCGCATCCTCGGCAGAGCCTGTTCCCGAAAAGGCAAACGTCCGGCTCCTTGTCCCACACGGAAGGTGGCAGCCCGGAAAGCTGTTGCTGGTCTTCACCTTCCCCCTGCAGCCTATTCACAGGCACAATGGGTTTTGGGATCTGTGCTTTCCCAGAGAAGGAACATCTCACGGTGCGCATCCTCGGCAGAGCCTGTTCCCGAAAAGGCAAACGTCCGGCTCCTTGTCCCACACGGAAGGTGGCAGTCCTGAAAGCTCTTGCTGGTCTTCACCTTCCCCCTGCAGCCTATTCACAGGCACAACAGGTTTGGGGATCTGTGCTTGCCCAGAGAAGGAACATCTCACGGTGCGCATCCTCGGCAGAGCCTGTTCCCGAAAAGGCAAACGTCCGGCTCCTTGTCCCACACGGAAGGTGGCAGCCCCGAAAGCTGTTGCTGGTCTTCACCTTCCCCCTGCAGCCTATTCACAGGCACAACAGGTTTTGGGATCTGTGCTTGCCCAGAGAAGGAACATCTCACGGTGCGCATCCTCGGCAGAGCCTGTTCCCGAAAAGGCAAACGTCCGGCTCCTTGTCCCACACGGAAGGTGGCAGTCCTGAAAGCTATTGCTGGTCTTCACCTTCCCCCTGCAGCCTATTCACAGGCACCACCGCACTGGGAATCTCTGCTTTCCCAAAGACGCAATCTCTCACGGTGCGCATCCTAGGCAGAGCCTGTTCCCGAAAAGGCAAACGTCCGGCTCCTTGTCCCACACGGAAGGTGGCAGCCCTGAAAGCTCTTGCTGGTCTTCACCTTCCCCCTGCAGCCTATTCACAGGCACAACAGGTTTTGGGATCTGTGCTTGCCCAGAGAAGGAACATCTCACGGTGCGCATCCTCGGCAGAGCCTGTTCCCGAAAAGGCAAACGTCCGGCTCCTTGTCCCACACGGAAGGTGGCAGCCCGGAAAGCTGTTGCTGGTCTTCACCTTCCCCCTGCAGCCTACTCACAGGCACAACAGGTTTTGGGATCTGTGCTTGCCCAGAGAAGGAACATCTCACGGTGCGCATCCTCGGCAGAGCCTGTTCCCGAAAAGGCAAACGTCCGGCTCCTTGTCCCACACGGAAGGTGGCAGCCCGGAAAGCTGTTGCTGGTCTTCACCTTCCCCCTGCAGCCTATTCACAGGCACAACAGGTTTGGGGATCTGTGCTTGCGCAGAGAAGGAACATCTCACGGTGCGCATCCTCGGCAGAGCCTGTTCCCGAAAAGGCAAACGTCCGGCTCCTTGTCCCACATGGAAGGTGGCAGCCCCGAAAGCTCTTGCTGGTCTTCACCTTCCCCCTGCAGCCTATTCACAGGCACAACCGCACTGGGAATCTCTGCTTTCCCAAAGACGCAATCTCTCACGGTGCGCATCCTCGGCAGAGCCTGTTCCCGAAAAGGCAAACGTCCGGCTCCTTGTCCCACACGGAAGGTGGCAGCCCTGAAAGCTGTTGCTGGTCTTCACCTTCCCCCTGCAGCCTATTCACAGGCACAACAGGTTTTGGGATCTGTGCTTGCCCAGAGAAGGAACATCTCACGGTGCGCATCCTCGGCAGAGCCTGTTCCCGAAAAGGCAAACGTCCGGCTCCTTGTCCCACACGGAAGGTGGCAGCTCGGAAAGCTGTTGCTGGTCTTCACCTTCCCCCTGCAGCCTATTCATAGGCACAACAGGTTTTGGCATCTGTGCTTGCCCAGAGAAGGAACATCTCACGGTGCGCACCCTCGGCAGAGCCTGTTCCCGAAAAGGCAAACGTCCGGCTCCTTGTCCCACACAGAAGGAGGCAGCCCGGAAAGCTGGTGCTGGTCTTCACCTTCCCCCTGCAGCCTATTCACAGGCACCACCGCACTGGGAATCTCTGCTTTCCCAAAGACGCAATCTCTCACGGTGCGCATCCTCGGCAGAGCCTGTTCCCGAAAAGGCAAACGTCCGGCTCCTTGTCCCACACAGAAGGAGGCAGCCCGGAAAGCTGTTGCTGGTCTTCACCTTCCCCCTGCAGCCTATTCACAGGCACCACCGCACTGGGAATCTCTGCTTTCCCAAAGACGCAATCTCTCACGGTGCGCATCCTCGGCAGAGCCTGTTCCCGAAAAGGCAAACGTCCGGCTCCTTGTCCCACACGGAAGGTAGCAGCCCTGAAAGCTCTTGCTGGTCTTCACCTTCCCCCTGCAGCCTATTCACAGGCACAACAGGTTTTGGGATCTCTGCTTGCCCAGAGAAGGAACATCTCACGGTGCGCATCCTCGGCAGAGCCTGTTCCCGAAAAGGCAAACTTCCGGCTCCTTGTCCCACATGGAAGGTGGCAGCCCCGAAAGCTGTTGCTGGTCTTCACCTTCCCCCTGCAGCCTATTCACAGGCACAACAGGTTTTGGGATCTGTGCTTGCCCAGAGAAGGAACATCTCACGGTGCGCATCCTCGGCAGAGCCTGTTCCCGAAAAGGCAAACGTCCGGCTCCTTGTCCCACACGGAAGGGGGCAGCCCGGAAAGCTGTTGCTGGTCTTCACCTTCCCCCTGCAGCCTATTCACAGGCACAACAGGTTTTGGGATCTGTGCTTGCCCAGAGAAGGAACATCTCACGGTGCGCATCCTCGGCAGAGCCTGTTCCCGAAAAGGCAAACGTCCGGCTCCTTGTCCCACACGGAAGGTGGCAGTCCTGAAAGCTGTTGCTGGTCTTCACCTTCCCCCTGCAGCCTATTCACAGGCACCACCGCACTGGGAATCTCTGCTTTCCCAAAGACGCAATCTCTCATGGTGCGCATCCTCGGCAGAGCCTGTTCCCGAAAAGGCAAACATCCGGCTCCTTGTCCCACACGGAAGGTGGCAGCCCTGAAAGCTGTTGCTGGTCTTCACCTTCCCCCTGCAGCCTATTCACAGGCACAACAGGTTTTGGGATCTGTGCTTGCCCAGAGAAGGAACATCTCACGGTGCGCATCCTCGGCAGAGCCTGTTCCCGAAAAGGCAAACGTCCGGCTCCTTGTCCCACACGGAAGGGGGCAGCCCGGAAAGCTGTTGCTGGTCTTCACCTTCCCCCTGCAGCCTACTCACAGGCACAACAGGTTTTGGGATCTGTGCTTGCCCAGAGAAGGAACATCTCACGGTGCGCATCCTCGGCAGAGCCTGTTCCCGAAAAGGCAAACGTCCGGCTCCTTGTCCCACACGGAAGGTGGCAGCCCGGAAAGCTGTTGCTGGTCTTCACCTTCCCCCTGCAGCCTATTCACAGGCACAACAGGTTTGGGGATCTGTGCTTGCCCAGAGAAGGAACATCTCACGGTGCGCATCCTCGGCAGAGCCTGTTCCCGAAAAGGCAAACGTCCGGCTCCTTGTCCCACACGGAAGGTGGCAGCCCTGAAAGCTCTTGCTGGTCTTCACCTTCCCCCTGCAGCCTATTCACAGGCACCACCGCACTGGTAATCTCTGATTTCCCAAAGACGCAATCTCTCACGGTGCGCATCCTCGGCAGAGCCTGTTCCCGAAAAGGCAAACGTCCGGCTCCTTGTCCCACACGGAAGGTGGCAGCCCGGAAAGCTGTTGCTGGTCTTCACCTTCCCCCTGCAGCCTATTCACAGGCACAACAGGTTTGGGGATCTGTGCTTGCCCAGAGAAGGAACATCTCACGGTGCGCATCCTCGGCAGAGCCTGTTCCCGAAAAGGCAAACGTCCGGCTCCTTGTCCCACACGGAAGGTGGCAGCCCGGAAAGCTGTTGCTGGTCTTCACCTTCCCCCTGCAGCCTATTCACAGGCACAACAGGTTTTGGGATCTGTGCTTGCCCAGAGAAGGAACATCTCATGGTGCGCACCCTCGGCAGAGCCTGTTCCCGAAAAGGCAAACGTCCGGCTCCTTGTCCCACACAGAAGGAGGCAGCCCGGAAAGCTGTTGCTGGTCTTCACCTTCCCCCTGCAGCCTATTCACAGGCACCACCGCACTGGGAATCTCTGCTTTCCCAAAGACGCAATCTCTCACGGTGCGCATCCTCGGCAGAGCCTGTTCCCGAAAAGGCAAACGTCCGGCTCCTTGTCCCACACGGAAGGTGGCAGCCCGGAAAGCTGTTGCTGGTCTTCACCTTCCCCCTGCAGCCTATTCACAGGCACAACAGGTTTTGGGATCTGTGCTTGCCCAGAGAAGGAACATCTCACGGTGCGCATCCTCGGCAGAGCCTGTTCCCGAAAAGGCAAACGTCCGGCTCCTTGTCCCACACGGAAGGTGGCAGCCCCGAAAGCTGTTGCTGGTCTTCACCTTCCCCCTGCAGCCTATTCACAGGCACAACAGGTTTTGGGATCTGTGCTTGCCCAGAGAAGGAACATCTCACGGTGCGCATCCTCGGCAGAGCCTGTTCCCGAAAAGGCAAACGTCCGGCTCCTTGTCCCACACGGAAGGTGGCAGCCCGGAAAGCTGGTGCTGGTCTTCACCTTCCCCCTGCAGCCTATTCACAGGCACAACAGGTTTTGGGATCTGTGCTTGCCCAGAGAAGGAACATCTCACGGTGCGCATCCTCGGCAGAGCCTGTTCCCGAAAAGGCAAACGTCCGGCTCTTTGTCCCACACGGAAGGGGGCAGCCCTGAAAGCTGTTGCTGGTCTTCACCTTCCCCCTGCAGCCTAGTCACAGGCACAACAGGTTTTGGGATCTGTGCTTGCCCAGAGAAGGAACATCTCACGGTGCGCATCCTCGGCAGAGCCTGTTCCCGAAAAGGCAAACGTCCGGCTCCTTGTCCCACACGGAAGGTGGCAGCCCGGAAAGCTGTTGCTGGTCTTCACCTTCCCCCTGCAGCCTATTCACAGGCACCACCGTACTGGGAATCTCTGCTTGCCCAAAGACGCAATCTCTCACGGTGCGCATCCTCGGCAGAGCCTGTTCCCGAAAAGGCAAACGTCCAGCTCCTTGTCCCACACGGAAGGTGGCAGCCCGGAAAGCTGTTGCTGGTCTTCACCTTCCCCCTGCAGCCTATTCACAGGCACAACAGGTTTTGGGATCTGTGCTTGCCCAGAGAAGGAACATCTCACGGTGCGCATCCTCGGCAGAGCCTGTTCCCGAAAAGGCAAACGTCCGGCTCCTTGTCCCACACGGAAGGTGGCAGCCCTGAAAGCTCTTGCTGGTCTTCACCTTCCCCCTGCAGCCTATTCACAGGCACCACCGCACTGGTAATCTCTGATTTCCCAAAGACGCAATCTCTCACGGTGCGCATCCTCGGCAGAGCCTGTTCCCGAAAAGGCAAACGTCCGGCTCCTTGTCCCACACGGAAGGTGGCAGCCCGGAAAGCTGTTGCTGGTCTTCACCTTCCCCCTGCAGCCTATTCACAGGCACAACAGGTTTTGGGATCTGTGCTTGCCCAGAGAAGGAACATCTCACGGTGCGCATCCTCGGCAGAGCCTGTTCCCGAAAAGGCAAACGTCCGGCTCCTTGTCCCACACGGAAGGTGGCAGCCCGGAAAGCTGTTGCTGGTCTTCACCTTCCCCCTGCAGCCTATTCACAGGCACAACGGGTTTTGGGATCTGTGCTTTCCCAGAGAAGGAACATCTCACGGTGCGCATCCTCGGCAGAGCCTGTTCCCGAAAAGGCAAACGTCCGGCTCCTTGTCCCACACGGAAGGTGGCAGCCCTGAAAGCTCTTGCTGGTCTTCACCTTCCCCCTGCAGCCTATTCACAGGCACAACAGGTTTGGGGATCTGTGCTTGCCCAGAGAAGGAACATCTCACGGTGCGCATCCTCGGCAGAGCCTGTTCCCGAAAAGGCAAACGTCCGGCTCCTTGTCCCACACGGAAGGTGGCAGCCCGGAAAGCTGTTGCTGGTCTTCACCTTCCCCCTGCAGCCTATTCACAGGCACAACAGGTTTTGGGATCTGTGCTTGCCCAGAGAAGGAACATCTCACGGTGCGCATCCTCGGCAGAGCCTGTTCCCGAAAAGGCAAACGTCCGGCTCCTTGTCCCACACGGAAGGTGGCAGCCCGGAAAGCTGTTGCTGGTCTTCACCTTCCCCCTGCAGCCTATTCACAGGCACAACAGGTTTGGGGATCTGTGCTTGCCCAGAGAAGGAACATCTCACGGTGCGCATCCTCGGCAGAGCCTGGTCCCGAAAAGGCAAACGTCCAGCTCCTTGTCCCACACGGAAGGTGGCAGCCCTGAAAGCTCTTGCTGGTCTTCACCTTCCCCCTGCAGCCTATTCACAGGCACAACAGGTTTTGGGATCTGTGCTTGCCCAGAGAAGGAACATCTCACGGTGCGCATCCTCGGCAGAGCATGTTCCCGAAAAGGCAAACGTCCGGCTCCTTGTCCCACACGGAAGGGGGCAGCCCGGAAAGCTGTTGCTGGTCTTCACCTTCCCCCTGCAGCCTATTCACAGGCACAACAGGTTTTGGGATCTGTGCTTGCCCAGAGAAGGAACATCTCACGGTGCGCATCCTCGGCAGAGCCTGTTCCCGAAAAGGCAAACGTCCGGCTCCTTGTCCCACACGGAAGGTGGCAGCCCGGAAAGCTGTTGCTGGTCTTCACCTTCCCCCTGCAGCCTATTCACAGGCACCACCGCACTGGGAATCTCTGCTTTCCCAAAGACGCAATCTCTCACGGTGCGCATCCTCGGCAGAGCCTGTTCCCGAAAAGGCAAACGTCCGGCTCCTTGTCCCACACAGAAGGAGGCAGCCCGGAAAGCTGTTGCTGGTCTTCACCTTCCCCCTGCAGCCTATTCACAGGCACCACCGCACTGGGAATCTCTGCTTTCCCAAAGACGCAATCTCTCACGGTGCGCATCCTCGGCAGAGCCTGTTCCCGAAAAGGCAAACGTCCGGCTCCTTGTCCCACACGGAAGGGGGCAGCCCTGAAAGCTGTTGCTGGTCTTCACCTTCCCCCTGCAGCCTATTCACAGGCACAACAGGTTTTGGGATCTGTGCTTGCCCAGAGAAGGAACATCTCACGGTGCGCATCCTCGGCAGAGCCTGTTCCCGAAAAGGCAAACGTCCGGCTCCTTGTCCCACATGGAAGGTGGCAGCCCCGAAAGCTGTTGCTGGTCTTCACCTTCCCCCTGCAGCCTATTCACAGGCACAACAGGTTTTGGGATCTGTGCTTGCCCAGAGAAGGAACATCTCACGGTGCGCATCCTCGGCAGAGCCTGTTCCCGAAAAGGCAAACGTCCGGCTCCTTGTCCCACACGGAAGGTGGCAGCCCTGAAAGCTGTTGCTGGTCTTCACCTTCCCCCTGCAGCCTATTCACAGGCACAACAGGTTTGGGGATCTGTGCTTGCCCAGAGAAGGAACATCTCACGGTGCGCATCCTCGGCAGAGCCTGTTCCCGAAAAGGCAAACGTCCGGCTCTTTGTCCCACACGGAAGGGGGCAGCCCTGAAAGCTGTTGCTGGTCTTCACCTTCCCCCTGCAGCCTATTCACAGGCACAACAGGTTTTGGGATCTGTGCTTGCCCAGAGAAGGAACATCTCACGGTGCGCATCCTCGGCAGAGCCTGTTCCCGAAAAGGCAAACGTCCGGCTCCTTGTCCCACACGGAAGGGGGCAGCCCGGAAAGCTGTTGCTGGTCTTCACCTTCCCCCTGCAGCCTATTCACAGGCACAACAGGTTTTGGGATCTGTGCTTGCCCAGAGAAGGAACATCTCACGGTGCGCATCCTCGGCAGAGCCTGTTCCCGAAAAGGCAAACGTCCGGCTCCTTGTCCCACACGGAAGGTGGCAGCCCGGAAAGCTGTTGCTGGTCTTCACCTTCCCCCTGCAGCCTATTCACAGGCACAACAGGTTTTGGGATCTGTGCTTGCCCAGAGAAGGAACATCTCACGGTGCGCATCCTCGGCAGAGCCTGTTCCCGAAAAGGCAAACGTCCGGCTCCTTGTCCCACACGGAAGGGGGCAGCCCGGAAAGCTGTTGCTGGTCTTCACCTTCCCCCTGCAGCCTATTCACAGGCACCACCGCACTGGGAATCTCTGCTTTCCCAAAGACGCAATCTCTCACGGTGCGCATCCTCGGCAGAGCCTGTTCCCGAAAAGGCAAACGTCCGGCTCCTTGTCCCACACGGAAGGTGGCAGCCCTGAAAGCTGTTGCTGGTCTTCACCTTCCCCCTGCAGCCTATTCACAGGCACAACAGGTTTTGGGATCTGTGCTTGCCCAGAGAAGGAACATCTCACGGTGCGCATCCTCGGCAGAGCCTGTTCCCGAAAAGGCAAACGTCCGGCTCCTTGTCCCACACGGAAGGTGGCAGTCCTGAAAGCTCTTGCTGGTCTTCACCTTCCCCCTGCAGCCTATTCACAGGCACCACCGCACTGGGAATCTCTGCTTTCCCAAAGACACAATCTCTCACGGTGCGCATCCTCGGCAGAGCCTGTTCCCGAAAAGGCAAACGTCCGGCTCCTTGTCCCACACGGAAGGTGGCAGCCCGGAAAGCTGGTGCTGGTCTTCACCTTCCCCCTGCAGCCTATTCACAGGCACAACAGGTTTGGGGATCTGTGCTTGCCCAGAGAAGGAACATCTCACGGTGCGCATCCTCGGCAGAGCCTGTTCCCGAAAAGGCAAACGTCCGGCTCCTTGTCCCACACGGAAGGTGGCAGCCCTGAAAGCTGTTGCTGGTCTTCACCTTCCCCCTGCAGCCTATTCACAGGCACAACAGGTTTTGGGATCTGTGCTTGCCCAGAGAAGGAACATCTCACGGTGCGCATCCTCGGCAGAGCCTGTTCCCGAAAAGGCAAACGTCCGGCTCCTTGTCCCACACGGAAGGTGGCAGCCCTGAAAGCTGTTGCTGGTCTTCACCTTCCCCCTGCAGCCTATTCACAGGCACAACAGGTTTGGGGATCTGTGCTTGCCCAGAGAAGGAACATCTCACGGTGCGCATCCTCGGCAGAGCCTGGTCCCGAAAAGGCAAACGTCCGGCTCCTTGTCCCACACGGAAGGTGGCAGCCCGGAAAGCTGTTGCTGGTCTTCACCTTCCCCCTGCAGCCTATTCACAGGCACAACAGGTTTGGGGATCTGTGCTTGCCCAGAGAAGGAACATCTCACGCTGCGCATCCTCGGCAGAGCCTGTTCCCGAAAAGGCAAACGTCCGGCTCCTTGTCCCACACGGAAGGTGGCAGTCCTGAAAGCTGTTGCTGGTCTTCACCTTCCCCCTGCAGCCTATTCACAGGCACCACCGCACTGGGAATCTCTGCTTTCCCAAAGACGCAATCTCTCATGGTGCGCATCCTCGGCAGAGCCTGTTCCCGAAAAGGCAAACGTCCGGCTCCTTGTCCCACACGGAAGGTGGCAGCCCGGAAAGCTGTTGCTGGTCTTCACCTTCCCCCTGCAGCCTATTCACAGGCACAACAGGTTTTGGGATCTGTGCTTGCCCAGAGAAGGAACATCTCACGGTGCGCATCCTCGGCAGAGCCTGTTCCCGAAAAGGCAAACGTCCGGCTCCTTGTCCCACACGGAAGGTGGCAGCCCTGAAAGCTGTTGCTGGTCTTCACCTTCCCCCTGCAGCCTATTCACAGGCACAACAGGTTTGGGGATCTGTGCTTGCCCAGAGAAGGAACATCTCACGGTGCGCATCCTCGGCAGAGCCTGTTCCCGAAAAGGCAAACGTCCGGCTCCTTGTCCCACACGGAAGGTGGCAGCCCGGAAAGCTGTTGCTGGTCTTCACCTTCCCCCTGCAGCCTATTCACAGGCACAACAGGTTTGGGGATCTGTGCTTGCCCAGAGAAGGAACATCTCACGGTGCGCATCCTCGGCAGAGCCTGTTCCCGAAAAGGCAAACGTCCGGCTCCTTGTCCCACACGGAAGGTGGCAGCCCGGAAAGCTCTTGCTGGTCTTCACCTTCCCCCTGCAGCCTATTCACAGGCACCACCGCACTGGGAATCTCTGCTTTCCCAAAGACGCAATCTCTCACGGTGCGCATCCTCGGCAGAGCCTGTTCCCGAAAAGGCAAACGTCCGGCTCCTTGTCCCACACGGAAGGTGGCAGCCCGGAAAGCTGTTGCTGGTCTTCACCTTCCCCCTGCAGCCTATTCACAGGCACAACAGGTTTGGGGATCTGTGCTTGCCCAGAGAAGGAACATCTCACGGTGCGCATCCTCGGCAGAGCCTGTTCCCGAAAAGGCAAACGTCCGGCTCCTTGTCCCACACGGAAGGTGGCAGCCCGGAAAGCTGTTGCTGGTCTTCACCTTCCCCCTGCAGCCTATTCACAGGCACAACAGGTTTTGGGATCTGTGCTTGCCCAGAGAAGGAACATCTCATGGTGCGCACCCTCGGCAGAGCCTGTTCCCGAAAAGGCAAACGTCCGGCTCCTTGTCCCACACAGAAGGAGGCAGCCCGGAAAGCTGTTGCTGGTCTTCACCTTCCCCCTGCAGCCTATTCACAGGCACCACCGCACTGGGAATCTCTGCTTTCCCAAAGACGCAATCTCTCACGGTGCGCATCCTCGGCAGAGCCTGTTCCCGAAAAGGCAAACGTCCGGCTCCTTGTCCCACACGGAAGGTGGCAGCCCCGAAAGCTGTTGCTGGTCTTCACCTTCCCCCTGCAGCCTATTCACAGGCACAACAGGTTTTGGGATCTGTGCTTGCCCAGAGAAGGAACATCTCACGGTGCGCATCCTCGGCAGAGCATGTTCCCGAAAAGGCAAACGTCCGGCTCCTTGTCCCACACGGAAGGTGGCAGCCCGGAAAGCTGTTGCTGGTCTTCACCTTCCCCCTGCAGCCTATTCACAGGCACAACAGGTTTTGGGATCTCTGCTTGCCCAGAGAAGGAACATCTCACGGTGCGCATCCTCGGCAGAGCCTGTTCCCGAAAAGGCAAACGTCCGGCTCCTTGTCCCACACGGAAGGTGGCAGCCCTGAAAGCTCTTGCTGGTCTTCACCTTCCCCCTGCAGCCTATTCACAGGCACAACAGGTTTTGGGATCTGTGCTTGCCCAGAGAAGGAACATCTCACGGTGCGCATCCTCGGCAGAGCCTGTTCCCGAAAAGGCAAACGTCCGGCTCTTTGTCCCACACGGAAGGTGGCAGCCCTGAAAGCTGTTGCTGGTCTTCACCTTCCCCCTGCAGCCTATTCACAGGCACAACAGGTTTGGGGATCTGTGCTTGCCCAGAGAAGGAACATCTCACGGTGCGCATCCTCGGCAGAGCCTGTTCCCGAAAAGGCAAACGTCCGGCTCCTTGTCCCACACGGAAGGTGGCAGCCCTGAAAGCTCTTGCTGGTCTTCACCTTCCCCCTGCAGCCTAGTCACAGGCACAACAGGTTTTGGGATCTGTGCTTGCCCAGAGAAGGAACATCTCACGGTGCGCATCCTCGGCAGAGCCTGTTCCCGAAAAGGCAAACGTCCGGCTCCTTGTCCCACACGGAAGGTGGCAGCCCGGAAAGCTGGTGCTGGTCTTCACCTTCCCCCTGCAGCCTATTCACAGGCACCACCGTACTGGGAATCTCTGCTTGCCCAAAGACGCAATCTCTCACGGTGCGCATCCTCGGCAGAGCCTGTTCCCGAAAAGGCAAACGTCCAGCTCCTTGTCCCACACGGAAGGTGGCAGCCCGGAAAGCTGTTGCTGGTCTTCACCTTCCCCCTGCAGCCTATTCACAGGCACAACAGGTTTTGGGATCTGTGCTTGCCCAGAGAAGGAACATCTCACGGTGCGCATCCTCGGCAGAGCCTGTTCCCGAAAAGGCAAACGTCCGGCTCCTTGTCCCACACGGAAGGTGGCAGCCCTGAAAGCTGTTGCTGGTCTTCACCTTCCCCCTGCAGCCTATTCACAGGCACCACCGCACTGGTAATCTCTGATTTCCCAAAGACGCAATCTCTCACGGTGCGCATCCTCGGCAGAGCCTGTTCCCGAAAAGGCAAACGTCCGGCTCCTTGTCCCACACGGAAGGTGGCAGCCCCGAAAGCTGTTGCTGGTCTTCACCTTCCCCCTGCAGCCTATTCACAGGCACAACAGGTTTTGGGATCTGTGCTTGCCCAGAGAAGGAACATCTCACGGTGCGCATCCTCGGCAGAGCCTGTTCCCGAAAAGGCAAACGTCCGGCTCCTTGTCCCACACGGAAGGTGGCAGCCCGGAAAGCTGTTGCTGGTCTTCACCTTCCCCCTGCAGCCTATTCACAGGCACAACAGGTTTGGGGATCTGTGCTTGCCCAGAGAAGGAACATCTCACGGTGCGCATCCTCGGCAGAGCCTGTTCCCGAAAAGGCAAACGTCCGGCTCCTTGTCCCACACGGAAGGTGGCAGCCCGGAAAGCTGGTGCTGGTCTTCACCTTCCCCCTGCAGCCTATTCACAGGCACAACAGGTTTTGGGATCTGTGCTTGCCCAGAGAAGGAACATCTCACGGTGCGCATCCTCGGCAGAGCCTGTTCCCGAAAAGGCAAACGTCCGGCTCCTTGTCCCACACGGAAGGGGGCAGCCCGGAAAGCTGTTGCTGGTCTTCACCTTCCCCCTGCAGCCTATTCACAGGCACAACAGGTTTTGGGATCTGTGCTTGCCCAGAGAAGGAACATCTCACGGTGCGCATCCTCGGCAGAGCCTGTTCCCGAAAAGGCAAACGTCCGGCTCCTTGTCCCACACGGAAGGTGGCAGCCCGGAAAGCTCTTGCTGGTCTTCACCTTCCCCCTGCAGCCTATTCACAGGCACAACAGGTTTGGGGATCTGTGCTTGCCCAGAGAAGGAACATCTCACGGTGCGCATCCTCGGCAGAGCCTGTTCCCGAAAAGGCAAACGTCCGGCTCCTTGTCCCACACGGAAGGTGGCAGCCCTGAAAGCTGTTGCTCGTCTTCACCTTCCCCCTGCAGCCTATTCACAGGCACAACAGGTTTTGGGATCTGTGCTTGCCCAAAGACGCAATCTCTCACGGTGCGCATCCTCGGCAGAGCCTGTTCCCGAAAAGGCAAACGTCCGGCTCCTTGTCCCACACGGAAGGTGGCAGCCCGGAAAGCTGTTGCTGGTCTTCACCTTCCCCCTGCAGCCTATTCACAGGCACAACAGGTTTTGGGATCTGTGCTTGCCCAGAGAAGGAACATCTCACGGTGCGCATCCTCGGCAGAGCCTGTTCCCGAAAAGGCAAACGTCCGGCTCCTTGTCCCACACGGAAGGTGGCAGCCCGGAAAGCTGGTGCTGGTCTTCACCTTCCCCCTGCAGCCTATTCACAGGCACAACAGGTTTGGGGATCTGTGCTTGCCCAGAGAAGGAACATCTCACGGTGCGCATCCTCGGCAGAGCCTGTTCCCGAAAAGGCAAACGTCCGGCTCCTTGTCCCACACGGAAGGTGGCAGCCCGGAAAGCTGTTGCTGGTCTTCACCTTCCCCCTGCAGCCTATTCACAGGCACAACAGGTTTGGGGATCTGTGCTTGCCCAGAGAAGGAACATCTCACGGTGCGCATCCTCGGCAGAGCCTGTTCCCGAAAAGGCAAACGTCCGGCTCCTTGTCCCACACGGAAGGTGGCAGCCCTGAAAGCTGTTGCTGGTCTTCACCTTCCCCCTGCAGCCTATTCACAGGCACAACAGGTTTGGGGATCTGTGCTTGCCCAGAGGAGGAACATCTCACGGTGCGCATCCTCGGCAGAGCCTGTTCCCGAAAAGGCAAACGTCCGGCTCCTTGTCCCACACGGAAGGTGGCAGCCCGGAAAGCTGTTGCTGGTCTTCACCTTCCCCCTGCAGCCTATTCACAGGCACAACAGGTTTTGGGATCTGTGCTTGCCCAGAGAAGGAACATCTCATGGTGCGCACCCTCGGCAGAGCCTGTTCCCGAAAAGGCAAACGTCCGGCTCCTTGTCCCACACAGAAGGAGGCAGCCCGGAAAGCTGTTGCTGGTCTTCACCTTCCCCCTGCAGCCTATTCACAGGCACCACCGCACTGGGAATCTCTGCTTTCCCAAAGACGCAATCTCTCACGGTGCGCATCCTCGGCAGAGCCTGTTCCCGAAAAGGCAAACGTCCGGCTCCTTGTCCCACACGGAAGGTGGCAGCCCCGAAAGCTGTTGCTGGTCTTCACCTTCCCCCTGCAGCCTATTCACAGGCACAACAGGTTTTGGGATCTCTGCTTGCCCAGAGAAGGAACATCTCACGGTGCGCATCCTCGGCAGAGCCTGTTCCCGAAAAGGCAAACGTCCGGCTCCTTGTCCCACACGGAAGGTGGCAGCCCCGAAAGCTGTTGCTGGTCTTCACCTTCCCCCTGCAGCCTATTCACAGGCACAACAGGTTTTGGGATCTGTGCTTGCCCAGAGAAGGAACATCTCACGGTGCGCATCCTCGGCAGAGCCTGTTCCCGAAAAGGCAAACGTCCGGCTCCTTGTCCCACACGGAAGGTGGCAGCCCTGAAAGCTGTTTCTGGTCTTCACCTTCCCCCTGCAGCCTATTCACAGGCACAACAGGTTTTGGGATCTGTGCTTGCCCAGAGAAGGAACATCTCACGGTGCGCATCCTCGGCAGAGCCTGTTCCCGAAAAGGCAAACGTCCGGCTCTTTGTCCCACACGGAAGGGGGCAGCCCTGAAAGCTGTTGCTGGTCTTCACCTTCCCCCTGCAGCCTATTCACAGGCACAACAGGTTTTGGGATCTGTGCTTGCCCAGAGAAGGAACATCTCACGGTGCGCATCCTCGGCAGAGCCTGTTCCCGAAAAGGCAAACGTCCGGCTCCTTGTCCCACACGGAAGGTGGCAGCCCTGAACGCTCTTGCTGGTCTTCACCTTCCCCCTGCAGCCTAGTCACAGGCACAACAGGTTTTGGGATCTGTGCTTGCCCAGAGAAGGAACATCTCACGGTGCGCATCCTCGGCAGAGCCTGTTCCCGAAAAGGCAAACGTCCGGCTCCTTGTCCCACACGGAAGGTGGCAGCCCGGAAAGCTGTTGCTGGTCTTCACCTTCCCCCTGCAGCCTATTCACAGGCACCACCGTACTGGGAATCTCTGCTTGCCCAAAGACGCAATCTCTCACGGTGCGCATCCTCGGCAGAGCCTGTTCCCGAAAAGGCAAACGTCCAGCTCCTTGTCCCACACGGAAGGTGGCAGCCCGGAAAGCTGTTGCTGGTCTTCACCTTCCCCCTGCAGCCTATTCACAGGCACAACAGGTTTTGGGATCTGTGCTTGCCCAGAGAAGGAACATCTCACGGTGCGCATCCTCGGCAGAGCCTGTTCCCAAAAAGGCAAACGTCCGGCTCCTTGTCCCACACGGAAGGTGGCAGCCCTGAAAGCTCTTGCTGGTCTTCACCTTCCCCCTGCAGCCTATTCACAGGCACCACCGCACTGGTAATCTCTGATTTCCCAAAGACGCAATCTCTCACGGTGCGCATCCTCGGCAGAGCCTGTTCCCGAAAAGGCAAACGTCCGGCTCCTTGTCCCACACGGAAGGTGGCAGCCCGGAAAGCTGTTGCTGGTCTTCACCTTCCCCCTGCAGCCTATTCACAGGCACAACAGGTTTGGGGATCTGTGCTTGCCCAGAGAAGGAACATCTCACGGTGCGCATCCTCGGCAGAGCCTGTTCCCGAAAAGGCAAACGTCCGGCTCCTTGTCCCACACGGAAGGTGGCAGCCCTGAAAGCTGTTGCTGGTCTTCACCTTCCCCCTGCAGCCTATTCACAGGCACAACAGGTTTGGGGATCTGTGCTTGCCCAGAGGAGGAACATCTCACGGTGCGCATCCTCGGCAGAGCCTGTTCCCGAAAAGGCAAACGTCCGGCTCCTTGTCCCACACGGAAGGTGGCAGCCCGGAAAGCTGTTGCTGGTCTTCACCTTCCCCCTGCAGCCTATTCACAGGCACAACAGGTTTTGGGATCTGTGCTTGCCCAGAGAAGGAACATCTCATGGTGCGCACCCTCGGCAGAGCCTGTTCCCGAAAAGGCAAACGTCCGGCTCCTTGTCCCACACAGAAGGAGGCAGCCCGGAAAGCTGTTGCTGGTCTTCACCTTCCCCCTGCAGCCTATTCACAGGCACCACCGCACTGGGAATCTCTGCTTTCCCAAAGACGCAATCTCTCACGGTGCGCATCCTCGGCAGAGCCTGTTCCCGAAAAGGCAAACGTCCGGCTCCTTGTCCCACACGGAAGGTGGCAGCCCCGAAAGCTGTTGCTGGTCTTCACCTTCCCCCTGCAGCCTATTCACAGGCACAACAGGTTTTGGGATCTGTGCTTGCCCAGAGAAGGAACATCTCACGGTGCGCATCCTCGGCAGAGCCTGTTCCCGAAAAGGCAAACGTCCGGCTCCTTGTCCCACACGGAAGGTGGCAGCCCCGAAAGCTGTTGCTGGTCTTCACCTTCCCCCTGCAGCCTATTCACAGGCACAACAGGTTTTGGGATCTGTGCTTGCCCAGAGAAGGAACATCTCACGGTGCGCATCCTCGGCAGAGCCTGTTCCCGAAAAGGCAAACGTCCGGCTCCTTGTCCCACACGGAAGGTGGCAGCCCTGAAAGCTGTTTCTGGTCTTCACCTTCCCCCTGCAGCCTATTCACAGGCACAACAGGTTTTGGGATCTGTGCTTGCCCAGAGAAGGAACATCTCACGGTGCGCATCCTCGGCAGAGCCTGTTCCCGAAAAGGCAAACGTCCGGCTCTTTGTCCCACACGGAAGGGGGCAGCCCTGAAAGCTGTTGCTGGTCTTCACCTTCCCCCTGCAGCCTATTCACAGGCACAACAGGTTTTGGGATCTGTGCTTGCCCAGAGAAGGAACATCTCACGGTGCGCATCCTCGGCAGAGCCTGTTCCCGAAAAGGCAAACGTCCGGCTCCTTGTCCCACACGGAAGGTGGCAGCCCTGAACGCTCTTGCTGGTCTTCACCTTCCCCCTGCAGCCTAGTCACAGGCACAACAGGTTTTGGGATCTGTGCTTGCCCAGAGAAGGAACATCTCACGGTGCGCATCCTCGGCAGAGCCTGTTCCCGAAAAGGCAAACGTCCGGCTCCTTGTCCCACACGGAAGGTGGCAGCCCGGAAAGCTGTTGCTGGTCTTCACCTTCCCCCTGCAGCCTATTCACAGGCACCACCGTACTGGGAATCTCTGCTTGCCCAAAGACGCAATCTCTCACGGTGCGCATCCTCGGCAGAGCCTGTTCCCGAAAAGGCAAACGTCCAGCTCCTTGTCCCACACGGAAGGTGGCAGCCCGGAAAGCTGTTGCTGGTCTTCACCTTCCCCCTGCAGCCTATTCACAGGCACAACAGGTTTTGGGATCTGTGCTTGCCCAGAGAAGGAACATCTCACGGTGCGCATCCTCGGCAGAGCCTGTTCCCGAAAAGGCAAACGTCCGGCTCCTTGTCCCACACGGAAGGTGGCAGCCCTGAAAGCTCTTGCTGGTCTTCACCTTCCCCCTGCAGCCTATTCACAGGCACCACCGCACTGGTAATCTCTGATTTCCCAAAGACGCAATCTCTCACGGTGCGCATCCTCGGCAGAGCCTGTTCCCGAAAAGGCAAACGTCCGGCTCCTTGTCCCACACGGAAGGTGGCAGCCCGGAAAGCTGTTGCTGGTCTTCACCTTCCCCCTGCAGCCTATTCACAGGCACAACAGGTTTTGGGATCTGTGCTTGCCCAGAGAAGGAACATCTCACGGTGCGCATCCTCGGCAGAGCCTGTTCCCGAAAAGGCAAACGTCCGGCTCCTTGTCCCACACGGAAGGTGGCAGCCCGGAAAGCTGTTGCTGGTCTTCACCTTCCCCCTGCAGCCTATTCACAGGCACAATGGGTTTTGGGATCTGTGCTTTCCCAGAGAAGGAACATCTCACGGTGCGCATCCTCGGCAGAGCCTGTTCCCGAAAAGGCAAACGTCCGGCTCCTTGTCCCACACGGAAGGTGGCAGTCCTGAAAGCTCTTGCTGGTCTTCACCTTCCCCCTGCAGCCTATTCACAGGCACAACAGGTTTGGGGATCTGTGCTTGCCCAGAGAAGGAACATCTCACGGTGCGCATCCTCGGCAGAGCCTGTTCCCGAAAAGGCAAACGTCCGGCTCCTTGTCCCACACGGAAGGTGGCAGCCCCGAAAGCTGTTGCTGGTCTTCACCTTCCCCCTGCAGCCTATTCACAGGCACAACAGGTTTTGGGATCTGTGCTTGCCCAGAGAAGGAACATCTCACGGTGCGCATCCTCGGCAGAGCCTGTTCCCGAAAAGGCAAACGTCCGGCTCCTTGTCCCACACGGAAGGTGGCAGTCCTGAAAGCTGTTGCTGGTCTTCACCTTCCCCCTGCAGCCTATTCACAGGCACCACCGCACTGGGAATCTCTGCTTTCCCAAAGACGCAATCTCTCACGGTGCGCATCCTCGGCAGAGCCTGTTCCCGAAAAGGCAAACGTCCGGCTCCTTGTCCCACACGGAAGGTGGCAGCCCTGAAAGCTGTTTCTGGTCTTCACCTTCCCCCTGCAGCCTATTCACAGGCACAACAGGTTTTGGGATCTGTGCTTGCCCAGAGAAGGAACATCTCACGGTGCGCATCCTCGGCAGAGCCTGTTCCCGAAAAGGCAAACGTCCGGCTCCTTGTCCCACACGGAAGGTGGCAGCCCGGAAAGCTGTTGCTGGTCTTCACCTTCCCCCTGCAGCCTACTCACAGGCACAACAGGTTTTGGGATCTGTGCTTGCCCAGAGAAGGAACATCTCACGGTGCGCATCCTCGGCAGAGCCTGTTCCCGAAAAGGCAAACGTCCGGCTCCTTGTCCCACACGGAAGGTGGCAGCCCGGAAAGCTGTTGCTGGTCTTCACCTTCCCCCTGCAGCCTATTCACAGGCACAACAGGTTTGGGGATCTGTGCTTGCGCAGAGAAGGAACATCTCACGGTGCGCATCCTCGGCAGAGCCTGTTCCCGAAAAGGCAAACGTCCGGCTCCTTGTCCCACACGGAAGGTGGCAGCCCTGAAAGCTGTTGCTCGTCTTCACCTTCCCCCTGCAGCCTATTCACAGGCACAACCGCACTGGGAATCTCTGCTTTCCCAAAGACGCAATCTCTCACGGTGCGCATCCTCGGCAGAGCCTGTTCCCGAAAAGGCAAACGTCCGGCTCCTTGTCCCACACGGAAGGTGGCAGCCCTGAAAGCTGTTGCTGGTCTTCACCTTCCCCCTGCAGCCTATTCACAGGCACAACAGGTTTTGGGATCTGTGCTTGCCCAGAGAAGGAACATCTCACGGTGCGCATCCTCGGCAGAGCCTGTTCCCGAAAAGGCAAACGTCCGGCTCCTTGTCCCACACGGAAGGTGGCAGCTCGGAAAGCTGTTGCTGGTCTTCACCTTCCCCCTGCAGCCTATTCATAGGTACAACAGGTTTTGGCATCTGTGCTTGCCCAGAGAAGGAACATCTCACGGTGCGCACCCTCGGCAGAGCCTGTTCCCGAAAAGGCAAACGTCCGGCTCCTTGTCCCACACAGAAGGAGGCAGCCCGGAAAGCTGGTGCTGGTCTTCACCTTCCCCCTGCAGCCTATTCACAGGCACCACCGCACTGGGAATCTCTGCTTTCCCAAAGACGCAATCTCTCACGGTGCGCATCCTCGGCAGAGCCTGTTCCCGAAAAGGCAAACTTGTCCCACACGGAAGGTGGCAGCCCTGAAAGCTGTTGCTGGTCTTCACCTTCCCCCTGCAGCCTATTCACAGGCACAACAGGTTTTGGGATCTGTGCTTGCCCAGAGAAGGAACATCTCACGGTGCGCATCCTCGGCAGAGCCTGTTCCCGAAAAGGCAAACTTCCGGCTCCTTGTCCCACATGGAAGGTGGCAGCCCCGAAAGCTGTTGCTGGTCTTCACCTTCCCCCTGCAGCCTATTCACAGGCACAACAGGTTTTGGGATCTGTGCTTGCCCAGAGAAGGAACATCTCACGGTGCGCATCCTCGGCAGAGCCTGTTCCCGAAAAGGCAAACGTCCGGCTCTTTGTCCCACACGGAAGGGGGCAGCCCTGAAAGCTGTTGCTGGTCTTCACCTTCCCCCTGCAGCCTATTCACAGGCACAACAGGTTTTGGGATCTGTGCTTGCCCAGAGAAGGAACATCTCACGGTGCGCATCCTCGGCAGAGCCTGTTCCCGAAAAGGCAAACGTCCGGCTCCTTGTCCCACACGGAAGGGGGCAGCCCGGAAAGCTGTTGCTGGTCTTCACCTTCCCCCTGCAGCCTATTCACAGGCACAACAGGTTTTGGGATCTGTGCTTGCCCAGAGAAGGAACATCTCACGGTGCGCATCCTCGGCAGAGCCTGTTCCCGAAAAGGCAAACGTCCGGCTCCTTGTCCCACACGGAAGGTGGCAGTCCTGAAAGCTGTTGCTGGTCTTCACCTTCCCCCTGCAGCCTATTCACAGGCACCACCGCACTGGGAATCTCTGCTTTCCCAAAGACGCAATCTCTCATGGTGCGCATCCTCGGCAGAGCCTGTTCCCGAAAAGGCAAACATCCGGCTCCTTGTCCCACACGGAAGGTGGCAGCCCTGAAAGCTGTTGCTGGTCTTCACCTTCCCCCTGCAGCCTATTCACAGGCACAACAGGTTTTGGGATCTGTGCTTGCCCAGAGAAGGAACATCTCACGGTGCGCATCCTCGGCAGAGCCTGTTCCCGAAAAGGCAAACGTCCGGCTCCTTGTCCCACACGGAAGGTGGCAGCCCGGAAAGCTGTTGCTGGTCTTCACCTTCCCCCTGCAGCCTACTCACAGGCACAACAGGTTTTGGGATCTGTGCTTGCCCAGAGAAGGAACATCTCACGGTGCGCATCCTCGGCAGAGCCTGTTCCCGAAAAGGCAAACGTCCGGCTCCTTGTCCCACACGGAAGGTGGCAGCCCGGAAAGCTGTTGCTGGTCTTCACCTTCCCCCTGCAGCCTATTCACAGGCACAACAGGTTTGGGGATCTGTGCTTGCCCAGAGAAGGAACATCTCATGGTGCGCACCCTCGGCAGAGCCTGTTCCCGAAAAGGCAAACGTCCGGCTCCTTGTCCCACACAGAAGGAGGCAGCCCGGAAAGCTGTTGCTGGTCTTCACCTTCCCCCTGCAGCCTATTCACAGGCACCACCGCACTGGGAATCTCTGCTTTCCCAAAGACGCAATCTCTCACGGTGCGCATCCTCGGCAGAGCCTGTTCCCGAAAAGGCAAACGTCCGGCTCCTTGTCCCACACGGAAGGTGGCAGCCCCGAAAGCTGTTGCTGGTCTTCACCTTCCCCCTGCAGCCTATTCACAGGCACAACAGGTTTTGGGATCTGTGCTTGCCCAGAGAAGGAACATCTCACGGTGCGCATCCTCGGCAGAGCCTGTTCCCGAAAAGGCAAACGTCCGGCTCCTTGTCCCACACGGAAGGTGGCAGCCCCGAAAGCTGTTGCTGGTCTTCACCTTC
The DNA here is from genome assembly GCF_947461875.1 of Haliaeetus albicilla. NCBI lineage: Eukaryota > Metazoa > Chordata > Aves > Accipitriformes > Accipitridae > Haliaeetus > Haliaeetus albicilla. The sequence continues at coordinate 1,570,130 of NW_027212473.1, read as the reverse complement.
CCCCTGCAGCCTATTCACAGGCACAACAGGTTTTGGGATCTGTGCTTGCCCAGAGAAGGAACATCTCACGGTGCGCATCCTCGGCAGAGCCTGTTCCCGAAAAGGCAAACGTCCGGCTCCTTGTCCCACACGGAAGGTGGCAGCCCTGAAAGCTGTTTCTGGTCTTCACCTTCCCCGTGCAGCCTATTCACAGGCACAACAGGTTTTGGGATCTGTGCTTGCCCAGAGAAGGAACATCTCACGGTGCGCATCCTCGGCAGAGCCTGTTCCCGAAAAGGCAAACGTCCGGCTCTTTGTCCCACACGGAAGGGGGCAGCCCTGAAAGCTGTTGCTGGTCTTCACCTTCCCCCTGCAGCCTATTCACAGGCACAACAGGTTTTGGGATCTGTGCTTGCCCAGAGAAGGAACATCTCACGGTGCGCATCCTCGGCAGAGCCTGTTCCCGAAAAGGCAAACGTCCGGCTCCTTGTCCCACACGGAAGGTGGCAGCCCTGAACGCTCTTGCTGGTCTTCACCTTCCCCCTGCAGCCTAGTCACAGGCACAACAGGTTTTGGGATCTGTGCTTGCCCAGAGAAGGAACATCTCACGGTGCGCATCCTCGGCAGAGCCTGTTCCCGAAAAGGCAAACGTCCGGCTCCTTGTCCCACACGGAAGGTGGCAGCCCGGAAAGCTGTTGCTGGTCTTCACCTTCCCCCTGCAGCCTATTCACAGGCACCACCGTACTGGGAATCTCTGCTTGCCCAAAGACGCAATCTCTCACGGTGCGCATCCTCGGCAGAGCCTGTTCCCGAAAAGGCAAACGTCCAGCTCCTTGTCCCACACGGAAGGTGGCAGCTCGGAAAGCTGTTGCTGGTCTTCACCTTCCCCCTGCAGCCTATTCATAGGTACAACAGGTTTTGGCATCTGTGCTTGCCCAGAGAAGGAACATCTCACGGTGCGCACCCTCGGCAGAGCCTGTTCCCGAAAAGGCAAACGTCCGGCTCCTTGTCCCACACAGAAGGAGGCAGCCCGGAAAGCTGGTGCTGGTCTTCACCTTCCCCCTGCAGCCTATTCACAGGCACCACCGCACTGGGAATCTCTGCTTTCCCAAAGACGCAATCTCTCACGGTGCGCATCCTCGGCAGAGCCTGTTCCCGAAAAGGCAAACGTCCGGCTCCTTGTCCCACACAGAAGGAGGCAGCCCGGAAAGCTGTTGCTGGTCTTCACCTTCCCCCTGCAGCCTATTCACAGGCACCACCGCACTGGGAATCTCTGCTTTCCCAAAGACGCAATCTCTCACGGTGCGCATCCTCGGCAGAGCCTGTTCCCGAAAAGGCAAACTTGTCCCACACGGAAGGTGGCAGCCCTGAAAGCTGTTGCTGGTCTTCACCTTCCCCCTGCAGCCTATTCACAGGCACAACAGGTTTTGGGATCTGTGCTTGCCCAGAGAAGGAACATCTCACGGTGCGCATCCTCGGCAGAGCCTGTTCCCGAAAAGGCAAACTTCCGGCTCCTTGTCCCACATGGAAGGTGGCAGCCCCGAAAGCTGTTGCTGGTCTTCACCTTCCCCCTGCAGCCTATTCACAGGCACAACAGGTTTTGGGATCTGTGCTTGCCCAGAGAAGGAACATCTCACGGTGCGCATCCTCGGCAGAGCCTGTTCCCGAAAAGGCAAACGTCCGGCTCTTTGTCCCACACGGAAGGGGGCAGCCCTGAAAGCTGTTGCTGGTCTTCACCTTCCCCCTGCAGCCTATTCACAGGCACAACAGGTTTTGGGATCTGTGCTTGCCCAGAGAAGGAACATCTCACGGTGCGCATCCTCGGCAGAGCCTGTTCCCGAAAAGGCAAACGTCCGGCTCCTTGTCCCACACGGAAGGGGGCAGCCCGGAAAGCTGTTGCTGGTCTTCACCTTCCCCCTGCAGCCTATTCACAGGCACAACAGGTTTTGGGATCTGTGCTTGCCCAGAGAAGGAACATCTCACGGTGCGCATCCTCGGCAGAGCCTGTTCCCGAAAAGGCAAACGTCCGGCTCCTTGTCCCACACGGAAGGTGGCAGTCCTGAAAGCTGTTGCTGGTCTTCACCTTCCCCCTGCAGCCTATTCACAGGCACCACCGCACTGGGAATCTCTGCTTTCCCAAAGACGCAATCTCTCATGGTGCGCATCCTCGGCAGAGCCTGTTCCCGAAAAGGCAAACATCCGGCTCCTTGTCCCACACGGAAGGTGGCAGCCCTGAAAGCTGTTGCTGGTCTTCACCTTCCCCCTGCAGCCTATTCACAGGCACAACAGGTTTTGGGATCTGTGCTTGCCCAGAGAAGGAACATCTCACGGTGCGCATCCTCGGCAGAGCCTGTTCCCGAAAAGGCAAACGTCCGGCTCCTTGTCCCACACGGAAGGTGGCAGCCCGGAAAGCTGTTGCTGGTCTTCACCTTCCCCCTGCAGCCTACTCACAGGCACAACAGATTTTGGGATCTGTGCTTGCCCAGAGAAGGAACATCTCACGGTGCGCATCCTCGGCAGAGCCTGTTCCCGAAAAGGCAAACGTCCGGCTCCTTGTCCCACACGGAAGGTGGCAGCCCGGAAAGCTGTTGCTGGTCTTCACCTTCCCCCTGCAGCCTATTCACAGGCACAACAGGTTTGGGGATCTGTGCTTGCCCAGAGAAGGAACATCTCATGGTGCGCACCCTCGGCAGAGCCTGTTCCCGAAAAGGCAAACGTCCGGCTCCTTGTCCCACACAGAAGGAGGCAGCCCGGAAAGCTGTTGCTGGTCTTCACCTTCCCCCTGCAGCCTATTCACAGGCACCACCGCACTGGGAATCTCTGCTTTCCCAAAGACGCAATCTCTCACGGTGCGCATCCTCGGCAGAGCCTGTTCCCGAAAAGGCAAACGTCCGGCTCCTTGTCCCACACGGAAGGTGGCAGCCCCGAAAGCTGTTGCTGGTCTTCACCTTCCCCCTGCAGCCTATTCACAGGCACAACAGGTTTTGGGATCTGTGCTTGCCCAGAGAAGGAACATCTCACGGTGCGCATCCTCGGCAGAGCCTGTTCCCGAAAAGGCAAACGTCCGGCTCCTTGTCCCACACGGAAGGTGGCAGCCCCGAAAGCTGTTGCTGGTCTTCACCTTCCCCCTGCAGCCTATTCACAGGCACAACAGGTTTTGGGATCTGTGCTTGCCCAGAGAAGGAACATCTCACGGTGCGCATCCTCGGCAGAGCCTGTTCCCGAAAAGGCAAACGTCCGGCTCCTTGTCCCACACGGAAGGTGGCAGCCCTGAAAGCTGTTTCTGGTCTTCACCTTCCCCGTGCAGCCTATTCACAGGCACAACAGGTTTTGGGATCTGTGCTTGCCCAGAGAAGGAACATCTCACGGTGCGCATCCTCGGCAGAGCCTGTTCCCGAAAAGGCAAACGTCCGGCTCTTTGTCCCACACGGAAGGGGGCAGCCCTGAAAGCTGTTGCTGGTCTTCACCTTCCCCCTGCAGCCTATTCACAGGCACAACAGGTTTTGGGATCTGTGCTTGCCCAGAGAAGGAACATCTCACGGTGCGCATCCTCGGCAGAGCCTGTTCCCGAAAAGGCAAACGTCCGGCTCCTTGTCCCACACGGAAGGTGGCAGCCCTGAACGCTCTTGCTGGTCTTCACCTTCCCCCTGCAGCCTAGTCACAGGCACAACAGGTTTTGGGATCTGTGCTTGCCCAGAGAAGGAACATCTCACGGTGCGCATCCTCGGCAGAGCCTGTTCCCGAAAAGGCAAACGTCCGGCTCCTTGTCCCACACGGAAGGTGGCAGCCCGGAAAGCTGTTGCTGGTCTTCACCTTCCCCCTGCAGCCTATTCACAGGCACCACCGTACTGGGAATCTCTGCTTGCCCAAAGACGCAATCTCTCACGGTGCGCATCCTCGGCAGAGCCTGTTCCCGAAAAGGCAAACGTCCAGCTCCTTGTCCCACACGGAAGGTGGCAGCCCGGAAAGCTGTTGCTGGTCTTCACCTTCCCCCTGCAGCCTATTCACAGGCACAACAGGTTTTGGGATCTGTGCTTGCCCAGAGAAGGAACATCTCACGGTGCGCATCCTCGGCAGAGCCTGTTCCCGAAAAGGCAAACGTCCGGCTCCTTGTCCCACACGGAAGGTGGCAGCCCTGAAAGCTCTTGCTGGTCTTCACCTTCCCCCTGCAGCCTATTCACAGGCACCACCGCACTGGTAATCTCTGATTTCCCAAAGACGCAATCTCTCACGGTGCGCATCCTCGGCAGAGCCTGTTCCCGAAAAGGCAAACGTCCGGCTCCTTGTCCCACACGGAAGGTGGCAGCCCGGAAAGCTGTTGCTGGTCTTCACCTTCCCCCTGCAGCCTATTCACAGGCACAACAGGTTTTGGGATCTGTGCTTGCCCAGAGAAGGAACATCTCACGGTGCGCATCCTCGGCAGAGCCTGTTCCCGAAAAGGCAAACGTCCGGCTCCTTGTCCCACACGGAAGGTGGCAGCCCGGAAAGCTGTTGCTGGTCTTCACCTTCCCCCTGCAGCCTATTCACAGGCACAACAGGTTTTGGGATCTGTGCTTGCCCAGAGAAGGAACATCTCACGGTGCGCATCCTCGGCAGAGCCTGTTCCCGAAAAGGCAAACGTCCGGCTCCTTGTCCCACACGGAAGGTGGCAGTCCTGAAAGCTCTTGCTGGTCTTCACCTTCCCCCTGCAGCCTATTCACAGGCACAACAGGTTTTGGGATCTGTGCTTGCCCAGAGAAGGAACATCTCACGGTGCGCATCCTCGGCAGAGCCTGTTCCCGAAAAGGCAAACGTCCGGCTCCTTGTCCCACACGGAAGGTGGCAGCCCTGAAAGCTCTTGCTGGTCTTCACCTTCCCCCTGCAGCCTATTCACAGGCACAACAGGTTTTGGGATCTGTGCTTGCCCAGAGAAGGAACATCTCACGGTGCGCATCCTCGGCAGAGCCTGTTCCCGAAAAGGCAAACGTCCGGCTCCTTGTCCCACACGGAAGGTGGCAGCCCGGAAAGCTGTTGCTGGTCTTCACCTTCCCCCTGCAGCCTATTCACAGGCACAACAGGTTTGGGGATCTGTGCTTGCCCAGAGAAGGAACATCTCACGGTGCGCATCCTCGGCAGAGCCTGGTCCCGAAAAGGCAAACGTCCGGCTCCTTGTCCCACACGGAAGGTGGCAGCCCTGAAAGCTGTTGCTGGTCTTCACCTTCCCCCTGCAGCCTATTCACAGGCACAACAGGTTTTGGGATCTGTGCTTGCCCAGAGAAGGAACATCTCACGGTGCGCATCCTCGGCAGAGCCTGTTCCCGAAAAGGCAAACGTCCGGCTCCTTGTCCCACACGGAAGGTGGCAGTCCTGAAAGCTGTTGCTGGTCTTCACCTTCCCCCTGCAGCCTATTCACAGGCACCACCGCACTGGGAATCTCTGCTTTCCCAAAGACGCAATCTCTCACGGTGCGCATCCTCGGCAGAGCCTGTTCCCGAAAAGGCAAACGTCCGGCTCCTTGTCCCACACGGAAGGTGGCAGCCCTGAAAGCTCTTGCTGGTCTTCACCTTCCCCCTGCAGCCTATTCACAGGCACAACAGGTTTTGGGATCTGTGCTTGCCCAGAGAAGGAACATCTCACGGTGCGCATCCTCGGCAGAGCCTGTTCCCGAAAAGGCAAACGTCCGGCTCCTTGTCCCACACGGAAGGTGGCAGCCCGGAAAGCTGTTGCTGGTCTTCACCTTCCCCCTGCAGCCTATTCACCGGCACAACAGGTTTGGGGATCTGTGCTTGCGCAGAGAAGGAACATCTCACGGTGCGCATCCTCGGCAGAGCCTGTTCCCGAAAAGGCAAACGTCCGGCTCCTTGTCCCACACGGAAGGTGGCAGCCCTGAAAGCTCTTGCTGGTCTTCACCTTCCCCCTGCAGCCTATTCACAGGCACAACCGCACTGGGAATCTCTGCTTTCCCAAAGACGCAATCTCTCACGGTGTGCATCCTCGGCAGAGCCTGTTCCCGAAAAGGCAAACGTCCGGCTCCTTGTCCCACACGGAAGGTGGCAGCCCGGAAAGCTGTTGCTGGTCTTCACCTTCCCCCTGCAGCCTATTCACAGGCACAACAGGTTTTGGGATCTGTGCTTGCCCAGAGAAGGAACATCTCACGGTGCGCATCCTCGGCAGAGCCTGTTCCCGAAAAGGCAAACGTCCGGCTCCTTGTCCCACACGGAAGGTGGCAGCCCTGAAAGCTGTTGCTGGTCTTCACCTTCCCCCTGCAGCCTATTCACAGGCACAACAGGTTTTGGGATCTGTGCTTGCCCAGAGAAGGAACATCTCACGGTGCGCATCCTCGGCAGAGCCTGTTCCCGAAAAGGCAAACGTCCGGCTCCTTGTCCCACACGGAAGGTGGCAGCTCGGAAAGCTGTTGCTGGTCTTCACCTTCCCCCTGCAGCCTATTCATAGGCACAACAGGTTTTGGCATCTGTGCTTGCCCAGAGAAGGAACATCTCACGGTGCGCATCCTCGGCAGAGCCTGTTCCCGAAAAGGCAAACGTCCGGCTCCTTGTCCCACACGGAAGGTGGCAGCCCGGAAAGCTGGTGCTGGTCTTCACCTTCCCCCTGCAGCCTATTCACAGGCACCACCGCACTGGGAATCTCTGCTTTCCCAAAGACGCAATCTCTCACGGTGCGCATCCTCGGCAGAGCCTGTTCCCGAAAAGGCAAACGTCCGGCTCCTTGTCCCACACAGAAGGAGGCAGCCCGGAAAGCTGTTGCTGGTCTTCACCTTCCCCCTGCAGCCTATTCACAGGCACCACCGCACTGGGAATCTCTGCTTTCCCAAAGACGCAATCTCTCACGGTGCGCATCCTCGGCAGAGCCTGTTCCCGAAAAGGCAAACGTCCGGCTCCTTGTCCCACACGGAAGGTGGCAGCCCGGAAAGCTGGTGCTGGTCTTCACCTTCCCCCTGCAGCCTATTCACAGGCACAACAGGTTTTGGGATCTGTGCTTGCCCAGAGAAGGAACATCTCACGGTGCGCATCCTCGGCAGAGCCTGTTCCCGAAAAGGCAAACGTCCGGCTCCTTGTCCCACATGGAAGGTGGCAGCCCCGAAAGCTGTTGCTGGTCTTCACCTTCCCCCTGCAGCCTATTCACAGGCACAACAGGTTTTGGGATCTGTGCTTGCCCAGAGAAGGAACATCTCACGGTGCGCATCCTCGGCAGAGCCTGTTCCCGAAAAGGCAAACGTCCGGCTCCTTGTCCCACACGGAAGGTGGCAGCCCTGAAAGCTGTTGCTGGTCTTCACCTTCCCCCTGCAGCCTATTCACAGGCACAACAGGTTTGGGGATCTGTGCTTGCCCAGAGAAGGAACATCTCACGGTGCGCATCCTCGGCAGAGCCTGTTCCCGAAAAGGCAAACGTCCGGCTCTTTGTCCCACACGGAAGGGGGCAGCCCTGAAAGCTGTTGCTGGTCTTCACCTTCCCCCTGCAGCCTATTCACAGGCACAACAGGTTTTGGGATCTGTGCTTGCCCAGAGAAGGAACATCTCACGGTGCGCATCCTCGGCAGAGCCTGTTCCCGAAAAGGCAAACGTCCGGCTCCTTGTCCCACACGGAAGGTGGCAGCCCGGAAAGCTGTTGCTGGTCTTCACCTTCCCCCTGCAGCCTATTCACAGGCACAACAGGTTTTGGGATCTGTGCTTGCCCAGAGAAGGAACATCTCACGGTGCGCATCCTCGGCAGAGCCTGTTCCCGAAAAGGCAAACGTCCGGCTCCTTGTCCCACACGGAAGGTGGCAGCCCGGAAAGCTGTTGCTGGTCTTCACCTTCCCCCTGCAGCCTATTCACAGGCACAACAGGTTTTGGGATCTGTGCTTGCCCAGAGAAGGAACATCTCACGGTGCGCATCCTCGGCAGAGCCTGTTCCCGAAAAGGCAAACGTCCGGCTCCTTGTCCCACACGGAAGGGGGCAGCCCGGAAAGCTGTTGCTGGTCTTCACCTTCCCCCTGCAGCCTATTCACAGGCACCACCGCACTGGGAATCTCTGATTTCCCAAAGACGCAATCTCTCACGGTGCGCATCCTCGGCAGAGCCTGTTCCCGAAAAGGCAAACGTCCGGCTCCTTGTCCCACACGGAAGGTGGCAGCCCTGAAAGCTGTTGCTGGTCTTCACCTTCCCCCTGCAGCCTATTCACAGGCACAACAGGTTTTGGGATCTGTGCTTGCCCAGAGAAGGAACATCTCACGGTGCGCATCCTCGGCAGAGCCTGTTCCCGAAAAGGCAAACGTCCGGCTCCTTGTCCCACACGGAAGGTGGCAGCCCGGAAAGCTGTTGCTGGTCTTCACCTTCCCCCTGCAGCCTATTCACAGGCACCACCGCACTGGGAATCTCTGCTTTCCCAAAGACACAATCTCTCACGGTGCGCATCCTCGGCAGAGCCTGTTCCCGAAAAGGCAAACGTCCGGCTCCTTGTCCCACACGGAAGGTGGCAGCCCGGAAAGCTGGTGCTGGTCTTCACCTTCCCCCTGCAGCCTATTCACAGGCACAACAGGTTTTGGGATCTGTGCTTGCCCAGAGAAGGAACATCTCACGGTGCGCATCCTCGGCAGAGCCTGTTCCCGAAAAGGCAAACGTCCGGCTCCTTGTCCCACACGGAAGGTGGCAGCCCTGAAAGCTGTTGCTGGTCTTCACCTTCCCCCTGCAGCCTATTCACAGGCACAACAGGTTTTGGGATCTGTGCTTGCCCAGAGAAGGAACATCTCACGGTGCGCATCCTCGGCAGAGCCTGTTCCCGAAAAGGCAAACGTCCGGCTCCTTGTCCCACACGGAAGGTGGCAGCCCGGAAAGCTGTTGCTGGTCTTCACCTTCCCCCTGCAGCCTATTCACAGGCACAACAGGTTTGGGGATCTGTGCTTGCCCAGAGAAGGAACATCTCACGGTGCGCATCCTCGGCAGAGCCTGGTCCCGAAAAGGCAAACGTCCGGCTCCTTGTCCCACACGGAAGGTGGCAGCCCGGAAAGCTGTTGCTGGTCTTCACCTTCCCCCTGCAGCCTATTCACAGGCACAACAGGTTTGGGGATCTGTGCTTGCCCAGAGAAGGAACATCTCACGCTGCGCATCCTCGGCAGAGCCTGTTCCCGAAAAGGCAAACGTCCGGCTCCTTGTCCCACACGGAAGGTGGCAGTCCTGAAAGCTGTTGCTGGTCTTCACCTTCCCCCTGCAGCCTATTCACAGGCACCACCGCACTGGGAATCTCTGCTTTCCCAAAGACGCAATCTCTCATGGTGCGCATCCTCGGCAGAGCCTGTTCCCGAAAAGGCAAACGTCCGGCTCCTTGTCCCACACGGAAGGTGGCAGCCCGGAAAGCTGGTGCTGGTCTTCACCTTCCCCCTGCAGCCTATTCACAGGCACAACAGGTTTTGGGATCTGTGCTTGCCCAGAGAAGGAACATCTCACGGTGCGCATCCTCGGCAGAGCCTGTTCCCGAAAAGGCAAACATCCGGCTCCTTGTCCCACACGGAAGGTGGCAGCCCTGAAAGCTGTTGCTGGTCTTCACCTTCCCCCTGCAGCCTATTCACAGGCACAACAGGTTTGGGGATCTGTGCTTGCCCAGAGAAGGAACATCTCACGGTGCGCATCCTCGGCAGAGCCTGTTCCCGAAAAGGCAAACGTCCGGCTCCTTGTCCCACACGGAAGGTGGCAGCCCGGAAAGCTGTTGCTGGTCTTCACCTTCCCCCTGCAGCCTATTCACAGGCACAACAGGTTTGGGGATCTGTGCTTGCCCAGAGAAGGAACATCTCACGGTGCGCATCCTCGGCAGAGCCTGTTCCCGAAAAGGCAAACGTCCGGCTCCTTGTCCCACACGGAAGGTGGCAGCCCGGAAAGCTGTTGCTGGTCTTCACCTTCCCCCTGCAGCCTATTCACAGGCACCACCGCACTGGGAATCTCTGCTTTCCCAAAGACGCAATCTCTCACGGTGCGCATCCTCGGCAGAGCCTGTTCCCGAAAAGGCAAACGTCCGGCTCCTTGTCCCACACGGAAGGTGGCAGCCCGGAAAGCTGTTGCTGGTCTTCACCTTCCCCCTGCAGCCTATTCACAGGCACAACAGGTTTGGGGATCTGTGCTTGCCCAGAGAAGGAACATCTCACGGTGCGCATCCTCGGCAGAGCCTGTTCCCGAAAAGGCAAACGTCCGGCTCCTTGTCCCACACGGAAGGTGGCAGCCCGGAAAGCTGTTGCTGGTCTTCACCTTCCCCCTGCAGCCTATTCACAGGCACAACAGGTTTTGGGATCTGTGCTTGCCCAGAGAAGGAACATCTCATGGTGCGCACCCTCGGCAGAGCCTGTTCCCGAAAAGGCAAACGTCCGGCTCCTTGTCCCACACAGAAGGAGGCAGCCCGGAAAGCTGTTGCTGGTCTTCACCTTCCCCCTGCAGCCTATTCACAGGCACCACCGCACTGGGAATCTCTGCTTTCCCAAAGACGCAATCTCTCACGGTGCGCATCCTCGGCAGAGCCTGTTCCCGAAAAGGCAAACGTCCGGCTCCTTGTCCCACACGGAAGGTGGCAGCCCCGAAAGCTGTTGCTGGTCTTCACCTTCCCCCTGCAGCCTATTCACAGGCACAACAGGTTTTGGGATCTGTGCTTGCCCAGAGAAGGAACATCTCACGGTGCGCATCCTCGGCAGAGCATGTTCCCGAAAAGGCAAACGTCCGGCTCCTTGTCCCACACGGAAGGTGGCAGCCCCGAAAGCTGTTGCTGGTCTTCACCTTCCCCCTGCAGCCTATTCACAGGCACAACAGGTTTTGGGATCTGTGCTTGCCCAGAGAAGGAACATCTCACGGTGCGCATCCTCGGCAGAGCCTGTTCCCGAAAAGGCAAACGTCCGGCTCCTTGTCCCACACGGAAGGTGGCAGCCCTGAAAGCTCTTGCTGGTCTTCACCTTCCCCCTGCAGCCTATTCACAGGCACAACAGGTTTTGGGATCTGTGCTTGCCCAGAGAAGGAACATCTCACGGTGCGCATCCTCGGCAGAGCCTGTTCCCGAAAAGGCAAACGTCCGGCTCTTTGTCCCACACGGAAGGTGGCAGCCCCGAAAGCTGTTGCTGGTCTTCACCTTCCCCCTGCAGCCTATTCACAGGCACAACAGGTTTGGGGATCTGTGCTTGCCCAGAGAAGGAACATCTCACGGTGCGCATCCTCGGCAGAGCCTGTTCCCGAAAAGGCAAACGTCCGGCTCCTTGTCCCACACGGAAGGTGGCAGCCCTGAAAGCTCTTGCTGGTCTTCACCTTCCCCCTGCAGCCTAGTCACAGGCACAACAGGTTTTGGGATCTGTGCTTGCCCAGAGAAGGAACATCTCACGGTGCGCATCCTCGGCAGAGCCTGTTCCCGAAAAGGCAAACGTCCGGCTCCTTGTCCCACACGGAAGGTGGCAGCCCGGAAAGCTGTTGCTGGTCTTCACCTTCCCCCTGCAGCCTATTCACAGGCACCACCGTACTGGGAATCTCTGCTTGCCCAAAGACGCAATCTCTCACGGTGCGCATCCTCGGCAGAGCCTGTTCCCGAAAAGGCAAACGTCCAGCTCCTTGTCCCACACGGAAGGTGGCAGCCCGGAAAGCTGTTGCTGGTCTTCACCTTCCCCCTGCAGCCTATTCACAGGCACAACAGGTTTGGGGATCTGTGCTTGCCCAGAGAAGGAACATCTCACGGTGCGCATCCTCGGCAGAGCCTGTTCCCGAAAAGGCAAACGTCCGGCTCTTTGTCCCACACGGAAGGGGGCAGCCCTGAAAGCTGTTGCTGGTCTTCACCTTCCCCCTGCAGCCTATTCACAGGCACAACAGGTTTTGGGATCTGTGCTTGCCCAGAGAAGGAACATCTCACGGTGCGCATCCTCGGCAGAGCCTGTTCCCGAAAAGGCAAACGTCCGGCTCCTTGTCCCACACGGAAGGTGGCAGCCCGGAAAGCTGTTGCTGGTCTTCACCTTCCCCCTGCAGCCTATTCACAGGCACAACAGGTTTTGGGATCTGTGCTTGCCCAGAGAAGGAACATCTCACGGTGCGCATCCTCGGCAGAGCCTGTTCCCGAAAAGGCAAACGTCCGGCTCCTTGTCCCACACGGAAGGTGGCAGCCCGGAAAGCTGTTGCTGGTCTTCACCTTCCCCCTGCAGCCTATTCACAGGCACAACAGGTTTTGGGATCTGTGCTTGCCCAGAGAAGGAACATCTCACGGTGCGCATCCTCGGCAGAGCCTGTTCCCGAAAAGGCAAACGTCCGGCTCCTTGTCCCACACGGAAGGGGGCAGCCCGGAAAGCTGTTGCTGGTCTTCACCTTCCCCCTGCAGCCTATTCACAGGCACCACCGCACTGGGAATCTCTGATTTCCCAAAGACGCAATCTCTCACGGTGCGCATCCTCGGCAGAGCCTGTTCCCGAAAAGGCAAACGTCCGGCTCCTTGTCCCACACGGAAGGTGGCAGCCCTGAAAGCTGTTGCTGGTCTTCACCTTCCCCCTGCAGCCTATTCACAGGCACAACAGGTTTTGGGATCTGTGCTTGCCCAGAGAAGGAACATCTCACGGTGCGCATCCTCGGCAGAGCCTGTTCCCGAAAAGGCAAACGTCCGGCTCCTTGTCCCACACGGAAGGTGGCAGCCCGGAAAGCTGTTGCTGGTCTTCACCTTCCCCCTGCAGCCTATTCACAGGCACCACCGCACTGGGAATCTCTGCTTTCCCAAAGACACAATCTCTCACGGTGCGCATCCTCGGCAGAGCCTGTTCCCGAAAAGGCAAACGTCCGGCTCCTTGTCCCACACGGAAGGTGGCAGCCCGGAAAGCTGGTGCTGGTCTTCACCTTCCCCCTGCAGCCTATTCACAGGCACAACAGGTTTTGGGATCTGTGCTTGCCCAGAGAAGGAACATCTCACGGTGCGCATCCTCGGCAGAGCCTGTTCCCGAAAAGGCAAACGTCCGGCTCCTTGTCCCACACGGAAGGTGGCAGCCCTGAAAGCTGTTGCTGGTCTTCACCTTCCCCCTGCAGCCTATTCACAGGCACAACAGGTTTGGGGATCTGTGCTTGCCCAGAGAAGGAACATCTCACGGTGCGCATCCTCGGCAGAGCCTGTTCCCGAAAAGGCAAACGTCCGGCTCCTTGTCCCACACGGAAGGTGGCAGCCCGGAAAGCTGTTGCTGGTCTTCACCTTCCCCCTGCAGCCTATTCACAGGCACAACAGGTTTGGGGATCTGTGCTTGCCCAGAGAAGGAACATCTCACGGTGCGCATCCTCGGCAGAGCCTGGTCCCGAAAAGGCAAACGTCCGGCTCCTTGTCCCACACGGAAGGTGGCAGCCCGGAAAGCTGTTGCTGGTCTTCACCTTCCCCCTGCAGCCTATTCACAGGCACAACAGGTTTGGGGATCTGTGCTTGCCCAGAGAAGGAACATCTCACGCTGCGCATCCTCGGCAGAGCCTGTTCCCGAAAAGGCAAACGTCCGGCTCCTTGTCCCACACGGAAGGTGGCAGTCCTGAAAGCTGTTGCTGGTCTTCACCTTCCCCCTGCAGCCTATTCACAGGCACCACCGCACTGGGGATCTCTGCTTTCCCAAAGACGCAATCTCTCATGGTGCGCATCCTCGGCAGAGCCTGTTCCCGAAAAGGCAAACGTCCGGCTCCTTGTCCCACACGGAAGGTGGCAGCCCGGAAAGCTGGTGCTGGTCTTCACCTTCCCCCTGCAGCCTATTCACAGGCACAACAGGTTTTGGGATCTGTGCTTGCCCAGAGAAGGAACATCTCACGGTGCGCATCCTCGGCAGAGCCTGTTCCCGAAAAGGCAAACATCCGGCTCCTTGTCCCACACGGAAGGTGGCAGCCCTGAAAGCTGTTGCTGGTCTTCACCTTCCCCCTGCAGCCTATTCACAGGCACAACAGGTTTGGGGATCTGTGCTTGCCCAGAGAAGGAACATCTCACGGTGCGCATCCTCGGCAGAGCCTGTTCCCGAAAAGGCAAACGTCCGGCTCCTTGTCCCACACGGAAGGTGGCAGCCCGGAAAGCTGTTGCTGGTCTTCACCTTCCCCCTGCAGCCTATTCACAGGCACAACAGGTTTGGGGATCTGTGCTTGCCCAGAGAAGGAACATCTCACGGTGCGCATCCTCGGCAGAGCCTGTTCCCGAAAAGGCAAACGTCCGGCTCCTTGTCCCACACGGAAGGTGGCAGCCCGGAAAGCTGTTGCTGGTCTTCACCTTCCCCCTGCAGCCTATTCACAGGCACCACCGCACTGGGAATCTCTGCTTTCCCAAAGACGCAATCTCTCACGGTGCGCATCCTCGGCAGAGCCTGTTCCCGAAAAGGCAAACGTCCGGCTCCTTGTCCCACACGGAAGGTGGCAGCCCGGAAAGCTGTTGCTGGTCTTCACCTTCCCCCTGCAGCCTATTCACAGGCACAACAGGTTTGGGGATCTGTGCTTGCCCAGAGAAGGAACATCTCACGGTGCGCATCCTCGGCAGAGCCTGTTCCCGAAAAGGCAAACGTCCGGCTCCTTGTCCCACACGGAAGGTGGCAGCCCGGAAAGCTGTTGCTGGTCTTCACCTTCCCCCTGCAGCCTATTCACAGGCACAACAGGTTTTGGGATCTGTGCTTGCCCAGAGAAGGAACATCTCATGGTGCGCACCCTCGGCAGAGCCTGTTCCCGAAAAGGCAAACGTCCGGCTCCTTGTCCCACACAGAAGGAGGCAGCCCGGAAAGCTGTTGCTGGTCTTCACCTTCCCCCTGCAGCCTATTCACAGGCACAACCGCACTGGGAATCTCTGCTTTCCCAAAGACGCAATCTCTCACGGTGCGCATCCTCGGCAGAGCCTGTTCCCGAAAAGGCAAACGTCCGGCTCCTTGTCCCACACGGAAGGTGGCAGCCCCGAAAGCTGTTGCTGGTCTTCACCTTCCCCCTGCAGCCTATTCACAGGCACAACAGGTTTTGGGATCTGTGCTTGCCCAGAGAAGGAACATCTCACGGTGCGCATCCTCGGCAGAGCATGTTCCCGAAAAGGCAAACGTCCGGCTCCTTGTCCCACACGGAAGGTGGCAGCCCCGAAAGCTGTTGCTGGTCTTCACCTTCCCCCTGCAGCCTATTCACAGGCACAACAGGTTTTGGGATCTGTGCTTGCCCAGAGAAGGAACATCTCACGGTGCGCATCCTCGGCAGAGCCTGTTCCCGAAAAGGCAAACGTCCGGCTCCTTGTCCCACACGGAAGGTGGCAGCCCTGAAAGCTCTTGCTGGTCTTCACCTTCCCCCTGCAGCCTATTCACAGGCACAACAGGTTTTGGGATCTGTGCTTGCCCAGAGAAGGAACATCTCACGGTGCGCATCCTCGGCAGAGCCTGTTCCCGAAAAGGCAAACGTCCGGCTCTTTGTCCCACACGGAAGGTGGCAGCCCTGAAAGCTGTTGCTGGTCTTCACCTTCCCCCTGCAGCCTATTCACAGGCACAACAGGTTTGGGGATCTGTGCTTGCCCAGAGAAGGAACATCTCACGGTGCGCATCCTCGGCAGAGCCTGTTCCCGAAAAGGCAAACGTCCGGCTCCTTGTCCCACACGGAAGGTGGCAGCCCTGAAAGCTCTTGCTGGTCTTCACCTTCCCCCTGCAGCCTAGTCACAGGCACAACAGGTTTTGGGATCTGTGCTTGCCCAGAGAAGGAACATCTCACGGTGCGCATCCTCGGCAGAGCCTGTTCCCGAAAAGGCAAACGTCCGGCTCCTTGTCCCACACGGAAGGTGGCAGCCCGGAAAGCTGTTGCTGGTCTTCACCTTCCCCCTGCAGCCTATTCACAGGCACCACCGTACTGGGAATCTCTGCTTGCCCAAAGACGCAATCTCTCACGGTGCGCATCCTCGGCAGAGCCTGTTCCCGAAAAGGCAAACGTCCAGCTCCTTGTCCCACACGGAAGGTGGCAGCCCGGAAAGCTGTTGCTGGTCTTCACCTTCCCCCTGCAGCCTATTCACAGGCACAACAGGTTTTGGGATCTGTGCTTGCCCAGAGAAGGAACATCTCACGGTGCGCATCCTCGGCAGAGCCTGTTCCCGAAAAGGCAAACGTCCGGCTCCTTGTCCCACACGGAAGGTGGCAGCCCTGAAAGCTGTTGCTGGTCTTCACCTTCCCCCTGCAGCCTATTCACAGGCACCACCGCACTGGTAATCTCTGATTTCCCAAAGACGCAATCTCTCACGGTGCGCATCCTCGGCAGAGCCTGTTCCCGAAAAGGCAAACGTCCGGCTCCTTGTCCCACACGGAAGGTGGCAGCCCCGAAAGCTGTTGCTGGTCTTCACCTTCCCCCTGCAGCCTATTCACAGGCACAACAGGTTTTGGGATCTGTGCTTGCCCAGAGAAGGAACATCTCACGGTGCGCATCCTCGGCAGAGCCTGTTCCCGAAAAGGCAAACGTCCGGCTCCTTGTCCCACACGGAAGGTGGCAGCCCGGAAAGCTGTTGCTGGTCTTCACCTTCCCCCTGCAGCCTATTCACAGGCACAACAGGTTTTGGGATCTGTGCTTGCCCAGAGAAGGAACATCTCACGGTGCGCATCCTCGGCAGAGCCTGTTCCCGAAAAGGCAAACGTCCGGCTCCTTGTCCCACACGGAAGGTGGCAGCCCGGAAAGCTGGTGCTGGTCTTCACCTTCCCCCTGCAGCCTATTCACAGGCACAACAGGTTTTGGGATCTGTGCTTGCCCAGAGAAGGAACATCTCACGGTGCGCATCCTCGGCAGAGCCTGTTCCCGAAAAGGCAAACGTCCGGCTCCTTGTCCCACACGGAAGGGGGCAGCCCGGAAAGCTGTTGCTGGTCTTCACCTTCCCCCTGCAGCCTATTCACAGGCACAACAGGTTTTGGGATCTGTGCTTGCCCAGAGAAGGAACATCTCACGGTGCGCATCCTCGGCAGAGCCTGTTCCCGAAAAGGCAAACGTCCGGCTCCTTGTCCCACACGGAAGGTGGCAGCCCGGAAAGCTCTTGCTGGTCTTCACCTTCCCCCTGCAGCCTATTCACAGGCACAACAGGTTTGGGGATCTGTGCTTGCCCAGAGAAGGAACATCTCACGGTGCGCATCCTCGGCAGAGCCTGGTCCCGAAAAGGCAAACGTCCGGCTCCTTGTCCCACACGGAAGGTGGCAGCCCTGAAAGCTGTTGCTCGTCTTCACCTTCCCCCTGCAGCCTATTCACAGGCACAACAGGTTTTGGGATCTCTGCTTGCCCAGAGAAGGAACATCTCACGGTGCGCATCCTCGGCAGAGCCTGTTCCCGAAAAGGCAAACGTCCGGCTCCTTGTCCCACACGGAAGGTGGCAGCCCGGAAAGCTGTTGCTGGTCTTCACCTTCCCCCTGCAGCCTATTCACAGGCACAACAGGTTTGGGGATCTGTGCTTGCCCAGAGAAGGAACATCTCACGGTGCGCATCCTCGGCAGAGCCTGGTCCCGAAAAGGCAAACGTCCGGCTCCTTGTCCCACACGGAAGGTGGCAGCCCTGAAAGCTGTTGCTGGTCTTCACCTTCCCCCTGCAGCCTATTCACAGGCACAACAGGTTTTGGGATCTGTGCTTGCCCAGAGAAGGAACATCTCACGGTGCGCATCCTCGGCAGAGCCTGTTCCCGAAAAGGCAAACGTCCGGCTCCTTGTCCCACACGGAAGGTGGCAGTCCTGAAAGCTGTTGCTGGTCTTCACCTTCCCCCTGCAGCCTATTCACAGGCACCACCGCACTGGGAATCTCTGCTTTCCCAAAGACGCAATCTCTCACGGTGCGCATCCTCGGCAGAGCCTGTTCCCGAAAAGGCAAACGTCCGGCTCCTTGTCCCACACGGAAGGTGGCAGCCCTGAAAGCTCTTGCTGGTCTTCACCTTCCCCCTGCAGCCTATTCACAGGCACAACAGGTTTTGGGATCTGTGCTTGCCCAGAGAAGGAACATCTCACGGTGCGCATCCTCGGCAGAGCCTGTTCCCGAAAAGGCAAACGTCCGGCTCCTTGTCCCACACGGAAGGTGGCAGCCCGGAAAGCTGTTGCTGGTCTTCACCTTCCCCCTGCAGCCTATTCACCGGCACAACAGGTTTGGGGATCTGTGCTTGCGCAGAGAAGGAACATCTCACGGTGCGCATCCTCGGCAGAGCCTGTTCCCGAAAAGGCAAACGTCCGGCTCCTTGTCCCACACGGAAGGTGGCAGCCCTGAAAGCTCTTGCTGGTCTTCACCTTCCCCCTGCAGCCTATTCACAGGCACAACCGCACTGGGAATCTCTGCTTTCCCAAAGACGCAATCTCTCACGGTGTGCATCCTCGGCAGAGCCTGTTCCCGAAAAGGCAAACGTCCGGCTCCTTGTCCCACACGGAAGGTGGCAGCCCGGAAAGCTGTTGCTGGTCTTCACCTTCCCCCTGCAGCCTATTCACAGGCACAACAGGTTTTGGGATCTGTGCTTGCCCAGAGAAGGAACATCTCACGGTGCGCATCCTCGGCAGAGCCTGTTCCCGAAAAGGCAAACGTCCGGCTCCTTGTCCCACACGGAAGGTGGCAGCCCTGAAAGCTGTTGCTGGTCTTCACCTTCCCCCTGCAGCCTATTCACAGGCACAACAGGTTTTGGGATCTGTGCTTGCCCAGAGAAGGAACATCTCACGGTGCGCATCCTCGGCAGAGCCTGTTCCCGAAAAGGCAAACGTCCGGCTCCTTGTCCCACACGGAAGGTGGCAGCTCGGAAAGCTGTTGCTGGTCTTCACCTTCCCCCTGCAGCCTATTCATAGGCACAACAGGTTTTGGCATCTGTGCTTGCCCAGAGAAGGAACATCTCACGGTGCGCATCCTCGGCAGAGCCTGTTCCCGAAAAGGCAAACGTCCGGCTCCTTGTCCCACACGGAAGGTGGCAGCCCGGAAAGCTGGTGCTGGTCTTCACCTTCCCCCTGCAGCCTATTCACAGGCACCACCGCACTGGGAATCTCTGCTTTCCCAAAGACGCAATCTCTCACGGTGCGCATCCTCGGCAGAGCCTGTTCCCGAAAAGGCAAACGTCCGGCTCCTTGTCCCACACAGAAGGAGGCAGCCCGGAAAGCTGTTGCTGGTCTTCACCTTCCCCCTGCAGCCTATTCACAGGCACCACCGCACTGGGAATCTCTGCTTTCCCAAAGACGCAATCTCTCACGGTGCGCATCCTCGGCAGAGCCTGTTCCCGAAAAGGCAAACGTCCGGCTCCTTGTCCCACACGGAAGGTGGCAGCCCTGAAAGCTGTTGCTGGTCTTCACCTTCCCCCTGCAGCCTATTCACAGGCACAACAGGTTTTGGGATCTGTGCTTGCCCAGAGAAGGAACATCTCACGGTGCGCATCCTCGGCAGAGCCTGTTCCCGAAAAGGCAAACGTCCGGCTCCTTGTCCCACACGGAAGGTGGCAGCCCTGAAAGCTGTTGCTGGTCTTCACCTTCCCCCTGCAGCCTATTCACAGGCACAACAGGTTTGGGGATCTGTGCTTGCCCAGAGAAGGAACATCTCACGGTGCGCATCCTCGGCAGAGCCTGTTCCCGAAAAGGCAAACGTCCGGCTCTTTGTCCCACACGGAAGGTGGCAGCCCTGAAAGCTGTTGCTGGTCTTCACCTTCCCCCTGCAGCCTATTCACAGGCACAACAGGTTTTGGGATCTGTGCTTGCCCAGAGAAGGAACATCTCACGGTGCGCATCCTCGGCAGAGCCTGTTCCCGAAAAGGCAAACGTCCGGCTCCTTGTCCCACACGGAAGGGGGCAGCCCGGAAAGCTGTTGCTGGTCTTCACCTTCCCCCTGCAGCCTATTCACAGGCACAACAGGTTTTGGGATCTGTGCTTGCCCAGAGAAGGAACATCTCACGGTGCGCATCCTCGGCAGAGCCTGTTCCCGAAAAGGCAAACGTCCGGCTCCTTGTCCCACACGGAAGGTGGCAGCCCGGAAAGCTGTTGCTGGTCTTCACCTTCCCCCTGCAGCCTATTCACAGGCACAACAGGTTTTGGGATCTGTGCTTGCCCAGAGAAGGAACATCTCACGGTGCGCATCCTCGGCAGAGCCTGTTCCCGAAAAGGCAAACGTCCGGCTCCTTGTCCCACACGGAAGGGGGCAGCCCGGAAAGCTGTTGCTGGTCTTCACCTTCCCCCTGCAGCCTATTCACAGGCACCACCGCACTGGGAATCTCTGATTTCCCAAAGACGCAATCTCTCACGGTGCGCATCCTCGGCAGAGCCTGTTCCCGAAAAGGCAAACGTCCGGCTCCTTGTCCCACACGGAAGGTGGCAGCCCTGAAAGCTGTTGCTGGTCTTCACCTTCCCCCTGCAGCCTATTCACAGGCACAACAGGTTTTGGGATCTGTGCTTGCCCAGAGAAGGAACATCTCACGGTGCGCATCCTCGGCAGAGCCTGTTCCCGAAAAGGCAAACGTCCGGCTCCTTGTCCCACACGGAAGGTGGCAGTCCTGAAAGCTCTTGCTGGTCTTCAACTTCCCCCTGCAGCCTATTCACAGGCACCACCGCACTGGGAATCTCTGCTTTCCCAAAGACACAATCTCTCACGGTGCGCATCCTCGGCAGAGCCTGTTCCCGAAAAGGCAAACGTCCGGCTCCTTGTCCCACACGGAAGGTGGCAGCCCGGAAAGCTGGTGCTGGTCTTCACCTTCCCCCTGCAGCCTATTCACAGGCACAACAGGTTTTGGGATCTGTGCTTGCCCAGAGAAGGAACATCTCACGGTGCGCATCCTCGGCAGAGCCTGTTCCCGAAAAGGCAAACGTCCGGCTCCTTGTCCCACACGGAAGGTGGCAGCCCTGAAAGCTGTTGCTGGTCTTCACCTTCCCCCTGCAGCCTATTCACAGGCACAACAGGTTTTGGGATCTGTGCTTGCCCAGAGAAGGAACATCTCACGGTGCGCATCCTCGGCAGAGCCTGTTCCCGAAAAGGCAAACGTCCGGCTCCTTGTCCCACACGGAAGGTGGCAGCCCGGAAAGCTGTTGCTGGTCTTCACCTTCCCCCTGCAGCCTATTCACAGGCACAACAGGTTTGGGGATCTGTGCTTGCCCAGAGAAGGAACATCTCACGGTGCGCATCCTCGGCAGAGCCTGGTCCCGAAAAGGCAAACGTCCGGCTCCTTGTCCCACACGGAAGGTGGCAGCCCGGAAAGCTGTTGCTGGTCTTCACCTTCCCCCTGCAGCCTATTCACAGGCACAACAGGTTTGGGGATCTGTGCTTGCCCAGAGAAGGAACATCTCACGCTGCGCATCCTCGGCAGAGCCTGTTCCCGAAAAGGCAAACGTCCGGCTCCTTGTCCCACACGGAAGGTGGCAGTCCTGAAAGCTGTTGCTGGTCTTCACCTTCCCCCTGCAGCCTATTCACAGGCACCACCGCACTGGGAATCTCTGCTTTCCCAAAGACGCAATCTCTCATGGTGCGCATCCTCGGCAGAGCCTGTTCCCGAAAAGGCAAACGTCCGGCTCCTTGTCCCACACGGAAGGTGGCAGCCCGGAAAGCTGGTGCTGGTCTTCACCTTCCCCCTGCAGCCTATTCACAGGCACAACAGGTTTTGGGATCTGTGCTTGCCCAGAGAAGGAACATCTCACGGTGCGCATCCTCGGCAGAGCCTGTTCCCGAAAAGGCAAACGTCCGGCTCCTTGTCCCACACGGAAGGTGGCAGCCCTGAAAGCTGTTGCTGGTCTTCACCTTCCCCCTGCAGCCTATTCACAGGCACAACAGGTTTGGGGATCTGTGCTTGCCCAGAGAAGGAACATCTCACGGTGCGCATCCTCGGCAGAGCCTGTTCCCGAAAAGGCAAACGTCCGGCTCCTTGTCCCACACGGAAGGTGGCAGCCCGGAAAGCTGTTGCTGGTCTTCACCTTCCCCCTGCAGCCTATTCACAGGCACAACAGGTTTGGGGATCTGTGCTTGCCCAGAGAAGGAACATCTCACGGTGCGCATCCTCGGCAGAGCCTGTTCCCGAAAAGGCAAACGTCCGGCTCCTTGTCCCACACGGAAGGTGGCAGCCCGGAAAGCTGTTGCTGGTCTTCACCTTCCCCCTGCAGCCTAGTCACAGGCACCACCGCACTGGGAATCTCTGCTTTCCCAAAGACGCAATCTCTCACGGTGCGCATCCTCGGCAGAGCCTGTTCCCGAAAAGGCAAACGTCCGGCTCCTTGTCCCACACGGAAGGTGGCAGCCCGGAAAGCTGTTGCTGGTCTTCACCTTCCCCCTGCAGCCTATTCACAGGCACAACAGGTTTGGGGATCTGTGCTTGCCCAGAGAAGGAACATCTCACGGTGCGCATCCTCGGCAGAGCCTGTTCCCGAAAAGGCAAACGTCCGGCTCCTTGTCCCACACGGAAGGTGGCAGCCCGGAAAGCTGTTGCTGGTCTTCACCTTCCCCCTGCAGCCTATTCACAGGCACAACAGGTTTTGGGATCTGTGCTTGCCCAGAGAAGGAACATCTCATGGTGCGCACCCTCGGCAGAGCCTGTTCCCGAAAAGGCAAACGTCCGGCTCCTTGTCCCACACAGAAGGAGGCAGCCCGGAAAGCTGTTGCTGGTCTTCACCTTCCCCCTGCAGCCTATTCACAGGCACCACCGCACTGGGAATCTCTGCTTTCCCAAAGACGCAATCTCTCACGGTGCGCATCCTCGGCAGAGCCTGTTCCCGAAAAGGCAAACGTCCGGCTCCTTGTCCCACACGGAAGGTGGCAGCCCCGAAAGCTGTTGCTGGTCTTCACCTTCCCCCTGCAGCCTATTCACAGGCACAACAGGTTTGGGGATCTGTGCTTGCCCAGAGAAGGAACATCTCACGGTGCGCATCCTCGGCAGAGCCTGTTCCCGAAAAGGCAAACGTCCGGCTCCTTGTCCCACACGGAAGGTGGCAGCCCGGAAAGCTGTTGCTGGTCTTCACCTTCCCCCTGCAGCCTATTCACAGGCACAACAGGTTTTGGGATCTGTGCTTGCCCAGAGAAGGAACATCTCACGGTGCGCATCCTCGGCAGAGCCTGTTCCCGAAAAGGCAAACGTCCGGCTCCTTGTCCCACACGGAAGGTGGCAGCCCTGAAAGCTCTTGCTGGTCTTCACCTTCCCCCTGCAGCCTATTCACAGGCACAACAGGTTTTGGGATCTGTGCTTGCCCAGAGAAGGAACATCTCACGGTGCGCATCCTCGGCAGAGCCTGTTCCCGAAAAGGCAAACGTCCGGCTCTTTGTCCCACACGGAAGGTGGCAGCCCTGAAAGCTGTTGCTGGTCTTCACCTTCCCCCTGCAGCCTATTCACAGGCACAACAGGTTTGGGGATCTGTGCTTGCCCAGAGAAGGAACATCTCACGGTGCGCATCCTCGGCAGAGCCTGTTCCCGAAAAGGCAAACGTCCGGCTCCTTGTCCCACACGGAAGGTGGCAGCCCTGAAAGCTCTTGCTGGTCTTCACCTTCCCCCTGCAGCCTAGTCACAGGCACAACAGGTTTTGGGATCTGTGCTTGCCCAGAGAAGGAACATCTCACGGTGCGCATCCTCGGCAGAGCCTGTTCCCGAAAAGGCAAACGTCCGGCTCCTTGTCCCACACGGAAGGTGGCAGCCCGGAAAGCTGTTGCTGGTCTTCACCTTCCCCCTGCAGCCTATTCACAGGCACCACCGTACTGGGAATCTCTGCTTGCCCAAAGACGCAATCTCTCACGGTGCGCATCCTCGGCAGAGCCTGTTCCCGAAAAGGCAAACGTCCAGCTCCTTGTCCCACACGGAAGGTGGCAGCCCGGAAAGCTGTTGCTGGTCTTCACCTTCCCCCTGCAGCCTATTCACAGGCACAACAGGTTTGGGGATCTGTGCTTGCCCAGAGAAGGAACATCTCACGGTGCGCATCCTCGGCAGAGCCTGTTCCCGAAAAGGCAAACGTCCGGCTCCTTGTCCCACACGGAAGGTGGCAGCCCGGAAAGCTGTTGCTGGTCTTCACCTTCCCCCTGCAGCCTAGTCACAGGCACCACCGCACTGGGAATCTCTGCTTTCCCAAAGACGCAATCTCTCACGGTGCGCATCCTCGGCAGAGCCTGTTCCCGAAAAGGCAAACGTCCGGCTCCTTGTCCCACACGGAAGGTGGCAGCCCGGAAAGCTGTTGCTGGTCTTCACCTTCCCCCTGCAGCCTATTCACAGGCACAACAGGTTTGGGGATCTGTGCTTGCCCAGAGAAGGAACATCTCACGGTGCGCATCCTCGGCAGAGCCTGTTCCCGAAAAGGCAAACGTCCGGCTCCTTGTCCCACACGGAAGGTGGCAGCCCGGAAAGCTGTTGCTGGTCTTCACCTTCCCCCTGCAGCCTATTCACAGGCACAACAGGTTTTGGGATCTGTGCTTGCCCAGAGAAGGAACATCTCATGGTGCGCACCCTCGGCAGAGCCTGTTCCCGAAAAGGCAAACGTCCGGCTCCTTGTCCCACACAGAAGGAGGCAGCCCGGAAAGCTGTTGCTGGTCTTCACCTTCCCCCTGCAGCCTATTCACAGGCACCACCGCACTGGGAATCTCTGCTTTCCCAAAGACGCAATCTCTCACGGTGCGCATCCTCGGCAGAGCCTGTTCCCGAAAAGGCAAACGTCCGGCTCCTTGTCCCACACGGAAGGTGGCAGCCCCGAAAGCTGTTGCTGGTCTTCACCTTCCCCCTGCAGCCTATTCACAGGCACAACAGGTTTTGGGATCTGTGCTTGCCCAGAGAAGGAACATCTCACGGTGCGCATCCTCGGCAGAGCATGTTCCCGAAAAGGCAAACGTCCGGCTCCTTGTCCCACACGGAAGGTGGCAGCCCGGAAAGCTGTTGCTGGTCTTCACCTTCCCCCTGCAGCCTATTCACAGGCACAACAGGTTTTGGGATCTGTGCTTGCCCAGAGAAGGAACATCTCACGGTGCGCATCCTCGGCAGAGCCTGTTCCCGAAAAGGCAAACGTCCGGCTCCTTGTCCCACACGGAAGGTGGCAGCCCTGAAAGCTCTTGCTGGTCTTCACCTTCCCCCTGCAGCCTATTCACAGGCACAACAGGTTTTGGGATCTGTGCTTGCCCAGAGAAGGAACATCTCACGGTGCGCATCCTCGGCAGAGCCTGTTCCCGAAAAGGCAAACGTCCGGCTCTTTGTCCCACACGGAAGGTGGCAGCCCTGAAAGCTGTTGCTGGTCTTCACCTTCCCCCTGCAGCCTATTCACAGGCACAACAGGTTTGGGGATCTGTGCTTGCCCAGAGAAGGAACATCTCACGGTGCGCATCCTCGGCAGAGCCTGTTCCCGAAAAGGCAAACGTCCGGCTCCTTGTCCCACACGGAAGGTGGCAGCCCTGAAAGCTCTTGCTGGTCTTCACCTTCCCCCTGCAGCCTAGTCACAGGCACAACAGGTTTTGGGATCTGTGCTTGCCCAGAGAAGGAACATCTCACGGTGCGCATCCTCGGCAGAGCCTGTTCCCGAAAAGGCAAACGTCCGGCTCCTTGTCCCACACGGAAGGTGGCAGCCCGGAAAGCTGTTGCTGGTCTTCACCTTCCCCCTGCAGCCTATTCACAGGCACCACCGTACTGGGAATCTCTGCTTGCCCAAAGACGCAATCTCTCACGGTGCGCATCCTCGGCAGAGCCTGTTCCCGAAAAGGCAAACGTCCAGCTCCTTGTCCCACACGGAAGGTGGCAGCCCGGAAAGCTGTTGCTGGTCTTCACCTTCCCCCTGCAGCCTATTCACAGGCACAACAGGTTTGGGGATCTGTGCTTGCCCAGAGAAGGAACATCTCACGGTGCGCATCCTCGGCAGAGCCTGTTCCCGAAAAGGCAAACGTCCGGCTCCTTGTCCCACACGGAAGGTGGCAGCCCTGAAAGCTGTTGCTGGTCTTCACCTTCCCCCTGCAGCCTATTCACAGGCACCACCGCACTGGTAATCTCTGATTTCCCAAAGACGCAATCTCTCACGGTGCGCATCCTCGGCAGAGCCTGTTCCCGAAAAGGCAAACGTCCGGCTCCTTGTCCCACACGGAAGGTGGCAGCCCCGAAAGCTGTTGCTGGTCTTCACCTTCCCCCTGCAGCCTATTCACAGGCACAACAGGTTTTGGGATCTGTGCTTGCCCAGAGAAGGAACATCTCACGGTGCGCATCCTCGGCAGAGCCTGTTCCCGAAAAGGCAAACGTCCGGCTCCTTGTCCCACACGGAAGGTGGCAGCCCGGAAAGCTGTTGCTGGTCTTCACCTTCCCCCTGCAGCCTATTCACAGGCACAACAGGTTTTGGGATCTGTGCTTGCCCAGAGAAGGAACATCTCACGGTGCGCATCCTCGGCAGAGCCTGTTCCCGAAAAGGCAAACGTCCGGCTCCTTGTCCCACACGGAAGGTGGCAGCCCGGAAAGCTGGTGCTGGTCTTCACCTTCCCCCTGCAGCCTATTCACAGGCACAACAGGTTTTGGGATCTGTGCTTGCCCAGAGAAGGAACATCTCACGGTGCGCATCCTCGGCAGAGCCTGTTCCCGAAAAGGCAAACGTCCGGCTCCTTGTCCCACACGGAAGGGGGCAGCCCGGAAAGCTGTTGCTGGTCTTCACCTTCCCCCTGCAGCCTATTCACAGGCACAACAGGTTTTGGGATCTGTGCTTGCCCAGAGAAGGAACATCTCACGGTGCGCATCCTCGGCAGAGCCTGTTCCCGAAAAGGCAAACGTCCGGCTCCTTGTCCCACACGGAAGGTGGCAGCCCGGAAAGCTGTTGCTGGTCTTCACCTTCCCCCTGCAGCCTATTCACAGGCACAACAGGTTTGGGGATCTGTGCTTGCCCAGAGAAGGAACATCTCACGGTGCGCATCCTCGGCAGAGCCTGTTCCCGAAAAGGCAAACGTCCGGCTCCTTGTCCCACACGGAAGGTGGCAGCCCTGAAAGCTGTTGCTCGTCTTCACCTTCCCCCTGCAGCCTATTCACAGGCACAACAGGTTTTGGGATCTGTGCTTGCCCAAAGACGCAATCTCTCACGGTGCGCATCCTCGGCAGAGCCTGTTCCCGAAAAGGCAAACGTCCGGCTCCTTGTCCCACACGGAAGGTGGCAGCCCGGAAAGCTGTTGCTGGTCTTCACCTTCCCCCTGCAGCCTATTCACAGGCACAACAGGTTTTGGGATCTCTGCTTGCCCAGAGAAGGAACATCTCACGGTGCGCATCCTCGGCAGAGCCTGTTCCCGAAAAGGCAAACGTCCGGCTCCTTGTCCCACACGGAAGGTGGCAGCCCGGAAAGCTGTTGCTGGTCTTCACCTTCCCCCTGCAGCCTATTCACAGGCACAACAGGTTTGGGGATCTGTGCTTGCCCAGAGAAGGAACATCTCACGGTGCGCATCCTCGGCAGAGCCTGTTCCCGAAAAGGCAAACGTCCGGCTCCTTGTCCCACACGGAAGGTGGCAGCCCGGAAAGCTGTTGCTGGTCTTCACCTTCCCCCTGCAGCCTATTCACAGGCACAACAGGTTTGGGGATCTGTGCTTGCCCAGAGAAGGAACATCTCACGGTGCGCATCCTCGGCAGAGCCTGTTCCCGAAAAGGCAAACGTCCGGCTCCTTGTCCCACACGGAAGGTGGCAGCCCGGAAAGCTGTTGCTGGTCTTCACCTTCCCCCTGCAGCCTATTCACAGGCACAACAGGTTTGGGGATCTGTGCTTGCCCAGAGGAGGAACATCTCACGGTGCGCATCCTCGGCAGAGCCTGTTCCCGAAAAGGCAAACGTCCGGCTCCTTGTCCCACACGGAAGGTGGCAGCCCTGAAAGCTGTTGCTGGTCTTCACCTTCCCCCTGCAGCCTATTCACAGTTACCACCGCACTGGGAATGTCTGCTTTCCAAAAGACGCAATCTCTCACGGTGCGCATCCTCGGCAGAGCCTGTTCCCGAAAAGGCAAACATCCGGCTCCTTGTCCCACACGGAAGGTGGCAGCCCTGAAAGCTGTTGCTGGTCTTCACCTTCCCCCTGCAGCCTAT
Source organism: Haliaeetus albicilla (assembly GCF_947461875.1). Classification (NCBI taxonomy): domain Eukaryota; kingdom Metazoa; phylum Chordata; class Aves; order Accipitriformes; family Accipitridae; genus Haliaeetus; species Haliaeetus albicilla. The sequence goes on along the minus strand of NW_027212473.1, from coordinate 1,542,273 downwards.
TCACAGGCACAACAGGTTTTGGGATCTGTGCTTGCCCAGAGAAGGAACATCTCACGGTGCGCATCCTCGGCAGAGCCTGTTCCCGAAAATTCAAACGTCCGGCTCCTTGTCCCACACGGAAGGTGGCAGCCCGGAAAGCTGTTGCTGGTCTTCACCTTCCCCCTGCAGCCTATTCACAGGCACAACAGGTTTGGGGATCTGTGCTTGCCCAGAGAAGGAACATCTCACGGTGCGCATCCTCGGCAGAGCCTGTTCCCGAAAAGGCAAACATCCGGCTCCTTGTCCCACACGGAAGGTGGCAGCCCTGAAAGCTGTTGCTGGTCTTCACCTTCCCCCTGCAGCCTATTCACAGGCACAACAGGTTTGGGGATCTGTGCTTGCCCAGAGAAGGAACATCTCACGGTGCGCATCCTCGGCAGAGCCTGTTCCCGAAAAGGCAAACGTCCGGCTCCTTGTCCCACACGGAAGGTGGCAGCCCGGAAAGCTGTTGCTGGTCTTCACCTTCCCCCTGCAGCCTATTCACAGGCACAACAGGTTTGGGGATCTGTGCTTGCCCAGAGAAGGAACATCTCACGGTGCGCATCCTCGGCAGAGCCTGTTCCCGAAAAGGCAAACGTCCGGCTCCTTGTCCCACACGGAAGGTGGCAGCCCGGAAAGCTGTTGCTGGTCTTCACCTTCCCCCTGCAGCCTATTCACAGGCACAACAGGTTTTGGGATCTGTGCTTGCCCAAAGACGTAATCTCTCACGGTGCGCATCCTCGGCAGAGCCTGTTCCCGAAAAGGCAAACGTCCGGCTCCTTGTCCCACACGGAAGGTGGCAGCCCTGAAAGCTGTTGCTGGTCTTCACCTTCCCCCTGCAGCCTATTCACAGTTACCACCGCACTGGGAATGTCTGCTTTCCAAAAGACGCAATCTCTCACGGTGCGCATCCTCGGCAGAGCCTGTTCCCGAAAAGGCAAACATCCGGCTCCTTGTCCCACACGGAAGGTGGCAGCCCTGAAAGCTGTTGCTGGTCTTCACCTTCCCCCTGCAGCCTATTCACAGGCACAACAGGTTTTGGGATCTGTGCTTGCCCAGAGAAGGAACATCTCACGGTGCGCATCCTCGGCAGAGCCTGTTCCCGAAAAGGCAAACGTCCGGCTCCTTGTCCCACACGGAAGGTGGCAGCCCGGAAAGCTGTTGCTGGTCTTCACCTTCCCCCTGCAGCCTATTCACAGGCACAACAGGTTTGGGGATCTGTGCTTGCCCAGAGAAGGAACATCTCACGGTGCGCATCCTCGGCAGAGCCTGTTCCCGAAAAGGCAAACATCCGGCTCCTTGTCCCACACGGAAGGTGGCAGCCCTGAAAGCTGTTGCTGGTCTTCACCTTCCCCCTGCAGCCTATTCACAGGCACAACAGGTTTGGGGATCTGTGCTTGCCCAGAGAAGGAACATCTCACGGTGCGCATCCTCGGCAGAGCCTGTTCCCGAAAAGGCAAACGTCCGGCTCCTTGTCCCACACGGAAGGTGGCAGCCCGGAAAGCTGTTGCTGGTCTTCACCTTCCCCCTGCAGCCTATTCACAGGCACAACAGGTTTGGGGATCTGTGCTTGCCCAGAGAAGGAACATCTCACGGTGCGCATCCTCGGCAGAGCCTGTTCCCGAAAAGGCAAACGTCCGGCTCCTTGTCCCACACGGAAGGTGGCAGCCCGGAAAGCTGTTGCTGGTCTTCACCTTCCCCCTGCAGCCTATTCACAGGCACAACAGGTTTTGGGATCTGTGCTTGCCCAAAGACGTAATCTCTCACGGTGCGCATCCTCGGCAGAGCCTGTTCCCGAAAAGGCAAACGTCCGGCTCCTTGTCCCACACGGAAGGTGGCAGCCCGGAAAGCTGTTGCTGGTCTTCACCTTCCCCCTGCAGCCTATTCACAGGCACAACAGGTTTGGGGATCTGTGCTTGCCCAAAGACGCAATCTCTCACGGTGCGCATCCTCGGCAGAGCCTGTTCCCGAAAAGGCAAACGTCCGGCTCCTTGTCCCACACGGAAGGTGGCAGCCCTGAAAGCTGTTGCTGGTCTTCACCTTCCCCGTGCAGCCTATTCACAGGCACAACAGGTTTTGGGATCTGTGCTTGCCCAGAGAAGGAACATCTCACGGTGCGCATCCTCGGCAGAGCCTGTTCCCGAAAAGTCAAACGTCCGGCTCCTTGTCCCACACGGAAGGTGGCAGCCCGGAAAGCTGTTGCTGGTCTTCACCTTCCCCCTGCAGCCTATTCACAGGCACAACAGGTTTGGGGATCTGTGCTTGCCCAGAGAAGGAACATCTCACGGTGCGCATCCTCGGCAGAGCCTGTTCCCGAAAAGGCAAACATCCGGCTCCTTGTCCCACACGGAAGGTGGCAGCCCGGAAAGCTGTTGCTGGTCTTCACCTTCCCCCTGCAGCCTATTCACAGGCACAACAGGTTTGGGGATCTGTGCTTGCCCAGAGAAGGAACATCTCACGGTGCGCATCCTCGGCAGAGCCTGTTCCCGAAAAGGCAAACGTCCGGCTCCTTGTCCCACACGGAAGGTGGCAGCCCGGAAAGCTGTTGCTGGTCTTCACCTTCCCCCTGCAGCCTATTCACAGGCACAACAGGTTTTGGGATCTGTGCTTGCCCAAAGATGTAATCTCTCACGGTGCGCATCCTCGGCAGAGCCTGTTCCCGAAAAGGCAAACGTCCGGCTCCTTGTCCCACACGGAAGGTGGCAGCCCTGAAAGCTGTTGCTGGTCTTCACCTTCCCCCTGCAGCCTATTCACAGTTACCACCGCACTGGGAATGTCTGCTTTCCAAAAGACGCAATCTCTCACGGTGCGCATCCTCGGCAGAGCCTGTTCCCGAAAAGGCAAACATCCGGCTCCTTGTCCCACACGGAAGGTGGCAGCCCTGAAAGCTGTTGCTGGTCTTCACCTTCCCCCTGCAGCCTATTCACAGGCACAACAGGTTTTGGGATCTGTGCTTGCCCAGAGAAGGAACATCTCACGGTGCGCATCCTCGGCAGAGCCTGTTCCCGAAAAGGCAAACGTCCGGCTCCTTGTCCCACACGGAAGGTGGCAGCCCGGAAAGCTGTTGCTGGTCTTCACCTTCCCCCTGCAGCCTATTCACAGGCACAACAGGTTTGGGGATCTGTGCTTGCCCAGAGAAGGAACATCTCACAGTGCGCATCCTCGGCAGAGCCTGTTCCCGAAAAGGCAAACATCCGGCTCCTTGTCCCACACGGAAGGTGGCAGCCCTGAAAGCTGTTGCTGGTCTTCACCTTCCCCCTGCAGCCTATTCACAGGCACAACAGGTTTGGGGATCTGTGCTTGCCCAGAGAAGGAACATCTCACGGTGCGCATCCTCGGCAGAGCCTGTTCCCGAAAAGGCAAACGTCCGGCTCCTTGTCCCACACGGAAGGTGGCAGCCCGGAAAGCTGTTGCTGGTCTTCACCTTCCCCCTGCAGCCTATTCACAGGCACAACAGGTTTGGGGATCTGTGCTTGCCCAGAGAAGGAACATCTCACGGTGCGCATCCTCGGCAGAGCCTGTTCCCGAAAAGGCAAACGTCCGGCTCCTTGTCCCACACGGAAGGTGGCAGCCCGGAAAGCTGTTGCTGGTCTTCACCTTCCCCCTGCAGCCTATTCACAGGCACAACAGGTTTTGGGATCTGTGCTTGCCCAAAGACGTAATCTCTCACGGTGCGCATCCTCGGCAGAGCCTGTTCCCGAAAAGGCAAACGTCCGGCTCCTTGTCCCACACGGAAGGTGGCAGCCCGGAAAGCTGTTGCTGGTCTTCACCTTCCCCCTGCAGCCTATTCACAGGCACAACAGGTTTTGGGATCTGTGGTTGCCCAAAGACGCAATCTCTCACGGTGCGCATCCTCGGCAGAGCCTGTTCCCGAAAAGGCAAACGTCCGGCTCCTTGTCCCACACGGAAGGTGGCAGCCCTGAAAGCTGTTGCTGGTCTTCACCTTCCCCGTGCAGCCTATTCACAGGCACAACAGGTTTTGGGATCTGTGCTTGCCCAGAGAAGGAACATCTCACGGTGCGCATCCTCGGCAGAGCCTGTTCCCGAAAAGGCAAACGTCCGGCTCCTTGTCCCACACGGAAGGTGGCAGCCCGGAAAGCTGTTGCTGGTCTTCACCTTCCCCCTGCAGCCTATTCACAGGCACAACAGGTTTGGGGATCTGTGCTTGCCCAGAGAAGGAACATCTCACGCTGCGCATCCTCGGCAGAGCCTGTTCCCGAAAAGGCAAACGTCCGGCTCCTTGTCCCACACGGAAGGTGGCAGCCTGGAAAGCTGTTGCTGGTCTTCACCTTCCCCCTGCAGCCTATTCACAGGCACAACAGGTTTTGGGATCTGTGCTTGCCCAGAGAAGGAACATCTCACGGTGCGCATCCTCGGCAGAGCCTGTTCCCGAAAAGGCAAACGTCCGGCTCCTTGTCCCACACGGAAGGTGGCAGCCCGGAAAGCTGTTGCTGGTCTTCACCTTCCCCCTGCAGCCTATTCACAGGCACAACAGGTTTGGGGATCTGTGCTTGCCCAGAGAAGGAACATCTCACGGTGCGCATCCTCGGCAGAGCCTGTTCCCGAAAAGGCAAACGTCCGGCTCCTTGTCCCACACGGAAGGTGGCAGCCCGGAAAGCTGTTGCTGGTCTTCACCTTCCCCCTGCAGCCTATTCACAGGCACAACAGGTTTGGGGATCTGTGCTTGCCCAGAGAAGGAACATCTCACGGTGCGCATCCTCGGCAGAGCCTGTTCCCGAAAAGGCAAACGTCCGGCTCCTTGTCCCACACGGAAGGTGGCAGCCCGGAAAGCTGTTGCTGGTCTTCACCTTCCCCCTGCAGCCTATTCACAGGCACAACAGGTTTGGGGATCTGTGCTTGCCCAGAGGAGGAACATCTCACGGTGCGCATCCTCGGCAGAGCCTGTTCCCGAAAAGGCAAACGTCCGGCTCCTTGTCCCACACGGAAGGTGGCAGCCCTGAAAGCTGTTGCTGGTCTTCACCTTCCCCCTGCAGCCTATTCACAGTTACCACCGCACTGGGAATGTCTGCTTTCCAAAAGACGCAATCTCTCACGGTGCGCATCCTCGGCAGAGCCTGTTCCCGAAAAGGCAAACATCCGGCTCCTTGTCCCACACGGAAGGTGGCAGCCCTGAAAGCTGTTGCTGGTCTTCACCTTCCCCCTGCAGCCTATTCACAGGCACAACAGGTTTTGGGATCTGTGCTTGCCCAGAGAAGGAACATCTCACGGTGCGCATCCTCGGCAGAGCCTGTTCCCGAAAATTCAAACGTCCGGCTCCTTGTCCCACACGGAAGGTGGCAGCCCGGAAAGCTGTTGCTGGTCTTCACCTTCCCCCTGCAGCCTATTCACAGGCACAACAGGTTTGGGGATCTGTGCTTGCCCAGAGAAGGAACATCTCACGGTGCGCATCCTCGGCAGAGCCTGTTCCCGAAAAGGCAAACATCCGGCTCCTTGTCCCACACGGAAGGTGGCAGCCCTGAAAGCTGTTGCTGGTCTTCACCTTCCCCCTGCAGCCTATTCACAGGCACAACAGGTTTGGGGATCTGTGCTTGCCCAGAGAAGGAACATCTCACGGTGCGCATCCTCGGCAGAGCCTGTTCCCGAAAAGGCAAACGTCCGGCTCCTTGTCCCACACGGAAGGTGGCAGCCCGGAAAGCTGTTGCTGGTCTTCACCTTCCCCCTGCAGCCTATTCACAGGCACAACAGGTTTGGGGATCTGTGCTTGCCCAGAGAAGGAACATCTCACGGTGCGCATCCTCGGCAGAGCCTGTTCCCGAAAAGGCAAACGTCCGGCTCCTTGTCCCACACGGAAGGTGGCAGCCCGGAAAGCTGTTGCTGGTCTTCACCTTCCCCCTGCAGCCTATTCACAGGCACAACAGGTTTTGGGATCTGTGCTTGCCCAAAGACGTAATCTCTCACGGTGCGCATCCTCGGCAGAGCCTGTTCCCGAAAAGGCAAACGTCCGGCTCCTTGTCCCACACGGAAGGTGGCAGCCCTGAAAGCTGTTGCTGGTCTTCACCTTCCCCCTGCAGCCTATTCACAGTTACCACCGCACTGGGAATGTCTGCTTTCCAAAAGACGCAATCTCTCACGGTGCGCATCCTCGGCAGAGCCTGTTCCCGAAAAGGCAAACATCCGGCTCCTTGTCCCACACGGAAGGTGGCAGCCCTGAAAGCTGTTGCTGGTCTTCACCTTCCCCCTGCAGCCTATTCACAGGCACAACAGGTTTTGGGATCTGTGCTTGCCCAGAGAAGGAACATCTCACGGTGCGCATCCTCGGCAGAGCCTGTTCCCGAAAAGGCAAACGTCCGGCTCCTTGTCCCACACGGAAGGTGGCAGCCCGGAAAGCTGTTGCTGGTCTTCACCTTCCCCCTGCAGCCTATTCACAGGCACAACAGGTTTGGGGATCTGTGCTTGCCCAGAGAAGGAACATCTCACGGTGCGCATCCTCGGCAGAGCCTGTTCCCGAAAAGGCAAACATCCGGCTCCTTGTCCCACACGGAAGGTGGCAGCCCTGAAAGCTGTTGCTGGTCTTCACCTTCCCCCTGCAGCCTATTCACAGGCACAACAGGTTTGGGGATCTGTGCTTGCCCAGAGAAGGAACATCTCACGGTGCGCATCCTCGGCAGAGCCTGTTCCCGAAAAGGCAAACGTCCGGCTCCTTGTCCCACACGGAAGGTGGCAGCCCGGAAAGCTGTTGCTGGTCTTCACCTTCCCCCTGCAGCCTATTCACAGGCACAACAGGTTTGGGGATCTGTGCTTGCCCAGAGAAGGAACATCTCACGGTGCGCATCCTCGGCAGAGCCTGTTCCCGAAAAGGCAAACGTCCGGCTCCTTGTCCCACACGGAAGGTGGCAGCCCGGAAAGCTGTTGCTGGTCTTCACCTTCCCCCTGCAGCCTATTCACAGGCACAACAGGTTTTGGGATCTGTGCTTGCCCAAAGACGTAATCTCTCACGGTGCGCATCCTCGGCAGAGCCTGTTCCCGAAAAGGCAAACGTCCGGCTCCTTGTCCCACACGGAAGGTGGCAGCCCGGAAAGCTGTTGCTGGTCTTCACCTTCCCCCTGCAGCCTATTCACAGGCACAACAGGTTTGGGGATCTGTGCTTGCCCAAAGACGCAATCTCTCACGGTGCGCATCCTCGGCAGAGCCTGTTCCCGAAAAGGCAAACGTCCGGCTCCTTGTCCCACACGGAAGGTGGCAGCCCTGAAAGCTGTTGCTGGTCTTCACCTTCCCCGTGCAGCCTATTCACAGGCACAACAGGTTTTGGGATCTGTGCTTGCCCAGAGAAGGAACATCTCACGGTGCGCATCCTCGGCAGAGCCTGTTCCCGAAAAGTCAAACGTCCGGCTCCTTGTCCCACACGGAAGGTGGCAGCCCGGAAAGCTGTTGCTGGTCTTCACCTTCCCCCTGCAGCCTATTCACAGGCACAACAGGTTTGGGGATCTGTGCTTGCCCAGAGAAGGAACATCTCACGGTGCGCATCCTCGGCAGAGCCTGTTCCCGAAAAGGCAAACATCCGGCTCCTTGTCCCACACGGAAGGTGGCAGCCCGGAAAGCTGTTGCTGGTCTTCACCTTCCCCCTGCAGCCTATTCACAGGCACAACAGGTTTGGGGATCTGTGCTTGCCCAGAGAAGGAACATCTCACGGTGCGCATCCTCGGCAGAGCCTGTTCCCGAAAAGGCAAACGTCCGGCTCCTTGTCCCACACGGAAGGTGGCAGCCCGGAAAGCTGTTGCTGGTCTTCACCTTCCCCCTGCAGCCTATTCACAGGCACAACAGGTTTTGGGATCTGTGCTTGCCCAAAGATGTAATCTCTCACGGTGCGCATCCTCGGCAGAGCCTGTTCCCGAAAAGGCAAACGTCCGGCTCCTTGTCCCACACGGAAGGTGGCAGCCCTGAAAGCTGTTGCTGGTCTTCACCTTCCCCCTGCAGCCTATTCACAGTTACCACCGCACTGGGAATGTCTGCTTTCCAAAAGACGCAATCTCTCACGGTGCGCATCCTCGGCAGAGCCTGTTCCCGAAAAGGCAAACATCCGGCTCCTTGTCCCACACGGAAGGTGGCAGCCCTGAAAGCTGTTGCTGGTCTTCACCTTCCCCCTGCAGCCTATTCACAGGCACAACAGGTTTTGGGATCTGTGCTTGCCCAGAGAAGGAACATCTCACGGTGCGCATCCTCGGCAGAGCCTGTTCCCGAAAAGGCAAACGTCCGGCTCCTTGTCCCACACGGAAGGTGGCAGCCCGGAAAGCTGTTGCTGGTCTTCACCTTCCCCCTGCAGCCTATTCACAGGCACAACAGGTTTGGGGATCTGTGCTTGCCCAGAGAAGGAACATCTCACAGTGCGCATCCTCGGCAGAGCCTGTTCCCGAAAAGGCAAACATCCGGCTCCTTGTCCCACACGGAAGGTGGCAGCCCTGAAAGCTGTTGCTGGTCTTCACCTTCCCCCTGCAGCCTATTCACAGGCACAACAGGTTTGGGGATCTGTGCTTGCCCAGAGAAGGAACATCTCACGGTGCGCATCCTCGGCAGAGCCTGTTCCCGAAAAGGCAAACGTCCGGCTCCTTGTCCCACACGGAAGGTGGCAGCCCGGAAAGCTGTTGCTGGTCTTCACCTTCCCCCTGCAGCCTATTCACAGGCACAACAGGTTTGGGGATCTGTGCTTGCCCAGAGAAGGAACATCTCACGGTGCGCATCCTCGGCAGAGCCTGTTCCCGAAAAGGCAAACGTCCGGCTCCTTGTCCCACACGGAAGGTGGCAGCCCGGAAAGCTGTTGCTGGTCTTCACCTTCCCCCTGCAGCCTATTCACAGGCACAACAGGTTTTGGGATCTGTGCTTGCCCAAAGACGTAATCTCTCACGGTGCGCATCCTCGGCAGAGCCTGTTCCCGAAAAGGCAAACGTCCGGCTCCTTGTCCCACACGGAAGGTGGCAGCCCGGAAAGCTGTTGCTGGTCTTCACCTTCCCCCTGCAGCCTATTCACAGGCACAACAGGTTTGGGGATCTGTGCTTGCCCAAAGACGCAATCTCTCACGGTGCGCATCCTCGGCAGAGCCTGTTCCCGAAAAGGCAAACGTCCGGCTCCTTGTCCCACACGGAAGGTGGCAGCCCTGAAAGCTGTTGCTGGTCTTCACCTTCCCCGTGCAGCCTATTCACAGGCACAACAGGTTTTGGGATCTGTGCTTGCCCAGAGAAGGAACATCTCACGGTGCGCATCCTCGGCAGAGCCTGTTCCCGAAAAGGCAAACGTCCGGCTCCTTGTCCCACACGGAAGGTGGCAGCCCGGAAAGCTGTTGCTGGTCTTCACCTTCCCCCTGCAGCCTATTCACAGGCACAACAGGTTTGGGGATCTGTGCTTGCCCAGAGAAGGAACATCTCACGCTGCGCATCCTCGGCAGAGCCTGTTCCCGAAAAGGCAAACGTCCGGCTCCTTGTCCCACACGGAAGGTGGCAGCCTGGAAAGCTGTTGCTGGTCTTCACCTTCCCCCTGCAGCCTATTCACAGGCACAACAGGTTTTGGGATCTGTGCTTGCCCAGAGAAGGAACATCTCACGGTGCGCATCCTCGGCAGAGCCTGTTCCCGAAAAGGCAAACGTCCGGCTCCTTGTCCCACACGGAAGGTGGCAGCCCGGAAAGCTGGTGCTGGTCTTCACCTTCCCCCTGCAGCCTATTCACAGGCACAACAGGTTTGGGGATCTGTGCTTGCCCAGAGAAGGAACATCTCACGGTGCGCATCCTCGGCAGAGCCTGTTCCCGAAAAGGCAAACGTCCGGCTCCTTGTCCCACACGGAAGGGGGCAGCCCGGAAAGCTGTTGCTGGTCTTCACCTTCCCCCTGCAGCCTATTCACAGGCACCACCGTACTGGGAATCTCTGCTTTCCCAAAGACGCAATCTCTCACGGTGCGCATCCTCGGCAGAGCCTGTTCCCGAAAAGGCAAACGTCCGGCTCCTTGTCCCACACGGAAGGTGGCAGCCCGGAAAGCTGTTGCTGGTCTTCACCTTCCCCCTGCAGCCTATTCACAGGCACAACAGGTTTTGGGATCTGTGCTTGCCCAGAGAAGGAACATCTCACGGTGCGCATCCTCGGCAGAGCCTGTTCCCGAAAAGGCAAACGTCCGGCTCCTTGTCCCACACGGAAGGTGGCAGTCCTGAAAGCTCTTGCTGGTCTTCACCTTCCCCCTGCAGCCTATTCACAGGCACCACCGCACTGGTAATCTCTGATTTCCCAAAGACGCAATCTCTCACGGTGCGCATCCTCGGCAGAGCCTGTTCCCGAAAAGGCAAACGTCCGGCTCCTTGTCCCACACGGAAGGTGGCAGCCCGGAAAGCTGTTGCTGGTCTTCACCTTCCCCGTGCAGCCTATTCACAGGCACAACAGGTTTTGGGATCTGTGCTTGCCCAGAGAAGGAACATCTCACGGTGCGCATCCTCGGCAGAGCCTGTTCCCGAAAAGGCAAACGTCCGGCTCCTTGTCCCACACGGAAGGGGGCAGCCCGGAAAGCTGTTGCTGGTCTTCACCTTCCCCCTGCAGCCTATTCACAGGCACAACAGGTTTTGGGATCTGTGCTTGCCCAGAGAAGGAACATCTCACGGTGCGCATCCTCGGCAGAGCCTGTTCCCGAAAAGGCAAACGTCCGGCTCCTTGTCCCACACGGAAGGTGGCAGTCCTGAAAGCTCTTGCTGGTCTTCACCTTCCCCCTGCAGCCTATTCACAGGCACCACCGCACTGGTAATCTCTGATTTCCCAAAGACGCAATCTCTCACGGTGCGCATCCTCGGCAGAGCCTGTTCCCGAAAAGGCAAACGTCCGGCTCCTTGTCCCACACGGAAGGTGGCAGCCCGGAAAGCTGTTGCTGGTCTTCACCTTCCCCCTGCAGCCTATTCACAGGCACAACAGGTTTTGGGATCTGTGCTTGCCCAGAGAAGGAACATCTCACGGTGCGCATCCTCGGCAGAGCCTGTTCCCGAAAAGGCAAACGTCCGGCTCCTTGTCCCACACGGAAGGGGGCAGCCCGGAAAGCTGTTGCTGGTCTTCACCTTCCCCCTGCAGCCTATTCACAGGCACAACAGGTTTTGGGATCTGTGCTTGCCCAGAGAAGGAACATCTCACGGTGCGCATCCTCGGCAGAGCCTGTTCCCGAAAAGGCAAACGTCCGGCTCCTTGTCCCACACGGAAGGTGGCAGTCCTGAAAGCTGTTGCTGGTCTTCACCTTCCCCCTGCAGCCTATTCACAGGCACCACCGCACTGGGAATCTCTGCTTTCCCAAAGACGCAATCTCTCACGGTGCGCATCCTCGGCAGAGCCTGTTCCCGAAAAGGCAAACATCCGGCTCCTTGTCCCACACGGAAGGTGGCAGCCCTGAAAGCTGTTGCTGGTCTTCACCTTCCCCCTGCAGCCTATTCACAGGCACAACAGGTTTTGGGATCTGTGCTTGCCCAGAGAAGGAACATCTCACGGTGCGCATCCTCGGCAGAGCCTGTTCCCGAAAAGGCAAACGTCCGGCTCCTTGTCCCACACGGAAGGTGGCAGCCCGGAAAGCTGTTGCTGGTCTTCACCTTCCCCCTGCAGCCTACTCACAGGCACAACAGGTTTTGGGATCTGTGCTTGCCCAGAGAAGGAACATCTCACGGTGCGCATCCTCGGCAGAGCCTGTTCCCGAAAAGGCAAACGTCCGGCTCCTTGTCCCACACGGAAGGTGGCAGCCCGGAAAGCTGTTGCTGGTCTTCACCTTCCCCCTGCAGCCTATTCACAGGCACAACAGGTTTGGGGATCTGTGCTTGCCCAGAGAAGGAACATCTCACGGTGCGCATCCTCGGCAGAGCCTGTTCCCGAAAAGGCAAACGTCCGGCTCCTTGTCCCACACGGAAGGTGGCAGCCCGGAAAGCTGTTGCTGGTCTTCACCTTCCCCCTGCAGCCTATTCACAGGCACCACCGCACTGGGAATCTCTGCTTTCCCAAAGACGCAATCTCTCACGGTGCGCATCCTCGGCAGAGCCTGTTCCCGAAAAGGCAAACGTCCGGCTCCTTGTCCCACACGGAAGGTGGCAGCCCGGAAAGCTGTTGCTGGTCTTCACCTTCCCCCTGCAGCCTATTCACAGGCACAACAGGTTTTGGGATCTGTGCTTGCCCAGAGAAGGAACATCTCACGGTGCGCATCCTCGGCAGAGCCTGTTCCCGAAAAGGCAAACGTCCGGCTCCTTGTCCCACACGGAAGGTGGCAGCCCGGAAAGCTGTTGCTGGTCTTCACCTTCCCCCTGCAGCCTATTCACAGGCACAACAGGTTTTGGGATCTGTGCTTGCCCAGAGAAGGAACATCTCACGGTGCGCACCCTCGGCAGAGCCTGTTCCCGAAAAGGCAAACGTCCGGCTCCTTGTCCCACACAGAAGGAGGCAGCCCGGAAAGCTGTTGCTGGTCTTCACCTTCCCCCTGCAGCCTATTCACAGGCACCACCGCACTGGGAATCTCTGCTTTCCCAAAGACGCAATCTCTCACGGTGCGCATCCTCGGCAGAGCCTGTTCCCGAAAAGGCAAACGTCCGGCTCCTTGTCCCACACGGAAGGTGGCAGCCCCGAAAGCTGTTGCTGGTCTTCACCTTCCCCCTGCAGCCTATTCACAGGCACAACAGGTTTTGGGATCTGTGCTTGCCCAGAGAAGGAACATCTCACGGTGCGCATCCTCGGCAGAGCCTGTTCCCGAAAAGGCAAACGTCCGGCTCCTTGTCCCACACGGAAGGTGGCAGCCCGGAAAGCTGTTGCTGGTCTTCACCTTCCCCCTGCAGCCTATTCACAGGCACAACAGGTTTTGGGATCTGTGCTTGCCCAGAGAAGGAACATCTCACGGTGCGCATCCTCGGCAGAGCCTGTTCCCGAAAAGGCAAACGTCCGGCTCCTTGTCCCACACGGAAGGTGGCAGCCCTGAAAGCTGTTTCTGGTCTTCACCTTCCCCCTGCAGCCTATTCACAGGCACAACAGGTTTTGGGATCTGTGCTTGCCCAGAGAAGGAACATCTCACGGTGCGCATCCTCGGCAGAGCCTGTTCCCGAAAAGGCAAACGTCCGGCTCTTTGTCCCACACGGAAGGGGGCAGCCCTGAAAGCTGTTGCTGGTCTTCACCTTCCCCCTGCAGCCTATTCACAGGCACAACAGGTTTTGGGATCTCTGCTTGCCCAGAGAAGGAACATCTCACGGTGCGCATCCTCGGCAGAGCCTGTTCCCGAAAAGGCAAACGTCCGGCTCCTTGTCCCACACGGAAGGTGGCAGCCCTGAACGCTCTTGCTGGTCTTCACCTTCCCCCTGCAGCCTAGTCACAGGCACAACAGGTTTTGGGATCTGTGCTTGCCCAGAGAAGGAACATCTCACGGTGCGCATCCTCGGCAGAGCCTGTTCCCGAAAAGGCAAACGTCCGGCTCCTTGTCCCACACGGAAGGTGGCAGCCCGGAAAGCTGTTGCTGGTCTTCACCTTCCCCCTGCAGCCTATTCACAGGCACCACCGTACTGGGAATCTCTGCTTGCCCAAAGACGCAATCTCTCACGGTGCGCATCCTCGGCAGAGCCTGTTCCCGAAAAGGCAAACGTCCGGCTCCTTGTCCCACACGGAAGGTGGCAGCCCGGAAAGCTGTTGCTGGTCTTCACCTTCCCCCTGCAGCCTATTCACAGGCACAACAGGTTTTGGGATCTGTGCTTGCCCAGAGAAGGAACATCTCACGGTGCGCATCCTCGGCAGAGCCTGTTCCCGAAAAGGCAAACGTCCGGCTCCTTGTCCCACACGGAAGGTGGCAGCCCTGAAAGCTCTTGCTGGTCTTCACCTTCCCCCTGCAGCCTATTCACAGGCACCACCGCACTGGTAATCTCTGATTTCCCAAAGACGCAATCTCTCACGGTGCGCATCCTCGGCAGAGCCTGTTCCCGAAAAGGCAAACGTCCGGCTCCTTGTCCCACACGGAAGGTGGCAGCCCGGAAAGCTGTTGCTGGTCTTCACCTTCCCCCTGCAGCCTATTCACAGGCACAACAGGTTTGGGGATCTGTGCTTGCCCAGAGAAGGAACATCTCACGGTGCGCATCCTCGGCAGAGCCTGTTCCCGAAAAGGCAAACGTCCGGCTCCTTGTCCCACACGGAAGGTGGCAGCCCTGAAAGCTCTTGCTGGTCTTCACCTTCCCCCTGCAGCCTATTCACAGGCACAACAGGTTTTGGGATCTGTGCTTGCCCAGAGAAGGAACATCTCACGGTGCGCATCCTCGGCAGAGCCTGTTCCCGAAAAGGCAAACGTCCGGCTCCTTGTCCCACACGGAAGGTGGCAGTCCTGAAAGCTCTTGCTGGTCTTCACCTTCCCCCTGCAGCCTATTCACAGGCACAACAGGTTTGGGGATCTGTGCTTGCCCAGAGAAGGAACATCTCACGGTGCGCATCCTCGGCAGAGCCTGTTCCCGAAAAGGCAAACGTCCGGCTCCTTGTCCCACACGGAAGGTGGCAGCCCTGAAAGCTCTTGCTGGTCTTCACCTTCCCCCTGCAGCCTATTCACAGGCACAACAGGTTTTGGGATCTGTGCTTGCCCAGAGAAGGAACATCTCACGGTGCGCATCCTCGGCAGAGCCTGTTCCCGAAAAGGCAAACGTCCGGCTCCTTGTCCCACACGGAAGGTGGCAGCCCGGAAAGCTGTTGCTGGTCTTCACCTTCCCCCTGCAGCCTATTCACAGGCACAACAGGTTTGGGGATCTGTGCTTGCCCAGAGAAGGAACATCTCACGGTGCGCATCCTCGGCAGAGCCTGGTCCCGAAAAGGCAAACGTCCGGCTCCTTGTCCCACACGGAAGGTGGCAGCCCTGAAAGCTGTTGCTGGTCTTCACCTTCCCCCTGCAGCCTATTCACAGGCACAACAGGTTTTGGGATCTGTGCTTGCCCAGAGAAGGAACATCTCACGGTGCGCATCCTCGGCAGAGCCTGTTCCCGAAAAGGCAAACGTCCGGCTCCTTGTCCCACACGGAAGGTGGCAGCCCGGAAAGCTGTTGCTGGTCTTCACCTTCCCCCTGCAGCCTATTCACAGGCACAACAGGTTTGGGGATCTGTGCTTGCCCAGAGAAGGAACATCTCACGGTGCGCATCCTCGGCAGAGCCTGTTCCCGAAAAGGCAAACATCCGGCTCCTTGTCCCACACGGAAGGTGGCAGCCCTGAAAGCTGTTGCTGGTCTTCACCTTCCCCCTGCAGCCTATTCACAGGCACAACAGGTTTGGGGATCTGTGCTTGCCCAGAGAAGGAACATCTCACGGTGCGCATCCTCGGCAGAGCCTGTTCCCGAAAAGGCAAACGTCCGGCTCCTTGTCCCACACGGAAGGTGGCAGCCCGGAAAGCTGTTGCTGGTCTTCACCTTCCCCCTGCAGCCTATTCACAGGCACAACAGGTTTGGGGATCTGTGCT
Source organism: Haliaeetus albicilla (assembly GCF_947461875.1). Taxonomy (NCBI): domain Eukaryota; kingdom Metazoa; phylum Chordata; class Aves; order Accipitriformes; family Accipitridae; genus Haliaeetus; species Haliaeetus albicilla. The sequence goes on along the minus strand of NW_027212473.1, from coordinate 1,526,844 downwards.
TGCCCAGAGAAGGAACATCTCACGGTGCGCATCCTCGGCAGAGCCTGTTCCCGAAAAGGCAAACGTCCGGCTCCTTGTCCCACACGGAAGGTGGCAGCCCCGAAAGCTGTTGCTGGTCTTCACCTTCCCCCTGCAGCCTATTCACAGGCACAACAGGTTTTGGGATCTGTGCTTGCCCAAAGACGTAATCTCTCACGGTGCGCATCCTCGGCAGAGCCTGTTCCCGAAAAGGCAAACGTCCGGCTCCTTGTCCCACACGGAAGGTGGCAGCCCTGAAAGCTGTTGCTGGTCTTCACCTTCCCGCTGCAGCCTATTCACAGTTACCACCGCACTGGGAATGTCTGCTTTCCAAAAGACGCAATCTCTCACGGTGCGCATCCTCGGCAGAGCCTGTTCCCGAAAAGGCAAACATCCGGCTCCTTGTCCCACACGGAAGGTGGCAGCCCTGAAAGCTGTTGCTGGTCTTCACCTTCCCCCTGCAGCCTATTCACAGGCACAACAGGTTTTGGGATCTGTGCTTGCCCAGAGAAGGAACATCTCACGGTGCGCATCCTCGGCAGAGCCTGTTCCCGAAAAGGCAAACGTCCGGCTCCTTGTCCCACACGGAAGGTGGCAGCCCGGAAAGCTGTTGCTGGTCTTCACCTTCCCCGTGCAGCCTATTCACAGGCACAACAGGTTTGGGGATCTGTGCTTGCCCAGAGAAGGAACATCTCACGGTGCGCATCCTCGGCAGAGCCTGTTCCCGAAAAGGCAAACATCCGGCTCCTTGTCCCACACGGAAGGTGGCAGCCCTGAAAGCTGTTGCTGGTCTTCACCTTCCCCCTGCAGCCTATTCACAGGCACAACAGGTTTTGGGATCTGTGCTTGCCCAGAGAAGGAACATCTCACGGTGCGCATCCTCGGCAGAGCCTGTTCCCGAAAAGGCAAACGTCCGGCTCCTTGTCCCACACGGAAGGTGGCAGCCCGGAAAGCTGTTGCTGGTCTTCACCTTCCCCCTGCAGCCTACTCACAGGCACAACAGGTTTTGGGATCTGTGCTTGCCCAGAGAAGGAACATCTCACGGTGCGCATCCTCGGCAGAGCCTGTTCCCGAAAAGGCAAACGTCCGGCTCCTTGTCCCACACGGAAGGTGGCAGCCCGGAAAGCTGTTGCTGGTCTTCACCTTCCCCCTGCAGCCTATTCACAGGCACAACAGGTTTGGGGATCTGTGCTTGCCCAGAGAAGGAACATCTCACGGTGCGCATCCTCGGCAGAGCCTGTTCCCGAAAAGGCAAACGTCCGGCTCCTTGTCCCACACGGAAGGTGGCAGCCCGGAAAGCTGTTGCTGGTCTTCACCTTCCCCCTGCAGCCTATTCACAGGCACCACCGCACTGGGAATCTCTGCTTTCCCAAAGACGCAATCTCTCACGGTGCGCATCCTCGGCAGAGCCTGTTCCCGAAAAGGCAAACGTCCGGCTCCTTGTCCCACACGGAAGGTGGCAGCCCGGAAAGCTGTTGCTGGTCTTCACCTTCCCCCTGCAGCCTATTCACAGGCACAACAGGTTTGGGGATCTGTGCTTGCCCAGAGAAGGAACATCTCACGGTGCGCATCCTCGGCAGAGCCTGTTCCCGAAAAGGCAAACGTCCGGCTCCTTGTCCCACACGGAAGGTGGCAGCCCGGAAAGCTGTTGCTGGTCTTCACCTTCCCCCTGCAGCCTATTCACAGGCACAACAGGTTTTGGGATCTGTGCTTGCCCAGAGAAGGAACATCTCATGGTGCGCACCCTCGGCAGAGCCTGTTCCCGAAAAGGCAAACGTCCGGCTCCTTGTCCCACACAGAAGGAGGCAGCCCGGAAAGCTGTTGCTGGTCTTCACCTTCCCCCTGCAGCCTATTCACAGGCACCACCGCACTGGGAATCTCTGCTTTCCCAAAGACGCAATCTCTCACGGTGCGCATCCTCGGCAGAGCCTGTTCCCGAAAAGGCAAACGTCCGGCTCCTTGTCCCACACGGAAGGTGGCAGCCCCGAAAGCTGTTGCTGGTCTTCACCTTCCCCCTGCAGCCTATTCACAGGCACAACAGGTTTTGGGATCTGTGCTTGCCCAGAGAAGGAACATCTCACGGTGCGCATCCTCGGCAGAGCCTGTTCCCGAAAAGGCAAACGTCCGGCTCCTTGTCCCACACGGAAGGTGGCAGCCCGGAAAGCTGTTGCTGGTCTTCACCTTCCCCCTGCAGCCTATTCACAGGCACAACAGGTTTGGGGATCTGTGCTTGCCCAGAGAAGGAACATCTCACGGTGCGCATCCTCGGCAGAGCCTGTTCCCGAAAAGGCAAACGTCCGGCTCCTTGTCCCACACGGAAGGTGGCAGCCCTGAAAGCTGTTGCTGGTCTTCACCTTCCCCCTGCAGCCTATTCACAGGCACAACAGGTTTTGGGATCTGTGCTTGCCCAGAGAAGGAACATCTCACGGTGCGCATCCTCGGCAGAGCCTGTTCCCGAAAAGGCAAACGTCCGGCTCTTTGTCCCACACGGAAGGGGGCAGCCCTGAAAGCTGTTGCTGGTCTTCACCTTCCCCCTGCAGCCTATTCACAGGCACAACAGGTTTTGGGATCTCTGCTTGCCCAGAGAAGGAACATCTCACGGTGCGCATCCTCGGCAGAGCCTGTTCCCGAAAAGGCAAACGTCCGGCTCCTTGTCCCACACGGAAGGTGGCAGCCCTGAACGCTCTTGCTGGTCTTCACCTTCCCCCTGCAGCCTAGTCACAGGCACAACAGGTTTTGGGATCTGTGCTTGCCCAGAGAAGGAACATCTCACGGTGCGCATCCTCGGCAGAGCCTGTTCCCGAAAAGGCAAACGTCCGGCTCCTTGTCCCACACGGAAGGTGGCAGCCCGGAAAGCTGTTGCTGGTCTTCACCTTCCCCCTGCAGCCTATTCACAGGCACCACCGTACTGGGAATCTCTGCTTGCCCAAAGACGCAATCTCTCACGGTGCGCATCCTCGGCAGAGCCTGTTCCCGAAAAGGCAAACGTCCAGCTCCTTGTCCCACACGGAAGGTGGCAGCCCGGAAAGCTGTTGCTGGTCTTCACCTTCCCCCTGCAGCCTATTCACAGGCACAACAGGTTTTGGGATCTGTGCTTGCCCAGAGAAGGAACATCTCACGGTGCGCATCCTCGGCAGAGCCTGTTCCCGAAAAGGCAAACGTCCGGCTCCTTGTCCCACACGGAAGGTGGCAGCCCTGAAAGCTCTTGCTGGTCTTCACCTTCCCCCTGCAGCCTATTCACAGGCACCACCGCACTGGTAATCTCTGATTTCCCAAAGACGCAATCTCTCACGGTGCGCATCCTCGGCAGAGCCTGTTCCCGAAAAGGCAAACGTCCGGCTCCTTGTCCCACACGGAAGGTGGCAGCCCGGAAAGCTGTTGCTGGTCTTCACCTTCCCCCTGCAGCCTATTCACAGGCACAACAGGTTTTGGGATCTGTGCTTGCCCAGAGAAGGAACATCTCACGGTGCGCATCCTCGGCAGAGCCTGTTCCCGAAAAGGCAAACGTCCGGCTCCTTGTCCCACACGGAAGGTGGCAGCCCGGAAAGCTGTTGCTGGTCTTCACCTTCCCCCTGCAGCCTATTCACAGGCACAACAGGTTTTGGGATCTGTGCTTGCCCAGAGAAGGAACATCTCACGGTGCGCATCCTCGGCAGAGCCTGTTCCCGAAAAGGCAAACGTCCGGCTCCTTGTCCCACACGGAAGGTGGCAGTCCTGAAAGCTCTTGCTGGTCTTCACCTTCCCCCTGCAGCCTATTCACAGGCACAACAGGTTTGGGGATCTGTGCTTGCCCAGAGAAGGAACATCTCACGGTGCGCATCCTCGGCAGAGCCTGTTCCCGAAAAGGCAAACGTCCGGCTCCTTGTCCCACACGGAAGGTGGCAGCCCTGAAAGCTCTTGCTGGTCTTCACCTTCCCCCTGCAGCCTATTCACAGGCACAACAGGTTTTGGGATCTGTGCTTGCCCAGAGAAGGAACATCTCACGGTGCGCATCCTCGGCAGAGCCTGTTCCCGAAAAGGCAAACGTCCGGCTCCTTGTCCCACACGGAAGGTGGCAGCCCGGAAAGCTGTTGCTGGTCTTCACCTTCCCCCTGCAGCCTATTCACAGGCACAACAGGTTTGGGGATCTGTGCTTGCCCAGAGAAGGAACATCTCACGGTGCGCATCCTCGGCAGAGCCTGGTCCCGAAAAGGCAAACGTCCGGCTCCTTGTCCCACACGGAAGGTGGCAGCCCTGAAAGCTGTTGCTGGTCTTCACCTTCCCCCTGCAGCCTATTCACAGGCACAACAGGTTTTGGGATCTGTGCTTGCCCAGAGAAGGAACATCTCACGGTGCGCATCCTCGGCAGAGCCTGTTCCCGAAAAGGCAAACGTCCGGCTCCTTGTCCCACACGGAAGGTGGCAGTCCTGAAAGCTGTTGCTGGTCTTCACCTTCCCCCTGCAGCCTATTCACAGGCACAACAGGTTTGGGGATCTGTGCTTGCCCAGAGAAGGAACATCTCACGGTGCGCATCCTCGGCAGAGCCTGTTCCCGAAAAGGCAAACATCCGGCTCCTTGTCCCACACGGAAGGTGGCAGCCCTGAAAGCTGTTGCTGGTCTTCACCTTCCCCCTGCAGCCTATTCACAGGCACAACAGGTTTGGGGATCTGTGCTTGCCCAGAGAAGGAACATCTCACGGTGCGCATCCTCGGCAGAGCCTGTTCCCGAAAAGGCAAACGTCCGGCTCCTTGTCCCACACGGAAGGTGGCAGCCCGGAAAGCTGTTGCTGGTCTTCACCTTCCCCCTGCAGCCTATTCACAGGCACAACAGGTTTGGGGATCTGTGCTTGCCCAGAGAAGGAACATCTCACGGTGCGCATCCTCGGCAGAGCCTGTTCCCGAAAAGGCAAACGTCCGGCTCCTTGTCCCACACGGAAGGTGGCAGCCCGGAAAGCTGGTGCTGGTCTTCACCTTCCCCCTGCAGCCTATTCACAGGCACAACAGGTTTTGGGATCTGTGCTTGCCCAAAGACGTAATCTCTCACGGTGCGCATCCTCGGCAGAGCCTGTTCCCGAAAAGGCAAACGTCCGGCTCCTTGTCCCACACGGAAGGTGGCAGCCCGGAAAGCTGTTGCTGGTCTTCACCTTCCCCCTGCAGCCTATTCACAGTTACCACCGCACTGGGAATGTCTGCTTTCCAAAAGACGCAATCTCTCACGGTGCGCATCCTCGGCAGAGCCTGTTCCCGAAAAGGCAAACGTCCGGCTCCTTGTCCCACACGGAAGGTGGCAGCCCGGAAAGCTGTTGCTGGTCTTCACCTTCCCCCTGCAGCCTATTCACAGGCACAACAGGTTTGGGGATCTGTGCTTGCCCAGAGAAGGAACATCTCACGGTGCGCATCCTCGGCAGAGCCTGTTCCCGAAAAGGCAAACGTCCGGCTCCTTGTCCCACACGGAAGGTGGCAGCCCTGAAAGCTGTTGCTGGTCTTCACCTTCCCCCTGCAGCCTATTCACAGGCACAACAGGTTTTGGGATCTGTGCTTGCCCAGAGAAGGAACATCTCACGGTGCGCATCCTCGGCAGAGCCTGTTCCCGAAAAGGCAAACGTCCGGCTCTTTGTCCCACACGGAAGGGGGCAGCCCTGAAAGCTGTTGCTGGTCTTCACCTTCCCCCTGCAGCCTATTCACAGGCACAACAGGTTTTGGGATCTCTGCTTGCCCAGAGAAGGAACATCTCACGGTGCGCATCCTCGGCAGAGCCTGTTCCCGAAAAGGCAAACGTCCGGCTCCTTGTCCCACACGGAAGGTGGCAGCCCTGAACGCTCTTGCTGGTCTTCACCTTCCCCCTGCAGCCTAGTCACAGGCACAACAGGTTTTGGGATCTGTGCTTGCCCAGAGAAGGAACATCTCACGGTGCGCATCCTCGGCAGAGCCTGTTCCCGAAAAGGCAAACGTCCGGCTCCTTGTCCCACACGGAAGGTGGCAGCCCGGAAAGCTGTTGCTGGTCTTCACCTTCCCCCTGCAGCCTATTCACAGGCACCACCGTACTGGGAATCTCTGCTTGCCCAAAGACGCAATCTCTCACGGTGCGCATCCTCGGCAGAGCCTGTTCCCGAAAAGGCAAACGTCCAGCTCCTTGTCCCACACGGAAGGTGGCAGCCCGGAAAGCTGTTGCTGGTCTTCACCTTCCCCCTGCAGCCTATTCACAGGCACAACAGGTTTTGGGATCTGTGCTTGCCCAGAGAAGGAACATCTCACGGTGCGCATCCTCGGCAGAGCCTGTTCCCGAAAAGGCAAACGTCCGGCTCCTTGTCCCACACGGAAGGTGGCAGCCCTGAAAGCTCTTGCTGGTCTTCACCTTCCCCCTGCAGCCTATTCACAGGCACCACCGCACTGGTAATCTCTGATTTCCCAAAGACGCAATCTCTCACGGTGCGCATCCTCGGCAGAGCCTGTTCCCGAAAAGGCAAACGTCCGGCTCCTTGTCCCACACGGAAGGTGGCAGCCCGGAAAGCTGTTGCTGGTCTTCACCTTCCCCCTGCAGCCTATTCACAGGCACAACAGGTTTTGGGATCTGTGCTTGCCCAGAGAAGGAACATCTCACGGTGCGCATCCTCGGCAGAGCCTGTTCCCGAAAAGGCAAACGTCCGGCTCCTTGTCCCACACGGAAGGTGGCAGCCCGGAAAGCTGTTGCTGGTCTTCACCTTCCCCCTGCAGCCTATTCACAGGCACAACAGGTTTTGGGATCTGTGCTTGCCCAGAGAAGGAACATCTCACGGTGCGCATCCTCGGCAGAGCCTGTTCCCGAAAAGGCAAACGTCCGGCTCCTTGTCCCACACGGAAGGTGGCAGTCCTGAAAGCTCTTGCTGGTCTTCACCTTCCCCCTGCAGCCTATTCACAGGCACAACAGGTTTGGGGATCTGTGCTTGCCCAGAGAAGGAACATCTCACGGTGCGCATCCTCGGCAGAGCCTGTTCCCGAAAAGGCAAACGTCCGGCTCCTTGTCCCACACGGAAGGTGGCAGCCCTGAAAGCTCTTGCTGGTCTTCACCTTCCCCCTGCAGCCTATTCACAGGCACAACAGGTTTTGGGATCTGTGCTTGCCCAGAGAAGGAACATCTCACGGTGCGCATCCTCGGCAGAGCCTGTTCCCGAAAAGGCAAACGTCCGGCTCCTTGTCCCACACGGAAGGTGGCAGCCCGGAAAGCTGTTGCTGGTCTTCACCTTCCCCCTGCAGCCTATTCACAGGCACAACAGGTTTGGGGATCTGTGCTTGCCCAGAGAAGGAACATCTCACGGTGCGCATCCTCGGCAGAGCCTGGTCCCGAAAAGGCAAACGTCCGGCTCCTTGTCCCACACGGAAGGTGGCAGCCCTGAAAGCTGTTGCTGGTCTTCACCTTCCCCCTGCAGCCTATTCACAGGCACAACAGGTTTTGGGATCTGTGCTTGCCCAGAGAAGGAACATCTCACGGTGCGCATCCTCGGCAGAGCCTGTTCCCGAAAAGGCAAACGTCCGGCTCCTTGTCCCACACGGAAGGTGGCAGTCCTGAAAGCTGTTGCTGGTCTTCACCTTCCCCCTGCAGCCTATTCACAGGCACAACAGGTTTGGGGATCTGTGCTTGCCCAGAGAAGGAACATCTCACGGTGCGCATCCTCGGCAGAGCCTGTTCCCGAAAAGGCAAACATCCGGCTCCTTGTCCCACACGGAAGGTGGCAGCCCTGAAAGCTGTTGCTGGTCTTCACCTTCCCCCTGCAGCCTATTCACAGGCACAACAGGTTTGGGGATCTGTGCTTGCCCAGAGAAGGAACATCTCACGGTGCGCATCCTCGGCAGAGCCTGTTCCCGAAAAGGCAAACGTCCGGCTCCTTGTCCCACACGGAAGGTGGCAGCCCGGAAAGCTGTTGCTGGTCTTCACCTTCCCCCTGCAGCCTATTCACAGGCACAACAGGTTTGGGGATCTGTGCTTGCCCAGAGAAGGAACATCTCACGGTGCGCATCCTCGGCAGAGCCTGTTCCCGAAAAGGCAAACGTCCGGCTCCTTGTCCCACACGGAAGGTGGCAGCCCGGAAAGCTGGTGCTGGTCTTCACCTTCCCCCTGCAGCCTATTCACAGGCACAACAGGTTTTGGGATCTGTGCTTGCCCAAAGACGTAATCTCTCACGGTGCGCATCCTCGGCAGAGCCTGTTCCCGAAAAGGCAAACGTCCGGCTCCTTGTCCCACACGGAAGGTGGCAGCCCGGAAAGCTGTTGCTGGTCTTCACCTTCCCCCTGCAGCCTATTCACAGTTACCACCGCACTGGGAATGTCTGCTTTCCAAAAGACGCAATCTCTCACGGTGCGCATCCTCGGCAGAGCCTGTTCCCGAAAAGGCAAACATCCGGCTCCTTGTCCCACACGGAAGGTGGCAGCCCTGAAAGCTGTTGCTGGTCTTCACCTTCCCCCTGCAGCCTATTCACAGGCACAACAGGTTTTGGGATCTGTGCTTGCCCAGAGAAGGAACATCTCACGGTGCGCATCCTCGGCAGAGCCTGTTCCCGAAAAGGCAAACGTCCGGCTCCTTGTCCCACACGGAAGGTGGCAGCCCGGAAAGCTGTTGCTGGTCTTCACCTTCCCCCTGCAGCCTATTCACAGGCACAACAGGTTTGGGGATCTGTGCTTGCCCAGAGAAGGAACATCTCACGGTGCGCATCCTCGGCAGAGCCTGTTCCCGAAAAGGCAAACATCCGGCTCCTTGTCCCACACGGAAGGTGGCAGCCCTGAAAGCTTTTGCTGGTCTTCACCTTCCCCCTGCAGCCTATTCACAGGCACAACAGGTTTGGGGATCTGTGCTTGCCCAGAGAAGGAACATCTCACGGTGCGCATCCTCGGCAGAGCCTGTTCCCGAAAAGGCAAACGTCCGGCTCCTTGTCCCACACGGAAGGTGGCAGCCCGGAAAGCTGTTGCTGGTCTTCACCTTCCCCCTGCAGCCTATTCACAGGCACAACAGGTTTGGGGATCTGTGCTTGCCCAGAGAAGGAACATCTCACGGTGCGCATCCTCGGCAGAGCCTGTTCCCGAAAAGGCAAACGTCCGGCTCCTTGTCCCACACGGAAGGTGGCAGCCCGGAAAGCTGTTGCTGGTCTTCACCTTCCCCCTGCAGCCTATTCACAGGCACAACAGGTTTTGGGATCTGTGCTTGCCCAAAGACGTAATCTCTCACGGTGCGCATCCTCGGCAGAGCCTGTTCCCGAAAAGGCAAACGTCCGGCTCCTTGTCCCACACGGAAGGTGGCAGCCCGGAAAGCTGTTGCTGGTCTTCACCTTCCCCCTGCAGCCTATTCACAGGCACAACAGGTTTGGGGATCTGTGCTTGCCCAAAGACGCAATCTCTCACGGTGCGCATCCTCGGCAGAGCCTGTTCCCGAAAAGGCAAACGTCCGGCTCCTTGTCCCACACGGAAGGTGGCAGCCCTGAAAGCTGTTGCTGGTCTTCACCTTCCCCGTGCAGCCTATTCACAGGCACAACAGGTTTTGGGATCTGTGCTTGCCCAGAGAAGGAACATCTCACGGTGCGCATCCTCGGCAGAGCCTGTTCCCGAAAAGTCAAACGTCCGGCTCCTTGTCCCACACGGAAGGTGGCAGCCCGGAAAGCTGTTGCTGGTCTTCACCTTCCCCCTGCAGCCTATTCACAGGCACAACAGGTTTGGGGATCTGTGCTTGCCCAGAGAAGGAACATCTCACGGTGCGCATCCTCGGCAGAGCCTGTTCCCGAAAAGGCAAACATCCGGCTCCTTGTCCCACACGGAAGGTGGCAGCCCTGAAAGCTGTTGCTGGTCTTCACCTTCCCCCTGCAGCCTATTCACAGGCACAACAGGTTTGGGGATCTGTGCTTGCCCAGAGAAGGAACATCTCACGGTGCGCATCCTCGGCAGAGCCTGTTCCCGAAAAGGCAAACGTCCGGCTCCTTGTCCCACACGGAAGGTGGCAGCCCGGAAAGCTGTTGCTGGTCTTCACCTTCCCCCTGCAGCCTATTCACAGGCACAACAGGTTTTGGGATCTGTGCTTGCCCAGAGAAGGAACATCTCACGGTGCGCATCCTCGGCAGAGCCTGTTCCCGAAAAGGCAAACGTCCGGCTCCTTGTCCCACACGGAAGGTGGCAGCCCTGAAAGCTGTTGCTGGTCTTCACCTTCCCCCTGCAGCCTATTCACAGTTACCACCGCACTGGGAATGTCTGCTTTCCAAAAGACGCAATCTCTCACGGTGCGCATCCTCGGCAGAGCCTGTTCCCGAAAAGGCAAACATCCGGCTCCTTGTCCCACACGGAAGGTGGCAGCCCTGAAAGCTCTTGCTGGTCTTCACCTTCCCCCTGCAGCCTATTCACAGGCACAACAGGTTTTGGGATCTGTGCTTGCCCAGAGAAGGAACATCTCACGGTGCGCATCCTCGGCAGAGCCTGTTCCCGAAAAGGCAAACGTCCGGCTCCTTGTCCCACACGGAAGGTGGCAGCCCGGAAAGCTGTTGCTGGTCTTCACCTTCCCCCTGCAGCCTATTCACAGGCACAACAGGTTTGGGGATCTGTGCTTGCCCAGAGAAGGAACATCTCACGGTGCGCATCCTCGGCAGAGCCTGTTCCCGAAAAGGCAAACATCCGGCTCCTTGTCCCACACGGAAGGTGGCAGCCCTGAAAGCTGTTGCTGGTCTTCACCTTCCCCCTGCAGCCTATTCACAGGCACAACAGGTTTGGGGATCTGTGCTTGCCCAGAGAAGGAACATCTCACGGTGCGCATCCTCGGCAGAGCCTGTTCCCGAAAAGGCAAACGTCCGGCTCCTTGTCCCACACGGAAGGTGGCAGCCCGGAAAGCTGTTGCTGGTCTTCACCTTCCCCCTGCAGCCTATTCACAGGCACAACAGGTTTGGGGATCTGTGCTTGCCCAGAGAAGGAACATCTCACGCTGCGCATCCTCGGCAGAGCCTGTTCCCGAAAAGGCAAACGTCCGGCTCCTTGTCCCACACGGAAGGTGGCAGCCCGGAAAGCTGTTGCTGGTCTTCACCTTCCCCCTGCAGCCTATTCACAGGCACAACAGGTTTTGGGATCTGTGCTTGCCCAGAGAAGGAACATCTCACGGTGCGCATCCTCGGCAGAGCCTGTTCCCGAAAAGGCAAACGTCCGGCTCCTTGTCCCACACGGAAGGTGGCAGCCCGGAAAGCTGTTGCTGGTCTTCACCTTCCCCCTGCAGCCTATTCACAGGCACAACAGGTTTGGGGATCTGTGCTTGCCCAGAGAAGGAACATCTCACGCTGCGCATCCTCGGCAGAGCCTGTTCCCGAAAAGGCAAACGTCCGGCTCCTTGTCCCACACGGAAGGTGGCAGCCCGGAAAGCTGTTGCTGGTCTTCACCTTCCCCCTGCAGCCTATTCACAGGCACAACAGGTTTTGGGATCTGTGCTTGCCCAGAGAAGGAACATCTCACGGTGCGCATCCTCGGCAGAGCCTGTTCCCGAAAAGGCAAACGTCCGGCTCCTTGTCCCACACGGAAGGTGGCAGCCCGGAAAGCTGGTGCTGGTCTTCACCTTCCCCCTGCAGCCTATTCACAGGCACAACAGGTTTGGGGATCTGTGCTTGCCCAGAGAAGGAACATCTCACGGTGCGCATCCTCGGCAGAGCCTGTTCCCGAAAAGGCAAACGTCCGGCTCCTTGTCCCACACGGAAGGGGGCAGCCCGGAAAGCTGTTGCTGGTCTTCACCTTCCCCCTGCAGCCTATTCACAGGCACCACCGTACTGGGAATCTCTGCTTTCCCAAAGACGCAATCTCTCACGGTGCGCATCCTCGGCAGAGCCTGTTCCCGAAAAGGCAAACGTCCAGCTCCTTGTCCCACACGGAAGGTGGCAGCCCGGAAAGCTGTTGCTGGTCTTCACCTTCCCCCTGCAGCCTATTCACAGGCACAACAGGTTTTGGGATCTGTGCTTGCCCAGAGAAGGAACATCTCACGGTGCGCATCCTCGGCAGAGCCTGTTCCCGAAAAGGCAAACGTCCGGCTCCTTGTCCCACACGGAAGGTGGCAGTCCTGAAAGCTCTTGCTGGTCTTCACCTTCCCCCTGCAGCCTATTCACAGGCACCACCGCACTGGTAATCTCTGATTTCCCAAAGACGCAATCTCTCATGGTGCGCATCCTCGGCAGAGCCTGTTCCCGAAAAGGCAAACGTCCGGCTCCTTGTCCCACACGGAAGGTGGCAGCCCGGAAAGCTGTTGCTGGTCTTCACCTTCCCCCTGCAGCCTATTCACAGGCACAACAGGTTTTGGGATCTGTGCTTGCCCAAAGACGTAATCTCTCACGGTGCGCATCCTCGGCAGAGCCTGTTCCCGAAAAGGCAAACGTCCGGCTCCTTGTCCCACACGGAAGGTGGCAGCCCGGAAAGCTGTTGCTGGTCTTCACCTTCCCCCTGCAGCCTATTCACAGGCACAACAGGTTTTGGGATCTGTGCTTGCCCAGAGAAGGAACATCTCACGGTGCGCATCCTCGGCAGAGCCTGTTCCCGAAAAGGCAAACGTCCGGCTCCTTGTCCCACACGGAAGGTGGCAGCCCGGAAAGCTGGTGCTGGTCTTCACCTTCCCCCTGCAGCCTATTCACAGGCACAACAGGTTTTGGGATCTGTGCTTGCCCAGAGAAGGAACATCTCACGGTGCGCATCCTCGGCAGAGCCTGTTCCCGAAAAGGCAAACGTCCGGCTCCTTGTCCCACACGGAAGGGGGCAGCCCGGAAAGCTGTTGCTGGTCTTCACCTTCCCCCTGCAGCCTATTCACAGGCACAACAGGTTTTGGGATCTGTGCTTGCCCAGAGAAGGAACATCTCACGGTGCGCATCCTCGGCAGAGCCTGTTCCCGAAAAGGCAAACGTCCGGCTCCTTGTCCCACACGGAAGGTGGCAGCCCGGAAAGCTCTTGCTGGTCTTCACCTTCCCCCTGCAGCCTATTCACAGGCACAACAGGTTTGGGGATCTGTGCTTGCCCAGAGAAGGAACATCTCACGGTGCGCATCCTCGGCAGAGCCTGTTCCCGAAAAGGCAAACGTCCGGCTCCTTGTCCCACACGGAAGGTGGCAGCCCTGAAAGCTGTTGCTGGTCTTCACCTTCCCCCTGCAGCCTATTCACAGGCACAACAGGTTTTGGGATCTGTGCTTGCCCAAAGACGCAATCTCTCACGGTGCGCATCCTCGGCAGAGCCTGTTCCCGAAAAGGCAAACGTCCGGCTCCTTGTCCCACACGGAAGGTGGCAGCCCGGAAAGCTGTTGCTGGTCTTCACCTTCCCCGTGCAGCCTATTCACAGGCACAACAGGTTTTGGGATCTCTGCTTGCCCAGAGAAGGAACATCTCACGGTGCGCATCCTCGGCAGAGCCTGTTCCCGAAAAGGCAAACGTCCGGCTCCTTGTCCCACACGGAAGGTGGCAGCCCGGAAAGCTGTTGCTGGTCTTCACCTTCCCCCTGCAGCCTATTCACAGGCACCACCGTACTGGGAATCTCTGCTTTCCCAAAGACGCAATCTCTCACGGTGCGCATCCTCGGCAGAGCCTGTTCCCGAAAAGGCAAACGTCCAGCTCCTTGTCCCACACGGAAGGTGGCAGCCCTGAAAGCTGTTGCTGGTCTTCACCTTCCCCGTGCAGCCTATTCACAGGCACAACAGGTTTTGGGATCTGTGCTTGCCCAGAGAAGGAACATCTCACGGTGCGCATCCTCGGCAGAGCCTGTTCCCGAAAAGGCAAACGTCCGGCTCCTTGTCCCACACGGAAGGTGGCAGTCCTGAAAGCTCTTGCTGGTCTTCACCTTCCCCCTGCAGCCTATTCACAGGCACCACCGCACTGGTATTCTCTGATTTCCCAAAGACGCAATCTCTCACGGTGCGCATCCTCGGCAGAGCCTGTTCCCGAAAAGGCAAACGTCCGGCTCCTTGTCCCACACGGAAGGTGGCAGCCCGGAAAGCTGTTGCTGGTCTTCACCTTCGCCCTGCAGCCTATTCACAGGCACAACAGGTTTTGGGATCTGTGCTTGCCCAGAGAAGGAACATCTCACAGTGCGCATCCTCGGCAGAGCCTGTTCCCGAAAAGGCAAACGTCCGGCTCCTTGTCCCACACGGAAGGTGGCAGCCCTGAAAGCTGTTGCTGGTCTTCACCTTCCCCCTGCAGCCTATTCACAGGCACAACAGGTTTTGGGATCTGTGCTTGCCCAGAGAAGGAACATCTCACGGTGCGCATCCTCGGCAGAGCCTGTTCCCGAAAAGGCAAACGTCCGGCTCCTTGTCCCACACGGAAGGTGGCAGCCCGGAAAGCTGTTGCTGGTCTTCACCTTCCCCCTGCAGCCTATTCACAGGCACAACAGGTTTGGGGATCTGTGCTTGCCCAGAGAAGGAACATCTCACGGTGCGCATCCTCGGCAGAGCCTGTTCCCGAAAAGGCAAACGTCCGGCTCCTTGTCCCACACGGAAGGTGGCAGCCCGGAAAGCTGTTGCTGGTCTTCACCTTCCCCCTGCAGCCTATTCACAGGCACAACAGGTTTGGGGATCTGTGCTTGCCCAGAGAAGGAACATCTCACGGTGCGCATCCTCGGCAGAGCCTGTTCCCGAAAAGGCAAACGTCCGGCTCCTTGTCCCACACGGAAGGTGGCAGCCCGGAAAGCTGTTGCTGGTCTTCACCTTCCCCCTGCAGCCTATTCACAGGCACAACAGGTTTTGGGATCTGTGCTTGCCCAAAGACGTAATCTCTCACGGTGCGCATCCTCGGCAGAGCCTGTTCCCGAAAAGGCAAACGTCCGGCTCCTTGTCCCACACGGAAGGTGGCAGCCCTGAAAGCTGTTGCTGGTCTTCACCTTCCCCCTGCAGCCTATTCACAGTTACCACCGCACTGGGAATGTCTGCTTTCCAAAAGACGCAATCTCTCACGGTGCGCATCCTCGGCAGAGCCTGTTCCCGAAAAGGCAAACATCCGGCTCCTTGTCCCACACGGAAGGTGGCAGCCCTGAAAGCTGTTGCTGGTCTTCACCTTCCCCCTGCAGCCTATTCACAGGCACAACAGGTTTTGGGATCTGTGCTTGCCCAGAGAAGGAACATCTCACGGTGCGCATCCTCGGCAGAGCCTGTTCCCGAAAAGGCAAACGTCCGGCTCCTTGTCCCACACGGAAGGTGGCAGCCCGGAAAGCTGTTGCTGGTCTTCACCTTCCCCCTGCAGCCTATTCACAGGCACAACAGGTTTGGGGATCTGTGCTTGCCCAGAGAAGGAACATCTCACGGTGCGCATCCTCGGCAGAGCCTGTTCCCGAAAAGGCAAACATCCGGCTCCTTGTCCCACACGGAAGGTGGCAGCCCTGAAAGCTGTTGCTGGTCTTCACCTTCCCCCTGCAGCCTATTCACAGGCACAACAGGTTTGGGGATCTGTGCTTGCCCAGAGAAGGAACATCTCACGGTGCGCATCCTCGGCAGAGCCTGTTCCCGAAAAGGCAAACGTCCGGCTCCTTGTCCCACACGGAAGGTGGCAGCCCGGAAAGCTGTTGCTCATCTTCACCTTCCCCCTGCAGCCTATTCACAGGCACAACAGGTTTGGGGATCTGTGCTTGCCCAGAGAAGGAACATCTCACGGTGCGCATCCTCGGCAGAGCCTGTTCCCGAAAAGGCAAACGTCCGGCTCCTTGTCCCACACGGAAGGTGGCAGCCCGGAAAGCTGTTGCTGGTCTTCACCTTCCCCCTGCAGCCTATTCACAGGCACAACAGGTTTTGGGATCTGTGCTTGCCCAAAGACGTAATCTCTCACGGTGCGCATCCTCGGCAGAGCCTGTTCCCGAAAAGGCAAACGTCCGGCTCCTTGTCCCACACGGAAGGTGGCAGCCCGGAAAGCTGTTGCTGGTCTTCACCTTCCCCCTGCAGCCTATTCACAGGCACAACAGGTTTGGGGATCTGTGCTTGCCCAAAGACGCAATCTCTCACGGTGCGCATCCTCGGCAGAGCCTGTTCCCGAAAAGGCAAACGTCCGGCTCCTTGTCCCACACGGAAGGTGGCAGCCCTGAAAGCTGTTGCTGGTCTTCACCTTCCCCGTGCAGCCTATTCACAGGCACAACAGGTTTTGGGATCTGTGCTTGCCCAGAGAAGGAACATCTCACGGTGCGCATCCTCGGCAGAGCCTGTTCCCGAAAAGGCAAACGTCCGGCTCCTTGTCCCACACGGAAGGTGGCAGCCCGGAAAGCTGTTGCTGGTCTTCACCTTCCCCCTGCAGCCTATTCACAGGCACAACAGGTTTGGGGATCTGTGCTTGCCCAGAGAAGGAACATCTCACGCTGCGCATCCTCGGCAGAGCCTGTTCCCGAAAAGGCAAACGTCCGGCTCCTTGTCCCACACGGAAGGTGGCAGCCCGGAAAGCTGTTGCTGGTCTTCACCTTCCCCCTGCAGCCTATTCACAGGCACAACAGGTTTTGGGATCTCTGCTTGCCCAGAGAAGGAACATCTCACGGTGCGCATCCTCGGCAGAGCCTGTTCCCGAAAAGGCAAACGTCCGGCTCCTTGTCCCACACGGAAGGTGGCAGCCCGGAAAGCTGGTGCTGGTCTTCACCTTCCCCCTGCAGCCTATTCACAGGCACAACAGGTTTGGGGATCTGTGCTTGCCCAGAGAAGGAACATCTCACGGTGCGCATCCTCGGCAGAGCCTGTTCCCGAAAAGGCAAACGTCCGGCTCCTTGTCCCACACGGAAGGTGGCAGCCCGGAAAGCTGGTGCTGGTCTTCACCTTCCCCCTGCAGCCTATTCACAGGCACAACAGGTTTTGGGATCTGTGCTTGCCCAGAGAAGGAACATCTCACGGTGCGCATCCTCGGCAGAGCCTGTTCCCGAAAAGGCAAACGTCCGGCTCCTTGTCCCACACGGAAGGTGGCAGCCCGGAAAGCTGTTGCTGGTCTTCACCTTCCCCCTGCAGCCTATTCACAGGCACAACAGGTTTGGGGATCTGTGCTTGCCCAGAGAAGGAACATCTCACGGTGCGCATCCTCGGCAGAGCCTGTTCCCGAAAAGGCAAACGTCCGGCTCCTTGTCCCACACGGAAGGTGGCAGCCCGGAAAGCTGTTGCTGGTCTTCACCTTCCCCCTGCAGCCTATTCACAGGCACAACAGGTTTGGGGATCTGTGCTTGCCCAGAGAAGGAACATCTCACGGTGCGCATCCTCGGCAGAGCCTGTTCCCGAAAAGGCAAACGTCCGGCTCCTTGTCCCACACGGAAGGTGGCAGCCCGGAAAGCTGTTGCTGGTCTTCACCTTCCCCCTGCAGCCTATTCACAGGCACAACAGGTTTTGGGATCTGTGCTTGCCCAAAGACGTAATCTCTCACGGTGCGCATCCTCGGCAGAGCCTGTTCCCGAAAAGGCAAACGTCCGGCTCCTTGTCCCACACGGAAGGTGGCAGCCCTGAAAGCTGTTGCTGGTCTTCACCTTCCCCCTGCAGCCTATTCACAGTTACCACCGCACTGGGAATGTCTGCTTTCCAAAAGACGCAATCTCTCACGGTGCGCATCCTCGGCAGAGCCTGTTCCCGAAAAGGCAAACATCCGGCTCCTTGTCCCACACGGAAGGTGGCAGCCCTGAAAGCTGTTGCTGGTCTTCACCTTCCCCCTGCAGCCTATTCACAGGCACAACAGGTTTTGGGATCTGTGCTTGCCCAGAGAAGGAACATCTCACGGTGCGCATCCTCGGCAGAGCCTGTTCCCGAAAAGGCAAACGTCCGGCTCCTTGTCCCACACGGAAGGTGGCAGCCCGGAAAGCTGTTGCTGGTCTTCACCTTCCCCCTGCAGCCTATTCACAGGCACAACAGGTTTGGGGATCTGTGCTTGCCCAGAGAAGGAACATCTCACGGTGCGCATCCTCGGCAGAGCCTGTTCCCGAAAAGGCAAACATCCGGCTCCTTGTCCCACACGGAAGGTGGCAGCCCTGAAAGCTGTTGCTGGTCTTCACCTTCCCCCTGCAGCCTATTCACAGGCACAACAGGTTTGGGGATCTGTGCTTGCCCAGAGAAGGAACATCTCACGGTGCGCATCCTCGGCAGAGCCTGTTCCCGAAAAGGCAAACGTCCGGCTCCTTGTCCCACACGGAAGGTGGCAGCCCGGAAAGCTGTTGCTCATCTTCACCTTCCCCCTGCAGCCTATTCACAGGCACAACAGGTTTGGGGATCTGTGCTTGCCCAGAGAAGGAACATCTCACGGTGCGCATCCTCGGCAGAGCCTGTTCCCGAAAAGGCAAACGTCCGGCTCCTTGTCCCACACGGAAGGTGGCAGCCCGGAAAGCTGTTGCTGGTCTTCACCTTCCCCCTGCAGCCTATTCACAGGCACAACAGGTTTTGGGATCTGTGCTTGCCCAAAGACGTAATCTCTCACGGTGCGCATCCTCGGCAGAGCCTGTTCCCGAAAAGGCAAACGTCCGGCTCCTTGTCCCACACGGAAGGTGGCAGCCCGGAAAGCTGTTGCTGGTCTTCACCTTCCCCCTGCAGCCTATTCACAGGCACAACAGGTTTGGGGATCTGTGCTTGCCCAAAGACGCAATCTCTCACGGTGCGCATCCTCGGCAGAGCCTGTTCCCGAAAAGGCAAACGTCCGGCTCCTTGTCCCACACGGAAGGTGGCAGCCCTGAAAGCTGTTGCTGGTCTTCACCTTCCCCGTGCAGCCTATTCACAGGCACAACAGGTTTTGGGATCTGTGCTTGCCCAGAGAAGGAACATCTCACGGTGCGCATCCTCGGCAGAGCCTGTTCCCGAAAAGGCAAACGTCCGGCTCCTTGTCCCACACGGAAGGTGGCAGCCCGGAAAGCTGTTGCTGGTCTTCACCTTCCCCCTGCAGCCTATTCACAGGCACAACAGGTTTGGGGATCTGTGCTTGCCCAGAGAAGGAACATCTCACGCTGCGCATCCTCGGCAGAGCCTGTTCCCGAAAAGGCAAACGTCCGGCTCCTTGTCCCACACGGAAGGTGGCAGCCCGGAAAGCTGTTGCTGGTCTTCACCTTCCCCCTGCAGCCTATTCACAGGCACAACAGGTTTTGGGATCTCTGCTTGCCCAGAGAAGGAACATCTCACGGTGCGCATCCTCGGCAGAGCCTGTTCCCGAAAAGGCAAACGTCCGGCTCCTTGTCCCACACGGAAGGTGGCAGCCCGGAAAGCTGGTGCTGGTCTTCACCTTCCCCCTGCAGCCTATTCACAGGCACAACAGGTTTGGGGATCTGTGCTTGCCCAGAGAAGGAACATCTCACGGTGCGCATCCTCGGCAGAGCCTGTTCCCGAAAAGGCAAACGTCCGGCTCCTTGTCCCACACGGAAGGTGGCAGCCCGGAAAGCTGGTGCTGGTCTTCACCTTCCCCCTGCAGCCTATTTACAGGCACAACAGGTTTTGGGATCTGTGCTTGCCCAGAGAAGGAACATCTCACGCTGCGCATCCTCGGCAGAGCCTGTTCCCGAAAAGGCAAACGTCCGGCTCCTTGTCCCACACGGAAGGGGGCAGCCCGGAAAGCTGTTGCTGGTCTTCACCTTCCCCCTGCAGCCTATTCACAGGCACCACCGTACTGGGAATCTCTGCTTTCCCAAAGACGCAATCTCTCACGGTGCGCATCCTCGGCAGAGCCTGTTCCCGAAAAGGCAAACGTCCAGCTCCTTGTCCCACACGGAAGGTGGCAGCCCGGAAAGCTGTTGCTGGTCTTCACATTCCCCCTGCAGCCTATTCACAGGCACAACAGGTTTTGGGATCTCTGCTTGCCCAGAGAAGGAACATCTCACGGTGCGCATCCTCGGCAGAGCCTGTTCCCGAAAAGGCAAACGTCCGGCTCCTTGTCCCACACGGAAGGTGGCAGTCCTGAAAGCTCTTGCTGGTCTTCACCTTCCCCCTGCAGCCTATTCACAGGCACCACCGCACTGGTAATCTCTGATTTCCCAAAGACGCAATCTCTCACGGTGCGCATCCTCGGCAGAGCCTGTTCCCGAAAAGGCAAACGTCCGGCTCCTTGTCCCACACGGAAGGTGGCAGCCCGGAAAGCTGTTGCTGGTCTTCACCTTCCCCCTGCAGCCTATTCACAGGCACAACAGGTTTTGGGATCTGTGCTTGCCCAAAGACGTAATCTCTCACGGTGCGCATCCTCGGCAGAGCCTGTTCCCGAAAAGGCAAACGTCCGGCTCCTTGTCCCACACGGAAGGTGGCAGCCCGGAAAGCTGTTGCTGGTCTTCACCTTCCCCCTGCAGCCTATTCACAGGCACAACAGGTTTGGGGATCTGTGCTTGCCCAGAGAAGGAACATCTCACGGTGCGCATCCTCGGCAGAGCCTGTTCCCGAAAAGGCAAACGTCCGGCTCCTTGTCCCACACGGAAGGTGGCAGCCCGGAAAGCTGGTGCTGGTCTTCACCTTCCCCCTGCAGCCTATTCACAGGCACAACAGGTTTGGGGATCTGTGCTTGCCCAGAGAAGGAACATCTCACGGTGCGCATCCTCGGCAGAGCCTGTTCCCGAAAAGGCAAACGTCCGGCTCCTTGTCCCACACGGAAGGGGGCAGCCCGGAAAGCTGTTGCTGGTCTTCACCTTCCCCCTGCAGCCTATTCACAGGCACAACAGGTTTTGGGATCTGTGCTTGCCCAGAGAAGGAACATCTCACGGTGCGCATCCTCGGCAGAGCCTGTTCCCGAAAAGGCAAACGTCCGGCTCCTTGTCCCACACGGAAGGTGGCAGCCCGGAAAGCTCTTGCTGGTCTTCACCTTCCCCCTGCAGCCTATTCACAGGCACAACAGGTTTGGGGATCTGTGCTTGCCCAGAGAAGGAACATCTCACGGTGCGCATCCTCGGCAGAGCCTGTTCCCGAAAAGGCAAACGTCCGGCTCCTTGTCCCACACGGAAGGTGGCAGCCCTGAAAGCTGTTGCTGGTCTTCACCTTCCCCCTGCAGCCTATTCACAGGCACAACAGGTTTTGGGATCTGTGCTTGCCCAAAGACGCAATCTCTCACGGTGCGCATCCTCGGCAGAGCCTGTTCCCGAAAAGGCAAACGTCCGGCTCCTTGTCCCACACGGAAGGTGGCAGCCCGGAAAGCTGTTGCTGGTCTTCACCTTCCCCGTGCAGCCTATTCACAGGCACAACAGGTTTTGGGATCTCTGCTTGCCCAGAGAAGGAACATCTCACGGTGCGCATCCTCGGCAGAGCCTGTTCCCGAAAAGGCAAACGTCCGGCTCCTTGTCCCACACGGAAGGTGGCAGCCCGGAAAGCTGTTGCTGGTCTTCACCTTCCCCCTGCAGCCTATTCACAGGCACCACCGTACTGGGAATCTCTGCTTTCCCAAAGACGCAATCTCTCACGGTGCGCATCCTCGGCAGAGCCTGTTCCCGAAAAGGCAAACGTCCAGCTCCTTGTCCCACACGGAAGGTGGCAGCCCGGAAAGCTGTTGCTGGTCTTCACCTTCCCCCTGCAGCCTATTCACAGGCACAACAGGTTTGGGGATCTGTGCTTGCCCAGAGAAGGAACATCTCACGGTGCGCATCCTCGGCAGAGCCTGTTCCCGAAAAGGCAAACGTCCGGCTCCTTGTCCCACACGGAAGGTGGCAGCCCGGAAAGCTCTTGCTGGTCTTCACCTTCCCCCTGCAGCCTATTCACAGGCACCACCGCACTGGTATTCTCTGATTTCCCAAAGACGCAATCTCTCACGGTGCGCATCCTCGGCAGAGCCTGTTCCCGAAAAGGCAAACGTCCGGCTCCTTGTCCCACACGGAAGGTGGCAGCCCGGAAAGCTGTTGCTGGTCTTCACCTTCCCCCTGCAGCCTATTCACAGGCACAACAGGTTTTGGGATCTGTGCTTGCCCAGAGAAGGAACATCTCACGGTGCGCATCCTCGGCAGAGCCTGTTCCCGAAAAGGCAAACGTCCGGCTCCTTGTCCCACACGGAAGGTGGCAGCCCTGAAAGCTGTTGCTGGTCTTCACCTTCCCCCTGCAGCCTATTCACAGGCACAACAGGTTTTGGGATCTGTGCTTGCCCAGAGAAGGAACATCTCACGGTGCGCATCCTCGGCAGAGCCTGTTCCCGAAAAGGCAAACGTCCGGCTCCTTGTCCCACACGGAAGGTGGCAGCCCGGAAAGCTGGTGCTGGTCTTCACCTTCCCCCTGCAGCCTATTCACAGGCACAACAGGTTTTGGGATCTGTGCTTGCCCAGAGAAGGAACATCTCACGGTGCGCATCCTCGGCAGAGCCTGTTCCCGAAAAGGCAAACGTCCGGCTCCTTGTCCCACACGGAAGGGGGCAGCCCTGAAAGCTGTTGCTGGTCTTCACCTTCCCCCTGCAGCCTATTCACAGGCACAACAGGTTTGGGGATCTGTGCTTGCCCAGAGAAGGAACATCTCACGGTGCGCATCCTCGGCAGAGCCTGTTCCCGAAAAGGCAAACGTCCGGCTCCTTGTCCCACACGGAAGGTGGCAGCCCGGAAAGCTCTTGCTGGTCTTCACCTTCCCCCTGCAGCCTATTCACAGGCACAACAGGTTTGGGGATCTGTGCTTGCCCAGAGAAGGAACATCTCACGGTGCGCATCCTCGGCAGAGCCTGTTCCCGAAAAGGCAAACGTCCGGCTCCTTGTCCCACACGGAAGGTGGCAGCCCTGAAAGCTGTTGCTGGTCTTCACCTTCGCCCTGCAGCCTATTCACAGGCACAACAGGTTTTGGGATCTGTGCTTGCCCAAAGACGCAATCTCTCACGGTGCGCATCCTCGGCAGAGCCTGTTCCCGAAAAGGCAAACGTCCGGCTCCTTGTCCCACACGGAAGGTGGCAGCCCTGAAAGCTGTTGCTGGTCTTCACCTTCCCCCTGCAGCCTATTCACAGGCACAACAGGTTTTGGGATCTCTGCTTGCCCAGAGAAGGAACATCTCACGGTGCGCATCCTCGGCAGAGCCTGTTCCCGAAAAGGCAAACGTCCGGCTCCTTGTCCCACACGGAAGGTGGCAGCCCGGAAAGCTGTTGCTGGTCTTCACCTTCCCCCTGCAGCCTATTCACAGGCACAACAGGTTTTGGGATCTGTGCTTGCCCAGAGAAGGAACATCTCACGGTGCGCATCCTCGGCAGAGCCTGTTCCCGAAAAGGCAAACGTCCGGCTCCTTGTCCCACACGGAAGGTGGCAGCCCGGAAAGCTGTTGCTGGTCTTCACCTTCCCCCTGCAGCCTATTCACAGGCACAACAGGTTTTGGGATCTGTGCTTGCCCAGAGAAGGAACATCTCACGGTGCGCATCCTCGGCAGAGCCTGTTCCCGAAAAGGCAAACGTCCGGCTCCTTGTCCCACACGGAAGGTGGCAGCCCTGAAAGCTGTTGCTGGTCTTCACCTTCCCCCTGCAGCCTATTCACAGGCACAACAGGTTTGGGGATCTGTGCTTGCCCAGAGAAGGAACATCTCACGGTGCGCATCCTCGGCAGAGCCTGTTCCCGAAAAGGCAAACGTCCGGCTCCTTGTCCCACACGGAAGGTGGCAGTCCTGAAAGCTGTTGCTGGTCTTCACCTTCCCCCTGCAGCCTATTCACAGGCACCACCGCACTGGGAATCTCTGCTTTCCCAAAGACGCAATCTCTCATGGTGCGCATCCTCGGC
Organism: Haliaeetus albicilla; assembly: GCF_947461875.1. Classification (NCBI taxonomy): domain Eukaryota; kingdom Metazoa; phylum Chordata; class Aves; order Accipitriformes; family Accipitridae; genus Haliaeetus; species Haliaeetus albicilla. The sequence continues at coordinate 1,503,277 of NW_027212473.1, read as the reverse complement.
AGAGCCTGTTCCCGAAAAGGCAAACATCCGGCTCCTTGTCCCACACGGAAGGTGGCAGCCCGGAAAGCTGGTGCTGGTCTTCACCTTCCTCCTGCAGCCTATTCACAGGCACAACAGGTTTGGGGATCTGTGCTTGCCCAGAGAAGGAACATCTCACGGTGCGCATCCTCGGCAGAGCCTGTTCCCGAAAAGGCAAACATCCGGCTCCTTGTCCCACACGGAAGGTGGCAGCCCGGAAAGCTGTTGCTGGTCTTCACCTTCCCCCTGCAGCCTATTCACAGGCACAACAGGTTTGGGGATCTGTGCTTGCCCAGAGAAGGAACATCTCACGGTGCGCATCCTCGGCAGAGCCTGTTCCCGAAAAGGCAAACGTCCGGCTCCTTGTCCCACACGGAAGGTGGCAGCCCGGAAAGCTCTTGCTGGTCTTCACCTTCCCCCTGCAGCCTATTCACAGGCACAACAGGTTTTGGGATCTGTGCTTGCCCAGAGAAGGAACATCTCACGGTGCGCATCCTCGGCAGAGCCTGTTCCCGAAAAGGCAAACGTCCGGCTCCTTGTCCCACACGGAAGGTGGCAGCCCGGAAAGCTGTTGCTGGTCTTCACCTTCCCCCTGCAGCCTATTCACAGGCACAACAGGTTTGGGGATCTGTGCTTGCCCAAAGACGCAATCTCTCACGGTGCGCATCCTCGGCAGAGCCTGTTCCCGAAAAGGCAAACGTCCGGCTCCTTGTCCCACACGGAAGGTGGCAGCCCGGAAAGCTGTTGCTGGTCTTCACCTTCCCCCTGCAGCCTATTCACAGGCACAACAGGTTTGGGGATCTGTGCTTGCCCAGAGAAGGAACATCTCACGGTGCGCATCCTCGGCAGAGCCTGTTCCCGAAAAGGCAAACATCCGGCTCCTTGTCCCACACGGAAGGTGGCAGCCCTGAAAGCTGTTGCTGGTCTTCACCTTCCCCCTGCAGCCTATTCACAGGCACAACAGGTTTGGGGATCTGTGCTTGCCCAGAGAAGGAACATCTCACGGTGCGCATCCTCGGCAGAGCCTGTTCCCGAAAAGGCAAACGTCCGGCTCCTTGTCCCACACGGAAGGTGGCAGCCCGGAAAGCTGTTGCTCGTCTTCACCTTCCCCCTGCAGCCTATTCACAGGCACAACAGGTTTGGGGATCTGTGCTTGCCCAGAGAAGGAACATCTCACGGTGCGCATCCTCGGCAGAGCCTGTTCCCGAAAAGGCAAACGTCCGGCTCCTTGTCCCACACGGAAGGTGGCAGCCCGGAAAGCTGTTGCTGGTCTTCACCTTCCCCCTGCAGCCTATTCACAGGCACAACAGGTTTTGGGATCTGTGCTTGCCCAAAGACGTAATCTCTCACGGTGCGCATCCTCGGCAGAGCCTGTTCCCGAAAAGGCAAACGTCCGGCTCCTTGTCCCACACGGAAGGTGGCAGCCCGGAAAGCTGTTGCTGGTCTTCACCTTCCCCCTGCAGCCTATTCACAGGCACAACAGGTTTGGGGATCTGTGCTTGCCCAAAGACGCAATCTCTCACGGTGCGCATCCTCGGCAGAGCCTGTTCCCGAAAAGGCAAACGTCCGGCTCCTTGTCCCACACGGAAGGTGGCAGCCCTGAAAGCTGTTGCTGGTCTTCACCTTCCCCGTGCAGCCTATTCACAGGCACAACAGGTTTTGGGATCTGTGCTTGCCCAGAGAAGGAACATCTCACGGTGCGCATCCTCGGCAGAGCCTGTTCCCGAAAAGGCAAACGTCCGGCTCCTTGTCCCACACGGAAGGTGGCAGCCCGGAAAGCTGTTGCTGGTCTTCACCTTCCCCCTGCAGCCTATTCACAGGCACAACAGGTTTGGGGATCTGTGCTTGCCCAGAGAAGGAACATCTCACGCTGCGCATCCTCGGCAGAGCCTGTTCCCGAAAAGGCAAACGTCCGGCTCCTTGTCCCACACGGAAGGTGGCAGCCCGGAAAGCTGTTGCTGGTCTTCACCTTCCCCCTGCAGCCTATTCACAGGCACAACAGGTTTTGGGATCTCTGCTTGCCCAGAGAAGGAACATCTCACGGTGCGCATCCTCGGCAGAGCCTGTTCCCGAAAAGGCAAACGTCCGGCTCCTTGTCCCACACGGAAGGTGGCAGCCCGGAAAGCTGGTGCTGGTCTTCACCTTCCCCCTGCAGCCTATTCACAGGCACAACAGGTTTGGGGATCTGTGCTTGCCCAGAGAAGGAACATCTCACGGTGCGCATCCTCGGCAGAGCCTGTTCCCGAAAAGGCAAACGTCCGGCTCCTTGTCCCACACGGAAGGTGGCAGCCCGGAAAGCTGGTGCTGGTCTTCACCTTCCCCCTGCAGCCTATTTACAGGCACAACAGGTTTTGGGATCTGTGCTTGCCCAGAGAAGGAACATCTCACGCTGCGCATCCTCGGCAGAGCCTGTTCCCGAAAAGGCAAACGTCCGGCTCCTTGTCCCACACGGAAGGGGGCAGCCCGGAAAGCTGTTGCTGGTCTTCACCTTCCCCCTGCAGCCTATTCACAGGCACCACCGTACTGGGAATCTCTGCTTTCCCAAAGACGCAATCTCTCACGGTGCGCATCCTCGGCAGAGCCTGTTCCCGAAAAGGCAAACGTCCAGCTCCTTGTCCCACACGGAAGGTGGCAGCCCGGAAAGCTGTTGCTGGTCTTCACCTTCCCCCTGCAGCCTATTCACAGGCACAACAGGTTTTGGGATCTGTGCTTGCCCAGAGAAGGAACATCTCACGGTGCGCATCCTCGGCAGAGCCTGTTCCCGAAAAGGCAAACGTCCGGCTCCTTGTCCCACACGGAAGGTGGCAGTCCTGAAAGCTCTTGCTGGTCTTCACCTTCCCCCTGCAGCCTATTCACAGGCACCACCGCACTGGTAATCTCTGATTTCCCAAAGACGCAATCTCTCACGGTGCGCATCCTCGGCAGAGCCTGTTCCCGAAAAGGCAAACGTCCGGCTCCTTGTCCCACACGGAAGGTGGCAGCCCGGAAAGCTGTTGCTGGTCTTCACCTTCCCCCTGCAGCCTATTCACAGGCACAACAGGTTTTGGGATCTGTGCTTGCCCAAAGACGTAATCTCTCACGGTGCGCATCCTCGGCAGAGCCTGTTCCCGAAAAGGCAAACGTCCGGCTCCTTGTCCCACACGGAAGGTGGCAGCCCGGAAAGCTGTTGCTGGTCTTCACCTTCCCCCTGCAGCCTATTCACAGGCACAACAGGTTTGGGGATCTGTGCTTGCCCAGAGAAGGAACATCTCACGGTGCGCATCCTCGGCAGAGCCTGTTCCCGAAAAGGCAAACGTCCGGCTCCTTGTCCCACACGGAAGGTGGCAGCCCTGAAAGCTCTTGCTGGTCTTCACCTTCCCCCTGCAGCCTATTCACAGGCACAACAGGTTTTGGGATCTGTGCTTGCCCAGAGAAGGAACATCTCACGGTGCGCATCCTCGGCAGAGCCTGTTCCCGAAAAGGCAAACGTCCGGCTCCTTGTCCCACACGGAAGGGGGCAGCCCGGAAAGCTGTTGCTGGTCTTCACCTTCCCCCTGCAGCCTATTCACAGGCACAACAGGTTTTGGGATCTGTGCTTGCCCAGAGAAGGAACATCTCACGGTGCGCATCCTCGGCAGAGCCTGTTCCCGAAAAGGCAAACGTCCGGCTCCTTGTCCCACACGGAAGGTGGCAGCCCGGAAAGCTCTTGCTGGTCTTCACCTTCCCCCTGCAGCCTATTCACAGGCACAACAGGTTTGGGGATCTGTGCTTGCCCAGAGAAGGAACATCTCACGGTGCGCATCCTCGGCAGAGCCTGTTCCCGAAAAGGCAAACGTCCGGCTCCTTGTCCCACACGGAAGGTGGCAGCCCTGAAAGCTGTTGCTGGTCTTCACCTTCCCCCTGCAGCCTATTCACAGGCACAACAGGTTTTGGGATCTGTGCTTGCCCAAAGACGCAATCTCTCACGGTGCGCATCCTCGGCAGAGCCTGTTCCCGAAAAGGCAAACGTCCGGCTCCTTGTCCCACACGGAAGGTGGCAGCCCGGAAAGCTGTTGCTGGTCTTCACCTTCCCCGTGCAGCCTATTCACAGGCACAACAGGTTTTGGGATCTCTGCTTGCCCAGAGAAGGAACATCTCACGGTGCGCATCCTCGGCAGAGCCTGTTCCCGAAAAGGCAAACGTCCGGCTCCTTGTCCCACACGGAAGGTGGCAGCCCGGAAAGCTGTTGCTGGTCTTCACCTTCCCCCTGCAGCCTATTCACAGGCACCACCGTACTGGGAATCTCTGCTTTCCCAAAGACGCAATCTCTCACGGTGCGCATCCTCGGCAGAGCCTGTTCCCGAAAAGGCAAACGTCCAGCTCCTTGTCCCACACGGAAGGTGGCAGCCCTGAAAGCTGTTGCTGGTCTTCACCTTCCCCCTGCAGCCTATTCACAGGCACAACAGGTTTGGGGATCTGTGCTTGCCCAGAGAAGGAACATCTCACGGTGCGCATCCTCGGCAGAGCCTGTTCCCGAAAAGGCAAACGTCCGGCTCCTTGTCCCACACGGAAGGTGGCAGCCCGGAAAGCTCTTGCTGGTCTTCACCTTCCCCCTGCAGCCTATTCACAGGCACCACCGCACTGGTATTCTCTGATTTCCCAAAGACGCAATCTCTCACGGTGCGCATCCTCGGCAGAGCCTGTTCCCGAAAAGGCAAACGTCCGGCTCCTTGTCCCACACGGAAGGTGGCAGCCCGGAAAGCTGTTGCTGGTCTTCACCTTCCCCCTGCAGCCTATTCACAGGCACAACAGGTTTGGGGATCTGTGCTTGCCCAGAGAAGGAACATCTCACGGTGCGCATCCTCGGCAGAGCCTGTTCCCGAAAAGGCAAACGTCCGGCTCCTTGTCCCACACGGAAGGTGGCAGCCCTGAAAGCTGTTGCTGGTCTTCACCTTCCCCCTGCAGCCTATTCACAGGCACAACAGGTTTTGGGATCTGTGCTTGCCCAGAGAAGGAACATCTCACGGTGCGCATCCTCGGCAGAGCCTGTTCCCGAAAAGGCAAACGTCCGGCTCCTTGTCCCACACGGAAGGTGGCAGCCCGGAAAGCTGGTGCTGGTCTTCACCTTCCCCCTGCAGCCTATTCACAGGCACAACAGGTTTTGGGATCTGTGCTTGCCCAGAGAAGGAACATCTCACGGTGCGCATCCTCGGCAGAGCCTGTTCCCGAAAAGGCAAACGTCCGGCTCCTTGTCCCACACGGAAGGGGGCAGCCCTGAAAGCTGTTGCTGGTCTTCACCTTCCCCCTGCAGCCTATTCACAGGCACAACAGGTTTGGGGATCTGTGCTTGCCCAGAGAAGGAACATCTCACGGTGCGCATCCTCGGCAGAGCCTGTTCCCGAAAAGGCAAACGTCCGGCTCCTTGTCCCACACGGAAGGTGGCAGCCCGGAAAGCTCTTGCTGGTCTTCACCTTCCCCCTGCAGCCTATTCACAGGCACAACAGGTTTGGGGATCTGTGCTTGCCCAGAGAAGGAACATCTCACGGTGCGCATCCTCGGCAGAGCCTGTTCCCGAAAAGGCAAACGTCCGGCTCCTTGTCCCACACGGAAGGTGGCAGCCCTGAAAGCTGTTGCTGGTCTTCACCTTCGCCCTGCAGCCTATTCACAGGCACAACAGGTTTTGGGATCTGTGCTTGCCCAAAGACGCAATCTCTCATGGTGCGCATCCTCGGCAGAGCCTGTTCCCGAAAAGGCAAACGTCCGGCTCCTTGTCCCACACGGAAGGTGGCAGCCCTGAAAGCTGTTGCTGGTCTTCACCTTCCCCCTGCAGCCTATTCACAGGCACAACAGGTTTTGGGATCTGTGCTTGCCCAGAGAAGGAACATCTCACGGTGCGCATCCTCGGCAGAGCCTGTTCCCGAAAAGGCAAACGTCCGGCTCCTTGTCCCACACGGAAGGTGGCAGCCCGGAAAGCTGGTGCTGGTCTTCACCTTCCTCCTGCAGCCTATTCACAGGCACAACAGGTTTGGGGATCTGTGCTTGCCCAGAGAAGGAACATCTCACGGTGCGCATCCTCGGCAGAGCCTGTTCCCGAAAAGGCAAACATCCGGCTCCTTGTCCCACACGGAAGGTGGCAGCCCGGAAAGCTGTTGCTGGTCTTCACCTTCCCCCTGCAGCCTATTCACAGGCACAACAGGTTTGGGGATCTGTGCTTGCCCAGAGAAGGAACATCTCACGGTGCGCATCCTCGGCAGAGCCTGTTCCCGAAAAGGCAAACGTCCGGCTCCTTGTCCCACACGGAAGGTGGCAGCCCGGAAAGCTCTTGCTGGTATTCACCTTCCCCCTGCAGCCTATTCACAGGCACAACAGGTTTGGGGATCTGTGCTTGCCCAGAGAAGGAACATCTCACGGTGCGCATCCTCGGCAGAGCCTGTTCCCGAAAAGGCAAACGTCCGGCTCCTTGTCCCACACGGAAGGTGGCAGCCCGGAAAGCTGTTGCTGGTCTTCACCTTCCCCCTGCAGCCTATTCACAGGCACAACAGGTTTGGGGATCTGTGCTTGCCCAGAGAAGGAACATCTCACGGTGCGCATCCTCGGCAGAGCCTGTTCCCGAAAAGGCAAACGTCCGGCTCCTTGTCCCACACGGAAGGTGGCAGCCCGGAAAGCTGTTGCTGGTCTTCACCTTCCCCCTGCAGCCTATTCACAGGCACAACAGGTTTGGGGATCTGTGCTTGCCCAGAGAAGGAACATCTCACGGTGCGCATCCTCGGCAGAGCCTGTTCCCGAAAAGGCAAACGTCCGGCTCCTTGTCCCACACGGAAGGTGGCAGCCCCGAAAGCTGTTGCTGGTCTTCACCTTCCCCCTGCAGCCTATTCACAGGCACAACAGGTTTTGGGATCTGTGCTTGCCCAGAGAAGGAACATCTCACGGTGCGCATCCTCGGCAGAGCCTGTTCCCGAAAAGGCAAACGTCCGGCTCCTTGTCCCACACGGAAGGTGGCAGCCCGGAAAGCTGTTGCTGGTCTTCACCTTCCCCCTGCAGCCTATTCACAGGCACAACAGGTTTTGGGATCTGTGCTTGCCCAAAGACGCAATCTCTCACGGTGCGCATCCTCGGCAGAGCCTGTTCCCGAAAAGGCAAACGTCCGGCTCCTTGTCCCACACGGAAGGTGGCAGCCCTGAAAGCTGTTGCTGGTCTTCACCTTCCCCGTGCAGCCTATTCACAGGCACAACAGGTTTTGGGATCTGTGCTTGCCCAGAGAAGGAACATCTCACGCTGCGCATCCTCGGCAGAGCCTGTTCCCGAAAAGGCAAACGTCCGGCTCCTTGTCCCACACGGAAGGTGGCAGCCCTGAAAGCTGTTGCTGGTCTTCACCTTCCCCCTGCAGCCTATTCACAGGCACAACAGGTTTTGGGATCTGTGCTTGCCCAGAGAAGGAACATCTCACGGTGCGCATCCTCGGCAGAGCCTGTTCCCGAAAAGGCAAACGTCCGGCTCCTTGTCCCACACGGAAGGTGGCAGCCCGGAAAGCTGGTGCTGGTCTTCACCTTCCCCCTGCAGCCTATTCACAGGCACAACAGGTTTTGGGATCTGTGCTTGCCCAGAGAAGGAACATCTCACGGTGCGCATCCTCGGCAGAGCCTGTTCCCGAAAAGGCAAACGTCCGGCTCCTTGTCCCACACGGAAGGTGGCAGCCCGGAAAGCTGTTGCTGGTCTTCACCTTCCCCCTGCAGCCTACTCACAGGCACAACAGGTTTGGGGATCTGTGCTTGCCCAGAGAAGGAACATCTCACGGTGCGCATCCTCGGCAGAGCCTGTTCCCGAAAAGGCAAACGTCCGGCTCCTTGTCCCACACGGAAGGTGGCAGCCCGGAAAGCTCTTGCTGGTCTTCACCTTCCCCCTGCAGCCTATTCACAGGCACATCCGCACTGGGAATCTCTGCTTTCCCAAAGACGCAATCTCTCACGGTGCGCATCCTCGGCAGAGCCTGTTCCCGAAAAGGCAAACGTCCGGCTCCTTGTCCCACACGGAAGGTGGCAGCCCGGAAAGCTGTTGCTGGTCTTCACCTTCCCCCTGCAGCCTATTCACAGGCACAACAGGTTTTGGGATCTGTGCTTGCCCAGAGAAGGAACATCTCACGGTGCGCATCCTCGGCAGAGCCTGTTCCCGAAAAGGCAAACGTCCGGCTCCTTGTCCCACACGGAAGGTGGCAGCCCTGAAAGCTGTTGCTGGTCTTCACCTTCCCCCTGCAGCCTATTCACAGGCACAACAGGTTTGGGGATCTGTGCTTGCCCAGAGAAGGAACATCTCACGGTGCGCATCCTCGGCAGAGCCTGTTCCCGAAAAGGCAAACGTCCGGCTCCTTGTCCCACACGGAAGGTGGCAGTCCTGAAAGCTGTTGCTGGTCTTCACCTTCCCCCTGCAGCCTATTCACAGGCACCACCGCACTGGGAATCTCTGCTTTCCCAAAGACGCAATCTCTCATGGTGCGCATCCTCGGCAGAGCCTGTTCCCGAAAAGGCAAACATCCGGCTCCTTGTCCCACACGGAAGGTGGCAGCCCGGAAAGCTGGTGCTGGTCTTCACCTTCCTCCTGCAGCCTATTCACAGGCACAACAGGTTTGGGGATCTGTGCTTGCCCAGAGAAGGAACATCTCACGGTGCGCATCCTCGGCAGAGCCTGTTCCCGAAAAGGCAAACATCCGGCTCCTTGTCCCACACGGAAGGTGGCAGCCCGGAAAGCTGTTGCTGGTCTTCACCTTCCCCCTGCAGCCTATTCACAGGCACAACAGGTTTGGGGATCTGTGCTTGCCCAGAGAAGGAACATCTCACGGTGCGCATCCTCGGCAGAGCCTGTTCCCGAAAAGGCAAACGTCCGGCTCCTTGTCCCACACGGAAGGTGGCAGCCCGGAAAGCTCTTGCTGGTATTCACCTTCCCCCTGCAGCCTATTCACAGGCACAACAGGTTTGGGGATCTGTGCTTGCCCAGAGAAGGAACATCTCACGGTGCGCATCCTCGGCAGAGCCTGTTCCCGAAAAGGCAAACGTCCGGCTCCTTGTCCCACACGGAAGGTGGCAGCCCGGAAAGCTGTTGCTGGTCTTCACCTTCCCCCTGCAGCCTATTCACAGGCACAACAGGTTTTGGGATCTGTGCTTGCCCAGAGAAGGAACATCTCACGGTGCGCATCCTCGGCAGAGCCTGTTCCCGAAAAGGCAAACGTCCGGCTCCTTGTCCCACACGGAAGGTGGCAGCCCGGAAAGCTGTTGCTGGTCTTCACCTTCCCCCTGCAGCCTATTCACAGGCACAACAGGTTTGGGGATCTGTGCTTGCCCAGAGAAGGAACATCTCACGGTGCGCATCCTCGGCAGAGCCTGTTCCCGAAAAGGCAAACGTCCGGCTCCTTGTCCCACACGGAAGGTGGCAGCCCCGAAAGCTGTTGCTGGTCTTCACCTTCCCCCTGCAGCCTATTCACAGGCACAACAGGTTTTGGGATCTGTGCTTGCCCAGAGAAGGAACATCTCACGGTGCGCATCCTCGGCAGAGCCTGTTCCCGAAAAGGCAAACGTCCGGCTCCTTGTCCCACACGGAAGGTGGCAGCCCGGAAAGCTGTTGCTGGTCTTCACCTTCCCCCTGCAGCCTATTCACAGGCACAACAGGTTTGGGGATCTGTGCTTGCCCAAAGACGCAATCTCTCACGGTGCGCATCCTCGGCAGAGCCTGTTCCCGAAAAGGCAAACGTCCGGCTCCTTGTCCCACACGGAAGGTGGCAGCCCTGAAAGCTGTTGCTGGTCTTCACCTTCCCCGTGCAGCCTATTCACAGGCACAACAGGTTTTGGGATCTGTGCTTGCCCAGAGAAGGAACATCTCACGGTGCGCATCCTCGGCAGAGCCTGTTCCCGAAAAGGCAAACGTCCGGCTCCTTGTCCCACACGGAAGGTGGCAGCCCTGAAAGCTGTTGCTGGTCTTCACCTTCCCCCTGCAGCCTATTCACAGGCACAACAGGTTTTGGGATCTGTGCTTGCCCAGAGAAGGAACATCTCACGCTGCGCATCCTCGGCAGAGCCTGTTCCCGAAAAGGCAAACGTCCGGCTCCTTGTCCCACACGGAAGGTGGCAGCCCTGAAAGCTGTTGCTGGTCTTCACCTTCCCCCTGCAGCCTATTCACAGGCACAACAGGTTTTGGGATCTGTGCTTGCCCAGAGAAGGAACATCTCACGGTGCGCATCCTCGGCAGAGCCTGTTCCCGAAAAGGCAAACGTCCGGCTCCTTGTCCCACACGGAAGGTGGCAGCCCGGAAAGCTGGTGCTGGTCTTCACCTTCCCCCTGCAGCCTATTCACAGGCACAACAGGTTTTGGGATCTGTGCTTGCCCAGAGAAGGAACATCTCACGGTGCGCATCCTCGGCAGAGCCTGTTCCCGAAAAGGCAAACGTCCGGCTCCTTGTCCCACACGGAAGGTGGCAGCCCGGAAAGCTGTTGCTGGTCTTCACCTTCCCCCTGCAGCCTACTCACAGGCACAACAGGTTTGGGGATCTGTGCTTGCCCAGAGAAGGAACATCTCACGGTGCGCATCCTCGGCAGAGCCTGTTCCCGAAAAGGCAAACGTCCGGCTCCTTGTCCCACACGGAAGGTGGCAGCCCGGAAAGCTCTTGCTGGTCTTCACCTTCCCCCTGCAGCCTATTCACAGGCACATCCGCACTGGGAATCTCTGCTTTCCCAAAGACGCAATCTCTCACGGTGCGCATCCTCGGCAGAGCCTGTTCCCGAAAAGGCAAACGTCCGGCTCCTTGTCCCACACGGAAGGTGGCAGCCCGGAAAGCTGTTGCTGGTCTTCACCTTCCCCCTGCAGCCTATTCACAGGCACAACAGGTTTGGGGATCTGTGCTTGCCCAGAGAAGGAACATCTCACGGTGCGCATCCTCGGCAGAGCCTGTTCCCGAAAAGGCAAACGTCCGGCTCCTTGTCCCACACGGAAGGTGGCAGCCCGGAAAGCTGTTGCTGGTCTTCACCTTCCCCCTGCAGCCTATTCACAGGCACAACAGGTTTTGGGATCTGTGCTTGCCCAGAGAAGGAACATCTCACGGTGCGCATCCTCGGCAGAGCCTGTTCCCGAAAAGGCAAACGTCAGGCTCCTTGTCCCACACGGAAGGGGGCAGCCCTGAAAGCTGTTGCTGGTCTTCACCTTCCCCCTGCAGCCTATTCACAGGCACAACAGGTTTTGGGATCTGTGCTTGCCCAGAGAAGGAACATCTCACGGTGCGCATCCTCGGCAGAGCCTGTTCCCGAAAAGGCAAACGTCCGGCTCCTTGTCCCACACGGAAGGTGGCAGCCCGGAAAGCTGTTGCTGGTCTTCACCTTCCCCCTGCAGCCTATTCACAGGCACAACAGGTTTTGGGATCTGTGCTTGCCCAGAGAAGGAACATCTCACGGTGTGCATCCTCGGCAGAGCCTGTTCCCGAAAAGGCAAACGTCCGGCTCCTTGTCCCACACGGAAGGTGGCAGCCCTGAAAGCTGTTGCTGGTCTTCACCTTCCCCCTGCAGCCTATTCACAGGCACAACAGGTTTGGGGATCTGTGCTTGCCCAGAGAAGGAACAACTCACGGTGCGCATCCTCGGCAGAGCCTGTTCCCGAAAAGGCAAACGTCCGGCTCCTTGTCCCACACGGAAGGTGGCAGCCCGGAAAGCTGTTGCTGGTCTTCACCTTCCCCCTGCAGCCTATTCACAGGCACCACCGCACTGGGAATCTCTGCTTTCCCAAAGACGCAATCTCTCACCGTGCGCATCCTCGGCAGAGCCTGTTCCCGAAAAGGCAAACGTCCGGCTCCTTGTCCCACACAGAAGGTGGCAGCCCTGAAAGCTGTTGCTGGTCTTCACCTTCCCCCTGCAGCCTATTCACAGGCACAACAGGTTTTGGGATCTGTGCTTGCCCAGAGAAGGAACATCTCACGGTGCGCATCCTCGGCAGAGCCTGTTCCCGAAAAGGCAAACGTCCGGCTCCTTGTCCCACACGGAAGGTGGCAGCCCGGAAAGCTGTTGCTGGTCTTCACCTTCCCCCTGCAGCCTACTCACAGGCACAACAGGTTTTGGGATCTCTGCTTTCCCAAAGACGCAATCTCTCATCTTGCGCATCCTCGGCAGAGCCTGTTCCCGAAAAGGCAAACGTCCGGCTCCTTGTCCCACACGGAAGGTGGCAGCCCGGAAAGCTGTTGCTGGTCTTCACCTTCCCCCTGCAGCCTATTCACAGGCACAACAGGTTTGGGGATCTGTGCTTGCCCAGAGAAGGAACATCTCACGGTGCGCATCCTCGGCAGAGCCTGTTCCCGAAAAGGCAAACGTCCGGCTCCTTGTCCCACACGGAAGGTGGCAGCCCCGAAAGCTGTTGCTGGTCTTCACCTTCCCCCTGCAGCCTATTCACAGGCACAACAGGTTTTGGGATCTGTGCTTGCCCAGAGAAGGAACATCTCACGGTGCGCATCCTCGGCAGAGCCTGTTCCCGAAAAGGCAAACGTCCGGCTCCTTGTCCCACACGGAAGGTGGCAGCCCGGAAAGCTGTTGCTGGTCTTCACCTTCCCCCTGCAGCCTATTCACAGGCACAACAGGTTTTGGGATCTGTGCTTGCCCAAAGACGCAATCTCTCACGGTGCGCATCCTCGGCAGAGCCTGTTCCCGAAAAGGCAAACGTCCGGCTCCTTGTCCCACACGGAAGGTGGCAGCCCTGAAAGCTGTTGCTGGTCTTCACCTTCCCCGTGCAGCCTATTCACAGGCACAACAGGTTTTGGGATCTGTGCTTGCCCAGAGAAGGAACATCTCACGGTGCGCATCCTCGGCAGAGCCTGTTCCCGAAAAGGCAAACGTCCGGCTCCTTGTCCCACACGGAAGGTGGCAGCCCTGAAAGCTGTTGCTGGTCTTCACCTTCCCCCTGCAGCCTATTCACAGGCACAACAGGTTTTGGGATCTGTGCTTGCCCAGAGAAGGAACATCTCACGCTGCGCATCCTCGGCAGAGCCTGTTCCCGAAAAGGCAAACGTCCGGCTCCTTGTCCCACACGGAAGGTGGCAGCCCTGAAAGCTGTTGCTGGTCTTCACCTTCCCCCTGCAGCCTATTCACAGGCACAACAGGTTTTGGGATCTGTGCTTGCCCAGAGAAGGAACATCTCACGGTGCGCATCCTCGGCAGAGCCTGTTCCCGAAAAGGCAAACGTCCGGCTCCTTGTCCCACACGGAAGGTGGCAGCCCGGAAAGCTGGTGCTGGTCTTCACCTTCCCCCTGCAGCCTATTCACAGGCACAACAGGTTTTGGGATCTGTGCTTGCCCAGAGAAGGAACATCTCACGGTGCGCATCCTCGGCAGAGCCTGTTCCCGAAAAGGCAAACGTCCGGCTCCTTGTCCCACACGGAAGGTGGCAGCCCGGAAAGCTGTTGCTGGTCTTCACCTTCCCCCTGCAGCCTACTCACAGGCACAACAGGTTTGGGGATCTGTGCTTGCCCAGAGAAGGAACATCTCACGGTGCGCATCCTCGGCAGAGCCTGTTCCCGAAAAGGCAAACGTCCGGCTCCTTGTCCCACACGGAAGGTGGCAGCCCGGAAAGCTCTTGCTGGTCTTCACCTTCCCCCTGCAGCCTATTCACAGGCACATCCGCACTGGGAATCTCTGCTTTCCCAAAGACGCAATCTCTCACGGTGCGCATCCTCGGCAGAGCCTGTTCCCGAAAAGGCAAACGTCCGGCTCCTTGTCCCACACGGAAGGTGGCAGCCCGGAAAGCTGTTGCTGGTCTTCACCTTCCCCCTGCAGCCTATTCACAGGCACAACAGGTTTGGGGATCTGTGCTTGCCCAGAGAAGGAACATCTCACGGTGCGCATCCTCGGCAGAGCCTGTTCCCGAAAAGGCAAACGTCCGGCTCCTTGTCCCACACGGAAGGTGGCAGCCCGGAAAGCTGTTGCTGGTCTTCACCTTCCCCCTGCAGCCTATTCACAGGCACAACAGGTTTTGGGATCTGTGCTTGCCCAGAGAAGGAACATCTCACGGTGCGCATCCTCGGCAGAGCCTGTTCCCGAAAAGGCAAACGTCAGGCTCCTTGTCCCACACGGAAGGGGGCAGCCCTGAAAGCTGTTGCTGGTCTTCACCTTCCCCCTGCAGCCTATTCACAGGCACAACAGGTTTTGGGATCTGTGCTTGCCCAGAGAAGGAACATCTCACGGTGCGCATCCTCGGCAGAGCCTGTTCCCGAAAAGGCAAACGTCCGGCTCCTTGTCCCACACGGAAGGTGGCAGCCCTGAAAGCTGTTGCTGGTCTTCACCTTCCCCCTGCAGCCTATTCACAGGCACAACAGGTTTTGGGATCTGTGCTTGCCCAGAGAAGGAACATCTCACGGTGCGCATCCTCGGCAGAGCCTGTTCCCGAAAAGGCAAACGTCCGGCTCCTTGTCCCACACGGAAGGTGGCAGCCCTGAAAGCTGTTGCTGGTCTTCACCTTCCCCCTGCAGCCTATTCACAGGCACAACAGGTTTGGGGATCTGTGCTTGCCCAGAGAAGGAACAACTCACGGTGCGCATCCTCGGCAGAGCCTGTTCCCGAAAAGGCAAACGTCCGGCTCCTTGTCCCACACGGAAGGTGGCAGCCCGGAAAGCTGTTGCTGGTCTTCACCTTCCCCCTGCAGCCTATTCACAGGCACCACCGCACTGGGAATCTCTGCTTTCCCAAAGACGCAATCTCTCACCGTGCGCATCCTCGGCAGAGCCTGTTCCCGAAAAGGCAAACGTCCGGCTCCTTGTCCCACACAGAAGGTGGCAGCCCTGAAAGCTGTTGCTGGTCTTCACCTTCCCCCTGCAGCCTATTCACAGGCACAACAGGTTTTGGGATCTGTGCTTGCCCAGAGAAGGAACATCTCACGGTGCGCATCCTCGGCAGAGCCTGTTCCCGAAAAGGCAAACGTCCGGCTCCTTGTCCCACACGGAAGGTGGCAGCCCGGAAAGCTGTTGCTGGTCTTCACCTTCCCCCTGCAGCCTACTCACAGGCACAACAGGTTTTGGGATCTCTGCTTTCCCAAAGACGCAATCTCTCATGGTGCGCATCCTCGGCAGAGCCTGTTCCCGAAAAGGCAAACGTCCGGCTCCTTGTCCCACACGGAAGGTGGCAGCCCGGAAAGCTGTTGCTGGTCTTCACCTTCCCCCTGCAGCCTATTCACAGGCACCACCGCACTGGGAATCTCTGCTTTCCCAAAGACGCAATCTCTCACGGTGCGCATCCTCGGCAGAGCCTGTTCCCGAAAAGGCAAACGTCCGGCTCCTTGTCCCACACGGAAGGTGGCAGCCCTGAAAGCTGTTGCTGGTCTTCACCTTCCCCCTGCAGCCTATTCACAGGCACAACAGGTTCTGGGATCTGTGCTTGCCCAGAGAAGGAACATCTCACGGTGCGCATCCTCGGCAGAGCCTGTTCCCGAAAAGGCAAACGTCCGGCTCCTTGTCCCACACGGAAGGTGGCAGCCCGGAAAGCTGGTGCTTGTCTTCACCTTCCCCCTGCAGCCTATTCACAGGCACAACAGGTTTTGGGATCTGTGCTTGTCCAGAGAAGGAACATCTCACGGTGCGCATCCTCGGCAGAGCCTGTTCCCGAAAAGGCAAACGTCCGGCTCCTTGTCCCACACGGAAGGTGGCAGCCCGGAAAGCTGTTGCTGGTCTTCACCTTCCCCCTGCAGCCTATTCACAGGCACAACAGGTTTTGGGATCTGTGCTTGCCCAGAGAAGGAACATCTCACGGTGCGCATCCTCGGCAGAGCCTGTTCCCGAAAAGGCAAACGTCCGGCTCCTTGTCCCACACGGAAGGGGGCAGCCCTGAAAGCTGTTGCTGGTCTTCACCTTCCCCCTGCAGCCTATTCACAGGCACAACAGGTTTTGGGATCTGTGCTTGCCCAAAGACGCAATCTCTCACGGTGCGCATCCTCGGCAGAGCCTGTTCCCGAAAAGGCAAACGTCCGGCTCCTTGTCCCACACGGAAGGGGGCAGCCCTGAAAGCTGTTGCTGGTCTTCACCTTCCCCCTGCAGCCTATTCACAGGCACAACAGGTTTTGGGATCTCTGCTTGCCCAGAGAAGGAACATCTCACGGTGCGCATCCTCGGCAGAGCCTGTTCCCGAAAAGGCAAACGTCCGGCTCCTTGTCCCACACGGAAGGTGGCAGCCCGGAAAGCTGTTGCTGGTCTTCACCTTCCCCCAGCAGCCTATTCACAAGCACAACAGGTTTTGGGATCTGTGCTTGCCCAGAGAAGGAACATCTCACGGTGCGCATCCTCGGCAGAGCCTGTTCCCGAAAAGGCAAACGTCCGGCTCCTTGTCCCACACGGAAGGTGGCAGCCCGGAAAGCTGTTGCTGGTCTTCACCTTCCCCCTGCAGCCTATTCACAGGCACAACAGGTTTGGGGATCTGTGCTTGCCCAGAGAAGGAACATCTCACGGTGCGCATCCTCGGCAGAGCCTGTTCCCGAAAAGGCAAACGTCCGGCTCCTTGTCCCACACGGAAGGTGGCAGCCCGGAAAGCTGTTGCTGGTCTTCACCTTCCCCCTGCAGCCTATTCACAGGCACAACAGGTTTGGGGATCTGTGCTTGCCCAGAGAAGGAACATCTCACGGTGCGCATCCTCGGCAGAGCCTGTTCCCGAAAAGGCAAACGTCCGGCTCCTTGTCCCACACGGAAGGTGGCAGTCCTGAAAGCTGTTGCTGGTCTTCACCTTCCCCCTGCAGCCTATTCACAGGCACAACAGGTTTTGGGATCTGTGCTTGCCCAGAGAAGGAACATCTCACGCTGCGCATCCTCGGCAGAGCCTGTTCCCGAAAAGGCAAACGTCCGGCTCCTTGTCCCACACGGAAGGTGGCAGCCCGGAAAGCTGTTGCTGGTCTTCACCTTCCCCCTGCAGCCTATTCACAGGCACAACAGGTTTTGGGATCTGTGCTTGCCCAGAGAAGGAACATCTCACGGTGCGCATCCTCGGCAGAGCCTGTTCCCGAAAAGGCAAACGTCCGGCTCCTTGTCCCACACGGAAGGTGGCAGCCCTGAAAGCTGTTGCTGGTCTTCACCTTCCCCCTGCAGCCTATTCACAGGCACAACAGGTTTTGGGATCTGTGCTTGCCCAGAGAAGGAACATCTCACGGTGCGCATCCTCGGCAGAGCCTGTTCCCGAAAAGGCAAACGTCCGGCTCCTTGTCCCACACGGAAGGTGGCAGCCCGGAAAGCTGTTGCTGGTCTTCACCTTCCCCCTGCAGCCTATTCACAGGCACAACAGGTTTGGGGATCTGTGCTTGCCCAAAGACGCAATCTCTCACGGTGCGCATCCTCGGCAGAGCCTGTTCCCGAAAAGGCAAACGTCCGGCTCCTTGTCCCACACGGAAGGTGGCAGCCCTGAAAGCTGTTGCTGGTCTTCACCTTCCCCGTGCAGCCTATTCACAGGCACAACAGGTTTTGGGATCTGTGCTTGCCCAGAGAAGGAACATCTCACGGTGCGCATCCTCGGCAGAGCCTGTTCCCGAAAAGGCAAACGTCCGGCTCCTTGTCCCACACGGAAGGTGGCAGCCCGGAAAGCTGTTGCTGGTCTTCACCTTCCCCCTGCAGCCTATTCACAGGCACAACAGGTTTTGGGATCTGTGCTTGCCCAGAGAAGGAACATCTCACGCTGCGCATCCTCGGCAGAGCCTGTTCCCGAAAAGGCAAACGTCCGGCTCCTTGTCCCACACGGAAGGTGGCAGCCCGGAAAGCTGTTGCTGGTCTTCACCTTCCCCCTGCAGCCTATTCACAGGCACAACAGGTTTTGGGATCTGTGCTTGCCCAGAGAAGGAACATCTCACGGTGCGCATCCTCGGCAGAGCCTGTTCCCGAAAAGGCAAACGTCCGGCTCCTTGTCCCACACGGAAGGTGGCAGCCCTGAAAGCTGTTGCTGGTCTTCACCTTCCCCCTGCAGCCTATTCACAGGCACAACAGGTTTTGGGATCTGTGCTTGCCCAGAGAAGGAACATCTCACGGTGCGCATCCTCGGCAGAGCCTGTTCCCGAAAAGGCAAACGTCCGGCTCCTTGTCCCACACGGAAGGGGGCAGCCCGGAAAGCTGTTGCTGGTCTTCACCTTCCCCCTGCAGCCTACTCACAGGCACAACAGGTTTGGGGATCTGTGCTTGCCCAGAGAAGGAACATCTCACGGTGCGCATCCTCGGCAGAGCCTGTTCCCGAAAAGGCAAACGTCCGGCTCCTTGTCCCACACGGAAGGTGGCAGCCCGGAAAGCTCTTGCTGGTCTTCACCTTCCCCCTGCAGCCTATTCACAGGCACATCCGCACTGGGAATCTCTGCTTTCCCAAAGACGCAATCTCTCACGGTGCGCATCCTCGGCAGAGCCTGTTCCCGAAAAGGCAAACGTCCGGCTCCTTGTCCCACACGGAAGGTGGCAGCCCTGAAAGCTGTTGCTGGTCTTCACCTTCCCCCTGCAGCCTATTCACAGGCACAACAGGTTTTGGGATCTGTGCTTGCCCAGAGAAGGAACATCTCACGGTGCGCATCCTCGGCAGAGCCTGTTCCCGAAAAGGCAAACGTCCGGCTCCTTGTCCCACACGGAAGGTGGCAGCCCGGAAAGCTGGTGCTGGTCTTCACCTTCCCCCTGCAGCCTATTCACAGGCACAACAGGTTTGGGGATCTGTGCTTGCCCAGAGAAGGAACATCTCACGGTGCGCATCCTCGGCAGAGCCTGTTCCCGAAAAGGCAAACGTCCGGCTCCTTGTCCCACACGGAAGGGGGCAGCCCGGAAAGCTGTTGCTGGTCTTCACCTTCCCCCTGCAGCCTATTCACAGGCACAACAGGTTTGGGGATCTGTGCTTGCCCAGAGAAGGAACATCTCACGGTGCGCATCCTCGGCAGAGCCTGTTCCCGAAAAGGCAAACGTCCGGCTCCTTGTCCCACACGGAAGATGGCAGCCCTGAAAGCTGTTGCTGGTCTTCACCTTCCCCCTGCAGCCTATTCACAGGCACAACAGGTTTGGGGATCTGTGCTTGCCCAGAGAAGGAACATCTCACGGTGCGCATCCTCGGCAGAGCCTGTTCCCGAAAAGGCAAACGTCCGGCTCCTTGTCCCACACGGAAGGTGGCAGCCCGGAAAGCTGTTGCTGGTCTTCACCTTCCCCCTGCAGCCTATTCACAGGCACAACAGGTTTTGGGATCTGTGCTTGCCCAGAGAAGGAACATCTCACGGTGCGCATCCTCGGCAGAGCCTGTTCCCGAAAAGGCAAACGTCCGGCTCCTTGTCCCACACGGAAGGTGGCAGCCCGGAAAGCTGTTGCTGGTCTTCACCTTCCCCCTGCAGCCTATTCACAGGCACCACCGCACTGGGAATCTCTGCTTTCCCAAAGACGCAATCTCTCACGGTGCGCATCCTCGGCAGAGCCTGTTCCCGAAAAGGCAAACGTCCGGCTCCTTGTCCCACACGGAAGGTGGCAGCCCGGAAAGCTGTTGCTGGTCTTCACCTTCCCCCTGCAGCCTATTCACAGGCACAACAGGTTTTGGGATCTGTGCTTGCCCAGAGAAGGAACATCTCACGGTGCGCATCCTCGGCAGAGCCTGTTCCCGAAAAGGCAAACGTCCGGCTCCTTGTCCCACACGGAAGATGGCAGCCCTGAAAGCTGTTGCTGGTCTTCACCTTCCCCCTGCAGCCTATTCACAGGCACAACAGGTTTGGGGATCTGTGCTTGCCCAGAGAAGGAACATCTCACGGTGCGCATCCTCGGCAGAGCCTGTTCCCGAAAAGGCAAACGTCCGGCTCCTTGTCCCACACGGAAGGTGGCAGCCCGGAAAGCTGTTGCTGGTCTTCACCTTCCCCCTGCAGCCTATTCACAGGCACAACAGGTTTGGGGATCTGTGCTTGCCCAGAGAAGGAACATCTCACAGTGCGCATCCTCGGCAGAGCCTGTTCCCGAAAAGGCAAACGTCCGGCTCCTTGTCCCACACGGAAGGTGGCAGCCCGGAAAGCTGTTGCTGGTCTTCACCTTCCCCCTGCAGCCTATTCACAGGCACAACCGCACTGGGAATCTCTGCTTTCCCAAAGACGCAATCTCTCACGGTGCGCATCCTCGGCAGAGCCTGTTCCCGAAAAGGCAAACGTCCGGCTCCTTGTCCCACACGGAAGGTGGCAGCCCGGAAAGCTGTTGCTGGTCTTCACCTTCCCCCTGCAGCCTATTCACAGGCACAACAGGTTTGGGGATCTGTGCTTGCCCAGAGAAGGAACATCTCACGGTGCGCATCCTCGGCAGAGCCTGTTCCCGAAAAGGCAAACGTCCGGCTCCTTGTCCCACACGGAAGGTGGCAGCCCGGAAAGCTGGTGCTGGTCTTCACCTTCCCCCTGCAGCCTATTCACAGGCACAACAGGTTTTGGGATCTGTGCTTGCCCAAAGACGCAATCTCTCACGGTGCGCATCCTCGGCAGAGCCTGTTCCCGAAAAGGCAAACGTCCGGCTCCTTGTCCCACACGGAAGGTGGCAGCCCGGAAAGCTGTTGCTGGTCTTCACCTTCCCCCTGCAGCCTATTCACAGGCACCACCGCACTGGGAATCTCTGCTTTCCCAAAGACGCAATCTCTCACGGTGCGCATCCTCGGCAGAGCCTGTTCCCGAAAAGGCAAACGTCCGGCTCCTTGTCCCACACGGAAGGTGGCAGCCCCGAAAGCTGTTGCTGGTCTTCACCTTCCCCCTGCAGCCTATTCACAGGCACAACAGGTTTTGGGATCTGTGCTTGCCCAGAGAAGGAACATCTCACGGTGCGCATCCTCGGCAGAGCCTGTTCCCGAAAAGGCAAACGTCCGGCTCCTTGTCCCACACGGAAGGTGGCAGCCCGGAAAGCTGGTGCTGGTCTTCACCTTCCCCCTGCAGCCTATTCACAGGCACCACCGCACTGGGAATCTCTGCTTTCCCAAAGACGCAATCTCTGACGGTGCGCATCCTCGGCAGAGCCTGTTCCCGAAAAGGCAAACGTCCGGCTCCTTGTCCCACACGGAAGGTGGCAGCCCTGAAAGCTGTTGCTGGTCTTCACCTTCCCCGTGCAGCCTATTCACAGGCACAACAGGTTTTGGGATCTGTGCTTGCCCAGAGAAGGAACATCTCACGGTGCGCATCCTCGGCAGAGCCTGTTCCCGAAAAGGCAAACGTCCGGCTCCTTGTCCCACACGGAAGGTGGCAGCCCGGAAAGCTGTTGCTGGTCTTCACCTTCCCCCTGCAGCCTATTCACAGGCACAACAGGTTTGGGGATCTGTGCTTGCCCAGAGAAGGAACATCTCACGGTGCGCATCCTCGGCAGAGCCTGTTCCCGAAAAGGCAAACGTCCGGCTCCTTGTCCCACACGGAAGGTGGCAGCCCGGAAAGCTGTTGCTGGTCTTCACCTTCCCCCTGCAGCCTATTCACAGGCACAACAGGTTTTGGGATCCGTGCTTGCCCAGAGAAGGAACATCTCACGGTGCGCATCCTCGGCAGAGCCTGTTCCCGAAAAGGCAAACGTCCGGCTCCTTGTCCCACACGGAAGGTGGCAGCCCGGAAAGCTGTTGCTGGTCTTCACCTTCCCCGTGCAGCGTATTCACAGGCACCACCGCAGTGGGAATCTCTGCTTTCCCAAAGACGCAATCTCTGACGGTGCGCATCCTCGGCAGAGCCTGTTCCCGAAAAGGCAAACGTCCGGCTCCTTGTCCCACACGGAAGGTGGCAGCCCGGAAAGCTGTTGCTGGTCTTCACCTTCCCCCTGCAGCCTATTCACAGGCACAACAGGTTTTGGGATCTGTGCTTGCCCAAAGACGCAATCTCTCACGGTGCGCATCCTCGGCAGAGCCTGTTCCCGAAAAGGCAAACGTCCGGCTCCTTGTCCCACACGGAAGGTGGCAGCCCGGAAAGCTCTTGCTGGTCTTCACCTTCCCCCTGCAGCCTATTCACAGGCACAACAGGTTTGGGGATCTGTGCTTGCCCAGAGAAGGAACATCTCACGGTGCGCATCCTCGGCAGAGCCTGTTCCCGAAAAGGCAAACGTCCGGCTCCTTGTCCCACACGGAAGGTGGCAGCCCGGAAAGCTGTTGCTGGTCTTCACCTTCCCCCTGCAGCCTATTCACAGGCACAACAGGTTTTGGGATCTCTGTTTGCCCAGAGAAGGAACATATCACGGTGCGCATCCTCGGCAGAGCCTGTTCCCGAAAAGGCAAACGTCCGGCTCCTTGTCCCACACGGAAGGTGGCAGCCCTGAAAGCTGTTGCTGGTCTTCACCTTCCCCCTGCAGCCTATTCACAGGCACAACAGGTTTTGGGATCTGTGCTTGCCCAAAGACGCAATCTCTCACGGTGCGCATCCTCGGCAGAGCCTGTTCCCGAAAAGGCAAACGTCCGGCTCCTTGTCCCACACGGAAGGTGGCAGCCCGGAAAGCTGGTGCTGGTCTTCACCTTCCCCGTGCAGCCTAGTCACAGGCACAACAGGTTTTGGGATCCGTGCTTGCCCAGAGAAGGAACATCTCACGGTGCGCATCCTCGGCAGAGCCTGTTCCCGAAAAGGCAAACGTCCGGCTCCTTGTCCCACACGGAAGGTGGCAGCCCGGAAAGCTGGTGCTGGTCTTCACCTTCCCCCTGCAGCCTATTCACAGGCACAACAGGTTTGGGGATCTGTGCTTGCCCAGAGAAGGAACATCTCACGGTGCGCATCCTCGGCAGAGCCTGTTCCCGAAAAGGCAAACGTCCGGCTCCTTGTCCCACACGGAAGGTGGCAGCCCGGAAAGCTGTTGCTGGTCTTCACCTTCCCCCTGCAGCCTATTCAGAGGCACAACAGGTTTGGGGATCTGTGCTTGCCCAAAGACGCAATCTCTCACGGTGCGCATCCTCGGCAGAGCCTGTTCCCGAAAAGGCAAACGTCCGGCTCCTTGTCCCACACGGAAGGTGGCAGCCCGGAAAGCTGTTGCTGGTCTTCACCTTCCCCCTGCAGCCTATTCACAGGCACAACAGGTTTGGGGATCTGTGCTTGCCCAGAGAAGGAACATCTCACGGTGCGCATCCTCGGCAGAGCCTGTTCCCGAAAAGGCAAACGTCCGGCTCCTTGTCCCACACGGAAGGTGGCAGCCCCGAAAGCTGTTGCTGGTCTTCACCTTCCCCCTGCAGCCTATTCACAGGCACAACAGGTTTTGGGATCTGTGCTTGCCCAGAGAAGGAACATCTCACGGTGCGCATCCTCGGCAGAGCCTGTTCCCGAAAAGGCAAACGTCCGGCTCCTTGTCCCACACGGAAGGTGGCAGCCCGGAAAGCTGTTGCTGGTCTTCACCTTCCCCCTGCAGCCTATTCACAGGCACAACAGGTTTTGGGATCTGTGCTTGCCCAAAGACGCAATCTCTTACGGTGCGCATCCTCGGCAGAGCCTGTTCCCGAAAAGGCAAACGTCCGGCTCCTTGTCCCACACGGAAGGTGGCAGCCCGGAAAGCTGTTGCTGGTCTTCACCTTCCCCCTGCAGCCTATTCACAGGCACAACAGGTTTTGGGATCTGTGCTTGCCCAGAGAAGGAACATCTCACGGTGCGCATCCTCGGCAGAGCCTGTTCCCGAAAAGGCAAACGTCCGGCTCCTTGTCCCACACGGAAGGTGGCAGCCCGGAAAGCTGTTGCTGGTCTTCACCTTCCCCCTGCAGCCTATTCACAGGCACAACAGGTTTGGGGATCTGTGCTTGCCCAGAGAAGGAACATCTCACGGTGCGCATCCTCGGCAGAGCCTGTTCCCGAAAAGGCAAACGTCCGGCTCCTTGTCCCACACGGAAGGTGGCAGCCCCGAAAGCTGTTGCTGGTCTTCACCTTCCCCCTGCAGCCTATTCACAGGCACAACAGGTTTTGGGATCTGTGCTTGCCCAGAGAAGGAACATCTCACGGTGCGCATCCTCGGCAGAGCCTGTTCCCGAAAAGGCAAACGTCCGGCTCCTTGTCCCACACGGAAGGTGGCAGCCCGGAAAGCTGTTGCTGGTCTTCACCTTCCCCCTGCAGCCTATTCACAGGCACAACAGGTTTTGGGATCTGTGCTTGCCCAAAGACGCAATCTCTTACGGTGCGCATCCTCGGCAGAGCCTGTTCCCGAAAAGGCAAACGTCCGGCTCCTTGTCCCACACGGAAGGTGGCAGCCCGGAAAGCTGTTGCTGGTCTTCACCTTCCCCCTGCAGCCTATTCACAGGCACAACAGGTTTTGGGATCTGTGCTTGCCCAGAGAAGGAACATCTCACGGTGCGCATCCTCGGCAGAGCCTGTTCCCGAAAAGGCAAACGTCCGGCTCCTTGTCCCACACGGAAGGTGGCAGCCCGGAAAGCTGTTGCTGGTCTTCACCTTCCCCCTGCAGCCTATTCACAGGCACCACCGCACTGGGAATCTCTGCTTTCCCAAAGACGCAATCTCTGACGGTGCGCATCCTCGACAGAGCCTGTTCCCGAAAAGGCAAACGTCCGGCTCCTTGTCCCACACGGAAGGTGGCAGTCCTGAAAGATGTTGCTGGTCTTCACCTTCCCCCTGCAGCCTATTCACAGGCACAACAGGTTTTGGGATCTCTGTTTGCCCAGAGAAGGAACATCTCACGCTGCGCATCCTCGGCAGAGCCTGCTCCCGAAAAGGCAAACATCCGGCTCCTTGTCCCACACGGAAGGTGGCAGTCCTGAAAGCTGTTGCTGGTCTTCACCTTCCCCCTGCAGCCTATTCACAGGCACCACCGCACTGGGAATCTCTGCTTTCCCAAAGACGCAATCTCTCATGGTGCGCATCCTCGGCAGAGCCTGTTCCCGAAAAGGCAAACGTCCGGCTCCTTGTCCCACACGGAAGGTGGCAGCCCTGAAAGCTGTTGCTGGTCTTCACCTTCCCCCTGCAGCCTATTCACAGGCACAACAGGTTTTGGGATCTGTGCTTGCCCAAAGACGCAATCTCTCACGGTGCGCATCCTCGGCAGAGCCTGTTCCCGAAAAGGCAAACGTCCGGCTCCTTGTCCCACACGGAAGGTGGCAGCCCGGAAAGCTGGTGCTGGTCTTCACCTTCCCCCTGCAGCCTATTCACAGGCACAACAGGTTTGGGGATCTGTGCTTGCCCAGAGAAGGAACATCTCACGGTGCGCATCCTCGGCAGAGCCTGTTCCCGAAAAGGCAAACGTCCGGCTCCTTGTCCCACACGGAAGGTGGCAGCCCGGAAAGCTGTTGCTGGTCTTCACCTTCCCCCTGCAGCCTATTCACAGGCACAACAGGTTTGGGGATCTGTGCTTGCCCAGAGAAGGAACATCTCACGGTGCGCATCCTCGGCAGAGCCTGTTCCCGAAAAGGCAAACGTCCGGCTCCTTGTCCCACACGGAAGGTGGCAGCCCGGAAAGCTGTTGCTGGTCTTCACCTTCCCCCTGCAGCCTATTCACAGGCACAACAGGTTTTGGGATCTGTGCTTGCCCAGAGAAGGAACATCTCACGGTGCGCATCCTCGACAGAGCCTGTTCCCGAAAAGGCAAACGTCCGGCTCCTTGTCCCACACGGAAGGTGGCAGCCCTGAAAGCTGTTGCTGGTCTTCACCTTCCCCCTGCAGCCTATTCACAGGCACAACAGGTTCTGGGATCTGTGCTTGCCCAGAGAAGGAACATCTCACGGTGCGCATCCTCGGCAGAGCCTGTTCCCGAAAAGGCAAACGTCCGGCTCCTTGTCCCACACGGAAGGTGGCAGCCCTGAAAGCTGTTGCTGGTCTTCACCTTCCCCCTGCAGCCTATTCACAGGCACAACAGGTTTTGGGATCTGTGCTTGCCCAGAGAAGGAACATCTCACGGTGCGCATCCTCGGCAGAGCCTGTTCCCGAAAAGGCAAACGTCCGGCTCCTTGTCCCACACGGAAGGGGGCAGCCCTGAAAGCTGTTGCTGGTCTTCACCTTCCCCCTGCAGCCTATTCACAGGCACAACAGGTTTTGGGATCTGTGCTTGCCCAAAGACGCAATCTCTCACGGTGCGCATCCTCGGCAGAGCCTGTTCCCGAAAAGGCAAACGTCCGGCTCCTTGTCCCACACGGAAGGTGGCAGCCCGGAAAGCTGGTGCTGGTCTTCACCTTCCCCCTGCAGCCTAGTCACAGGCACAACAGGTTTTGGGATCCGTGCTTGCCCAGAGAAGGAACATCTCACGGTGCGCATCCTCGGCAGAGCCTGTTCCCGAAAAGGCAAACGTCCGGCTCCTTGTCCCACACGGAAGGTGGCAGCCCGGAAAGCTGGTGCTGGTCTTCACCTTCCCCCTGCAGCCTATTCACAGGCACAACAGGTTTGGGGATCTGTGCTTGCCCAGAGAAGGAACATCTCACGGTGCGCATCCTCGGCAGAGCCTGTTCCCGAAAAGGCAAACGTCCGGCTCCTTGTCCCACACGGAAGGTGGCAGCCCGGAAAGCTGTTGCTGGTCTTCACCTTCCCCCTGCAGCCTATTCACAGGCACAACAGGTTTGGGGATCTGTGCTTGCCCAGAGAAGGAACATCTCACGGTGCGCATCCTCGGCAGAGCCTGTTCCCGAAAAGGCAAACGTCCGGCTCCTTGTCCCACACGGAAGGTGGCAGCCCCGAAAGCTGTTGCTGGTCTTCACCTTCCCCCTGCAGCCTATTCACAGGCACAACAGGTTTTGGGATCTGTGCTTGCCCAGAGAAGGAACATCTCACGGTGCGCATCCTCGGCAGAGCCTGTTCCCGAAAAGGCAAACGTCCGGCTCCTTGTCCCACACGGAAGGTGGCAGCCCGGAAAGCTGTTGCTGGTCTTCACCTTCCCCCTGCAGCCTATTCACAGGCACAACAGGTTTGGGGATCTGTGCTTGCCCAAAGACGCAATCTCTTACGGTGCGCATCCTCGGCAGAGCCTGTTCCCGAAAAGGCAAACGTCCGGCTCCTTGTCCCACACGGAAGGTGGCAGCCCGGAAAGCTCTTGCTGGTCTTCACCTTCCCCCTGCAGCCTATTCACAGGCACAACAGGTTTTGGGATCTGTGCTTGCCCAGAGAAGGAACATCTCACGGTGCGCATCCTCGGCAGAGCCTGTTCCCGAAAAGGCAAACGTCCGGCTCCTTGTCCCACACGGAAGGTGGCAGCCCGGAAAGCTGTTGCTGGTCTTCACCTTCCCCCTGCAGCCTATTCACAGGCACCACCGCACTGGGAATCTCTGCTTTCCCAAAGACGCAATCTCTGACGGTGCGCATCCTCGACAGAGCCTGTTCCCGAAAAGGCAAACGTCCGGCTCCTTGTCCCACACGGAAGGTGGCAGTCCTGAAAGCTCTTGCTGGTCTTCACCTTCCCCCTGCAGCCTATTCACAGGCACAACAGGTTTTGGGATCTCTGTTTGCCCAGAGAAGGAACATATCACGGTGCGCATCCTCGGCAGAGCCTGCTCCCGAAAAGGCAAACATCCGGCTCCTTGTCCCACACGGAAGGTGGCAGTCCTGAAAGCTGTTGCTGGTCTTCACCTTCCCCCTGCAGCCTATTCACAGGCACCACCGCACTGGGAATCTCTGCTTTCCCAAAGACGCAATCTCTCATGGTGCGCATCCTCGGCAGAGCCTGTTCCCGAAAAGGCAAACGTCCGGCTCCTTGTCCCACACGGAAGGTGGCAGCCCTGAAAGCTGTTGCTGGTCTTCACCTTCCCCCTGCAGCCTATTCACAGGCACAACAGGTTTTGGGATCTGTGCTTGCCCAAAGACGCAATCTCTCACGGTGCGCATCCTCGGCAGAGCCTGTTCCCGAAAAGGCAAACGTCCGGCTCCTTGTCCCACACGGAAGGTGGCAGCCCGGAAAGCTGGTGCTGGTCTTCACCTTCCCCCTGCAGCCTATTCACAGGCACAACAGGTTTGGGGATCTGTGCTTGCCCAGAGAAGGAACATCTCACGGTGCGCATCCTCGGCAGAGCCTGTTCCCGAAAAGGCAAACGTCCGGCTCCTTGTCCCACACGGAAGGTGGCAGCCCGGAAAGCTGTTGCTGGTCTTCACCTTCCCCCTGCAGCCTATTCACAGGCACAACAGGTTTGGGGATCTGTGCTTGCCCAGAGAAGGAACATCTCACGGTGCGCATCCTCGGCAGAGCCTGTTCCCGAAAAGGCAAACGTCCGGCTCCTTGTCCCACACGGAAGGTGGCAGCCCGGAAAGCTGTTGCTGGTCTTCACCTTCCCCCTGCAGCCTATTCACAGGCACAACAGGTTTTGGGATCTGTGCTTGCCCAGAGAAGGAACATCTCACGGTGCGCATCCTCGGCAGAGCCTGTTCCCGAAAAGGCAAACGTCCGGCTCCTTGTCCCACACGGAAGGTGGCAGCCCGGAAAGCTGTTGCTGGTCTTCACCTTCCCCCTGCAGCCTATTCACAGGCACCACCGCACTGGGAATCTCTGCTTTCCCAAAGACGCAATCTCTGACGGTGCGCATCCTCGACAGAGCCTGTTCCCGAAAAGGCAAACGTCCGGCTCCTTGTCCCACACGGAAGGTGGCAGCCCTGAAAGCTGTTGCTGGTCTTCACCTTCCCCCTGCAGCCTATTCACAGGCACAACAGGTTCTGGGATCTGTGCTTGCCCAGAGAAGGAACATCTCACGGTGCGCATCCTCGGCAGAGCCTGTTCCCGAAAAGGCAAACGTCCGGCTCCTTGTCCCACACGGAAGGTGGCAGCCCTGAAAGCTGTTGCTGGTCTTCACCTTCCCCCTGCAGCCTATTCACAGGCACAACAGGTTTTGGGATCTGTGCTTGCCCAGAGAAGGAACATCTCACGGTGCGCATCCTCGGCAGAGCCTGTTCCCGAAAAGGCAAACGTCCGGCTCCTTGTCCCACACGGAAGGGGGCAGCCCTGAAAGCTGTTGCTGGTCTTCACCTTCCCCCTGCAGCCTATTCACAGGCACAACAGGTTTTGGGATCTGTGCTTGCCCAGAGAAGGAACATCTCACGGTGCGCATCCTCGGCAGAGCCTGTTCCCGAAAAGGCAAACGTCCGGCTCCTTGTCCCACACGGAAGGTGGCAGCCCTGAAAGCTGTTGCTGGTCTTCACCTTCCCCCAGCAGCCTATTCACAGGCACAACAGGTTTTGGGATCTGTGCTTGCCCAAAGACGCAATCTCTCACGGTGCGCATCCTCGGCAGAGCCTGTTCCCGAAAAGGCAAACGTCCGGCTCCTTGTCCCACACGGAAGGTGGCAGCCCGGAAAGCTGTTGCTGGTCTTCACCTTCCCCCTGCAGCCTATTCACAGGCACAACAGGTTTGGGGATCTGTGCTTGCCCAGAGAAGGAACATCTCACGGTGCGCATCCTCGGCAGAGCCTGTTCCCGAAAAGGCAAACGTCCGGCTCCTTGTCCCACACGGAAGGTGGCAGCCCGGAAAGCTGTTGCTGGTCTTCACCTTCCCCCTGCAGCCTATTCACAGGCACAACAGGTTTGGGGATCTGTGCTTGCCCAGAGAAGGAACATCTCACGGTGCGCATCCTCGGCAGAGCCTGTTCCCGAAAAGGCAAACGTCCGGCTCCTTGTCCCACACGGAAGGTGGCAGCCCGGAAAGCTCTTGCTGGTCTTCACCTTCCCCCTGCAGCCTATTCACAGGCACAACAGGTTTTGGGATCTGTGCTTGCCCAGAGAAGGAACATCTCACGGTGCGCATCCTCGGCAGAGCCTGTTCCCGAAAAGGCAAACGTCCGGCTCCTTGTCCCACACGGAAGGTGGCAGCCCTGAAAACTGTTGCTGGTCTTCACCTTCCCCCTGCAGCCTATTCACAGGCACAACAGGTTTGGGGATCTGTGCTTGCCCAAAGACGCAATCTCTCACGGTGCGCATCCTCGGCAGAGCCTGTTCCCGAAAAGGCAAACGTCCGGCTCCTTGTCCCACACGGAAGGTGGCAGCCCGGAAAGCTGTTGCTGGTCTTCACCTTCCCCCTGCAGCCTATTCACAGGCACAACAGGTTTTGGGATCTGTGCTTGCCCAAAGACGCAATCTCTCACGGTGCGCATCCTCGGCAGAGCCTGTTCCCGAAAAGGCAAACGCCCGGCTCCTTGTCCCACACGGAAGGTGGCAGCCCGGAAAGCTGGTGCTGGTCTTCACCTTCCCCCTGCAGCCTATTCACAGGCACAACAGGTTTTGGGATCTGTGCTTGCCCAGAGAAGGAACATCTCACGGTGCGCATCCTCGGCAGAGCCTGTTCCCAAAAGGCAAACGTCCGGCTCCTTGTCCCACACGGAAGGTGGCAGCCCGGAAAGCTGTTGCTGGTCTTCACCTTCCCCCTGCAGCCTATTCACAGGCACAACAGGTTTGGGGATCTGTGCTTGCCCAGAGAAGGAACATCTCACGGTGTGCATCCTCGGCAGAGCCTGTTCCCGAAAAGGCAAACGTCCGGCTCCTTGTCCCACACGGAAGGTGGCAGCCCGGAAAGCTGTTGCTGGTCTTCACCTTCCCCCTGCAGCCTATTCACAGGCACAACCGCAGTGGGAATCTCTGCTTTCCCAAAGACGCAATCTCTCACGGTGCGCATCCTCGGCAGAGCCTGTTCCCGAAAAGGCAAACGTCCGGCTCCTTGTCCCACACGGAAGGTGGCAGCCCGGAAAGCTGTTGCTGGTCTTCACCTTCCCCCTGCAGCCTATTCACAGGCACAACAGGTTTTGGGATCTCTGCTTGCCCAGAGAAGGAACATCTCACGGTGCGCATCCTCGGCAGAGCCTGTTCCCGAAAAGGCAAACGTCCGGCTCCTTGTCCCACACGGAAGGTGGCAGCCCGGAAAGCTGTTGCTGGTCTTCACCTTCCCCCTGCAGCCTATTCACAGGCACAACAGGTTTTGGGATCTCTGCTTGCCCAGAGAAGGAACATCTCACGGTGCGCATCCTCGGCAGAGCCTGTTCCCGAAAAGGCAAACGTCCGGCTCCTTGTCCCACACGGAAGGTGGCAGCCCGGAAAGCTGTTGCTGGTCTTCACCTTCCCCCTGCAGCCTATTCACAGGCACAACAGGTTTTGGGATCTGTGCTTGCCCAGAGAAGGAACATCTCACGGTGCGCATCCTCGGCAGAGCCTGTTCCCGAAAAGGCAAACGTCCGGCTCCTTGTCCCACACGGAAGGTGGCAGCCCGGAAAGCTGTTGCTGGTCTTCACCTTCGCCCTGCAGCCTATTCACAGGCACAACAGGTTTTGGGATCTGTGCTTGCCCAAAGACGCAATCTCTCACGGTGCGCATCCTCGGCAGAGCCTGTTCCCGAAAAGGCAAACGTCCGGCTCCTTGTCCCACACGGAAGGTGGCAGCCCAGAAAGCTGTTGCTGGTCTTCACCTTCCCCCTGCAGCCTATTCACAGGCACAACAGGTTTTGGGATCTGTGCTTGCCCAGAGAAGGAACATCTCACGGTGCGCATCCTCGGCAGAGCCTGTTCCCGAAAAGGCAAACGTCCGGCTCCTTGTCCCACACGGAAGGTGGCAGCCCTGAAAGCTGTTGCTGGTCTTCACCTTCCCCCAGCAGCCTATTCACAGGCACAACAGGTTTTGGGATCTGTGCTTGCCCAAAGACGCAATCTCTCACGGTGCGCATCCTCGGCAGAGCCTGTTCCCGAAAAGGCAAACGTCCGGCTCCTTGTCCCACACGGAAGGTGGCAGCCCGGAAAGCTGTTGCTGGTCTTCACCTTCCCCCTGCAGCCTATTCACAGGCACAACAGGTTTTGGGATCTGTGCTTGCCCAGAGAAGGAACATCTCACGGTGCGCATCCTCGGCAGAGCCTGTTCCCGAAAAGGCAAACGTCCGGCTCCTTGTCCCACACGGAAGGTGGCAGCCCGGAAAGCTGTTGCTGGTCTTCACCTTCCCCCTGCAGCCTATTCACAGGCACAACAGGTTTTGGGATCTGTGCTTGCCCAGAGAAGGAACATCTCATGGTGCGCATCCTCGGCAGAGCCTGTTCCCGAAAAGGCAAACGTCCGGCTCCTTGTCCCACACAGAAGGAGGCAGCCCGGAAAGCTGTTGCTGGTCTTCACCTTCCCCCTGCAGCCTATTCACAGGCACCACCGCACTGGGAATCTCTGCTTTCCCAAAGACGCAATCTCTCACGGTGCGCATCCTCGGCAGAGCCTGTTCCCGAAAAGGCAAATGTCCGGCTCCTTGTCCCACACGGAAGGTGGCAGCCCCGAAAGCTGTTGCTGGTCTTCACCTTCCCCCTGCAGCCTATTCACAGGCACAACAGGTTTGGGGATCTGTGCTTGCCCAGAGAAGGAACATCTCACGGTGCGCATCCTCGGCAGAGCCTGTTCCCGAAAAGGCAAACGTCCGGCTCCTTGTCCCACACGGAAGGTGGCAGCCCGGAAAGCTGTTGCTGGTCTTCACCTTCCCCCTGCAGCCTATTCACAGGCACCACCGCACTGGGAATCTCTGCTTTCCCAAAGACGCAATCTCTCACGGTGCGCATCCTCGGCAGAGCCTGTTCCCGAAAAGGCAAACATCCGGCTCCTTGTCCCACACGGAAGGTGGCAGCCCTGAAAGCTGTTGCTGGTCTTCACCTTCCCCCTGCAGCCTATTCACAGGCACAACAGGTTTTGGGATCTGTGCTTGCCCAGAGAAGGAACATCTCACGGTGCGCATCCTCGGCAGAGCCTGTTCCCGAAAAGGCAAACGTCCGGCTCCTTGTCCCACACGGAAGGTGGCAGCCCGGAAAGCTGTTGCTGGTCTTCACCTTCCCCCTGCAGCCTATTCACAGGCACAACAGGTTTGGGGATCTGTGCTTGCCCAGAGAAGGAACATCTCACGGTGCGCATCCTCGGCAGAGCCTGTTCCCGAAAAGGCAAACGTCCGGCTCCTTGTCCCACACGGAAGGTGGCAGCCCGGAAAGCTGTTGCTGGTCTTCACCTTCCCCCTGCAGCCTATTCACAGGCACAACAGGTTTTGGGATCTGTGCTTGCCCAGAGAAGGAACATCTCACGGTGCGCATCCTCGGCAGAGCCTGTTCCCGAAAAGGCAAACGTCCGGCTCCTTGTCCCACACGGAAGGTGGCAGCCCTGAAAGCTGTTGCTGGTCTTCACCTTCCCCCTGCAGCCTATTCACAGGCACCACCGCACTGGGAATCTCTGCTTTCCCAAAGACGCAATCTCTCATGGTGCGCATCCTCGGCAGAGCCTGTTCCCGAAAAGGCAAACGTCCGGCTCCTTGTCCCACACGGAAGGTGGCAGCCCGGAAAGCT
This sequence comes from Haliaeetus albicilla, assembly GCF_947461875.1. Taxonomy (NCBI): domain Eukaryota; kingdom Metazoa; phylum Chordata; class Aves; order Accipitriformes; family Accipitridae; genus Haliaeetus; species Haliaeetus albicilla. The sequence goes on along the minus strand of NW_027212473.1, from coordinate 1,470,166 downwards.
GTTGCTGGTCTTCACCTTCCCCCAGCAGCCTATTCACAGGCACAACAGGTTTTGGGATCTGTGCTTGCCCAAAGACGCAATCTCTGACGGTGCGCATCCTCGGCAGAGCCTGTTCCCGAAAAGGCAAACGTCCGGCTCCTTGTCCCACACGGAAGGTGGCAGCCCGGAAAGCTGTTGCTGGTCTTCACCTTCCCCCTGCAGCCTATTCACAGGCACAACAGGTTTTGGGATCTGTGCTTGCCCAGAGAAGGAACATCTCACGGTGCGCATCCTCGGCAGAGCCTGTTCCCGAAAAGGCAAACGTCCGGCTCCTTGTCCCACACGGAAGGTGGCAGCCCGGAAAGCTGTTGCTGGTCTTCACCTTCCCCCTGCAGCCTATTCACAGGCACAACAGGTTTGGGGATCTGTGCTTGCCCAGAGAAGGAACATCTCACGGTGCGCATCCTCGGCAGAGCCTGTTCCCGAAAAGGCAAACGTCCGGCTCCTTGTCCCACACGGAAGGTGGCAGCCCGGAAAGCTGTTGCTGGTCTTCACCTTCCCCCTGCAGCCTATTCACAGGCACAACAGGTTTTGGGATCTGTGCTTGCCCAGAGAAGGAACATCTCACGGTGCGCATCCTCGGCAGAGCCTGTTCCCGAAAAGGCAAACGTCCGGCTCCTTGTCCCACACGGAAGGTGGCAGCCCGGAAAGCTGTTGCTGGTCTTCACCTTCCCCGTGCAGCCTATTCACAGGCACAACAGGTTTGGGGATCTGTGCTTGCCCAGAGAAGGAACATCTCACGGTGCGCATCCTCGGCAGAGCCTGTTCCCGAAAAGGCAAACGTCCGGCTCCTTGTCCCACACGGAAGGTGGCAGCCCGGAAAGCTGTTGCTGGTCTTCACCTTCCCCCTGCAGCCTATTCACAGGCACCACCGCATTGGGAATCTCTGCTTTCCCAAAGACGCAATCTCTCACGGTGCGCATCCTCGGCAGAGCCTGTTCCCGAAAAGGCAAACGTCCGGCTCCTTGTCCCACACGGAAGGTGGCAGCCCGGAAAGCTGTTGCTGGTCTTCACCTTCCCCCTGCAGCCTATTCACAGGCACAACAGGTTTTGGGATCTGTGCTTGCCCAGAGAAGGAACATCTCACGGTGCGCATCCTCGGCAGAGCCTGTTCCCGAAAAGGCAAACGTCCGGCTCCTTGTCCCACACGGAAGGTGGCAGCCCGGAAAGCTGTTGCTGGTCTTCACCTTCCCCCTGCAGCCTATTCACAGGCACAACAGGTTTGGGGATCTGTGCTTGCCCAGAGAAGGAACATCTCACGGTGCGCATCCTCGGCAGAGCCTGTTCCCGAAAAGGCAAACGTCCGGCTCCTTGTCCCACACGGAAGGTGGCAGCCCGGAAAGCTGTTGCTGGTCTTCACCTTCCCCCTGCAGCCTACTCACAGGCACAACAGGTTTTGGGATCTGTGCTTGCCCAGAGAAGGAACATCTCACGGTGCGCATCCTCGGCAGAGCCTGTTCCCGAAAAGGCAAATGTCCGGCTCCTTGTCCCACACGGAAGGTGGCAGCCCGGAAAGCTGTTGCTGGTCTTCACCTTCCCCCTGCAGCCTATTCACAGGCACAACAGGTTTGGGGATCTGTGCTTGCCCAGAGAAGGAACATCTCACGGTGCGCATCCTCGGCAGAGCCTGTTCCCGAAAAGGCAAACGTCCGGCTCCTTGTCCCACACGGAAGGTGGCAGCCCGGAAAGCTGTTGCTGGTCTTCACCTTCCCCCTGCAGCCTATTCACAGGCACAACCGCAGTGGGAATCTCTGCTTTCCCAAAGACGCAATCTCTCACGGTGCGCATCCTCGGCAGAGCCTGTTCCCGAAAAGGCAAACGTCCGGCTCCTTGTCCCACACGGAAGGTGGCAGCCCGGAAAGCTGTTGCTGGTCTTCACCTTCCCCCTGCAGCCTATTCACAGGCACAACAGGTTTGGGGATCTGTGCTTGCCCAGAGAAGGAACATCTCACGGTGCGCATCCTCGGCAGAGCCTGTTCCCGAAAAGGCAAACGTCCGGCTCCTTGTCCCACACGGAAGGTGGCAGCCCGGAAAGCTGTTGCTGGTCTTCACCTTCCCCCTGCAGCCTATTCACAGGCACAACCGCAGTGGGAATCTCTGCTTTCCCAAAGACGCAATCTCTCACGGTGCGCATCCTCGGCAGAGCCTGTTCCCGAAAAGGCAAACGTCCGGCTCCTTGTCCCACACGGAAGGTGGCAGCCCGGAAAGCTGTTGCTGGTCTTCACCTTCCCCCTGCAGCCTATTCACAGGCACAACAGGTTTGGGGATCTGTGCTTGCCCAGAGAAGGAACATCTCACGGTGCGCATCCTCGGCAGAGCCTGTTCCCGAAAAGGCAAACGTCCGGCTCCTTGTCCCACACGGAAGGTGGCAGCCCGGAAAGCTGTTGCTGGTCTTCACCTTCCCCCTGCAGCCTATTCACAGGCACAACAGGTTTTGGGATCTGTGCTTGCCCAAAGACGCAATCTCTCACGGTGCGCATCCTCGGCAGAGCCTGTTCCCGAAAAGGCAAACGTCCGGCTCCTTGTCCCACACGGAAGGTGGCAGCCCGGAAAGCTGTTGCTGGTCTTCACCTTCCCCCTGCAGCCTATTCACAGGCACAACAGGTTTGGGGATCTGTGCTTGCCCAGAGAAGGAACATCTCACGGTGCGCATCCTCGGCAGAGCCTGTTCCCGAAAAGGCAAACGTCCGGCTCCTTGTCCCACACGGAAGGGGGCAGCCCTGAAAGCTGTTGCTGGTCTTCACCTTCCCCCTGCAGCCTATTCACAGGCACAACAGGTTTTGGGATCTGTGCTTGCCCAGAGAAGGAACATCTCATGGTGCGCATCCTCGGCAGAGCCTGTTCCCGAAAAGGCAAACGTCCGGCTCCTTGTCCCACAAAGAAGGAGGCAGCCCGGAAAGCTGTTGCTGGTCTTCACCTTCCCCCTGCAGCCTATTCACAGGCAACACCGCACTGGGAATCTCTGCTTTCCCAAAGACGCAATCTCTCACGGTGCGCATCCTCGGCAGAGCCTGTTCCCGAAAAGGCAAACGTCCGGCTCCTTGTCCCACACGGAAGGTGGCAGCCCGGAAAGCTGTTGCTGGTCTTCACCTTCGCCCTGCAGCCTATTCACAGGCACAACAGGTTTGGGGATCTGTGCTTGCCCAAAGACGCAATCTCTCACGGTGCGCATCCTCGGCAGAGCCTGTTCCCGAAAAGGCAAACGTCCGGCTCCTTGTCCCACACGGAAGGTGGCAGCCCTGAAAGCTGTTGCTGGTCTTCACCTTCCCCCTGCAGCCTATTCACAGGCACAACAGGTTTTGGGATCTGTGCTTGCCCAGAGAAGGAACATCTCACGGTGCGCATCCTCGGCAGAGCCTGTTCCCGAAAAGGCAAACGTCCGGCTCCTTGTCCCACACGGAAGGTGGCAGCCCGGAAAGCTGGTGCTGGTCTTCATCTTCCCCCTGCAGCCTATTCACAGGCACAACAGGTTTTGGGATCTGTGCTTGCCCAGAGAAGGAACATCTCACGGTGCGCATCCTCGGCAGAGCCTGTTCCCGAAAAGGCAAACGTCCGGCTCCTTGTCCCACACGGAAGGTGGCAGCCCGGAAAGCTGTTGCTGGTCTTCACCTTCCCCCTGCAGCCTATTCACAGGCACAACAGGTTTTGGGATCTGTGCTTGCCCAGAGAAGGAACATCTCACGGTGCGCATCCTCGGCAGAGCCTGTTCCCGAAAAGGCAAACGTCCGGCTCCTTGTCCCACACGGAAGGTGGCAGCCCGGAAAGCTGTTGCTGGTCTTCACCTTCCCCCTGCAGCCTACTCACAGGCACAACAGGTTTTGGGATCTGTGCTTGCCCAGAGAAGGAACATCTCACGGTGCGCATCCTCGGCAGAGCCTGTTCCCGAAAAGGCAAACGTCCGGCTCCTTGTCCCACACGGAAGGTGGCAGCCCGGAAAGCTGTTGCTGGTCTTCACCTTCCCCCTGCAGCCTACTCACAGGCACAACAGGTTTTGGGATCTGTGCTTGCCCAGAGAAGGAACATCTCACGGTGCGCATCCTCGGCAGAGCCTGTTCCCGAAAAGGCAAACGTCCGGCTCCTTGTCCCACACGGAAGGTGGCAGCCCGGAAAGCTGTTGCTGGTCTTCACCTTCCCCCTGCAGCCTATTCACAGGCACAACCGCAGTGGGAATCTCTGCTTTCCCAAAGACGCAATCTCTCACGGTGCGCATCCTCGGCAGAGCCTGTTCCCGAAAAGGCAAACGTCCGGCTCCTTGTCCCACACGGAAGGTGGCAGCCCGGAAAGCTGTTGCTGGTCTTCACCTTCCCCCTGCAGCCTATTCACAGGCACAACAGGTTTTGGGATCTGTGCTTGCCCAGAGAAGGAACATCTCACGGTGCGCATCCTCGGCAGAGCCTGTTCCCGAAAAGGCAAACGTCCGGCTCCTTGTCCCACACGGAAGGTGGCAGCCCGGAAAGCTGGTGCTGGTCTTCACCTTCCCCCTGCAGCCTATTCACAGGCACAACAGGTTTTGGGATCTGTGCTTGCCCAAAGACGCAATCTCTCACGGTGCGCATCCTCGGCAGAGCCTGTTCCCGAAAAGGCAAACGTCCGGCTCCTTGTCCCACACGGAAGGTGGCAGCCCGGAAAGCTGTTGCTGGTCTTCACCTTCCCCCTGCAGCCTATTCACAGGCACAACAGGTTTGGGGATCTGTGCTTGCCCAGAGAAGGAACATCTCACGGTGCGCATCCTCGGCAGAGCCTGTTCCCGAAAAGGCAAACGTCCGGCTCCTTGTCCCACACGGAAGGTGGCAGCCCGGAAAGCTGTTGCTGGTCTTCACCTTCCCCCTGCAGCCTATTCACAGGCACAACAGGTTTTGGGATCTGTGCTTGCCCAGAGAAGGAACATCTCACGGTGCGCATCCTCGGCAGAGCCTGTTCCCGAAAAGGCAAACGTCCGGCTCCTTGTCCCACACGGAAGGTGGCAGCCCTGAAAGCTGTTGCTGGTCTTCACCTTCCCCCTGCAGCCTATTCACAGGCACCACCGCACTGGGAATCTCTGCTTTCCCAAAGACGCAATCTCTCATGGTGCGCATCCTCGGCAGAGCCTGTTCCCGAAAAGGCAAACGTCCGGCTCCTTGTCCCACACGGAAGGTGGCAGCCCGGAAAGCTGTTGCTGGTCTTCACCTTCCCCCAGCAGCCTATTCACAGGCACAACAGGTTTTGGGATCTGTGCTTGCCCAAAGACGCAATCTCTCACGGTGCGCATCCTCGGCAGAGCCTGTTCCCGAAAAGGCAAACGTCCGGCTCCTTGTCCCACACGGAAGGTGGCAGCCCGGAAAGCTGTTGCTGGTCTTCACCTTCCCCCTGCAGCCTATTCACAGGCACAACAGGTTTGGGGATCTGTGCTTGCCCAGAGAAGGAACATCTCACGGTGCGCATCCTCGGCAGAGCCTGTTCCCGAAAAGGCAAACGTCCGGCTCCTTGTCCCACACGGAAGGTGGCAGCCCGGAAAGCTGTTGCTGGTCTTCACCTTCCCCCTGCAGCCTATTCACAGGCACAACAGGTTTGGGGATCTGTGCTTGCCCAGAGAAGGAACATCTCACGGTGCGCATCCTCGGCAGAGCCTGTTCCCGAAAAGGCAAACGTCCGGCTCCTTGTCCCACACGGAAGGTGGCAGCCCGGAAAGCTGTTGCTGGTCTTCACCTTCCCCCTGCAGCCTATTCACAGGCACAACAGGTTTTGGGATCTGTGCTTGCCCAGAGAAGGAACATCTCACGGTGCGCATCCTCGGCAGAGCCTGTTCCCGAAAAGGCAAACGTCCGGCTCCTTGTCCCACACGGAAGGTGGCAGCCCGGAAAGCTGTTGCTGGTCTTCACCTTCCCCGTGCAGCCTATTCACAGGCACAACAGGTTTGGGGATCTGTGCTTGCCCAGAGAAGGAACATCTCACGGTGCGCATCCTCGGCAGAGCCTGTTCCCGAAAAGGCAAACGTCCGGCTCCTTGTCCCACACGGAAGGTGGCAGCCCGGAAAGCTGTTGCTGGTCTTCACCTTCCCCCTGCAGCCTATTCACAGGCACAACCGCAGTGGGAATCTCTGCTTTCCCAAAGACGCAATCTCTCACGGTGCGCATCCTCGGCAGAGCCTGTTCCCGAAAAGGCAAACGTCCGGCTCCTTGTCCCACACGGAAGGTGGCAGCCCGGAAAGCTCTTGCTGGTCTTCACCTTCCCCCTGCAGCCTATTCACAGGCACAACAGGTTTTGGGATCTGTGCTTGCGCAGAGAAGGAACATCTCACGGTGCGCATCCTCGGCAGAGCCTGTTCCCGAAAAGGCAAACGTCCGGCTCCTTGTCCCACACGGAAGGTGGCAGCCCGGAAAGCTGTTGCTGGTCTTCACCTTCCCTCTGCAGCCTATTCACAGGCACCACCGCATTGGGAATCTCTGCTTTCCCAAAGACGCAATCTCTCACGGTGCGCATCCTCGGCAGAGCCTGTTCCCGAAAAGGCAAACGTCCGGCTCCTTGTCCCACACGGAAGGTGGCAGCCCGGAAAGCTGTTGCTGGTCTTCACCTTCCCCCTGCAGCCTATTCACAGGCACAACAGGTTTTGGGATCTCTGCTTGCCCAGAGAAGGAACATCTCACGGTGCGCATCCTCGGCAGAGCCTGTTCCCGAAAAGGCAAACGTCCGGCTCCTTGTCCCACACGGAAGGTGGCAGCCCGGAAAGCTGTTGCTGGTCTTCACCTTCCCCCTGCAGCCTATTCACAGGCACAACAGGTTTTGGGATCTGTGCTTGCCCAGAGAAGGAACATCTCACGGTGCGCATCCTCGGCAGAGCCTGTTCCCGAAAAGGCAAACGTCCGGCTCCTTGTCCCACACGGAAGGTGGCAGCCCGGAAAGCTGTTGCTGGTCTTCACCTTCCCCCTGCAGCCTACTCACAGGCACAACAGGTTTTGGGATCTGTGCTTGCCCAGAGAAGGAACATCTCACGGTGCGCATCCTCGGCAGAGCCTGTTCCCGAAAAGGCAAACGTCCGGCTCCTTGTCCCACACGGAAGGTGGCAGCCCGGAAAGCTGTTGCTGGTCTTCACCTTCCCCCTGCAGCCTATTCACAGGCACAACAGGTTTTGGGATCTGTGCTTGCCCAGAGAAGGAACATCTCACGGTGCGCATCCTCGGCAGAGCCTGTTCCCGAAAAGGCAAACGTCCGGCTCCTTGTCCCACACGGAAGGTGGCAGCCCGGAAAGCTGTTGCTGGTCTTCACCTTCCCCCTGCAGCCTATTCACAGGCACAACCGCAGTGGGAATCTCTGCTTTCCCAAAGACGCAATCTCTCACGGTGCGCATCCTCGGCAGAGCCTGTTCCCGAAAAGGCAAACGTCCGGCTCCTTGTCCCACACGGAAGGTGGCAGCCCGGAAAGCTGTTGCTGGTCTTCACCTTCCCCCTGCAGCCTATTCACAGGCACAACAGGTTTTGGGATCTGTGCTTGCCCAGAGAAGGAACATCTCACGGTGCGCATCCTCGGCAGAGCCTGTTCCCGAAAAGGCAAACGTCCGGCTCCTTGTCCCACACGGAAGGTGGCAGCCCGGAAAGCTGTTGCTGGTCTTCACCTTCCCCCTGCAGCCTATTCACAGGCACAACAGGTTTTGGGATCTGTGCTTGCCCAAAGACGCAATCTCTCACGGTGCGCATCCTCGGCAGAGCCTGTTCCCGAAAAGGCAAACGTCCGGCTCCTTGTCCCACACGGAAGGTGGCAGCCCGGAAAGCTGTTGCTGGTCTTCACCTTCCCCCTGCAGCCTATTCACAGGCACAACAGGTTTGGGGATCTGTGCTTGCCCAGAGAAGGAACATCTCACGGTGCGCATCCTCGGCAGAGCCTGTTCCCGAAAAGGCAAACGTCCGGCTCCTTGTCCCACACGGAAGGGGGCAGCCCTGAAAGCTGTTGCTGGTCTTCACCTTCCCCCTGCAGCCTATTCACAGGCACAACAGGTTTTGGGATCTGTGCTTGCCCAGAGAAGGAACATCTCATGGTGCGCATCCTCGGCAGAGCCTGTTCCCGAAAAGGCAAACGTCCGGCTCCTTGTCCCACAAAGAAGGAGGCAGCCCGGAAAGCTGTTGCTGGTCTTCACCTTCCCCCTGCAGCCTATTCACAGGCACCACCGCACTGGGAATCTCTGCTTTCCCAAAGACGCAATCTCTCACGGTGCGCATCCTCGGCAGAGCCTGTTCCCGAAAAGGCAAACGTCCGGCTCCTTGTCCCACACGGAAGGTGGCAGCCCGGAAAGCTGTTGCTGGTCTTCACCTTCGCCCTGCAGCCTATTCACAGGCACAACAGGTTTTGGGATCTGTGCTTGCCCAAAGACGCAATCTCTCACGGTGCGCATCCTCGGCAGAGCCTGTTCCCGAAAAGGCAAACGTCCGGCTCCTTGTCCCACACGGAAGGTGGCAGCCCTGAAAGCTGTTGCTGGTCTTCACCTTCCCCCTGCAGCCTATTCACAGGCACAACAGGTTTTGGGATCTGTGCTTGCCCAGAGAAGGAACATCTCACGGTGCGCATCCTCGGCAGAGCCTGTTCCCGAAAAGGCAAACGTCCGGCTCCTTGTCCCACACGGAAGGTGGCAGCCCGGAAAGCTGGTGCTGGTCTTCATCTTCCCCCTGCAGCCTATTCACAGGCACAACAGGTTTGGGGATCTGTGCTTGCCCAGAGAAGGAACATCTCACGGTGCGCATCCTCGGCAGAGCCTGTTCCCGAAAAGGCAAACGTCCGGCTCCTTGTCCCACACGGAAGGTGGCAGCCCGGAAAGCTGTTGCTGGTCTTCACCTTCCCCCTGCAGCCTATTCACAGGCACAACAGGTTTTGGGATCTGTGCTTGCCCAGAGAAGGAACATCTCACGGTGCGCATCCTCGGCAGAGCCTGTTCCCGAAAAGGCAAACGTCCGGCTCCTTGTCCCACACGGAAGGTGGCAGCCCGGAAAGCTGTTGCTGGTCTTCACCTTCCCCCTGCAGCCTACTCACAGGCACAACAGGTTTTGGGATCTGTGCTTGCCCAGAGAAGGAACATCTCACGGTGCGCATCCTCGGCAGAGCCTGTTCCCGAAAAGGCAAACGTCCGGCTCCTTGTCCCACACGGAAGGTGGCAGCCCGGAAAGCTGTTGCTGGTCTTCACCTTCCCCCTGCAGCCTACTCACAGGCACAACAGGTTTTGGGATCTGTGCTTGCCCAGAGAAGGAACATCTCACGGTGCGCATCCTCGGCAGAGCCTGTTCCCGAAAAGGCAAACGTCCGGCTCCTTGTCCCACACGGAAGGTGGCAGCCCGGAAAGCTGTTGCTGGTCTTCACCTTCCCCCTGCAGCCTATTCACAGGCACAACCGCAGTGGGAATCTCTGCTTTCCCAAAGACGCAATCTCTCACGGTGCGCATCCTCGGCAGAGCCTGTTCCCGAAAAGGCAAACGTCCGGCTCCTTGTCCCACACGGAAGGTGGCAGCCCGGAAAGCTGTTGCTGGTCTTCACCTTCCCCCTGCAGCCTATTCACAGGCACAACAGGTTTTGGGATCTGTGCTTGCCCAGAGAAGGAACATCTCACGGTGCGCATCCTCGGCAGAGCCTGTTCCCGAAAAGGCAAACGTCCGGCTCCTTGTCCCACACGGAAGGTGGCAGCCCGGAAAGCTGTTGCTGGTCTTCACCTTCCCCCTGCAGCCTATTCACAGGCACAACAGGTTTTGGGATCTGTGCTTGCCCAAAGACGCAATCTCTCACGGTGCGCATCCTCGGCAGAGCCTGTTCCCGAAAAGGCAAACGTCCGGCTCCTTGTCCCACACGGAAGGTGGCAGCCCGGAAAGCTGTTGCTGGTCTTCACCTTCCCCCTGCAGCCTATTCACAGGCACAACAGGTTTTGGGATCTGTGCTTGCCCAGAGAAGGAACATCTCACGGTGCGCATCCTCGGCAGAGCCTGTTCCCGAAAAGGCAAACGTCCGGCTCCTTGTCCCACACGGAAGGGGGCAGCCCTGAAAGCTGTTGCTGGTCTTCACCTTCCCCCTGCAGCCTATTCACAGGCACAACAGGTTTTGGGATCTGTGCTTGCCCAGAGAAGGAACATCTCATGGTGCGCACCCTCGGCAGAGCCTGTTCCCGAAAAGGCAAACGTCCGGCTCCTTGTCCCACACAGAAGGTGGCAGCCCGGAAAGCTGTTGCTGGTTTTCACCTTCCCCCTGCAGCCTATTCACAGGCACAACCGCAGTGGGAATCTCTGCTTTCCCAAAGACGCAATCTCTCACGGTGCGCATCCTCGGCAGAGCCTGTTCCCGAAAAGGCAAACGTCCGGCTCCTTGTCCCACACGGAAGGTGGCAGCCCGGAAAGCTGTTGCTGGTCTTCACCTTCCCCCTGCAGCCTATTCACAGGCACAACAGGTTTTGGGATCTGTGCTTGCCCAGAGAAGGAACATCTCACGGTGCGCATCCTCGGCAGAGCCTGTTCCCGAAAAGGCAAACGCCCGACTCTTTGTCCCACACGGAAGGTGGCAGCCCGGAAAGCTGTTGCTGGTCTTCACCTTCCCCCTGCAGCCTATTCACAGGCACCACCGCACTGGGAATCTCTGCTTTCCCAAAGACGCAATCTCTCACGGTGCGCATCCTCGGCAGAGCCTGTTCCCGAAAAGGCAAACGTCCGGCTCCTTGTCCCACACGGAACGTGGCAGCCCGGAAAGCTGTTGCTGGTCTTCACCTTCCCTCTGCAGCCTATTCACAGGCACAACAGGTTTTGGGATCTGTGCTTGCCCAGAGAAGGAACATCTCACGGTGCGCATCCTCGGCAGAGCCTGTTCCCGAAAAGGCAAACGTCCGGCTCCTTGTCCCACACGGAAGGTGGCAGCCCGGAAAGCTGTTGCTGGTCTTCACCTTCCCCCTGCAGCCTATTCACAGGCACAACAGGTTTTGGGATCTGTGCTTGCCCAAAGACGCAATCTCTCACGGTGCGCATCCTCGGCAGAGCCTGTTCCCGAAAAGGCAAACGTCCGGCTCCTTGTCCCACACGGAAGGTGGCAGCCCGGAAAGCTGTTGCTGGTCTTCACCTTCCCCCTGCAGCCTATTCACAGGCACAACAGGTTTGGGGATCTGTGCTTGCCCAGAGAAGGAACATCTCACGGTGCGCATCCTCGGCAGAGCCTGTTCCCGAAAAGGCAAACGTCCGGCTCCTTGTCCCACACGGAAGGGGGCAGCCCTGAAAGCTGTTGCTGGTCTTCACCTTCCCCCTGCAGCCTATTCACAGGCACAACAGGTTTTGGGATCTGTGCTTGCCCAGAGAAGGAACATCTCATGGTGCGCATCCTCGGCAGAGCCTGTTCCCGAAAAGGCAAACGTCCGGCTCCTTGTCCCACAAAGAAGGAGGCAGCCCGGAAAGCTGTTGCTGGTCTTCACCTTCCCCCTGCAGCCTATTCACAGGCACCACCGCACTGGGAATCTCTGCTTTCCCAAAGACGCAATCTCTCACGGTGCGCATCCTCGGCAGAGCCTGTTCCCGAAAAGGCAAACGTCCGGCTCCTTGTCCCACACGGAAGGTGGCAGCCCGGAAAGCTGTTGCTGGTCTTCACCTTCGCCCTGCAGCCTATTCACAGGCACAACAGGTTTTGGGATCTGTGCTTGCCCAAAGACGCAATCTCTCACGGTGCGCATCCTCGGCAGAGCCTGTTCCCGAAAAGGCAAACGTCCGGCTCCTTGTCCCACACGGAAGGTGGCAGCCCTGAAAGCTGTTGCTGGTCTTCACCTTCCCCCTGCAGCCTATTCACAGGCACAACAGGTTTTGGGATCTGTGCTTGCCCAGAGAAGGAACATCTCACGGTGCGCATCCTCGGCAGAGCCTGTTCCCGAAAAGGCAAACGTCCGGCTCCTTGTCCCACACGGAAGGTGGCAGCCCGGAAAGCTGGTGCTGGTCTTCATCTTCCCCCTGCAGCCTATTCACAGGCACAACAGGTTTGGGGATCTGTGCTTGCCCAGAGAAGGAACATCTCACGGTGCGCATCCTCGGCAGAGCCTGTTCCCGAAAAGGCAAACGTCCGGCTCCTTGTCCCACACGGAAGGTGGCAGCCCGGAAAGCTGTTGCTGGTCTTCACCTTCCCCCTGCAGCCTATTCACAGGCACAACAGGTTTTGGGATCTGTGCTTGCCCAGAGAAGGAACATCTCACGGTGCGCATCCTCGGCAGAGCCTGTTCCCGAAAAGGCAAACGTCCGGCTCCTTGTCCCACACGGAAGGGGGCAGCCCTGAAAGCTGTTGCTGGTCTTCACCTTCCCCCTGCAGCCTACTCACAGGCACAACAGGTTTTGGGATCTGTGCTTGCCCAGAGAAGGAACATCTCACGGTGCGCATCCTCGGCAGAGCCTGTTCCCGAAAAGGCAAACGTCCGGCTCCTTGTCCCACACGGAAGGTGGCAGCCCGGAAAGCTGTTGCTGGTCTTCACCTTCCCCCTGCAGCCTACTCACAGGCACAACAGGTTTTGGGATCTGTGCTTGCCCAGAGAAGGAACATCTCACGGTGCGCATCCTCGGCAGAGCCTGTTCCCGAAAAGGCAAACGTCCGGCTCCTTGTCCCACACGGAAGGTGGCAGCCCGGAAAGCTGTTGCTGGTCTTCACCTTCCCCCTGCAGCCTATTCACAGGCACAACCGCAGTGGGAATCTCTGCTTTCCCAAAGACGCAATCTCTCACGGTGCGCATCCTCGGCAGAGCCTGTTCCCGAAAAGGCAAACGTCCGGCTCCTTGTCCCACACGGAAGGTGGCAGCCCGGAAAGCTGTTGCTGGTCTTCACCTTCCCCCTGCAGCCTATTCACAGGCACAACAGGTTTTGGGATCTGTGCTTGCCCAGAGAAGGAACATCTCACGGTGCGCATCCTCGGCAGAGCCTGTTCCCGAAAAGGCAAACGTCCGGCTCCTTGTCCCACACGGAAGGTGGCAGCCCGGAAAGCTGTTGCTGGTCTTCACCTTCCCCCTGCAGCCTATTCACAGGCACAACAGGTTTTGGGATCTGTGCTTGCCCAAAGACGCAATCTCTCACGGTGCGCATCCTCGGCAGAGCCTGTTCCCGAAAAGGCAAACGTCCGGCTCCTTGTCCCACACGGAAGGTGGCAGCCCGGAAAGCTGTTGCTGGTCTTCACCTTCCCCCTGCAGCCTATTCACAGGCACAACAGGTTTTGGGATCTGTGCTTGCCCAGAGAAGGAACATCTCACGGTGCGCATCCTCGGCAGAGCCTGTTCCCGAAAAGGCAAACGTCCGGCTCCTTGTCCCACACGGAAGGGGGCAGCCCTGAAAGCTGTTGCTGGTCTTCACCTTCCCCCTGCAGCCTATTCACAGGCACAACAGGTTTTGGGATCTGTGCTTGCCCAGAGAAGGAACATCTCATGGTGCGCACCCTCGGCAGAGCCTGTTCCCGAAAAGGCAAACGTCCGGCTCCTTGTCCCACACAGAAGGTGGCAGCCCGGAAAGCTGTTGCTGGTTTTCACCTTCCCCCTGCAGCCTATTCACAGGCACAACCGCAGTGGGAATCTCTGCTTTCCCAAAGACGCAATCTCTCACGGTGCGCATCCTCGGCAGAGCCTGTTCCCGAAAAGGCAAACGTCCGGCTCCTTGTCCCACACGGAAGGTGGCAGCCCGGAAAGCTGTTGCTGGTCTTCACCTTCCCCCTGCAGCCTATTCACAGGCACAACAGGTTTTGGGATCTGTGCTTGCCCAGAGAAGGAACATCTCACGGTGCGCATCCTCGGCAGAGCCTGTTCCCGAAAAGGCAAACGCCCGACTCTTTGTCCCACACGGAAGGTGGCAGCCCGGAAAGCTGTTGCTGGTCTTCACCTTCCCCCTGCAGCCTATTCACAGGCACCACCGCACTGGGAATCTCTGCTTTCCCAAAGACGCAATCTCTCACGGTGCGCATCCTCGGCAGAGCCTGTTCCCGAAAAGGCAAACGTCCGGCTCCTTGTCCCACACGGAAGGTGGCAGCCCGGAAAGCTGTTGCTGGTCTTCACCTTCCCTCTGCAGCCTATTCACAGGCACAACAGGTTTTGGGATCTGTGCTTGCCCAGAGAAGGAACATCTCACGGTGCGCATCCTCGGCAGAGCCTGTTCCCGAAAAGGCAAACGTCCGGCTCCTTGTCCCACATGGAAGGTGGCAGCCCTGAAAGCTGTTGCTGGTCTTCACCTTCCCCCTGCAGCCTATTCACAGGCACAACAGGTTTTGGGATCTGTGCTTGCCCAGAGAAGGAACATCTCACGGTGCGCATCCTCGGCAGAGCCTGTTCCCGAAAAGGCAAACGTCCGGCTCCTTGTCCCACACGGAAGGTGGCAGCCCGGAAAGCTGGTGCTGGTCTTCACCTTCCCCCTGCAGCCTATTCACAGGCACAACAGGTTTTGGGATCTCTGCTTTCCCAAAGACGCAATCTCTCATGGTGCGCATCCTCGGCAGAGCCTGTTCCCGAAAAGGCAAACGTCCGGCTCCTTGTCCCACACGGAAGGTGGCAGCCCTGAAAGCTGTTGCTGGTCTTCACCTTCCCCCTGCAGCCTATTCACAGGCACCACCGCACTGGGAATCTCTGCTTTCCCAAAGACGCAATCTCTCACGGTGCGCATCCTCGGCAGAGCCTGTTCCCGAAAAGGCAAACGTCCGGCTCCTTGTCCCACACGGAAGGTGGCAGCCCTGAAAGCTGTTGCTGGTCTTCACCTTCCCCCTGCAGCCTATTCACAGGCACAACAGGTTTTGGGATCTGTGCTTGCCCAGAGAAGGAACATCTCACGGTGCGCATCCTCGGCAGAGCCTGTTCCCGAAAAGGCAAACGTCCGGCTCCTTGTCCCACACGGAAGGTGGCAGCCCGGAAAGCTGTTGCTGGTCTTCACCTTCCCCCTGCAGCCTATTCACAGGCACAACAGGTTTGGGGATCTGTGCTTGCCCAGAGAAGGAACATCTCACGGTGCGCATCCTCGGCAGAGCCTGTTCCCGAAAAGGCAAACGTCCGGCTCCTTGTCCCACACGGAAGGTGGCAGCCCGGAAAGCTGTTGCTGGTCTTCACCTTCCCCCTGCAGCCTAGTCACAGGCACAACAGGTTTTGGGATCCGTGCTTGCCCAGAGAAGGAACATCTCACGGTGCGCATCCTCGGCAGAGCCTGTTCCCGAAAAGGCAAACGTCCGGCTCCTTGTCCCACACGGAAGGGGGCAGCCCTGAAAGCTGTTGCTGGTCTTCACCTTCCCCCTGCAGCCTATTCACAGGCACAACAGGTTTTGGGATCTGTGCTTGCCCAGAGAAGGAACATCTCATGGTGCGCACCCTCGGCAGAGCCTGTTCCCGAAAAGGCAAACGTCCGGCTCCTTGTCCCATACAGAAGGTGGCAGCCCGGAAAGCTGTTGCTGGTTTTCACCTTCCCCCTGCAGCCTATTCACAGGCACCACCGCACTGGGAATCTCTGCTTTCCCAAAGACGCAATCTCTCACGGTGCGCATCCTCGGCAGAGCCTGTTCCCGAAAAGGCAAACGTCCGGCTCCTTGTCCCACACGGAAGGTGGCAGCCCCGAAAGCTGTTGCTGGTCTTCACCTTCCCCCTGCAGCCTATTCACAGGCACAACAGGTTTTGGGATCTGTGCTTGCCCAGAGAAGGAACATCTCATGGTGCGCATCCTCGGCAGAGCCTGTTCCCGAAAAGGCAAACGCCCGACTCTTTGTCCCACACGGAAGGTGGCAGCCCGGAAAGCTGGTGCTGGTCTTCACCTTCCCCCTGCAGCCTATTCACAGGCACCACCGCAGTGGGAATCTCTGCTTTCCCAAAGACGCAATCTCTCACGGTGCGCATCCTCGGCAGAGCCTGTTCCCGAAAAGGCAAACGTCCGGCTCCTTGTCCCACACGGAAGGTGGCAGCCCTGAAAGCTGTTGCTGGTCTTCACCTTCCCTCTGCAGCCTATTCACAGGCACAACAGGTTTGGGGATCTGTGCTTGCCCAGAGAAGGAACATCTCACGGTGCGCATCCTCGGCAGAGCCTGTTCCCGAAAAGGCAAACGTCCGGCTCCTTGTCCCACACGGAAGGTGGCAGCCCTGAAAGCTGTTGCTGGTCTTCACCTTCCCCCTGCAGCCTATTCACAGGCACAACAGGTTTGGGGATCTGTGCTTGCCCAGAGAAGGAACATCTCACGGTGCGCATCCTCGGCAGAGCCTGTTCCCGAAAAGGCAAACGTCCGGCTCCTTGTCCCACACGGAAGGTGGCAGCCCGGAAAGCTGTTGCTGGTCTTCACCTTCCCCCTGCAGCCTATTCACAGGCACAACAGGTTTTGGGATCTCTGCTTTCCCAAAGACGCAATCTCTCATGGTGCGCATCCTCGGCAGAGCCTGTTCCCGAAAAGGCAAACGTCCGGCTCCTTGTCCCACACGGAAGGTGGCAGCCCTGAAAGCTGTTGCTGGTCTTCACCTTCCCCCTGCAGCCTATTCACAGGCACCACCGCACTGGGAATCTCTGCTTTCCCAAAGACGCAATCTCTCATGGTGCGCATCCTCGGCAGAGCCTGTTCCCGAAAAGGCAAACGTCCGGCTCCTTGTCCCACACGGAAGGTGGCAGCCCTGAAAGCTCTTGCTGGTCTTCACCTTCCCCCTGCAGCCTATTCACAGGCACAACAGGTTTTGGGATCTGTGCTTGCCCAGAGAAGGAACATCTCACGGTGCGCATCCTCGGCAGAGCCTGTTCCCGAAAAGGCAAACGTCCGGCTCCTTGTCCCACACGGAAGGTGGCAGCCCGGAAAGCTGTTGCTGGTCTTCACCTTCCCCCTGCAGCCTATTCACAGGCACAACAGGTTTGGGGATCTGTGCTTGCCCAGAGAAGGAACATCTCACGGTGCGCATCCTCGGCAGAGCCTGTTCCCGAAAAGGCAAACGTCCGGCTCCTTGTCCCACACGGAAGGTGGCAGCCCGGAAAGCTGTTGCTGGTCTTCACCTTCCCCCTGCAGCCTAGTCACAGGCACAACAGGTTTTGGGATCTCTGCTTGCCCAGAGAAGGAACATCTCACGGTTCGCATCCTCGGCAGAGCCTGTTCCCGAAAAGGCAAACGTCCGGCTCCTTGTCCCACACGGAAGGTGGCAGCCCGGAAAGCTGTTGCTGGTCTTCACCTTCCCCCTGCAGCCTATTCACAGGCACAACAGGTTTTGGGATCTGTGCTTGCCCAGAGAAGGAACATCTCACGGTGCGCATCCTCGGCAGAGCCTGTTCCCGAAAAGGCAAACGTCCGGCTCCTTGTCCCACACGGAAGGGGGCAGCCCGGAAAGCTGGTGCTGGTCTTCACCTTCCCCCTGCAGCCTATTCACAGGCACAAGAGGTTTGGGGATCTGTGCTTGCCCAGAGAAGGAACATCTCACGGTGCGCATCCTCGGCAGAGCCTGTTCCCGAAAAGGCAAACGTCCGGCTCCTTGTCCCACACGGAAGGTGGCAGCCCGGAAAGCTGTTGCTGGTCTTCACCTTCCCCCAGCAGCCTATTCACAGGCACAACAGGTTTTGGGATCTGTGCTTGCCCAAAGACGCAATCTCTCACGGTGCGCATCCTCGGCAGAGCCTGTTCCCGAAAAGGCAAACGTCCGGCTCCTTGTCCCACACGGAAGGTGGCAGCCCGGAAAGCTGTTGCTGGTCTTCACCTTCCCCCTGCAGCCTATTCACAGGCACAACAGGTTTGGGGATCTGTGCTTGCCCAGAGAAGGAACATCTCACGGTGCGCATCCTCGGCAGAGCCTGTTCCCGAAAAGGCAAACGTCCGGCTCCTTGTCCCACACGGAAGGTGGCAGCCCGGAAAGCTGTTGCTGGTCTTCACCTTCCCCCTGCAGCCTATTCACAGGCACAACAGGTTTTGGGATCTGTGCTTGCCCAGAGAAGGAACATCTCATGGTGCGCATCCTCGGCAGAGCCTGTTCCCGAAAAGGCAAACGTCCGGCTCCTTGTCCCACACAGAAGGAGGCAGCCCGGAAAGCTGTTGCTGGTCTTCACCTTCCCCCTGCAGCCTATTCACAGGCACTACCGCACTGGGAATCTCTGCTTTCCCAAAGACGCAATCTCTCACGGTGCGCATCCTCGGCAGAGCCTGTTCCCGAAAAGGCAAACGTCCGGCTCCTTGTCCCACACGGAAGGTGGCAGCCCCGAAAGCTGTTGCTGGTCTTCACCTTCCCCCTGCAGCCTATTCACAGGCACAACAGGTTTGGGGATCTGTGCTTGCCCAGAGAAGGAACATCTCACGGTGCGCATCCTCGGCAGAGCCTGTTCCCGAAAAGGCAAACGTCCGGCTCCTTGTCCCACACGGAAGGTGGCAGCCCGGAAAGCTGTTGCTGGTCTTCACCTTCCCCCTGCAGCCTATTCACAGGCACCACCGCACTGGGAATCTCTGCTTTCCCAAAGACGCAATCTCTCACGGTGCGCATCCTCGGCAGAGCCTGTTCCCGAAAAGGCAAACATCCGGCTCCTTGTCCCACACGGAAGGTGGCAGCCCTGAAAGCTCTTGCTGGTCTTCACCTTCCCCCTGCAGCCTATTCACAGGCACAACAGGTTTTGGGATCTGTGCTTGCCCAAAGACGCAATCTCTCACGGTGCGCATCCTCGGCAGAGCCTGTTCCCGAAAAGGCAAACGTCCGGCTCCTTGTCCCACACGGAAGGTGGCAGCCCGGAAAGCTGTTGCTGGTCTTCACCTTCCCCCTGCAGCCTATTCACAGGCACAACAGGTTTTGGGATCTGTGCTTGCCCAGAGAAGGAACATCTCACGGTGCGCATCCTCGGCAGAGCCTGTTCCCGAAAAGGCAAACGTCCGGCTCCTTGTCCCACACGGAAGGTGGCAGCCCTGAAAGCTGTTGCTGGTCTTCACCTTCCCCCTGCAGCCTATTCACAGGCACAACAGGTTTTGGGATCTGTGCTTGCGCAGAGAAGGAACATCTCACGGTGCGCATCCTCGGCAGAGCCTGTTCCCGAAAAGGCAAACGTCCGGCTCCTTGTCCCACACGGAAGGTGGCAGCCCGGAAAGCTGTTGCTGGTCTTCACCTTCCCCCTGCAGCCTATTCACAGTCACCACCGCACTGGGAATCTCTGCTTTCCCAAAGACGCAATCTCTCATGGTGCGCATCCTCGGCAGAGCCTGTTCCCGAAAAGGCAAACGTCCGGCTCCTTGTCCCACACGGAAGGGGGCAGCCCGGAAAGCTGTTGCTGGTCTTCACCTTCGCCCTGCAGCCTATTCACAGGCACAAGAGGTTTTGGGATCTGTGCTTGCCCAGAGAAGGAACATCTCACGGTGCGCATCCTCGGCAGAGCCTGTTCCCGAAAAGGCAAACGTCCGGCTCCTTGTCCCACACGGAAGGTGGCAGCCCGGAAAGCTGTTGCTGGTCTTCACCTTCGCCCTGCAGCCTATTCACAGGCACAACAGG
Source organism: Haliaeetus albicilla (assembly GCF_947461875.1). NCBI lineage: Eukaryota > Metazoa > Chordata > Aves > Accipitriformes > Accipitridae > Haliaeetus > Haliaeetus albicilla. The sequence goes on along the minus strand of NW_027212473.1, from coordinate 1,450,741 downwards.
TTTTGGGATCTGTGCTTGCCCAAAGACGCAATCTCTCACGGTGCGCATCCTCGGCAGAGCCTGTTCCCGAAAAGGCAAACGTCCGGCTCCTTGTCCCACACGGAAGGTGGCAGCCCGGAAAGCTGTTGCTGGTCTTCACCTTCCCCCTGCAGCCTACTCACAGGCACAACAGGTTTTGGGATCTGTGCTTGCCCAGAGAAGGAACATCTCACGGTGCGCATCCTCGGCAGAGCCTGTTCCCGAAAAGGCAAACGTCCGGCTCCTTGTCCCACACGGAAGGTGGCAGCCCGGAAAGCTGTTGCTGGTCTTCACCTTCCCCCTGCAGCCTATTCACAGGCACAACAGGTTTGGGGATCTGTGCTTGCCCAGAGAAGGAACATCTCACGGTGCGCATCCTCGGCAGAGCCTGTTCCCGAAAAGGCAAACGTCCGGCTCCTTGTCCCACACGGAAGGTGGCAGCCCGGAAAGCTGTTGCTGGTCTTCACCTTCCCCCTGCAGCCTAGTCACAGGCACAACAGGTTTTGGGATCTGTGCTTGCCCAGAGAAGGAACATCTCACGGTGCGCATCCTCGGCAGAGCCTGTTCCCGAAAAGGCAAACGTCCGGCTCCTTGTCCCACACGGAAGGTGGCAGCCCGGAAAGCTGTTGCTGGTCTTCACCTTCCCCCTGCAGCCTACTCACAGGCACAACAGGTTTTGGGATCTGTGCTTGCCCAGAGAAGGAACATCTCACGGTGCGCATCCTCGGCAGAGCCTGTTCCCGAAAAGGCAAACGTCCGGCTCCTTGTCCCACACGGAAGGTGGCAGCCCGGAAAGCTGGTGCTGGTCTTCACCTTCCCCCTGCAGCCTACTCACAGGCACAACAGGTTTTGGGATCTGTGCTTGCCCAGAGAAGGAACATCTCACGGTGCGCATCCTCGGCAGAGCCTGTTCCCGAAAAGGCAAACGTCCGGCTCCTTGTCCCACACGGAAGGTGGCAGCCCGGAAAGCTGTTGCTGGTCTTCACCTTCCCCCTGCAGCCTATTCACAGGCACAATCGCAGTGGGAATCTCTGCTTTCCCAAAGACGCAATCTCTCACGGTGCGCATCCTCGGCAGAGCCTGTTCCCGAAAAGGCAAACGTCCGGCTCCTTGTCCCACACGGAAGGTGGCAGCCCGGAAAGCTGTTGCTGGTCTTCACCTTCCCCCTGCAGCCTATTCACAGGCACAACAGGTTTTGGGATCTGTGCTTGCCCAGAGAAGGAACATCTCACGGTGCGCATCCTCGGCAGAGCCTGTTCCCGAAAAGGCAAACGTCCGGCTCCTTGTCCCACACGGAAGGTGGCAGCCCGGAAAGCTGTTGCTGGTCTTCACCTTCCCCCTGCAGCCTATTCACAGGCACAACAGGTTTTGGGATCTGTGCTTGCCCAAAGACGCAATCTCTCACGGTGCGCATCCTCGGCAGAGCCTGTTCCCGAAAAGGCAAACGTCCGGCTCCTTGTCCCACACGGAAGGTGGCAGCCCGGAAAGCTGTTGCTGGTCTTCACCTTCCCCCTGCAGCCTATTCACAGGCACAACAGGTTTGGGGATCTGTGCGTGCCCAGAGAAGGAACATCTCACGGTGCGCATCCTCGGCAGAGCCTGTTCCCGAAAAGGCAAACGTCCGGCTCCTTGTCCCACACGGAAGGGGGCAGCCCTGAAAGCTGTTGCTGGTCTTCACCTTCCCCCTGCAGCCTATTCACAGGCACAACAGGTTTTGGGATCTGTGCTTGCCCAGAGAAGGAACATCTCATGGTGCGCACCCTCGGCAGAGCCTGTTCCCGAAAAGGCAAACGTCCGGCTCCTTGTCCCACACAGAAGGTGGCAGCCCGGAAAGCTGTTGCTGGTTTTCACCTTCCCCCTGCAGCCTATTCACAGGCACCACCGCACTGGGAATCTCTGCTTTCCCAAAGACGCAATCTCTCACGGTGCGCATCCTCGGCAGAGCCTGTTCCCGAAAAGGCAAACGTCCGGCTCCTTGTCCCACACGGAAGGTGGCAGCCCGGAAAGCTGTTGCTGGTCTTCACCTTCCCCCTGCAGCCTATTCACAGGCACAACAGGTTTTGGGATCTGTGCTTGCCCAGAGAAGGAACATCTCACGGTGCGCATCCTCGGCAGAGCCTGTTCCCGAAAAGGCAAACGTCCGGCTCCTTGTCCCACACGGAAGGTGGCAGCCCTGAAAGCTGTTGCTGGTCTTCACCTTCCCCCTGCAGCCTATTCACAGGCACAACAGGTTTTGGGATCTGTGCTTGCCCAGAGAAGGAACATCTCACGGTGCGCATCCTCGGCAGAGCCTGTTCCCGAAAAGGCAAACGTCCGGCTCCTTGTCCCACACGGAAGGTGGCAGCCCGGAAAGCTGTTGCTGGTCTTCACCTTCCCCCTGCAGCCTATTCACAGGCACAACAGGTTTTGGGATCTCTGCTTTCCCAGAGAAGGAACATCTCACGGTGCGCATCCTCGGCAGAGCCTGTTCCCGAAAAGGCAAACGTCCGGCTCCTTGTCCCACACGGAAGGGGGCAGCCCGGAAAGCTGTTGCTGGTCTTCACCTTCCCCCTGCAGCCTATTCACAGGCACAACAGGTTTTGGGATCTGTGCTTGCCCAGAGAAGGAACATCTCACGGTGCGCATCCTCGGCAGAGCCTGTTCCCGAAAAGGCAAACGTCCGGCTCCTTGTCCCACACGGAAGGTGGCAGCCCGGAAAGCTGTTGCTGGTCTTCACCTTCCCCCTGCAGCCTATTCACAGGCACCACCGCACTGGGAATCTCTGCTTTCCCAAAGACGCAATCTCTCACGGTGCGCATCCTCGGCAGAGCCTGTTCCCGAAAAGGCAAACATCCGGCTCCTTGTCCCACACGGAAGGTGGCAGCCCTGAAAGCTCTTGCTGGTCTTCACCTTCCCCCTGCAGCCTATTCACAGGCACAACAGGTTTTGGGATCTGTGCTTGCCCAAAGACGCAATCTCTCACGGTGCGCATCCTCGGCAGAGCCTGTTCCCGAAAAGGCAAACGTCCGGCTCCTTGTCCCACACGGAAGGTGGCAGCCCGGAAAGCTGTTGCTGGTCTTCACCTTCCCCCTGCAGCCTATTCACAGGCACAACAGGTTTTGGGATCTCTGCTTGCCCAGAGAAGGAACATCTCACGGTGCGCATCCTCGGCAGAGCCTGTTCCCGAAAAGGCAAACGTCCGGCTCCTTGTCCCACACGGAAGGTGGCAGCCCTGAAAGCTGTTGCTGGTCTTCACCTTCCCCCTGCAGCCTATTCACAGGCACAACAGGTTTTGGGATCTGTGCTTGCGCAGAGAAGGAACATCTCACGGTGCGCATCCTCGGCAGAGCCTGTTCCCGAAAAGGCAAACGTCCGGCTCCTTGTCCCACACGGAAGGTGGCAGCCCGGAAAGCTGTTGCTGGTCTTCACCTTCCCCCTGCAGCCTATTCACAGTCACCACCGCACTGGGAATCTCTGCTTTCCCAAAGACGCAATCTCTCATGGTGCGCATCCTCGGCAGAGCCTGTTCCCGAAAAGGCAAACGTCCGGCTCCTTGTCCCACACGGAAGGGGGCAGCCCGGAAAGCTGTTGCTGGTCTTCACCTTCGCCCTGCAGCCTATTCACAGGCACAAGAGGTTTTGGGATCTGTGCTTGCCCAGAGAAGGAACATCTCACGGTGCGCATCCTCGGCAGAGCCTGTTCCCGAAAAGGCAAACGTCCGGCTCCTTGTCCCACACGGAAGGTGGCAGCCCGGAAAGCTGTTGCTGGTCTTCACCTTCGCCCTGCAGCCTATTCACAGGCACAACAGGTTTTGGGATCTGTGCTTGCCCAAAGACGCAATCTCTCACGGTGCGCATCCTCGGCAGAGCCTGTTCCCGAAAAGGCAAACGTCCGGCTCCTTGTCCCACACGGAAGGTGGCAGCCCGGAAAGCTGTTGCTGGTCTTCACCTTCCCCCTGCAGCCTACTCACAGGCACAACAGGTTTTGGGATCTGTGCTTGCCCAGAGAAGGAACATCTCACGGTGCGCATCCTCGGCAGAGCCTGTTCCCGAAAAGGCAAACGTCCGGCTCCTTGTCCCACACGGAAGGTGGCAGCCCGGAAAGCTGTTGCTGGTCTTCACCTTCCCCCTGCAGCCTATTCACAGGCACAACAGGTTTGGGGATCTGTGCTTGCCCAGAGAAGGAACATCTCACGGTGCGCATCCTCGGCAGAGCCTGTTCCCGAAAAGGCAAACGTCCGGCTCCTTGTCCCACACGGAAGGTGGCAGCCCGGAAAGCTGTTGCTGGTCTTCACCTTCCCCCTGCAGCCTAGTCACAGGCACAACAGGTTTTGGGATCTGTGCTTGCCCAGAGAAGGAACATCTCACGGTGCGCATCCTCGGCAGAGCCTGTTCCCGAAAAGGCAAACGTCCGGCTCCTTGTCCCACACGGAAGGTGGCAGCCCGGAAAGCTGTTGCTGGTCTTCACCTTCCCCCTGCAGCCTACTCACAGGCACAACAGGTTTTGGGATCTGTGCTTGCCCAGAGAAGGAACATCTCACGGTGCGCATCCTCGGCAGAGCCTGTTCCCGAAAAGGCAAACGTCCGGCTCCTTGTCCCACACGGAAGGTGGCAGCCCGGAAAGCTGGTGCTGGTCTTCACCTTCCCCCTGCAGCCTACTCACAGGCACAACAGGTTTTGGGATCTGTGCTTGCCCAGAGAAGGAACATCTCACGGTGCGCATCCTCGGCAGAGCCTGTTCCCGAAAAGGCAAACGTCCGGCTCCTTGTCCCACACGGAAGGTGGCAGCCCGGAAAGCTGTTGCTGGTCTTCACCTTCCCCCTGCAGCCTATTCACAGGCACAATCGCAGTGGGAATCTCTGCTTTCCCAAAGACGCAATCTCTCACGGTGCGCATCCTCGGCAGAGCCTGTTCCCGAAAAGGCAAACGTCCGGCTCCTTGTCCCACACGGAAGGTGGCAGCCCGGAAAGCTGTTGCTGGTCTTCACCTTCCCCCTGCAGCCTATTCACAGGCACAACAGGTTTTGGGATCTGTGCTTGCCCAGAGAAGGAACATCTCACGGTGCGCATCCTCGGCAGAGCCTGTTCCCGAAAAGGCAAACGTCCGGCTCCTTGTCCCACACGGAAGGTGGCAGCCCGGAAAGCTGTTGCTGGTCTTCACCTTCCCCCTGCAGCCTATTCACAGGCACAACAGGTTTTGGGATCTGTGCTTGCCCAAAGACGCAATCTCTCACGGTGCGCATCCTCGGCAGAGCCTGTTCCCGAAAAGGCAAACGTCCGGCTCCTTGTCCCACACGGAAGGTGGCAGCCCGGAAAGCTGTTGCTGGTCTTCACCTTCCCCCTGCAGCCTATTCACAGGCACAACAGGTTTGGGGATCTGTGCGTGCCCAGAGAAGGAACATCTCACGGTGCGCATCCTCGGCAGAGCCTGTTCCCGAAAAGGCAAACGTCCGGCTCCTTGTCCCACACGGAAGGGGGCAGCCCTGAAAGCTGTTGCTGGTCTTCACCTTCCCCCTGCAGCCTATTCACAGGCACAACAGGTTTTGGGATCTGTGCTTGCCCAGAGAAGGAACATCTCATGGTGCGCACCCTCGGCAGAGCCTGTTCCCGAAAAGGCAAACGTCCGGCTCCTTGTCCCACACAGAAGGTGGCAGCCCGGAAAGCTGTTGCTGGTTTTCACCTTCCCCCTGCAGCCTATTCACAGGCACCACCGCACTGGGAATCTCTGCTTTCCCAAAGACGCAATCTCTCACGGTGCGCATCCTCGGCAGAGCCTGTTCCCGAAAAGGCAAACGTCCGGCTCCTTGTCCCACACGGAAGGTGGCAGCCCGGAAAGCTGTTGCTGGTCTTCACCTTCCCCCTGCAGCCTATTCACAGGCACAACAGGTTTTGGGATCTGTGCTTGCCCAGAGAAGGAACATCTCACGGTGCGCATCCTCGGCAGAGCCTGTTCCCGAAAAGGCAAACGTCCGGCTCCTTGTCCCACACGGAAGGTGGCAGCCCTGAAAGCTGTTGCTGGTCTTCACCTTCCCCCTGCAGCCTATTCACAGGCACAACAGGTTTTGGGATCTGTGCTTGCCCAGAGAAGGAACATCTCACGGTGCGCATCCTCGGCAGAGCCTGTTCCCGAAAAGGCAAACGTCCGGCTCCTTGTCCCACACGGAAGGTGGCAGCCCGGAAAGCTGTTGCTGGTCTTCACCTTCCCCCTGCAGCCTATTCACAGGCACAACAGGTTTTGGGATCTCTGCTTTCCCAGAGAAGGAACATCTCACGGTGCGCATCCTCGGCAGAGCCTGTTCCCGAAAAGGCAAACGTCCGGCTCCTTGTCCCACACGGAAGGGGGCAGCCCGGAAAGCTGTTGCTGGTCTTCACCTTCCCCCTGCAGCCTATTCACAGGCACAACAGGTTTTGGGATCTGTGCTTGCCCAGAGAAGGAACATCTCACGGTGCGCATCCTCGGCAGAGCCTGTTCCCGAAAAGGCAAACGTCCGGCTCCTTGTCCCACACGGAAGGTGGCAGCCCTGAAAGCTGTTGCTGGTCTTCACCTTCCCCCTGCAGCCTACTCACAGGCACAACAGGTTTTGGGATCTGTGCTTGCCCAGAGAAGGAACATCTCACGGTGCGCATCCTCGGCAGAGCCTGTTCCCGAAAAGGCAAACGTCCGGCTCCTTGTCCCACACGGAAGGTGGCAGCCCGGAAAGCTGTTGCTGGTCTTCACCTTCCCCCTGCAGCCTATTCACAGGCACAACAGGTTTGGGGATCTGTGCTTGCCCAGAGAAGGAACATCTCACGGTGCGCATCCTCGGCAGAGCCTGTTCCCGAAAAGGCAAACGTCCGGCTCCTTGTCCCACACGGAAGGGGGCAGCCCGGAAAGCTGTTGCTGGTCTTCACCTTCCCCCTGCAGCCTATTCACAGGCACAACAGTTTTGGGGATCTGTGCTTGCCCAGAGAAGGAACATCTCACAGTGCGCATCCTCGGCAGAGCCTGTTCCCGAAAAGGCAAACGTCCGGCTCCTTGTCCCACACGGAAGGTGGCAGCCCGGAAAGCTGTTGCTGGTCTTCACCTTCCCCCTGCAGCCTATTCACAGGCACAACAGGTTTGGGGATCTGTGCTTGCCCAGAGAAGGAACATCTCACGGTGCGCATCCTCGGCAGAGCCTGTTCCCGAAAAGGCAAACGTCCGGCTCCTTGTCCCACACGGAAGGTGGCAGCCCTGAAAGCTGGTGCTCGTCTTCACCTTCCCCCTGCAGCCTATTCACAGGCACAACAGGTTTTGGGATCTGTGCTTGCCCAGAGAAGGAACATCTCACGGTGCGCATCCTCGGCAGAGCCTGTTCCCGAAAAGGCAAACGTCCGGCTCCTTGTCCCACACGGAAGGGGGCAGCCCTGAAAGCTGTTGCTGGTCTTCACCTTCCCCCTGCAGCCTATTCACAGGCACAACAGGTTTGGGGATCTGTGCTTGCCCAGAGAAGGAACATCTCACGGTGCGCATCCTCGGCAGAGCCTGTTCCCGAAAAGGCAAACGTCCGGCTCCTTGTCCCACACGGAAGGTGGCAGCCCGGAAAGCTGGTGCTGGTCTTCACCTTCCCCCTGCAGCCTATTCACAGGCACAACAGGTTTGGGGATCTGTGCTTGCCCAGAGAAGGAACATCTCACGGTGCGCATCCTCGGCAGAGCCTGTTCCCGAAAAGGCAAACGTCCGGCTCCTTGTCCCACACGGAAGGTGGCAGCCCGGAAAGCTGTTGCTGGTCTTCACCTTCCCCCTGCAGCCTATTCACAGGCACAACAGGTTTGGGGATCTGTGCTTGCCCAGAGAAGGAACATCTCACGGTGCGCATCCTCGGCAGAGCCTGTTCCCGAAAAGGCAAACGTCCGGCTCCTTGTCCCACACGGAAGGTGGCAGCCCGGAAAGCTGTTGCTGGTCTTCACCTTCCCCCTGCAGCCTATTCACAGGCACCACCGCACTGGGAATCTCTGCTTTCCCAAAGACGCAATCTCTCACGGTGCGCATCCTCGGCAGAGCCTGTTCCCGAAAAGGCAAACGTCCGGCTCCTTGTCCCACACGGAAGGGGGCAGCCCGGAAAGCTGTTGCTGGCCTTCACCTTCCCCCTGCAGCCTATTCACAGGCACAACAGGTTTGGGGATCTGTGCTTGCCCAGAGAAGGAACATCTCACGGTGCGCATCCTCGGCAGAGCCTGTTCCCGAAAAGGCAAACGTCCGGCTCCTTGTCCCACACGGAAGGTGGCAGCCCGGAAAGCTGTTGCTGGTCTTCACCTTCCCCCTGCAGCCTATTCACAGGCACAACAGGTTTGGGGATCTGTGCTTGCCCAGAGAAGGAACATCTCACGGTGCGCATCCTCGGCAGAGCCTGTTCCCGAAAAGGCAAACGTCCGGCTCCTTGTCCCACACGGAAGGTGGCAGCCCGGAAAGCTGGTGCTGGTCTTCACCTTCCCCCTGCAGCCTATTCACAGGCACAACAGGTTTTGGGATCTGTGCTTGCCCAGAGAAGGAACATCTCACGGTGCGCATCCTCGGCAGAGCCTGTTCCCGAAAAGGCAAACGTCCGGCTCCTTGTCCCACACGGAAGGTGGCAGCCCGGAAAGCTGTTGCTGGTCTTCACCTTCCCCCTGCAGCCTATTCACAGGCACAACAGGTTTGGGGATCTGTGCTTGCCCAGAGAAGGAACATCTCACGGTGCGCATCCTCGGCAGAGCCTGTTCCCGAAAAGGCAAACGTCCGGCTCCTTGTCCCACACGGAAGGTGGCAGCCCGGAAAGCTGTTGCTGGTCTTCACCTTCCCCCTGCAGCCTATTCACAGGCACAACAGGTTTTGGGATCTGTGCTTGCCCAAAGACGCAATCTCTCACGGTGCGCATCCTCGGCAGAGCCTGTTCCCGAAAAGGCAAACGTCCGGCTCCTTGTCCCACACGGAAGGTGGCAGCCCGGAAAGCTGTTGCTGGTCTTCACCTTCCCCCTGCAGCCTATTCACAGGCACAACAGGTTTGGGGATCTGTGCTTGCCCAGAGAAGGAACATCTCACGGTGCGCATCCTCGGCAGAGCCTGTTCCCGAAAAGGCAAACGTCCGGCTCCTTGTCCCACACGGAAGGTGGCAGCCCGGAAAGCTCTTGCTGGTCTTCACCTTCCCCCTGCAGCCTATTCACAGGCACAACAGGTTTGGGAATCTCTGCTTTCCCAAAGACGCAATCTCTCATGGTGCGCATCCTCGGCAGAGCCTGTTCCCGAAAAGGCAAACGTCCGGCTCCTTGTCCCACACGGAAGGTGGCAGCCCGGAAAGCTGTTGCTGGTCTTCACCTTCCCCCTGCAGCCTATTCACAGGCACAACAGGTTTGGGGATCTGTGCTTGCCCAGAGAAGGAACATCTCACGGTGCGCATCCTCGGCAGAGCCTGTTCCCGAAAAGGCAAACGTCCGGCTCCTTGTCCCACACGGAAGGTGGCAGCCCGGAAAGCTGTTGCTGGTCTTCACCTTCCCCCTGCAGCCTATTCACAGGCACAACAGGTTTGGGGATCTGTGCTTGCCCAGAGAAGGAACATCTCACGGTGCGCATCCTCGGCAGAGCCTGTTCCCGAAAAGGCAAACGTCCGGCTCCTTGTCCCACACGGAAGGTGGCAGCCCGGAAAGCTGTTGCTGGTCTTCACCTTCCCCCTGCAGCCTATTCACAGGCACAACAGGTTTGGGGATCTGTGCTTGCCCAGAGAAGGAACATCTCACGGTGCGCATCCTCGGCAGAGCCTGTTCCCGAAAAGGCAAACGTCCGGCTCCTTGTCCCACACGGAAGGTGGCAGCCCGGAAAGCTGTTGCTGGTCTTCACCTTCCCCCTGCAGCCTATTCACAGGCACAACAGGTTTGGGAATCTCTGCTTTCCCAAAGACGCAATCTCTCATGGTGCGCATCCTCGGCAGAGCCTGTTCCCGAAAAGGCAAACGTCCGGCTCCTTGTCCCACACGGAAGGTGGCAGCCCGGAAAGCTGTTGCTGGTCTTCACCTTCCCCCTGCAGCCTATTCACAGGCACAACAGGTTTTGGGATCTGTGCTTGCCCAGAGAAGGAACATCTCACGGTGCGCATCCTCGGCAGAGCCTGTTCCCGAAAAGGCAAACGTCCGGCTCCTTGTCCCACACGGAAGGTGGCAGCCCGGAAAGCTGTTGCTGGTCTTCACCTTCCCCCTGCAGCCTATTCACAGGCACAACAGGTTTTGGGATCTGTGCTTGCCCAGAGAAGGAACATCTCACGGTGCGCATCCTCGGCAGAGCCTGTTCCCGAAAAGGCAAACGTCCGGCTCCTTGTCCCACACGGAAGGTGGCAGCCCGGAAAGCTGTTGCTGGTCTTCACCTTCCCCCTGCAGCCTATTCACAGGCACAACAGGTTTGGGGATCTGTGCTTGCCCAGAGAAGGAACATCTCACGGTGCGCATCCTCGGCAGAGCCTGTTCCCGAAAAGGCAAACGTCCGGCTCCTTGTCCCACACGGAAGGTGGCAGCCCGGAAAGCTGTTGCTGGTCTTCACCTTCCCCCTGCAGCCTATTCACAGGCACAACAGGTTTGGGGATCTGTGCTTGCCCAGAGAAGGAACATCTCACGGTGCGCATCCTCGGCAGAGCCTGTTCCCGAAAAGGCAAACGTCCGGCTCCTTGTCCCACACGGAAGGTGGCAGCCCGGAAAGCTGTTGCTGGTCTTCACCTTCCCCCTGCAGCCTATTCACAGGCACAACAGGTTTTGGGATCTGTGCTTGCCCAGAGAAGGAACATCTCACGGTGCGCATCCTCGGCAGAGCCTGTTCCCGAAAAGGCAAACGTCCGGCTCCTTGTCCCACACGGAAGGTGGCAGCCCGGAAAGCTGTTGCTGGTCTTCACCTTCCCCCTGCAGCCTATTCACAGGCACAACAGGTTTGGGGATCTGTGCTTGCCCAGAGAAGGAACATCTCACGGTGCGCATCCTCGGCAGAGCCTGTTCCCGAAAAGGCAAACGTCCGGCTCCTTGTCCCACACGGAAGGTGGCAGCCCGGAAAGCTGTTGCTGGTCTTCACCTTCCCCCTGCAGCCTATTCACAGGCACAACAGGTTTGGGGATCTGTGCTTGCCCAGAGAAGGAACATCTCACGGTGCGCATCCTCGGCAGAGCCTGTTCCCGAAAAGGCAAACGTCCGGCTCCTTGTCCCACACGGAAGGGGGCAGCCCGGAAAGCTGTTGCTGGTCTTCACCTTCCCCCTGCAGCCTATTCACAGGCACAACAGGTTTGGGGATCTGTGCTTGCCCAGAGAAGGAACATCTCACGGTGCGCATCCTCGGCAGAGCCTGTTCCCGAAAAGGCAAACGTCCGGCTCCTTGTCCCACACGGAAGGTGGCAGCCCGGAAAGCTGTTGCTGGTCTTCACCTTCCCCCTGCAGCCTATTCACAGGCACAACAGGTTTTGGGATCTGTGCTTGCCCAGAGAAGGAACATCTCACGGTGCGCATCCTCGGCAGAGCCTGTTCCCGAAAAGGCAAACGTCCGGCTCCTTGTCCCACACGGAAGGTGGCAGCCCGGAAAGCTGTTGCTGGTCTTCACCTTCCCCCTGCAGCCTATTCACAGGCACAACAGGTTTTGGGATCTGTGCTTGCCCAGAGAAGGAACATCTCACGGTGCGCATCCTCGGCAGAGCCTGTTCCCGAAAAGGCAAACGTCCGGCTCCTTGTCCCACACGGAAGGTGGCAGCCCGGAAAGCTCTTGCTGGTCTTCACCTTCCCCCTGCAGCCTATTCACAGGCACAACAGGTTTTGGGATCTGTGCTTGCCCAGAGAAGGAACATCTCACGGTGCGCATCCTCGGCAGAGCCTGTTCCCGAAAAGGCAAACGTCCGGCTCCTTGTCCCACACGGAAGGTGGCAGCCCGGAAAGCTGGTGCTGGTCTTCACCTTCCCCCTGCAGCCTATTCACAGGCACAACAGGTTTTGGGATCTGTGCTTGCCCAGAGAAGGAACATCTCACGGTGCGCATCCTCGGCAGAGCCTGTTCCCGAAAAGGCAAACGTCCGGCTCCTTGTCCCACACGGAAGGTGGCAGCCCGGAAAGCTCTTGCTGGTCTTCACCTTCCCCCTGCAGCCTATTCACAGGCACAACAGGTTTGGGGATCTGTGCTTGCCCAGAGAAGGAACATCTCACGGTGCGCATCCTCGGCAGAGCCTGTTCCCGAAAAGGCAAACGTCCGGCTCCTTGTCCCACACGGAAGGTGGCAGCCCGGAAAGCTGTTGCTGGTCTTCACCTTCCCCCTGCAGCCTATTCACAGGCACCACCGCACTGGGAATCTCTGCTTTCCCAAAGACGCAATCTCTCATGGTGCGCATCCTCGGCAGAGCCTGTTCCCGAAAAGGCAAACGTCCGGCTCCTTGTCCCACACGGAAGGTGGCAGCCCGGAAAGCTGTTGCTGGTCTTCACCTTCCCCCTGCAGCCTATTCACAGGCACAACAGGTTTTGGGATCTGTGCTTGCCCAGAGAAGGAACATCTCACGGTGCGCATCCTCGGCAGAGCCTGTTCCCGAAAAGGCAAACGTCCGGCTCCTTGTCCCACACGGAAGGTGGCAGCCCGGAAAGCTGTTGCTGGTCTTCACCTTCCCCCTGCAGCCTATTCACAGGCACAACAGGTTTGGGGATCTGTGCTTGCCCAGAGAAGGAACATCTCATGGTGCGCATCCTCGGCAGAGCCTGTTCCCGAAAAGGCAAACGTCCGGCTCCTTGTCCCACACGGAAGGGGGCAGCCCGGAAAGCTGTTGCTGGTCTTCACCTTCCCCCTGCAGCCTATTCACAGGCACAACAGGTTTGGGGATCTGTGCTTGCCCAGAGAAGGAACATCTCACGGTGCGCATCCTCGGCAGAGCCTGTTCCCGAAAAGGCAAACGTCCGGCTCCTTGTCCCACACGGAAGGTGGCAGCCCGGAAAGCTGTTGCTGGTCTTCACCTTCCCCCTGCAGCCTATTCACAGGCACAACAGGTTTTGGGATCTGTGCTTGCCCAGAGAAGGAACATCTCACGGTGCGCATCCTCGGCAGAGCCTGTTCCCGAAAAGGCAAACGTCCGGCTCCTTGTCCCACACGGAAGGTGGCAGCCCGGAAAGCTGTTGCTGGTCTTCACCTTCCCCCTGCAGCCTATTCACAGGCACAACAGGTTTTGGGATCTGTGCTTGCCCAGAGAAGGAACATCTCACGGTGCGCATCCTCGGCAGAGCCTGTTCCCGAAAAGGCAAACGTCCGGCTCCTTGTCCCACACGGAAGGGGGCAGCCCTGAAAGCTGTTGCTGGTCTTCACCTTCCCCCTGCAGCCTATTCACAGGCACAACAGGTTTTGGGATCTGTGCTTGCCCAGAGAAGGAACATCTCACGGTGCGCATCCTCGGCAGAGCCTGTTCCCGAAAAGGCAAACGTCCGGCTCCTTGTCCCACACGGAAGGTGGCAGCCCGGAAAGCTGGTGCTGGTCTTCACCTTCCCCCTGCAGCCTATTCACAGGCACAACAGGTTTTGGGATCTGTGCTTGCCCAGAGAAGGAACATCTCACGGTGCGCATCCTCGGCAGAGCCTGTTCCCGAAAAGGCAAACGTCCGGCTCCTTGTCCCACACGGAAGGTGGCAGCCCGGAAAGCTCTTGCTGGTCTTCACCTTCCCCCTGCAGCCTATTCACAGGCACAACAGGTTTGGGGATCTGTGCTTGCCCAGAGAAGGAACATCTCACGGTGCGCATCCTCGGCAGAGCCTGTTCCCGAAAAGGCAAACGTCCGGCTCCTTGTCCCACACGGAAGGTGGCAGCCCGGAAAGCTGTTGCTGGTCTTCACCTTCCCCCTGCAGCCTATTCACAGGCACCACCGCACTGGGAATCTCTGCTTTCCCAAAGACGCAATCTCTCATGGTGCGCATCCTCGGCAGAGCCTGTTCCCGAAAAGGCAAACGTCCGGCTCCTTGTCCCACACGGAAGGTGGCAGCCCGGAAAGCTGTTGCTGGTCTTCACCTTCCCCCTGCAGCCTATTCACAGGCACAACAGGTTTTGGGATCTGTGCTTGCCCAGAGAAGGAACATCTCACGGTGCGCATCCTCGGCAGAGCCTGTTCCCGAAAAGGCAAACGTCCGGCTCCTTGTCCCACACGGAAGGTGGCAGCCCGGAAAGCTGTTGCTGGTCTTCACCTTCCCCCTGCAGCCTATTCACAGGCACAACAGGTTTTGGGATCTGTGCTTGCCCAAAGACGCAATCTCTCACGGTGCGCATCCTCGGCAGAGCCTGTTCCCGAAAAGGCAAACGTCCGGCTCCTTGTCCCACACGGAAGGTGGCAGCCCTGAAAGCTCTTGCTGGTCTTCACCTTCCCCCTGCAGCCTATTCACAGGCACAACAGGTTTGGGGATCTGTGCTTGCCCAGAGAAGGAACATCTCACGGTGCGCATCCTCGGCAGAGCCTGTTCCCGAAAAGGCAAACGTCCGGCTCCTTGTCCCACACGGAAGGTGGCAGCCCGGAAAGCTGTTGCTGGTCTTCACCTTCCCCCTGCAGCCTATTCACAGGCACAACAGGTTTTGGGATCTGTGCGTGCCCAGAGAAGGAACATCTCACGGTGCGCATCCTCGGCAGAGCCTGTTCCCGAAAAGGCAAACGTCCGGCTCCTTGTCCCACACGGAAGGTGGCAGCCCGGAAAGCTGTTGCTGGTCTTCACCTTCCCCCTGCAGCCTATTCACAGGCACAACAGGTTTGGGAATCTCTGCTTGCCCAGAGAAGGAACATCTCACGGTGCGCATCCTCGGCAGAGCCTGTTCCCGAAAAGGCAAACGTCCGGCTCCTTGTCCCACACGGAAGGTGGCAGCCCGGAAAGCTGTTGCTGGTCTTCACCTTCCCCCTGCAGCCTATTCACAGGCACAACAGGTTTTGGGATCTGTGCTTGCGCAGAGAAGGAACATCTCACGGTGCGCATCCTCGGCAGAGCCTGTTCCCGAAAAGGCAAACGTCCGGCTCCTTGTCCCACACGGAAGGTGGCAGCCCTGAAAGCTGTTGCTGGCCTTCACCTTCCCCCTGCAGCCTATTCACAGGCACAACAGGTTTGGGGATCTGTGCTTGCCCAGAGAAGGAACATCTCACGGTGCGCATCCTCGGCAGAGCCTGTTCCCGAAAAGGCAAACGTCCGGCTCCTTGTCCCACACGGAAGGTGGCAGCCCGGAAAGCTGTTGCTGGTCTTCACCTTCCCCCTGCAGCCTATTCACAGGCACAACAGGTTTTGGGATCTGTGCTTGCCCAGAGAAGGAACATCTCACGGTGCGCATCCTCGGCAGAGCCTGTTCCCGAAAAGGCAAACGTCCGGCTCCTTGTCCCACACGGAAGGTGGCAGCCCGGAAAGCTGTTGCTGGTCTTCACCTTCCCCTGCAGCCTATTCACAGGCACAACAGGTTTGGGGATCTGTGCTTGCCCAGAGAAGGAACATCTCACGGTGCGCATCCTCGGCAGAGCCTGTTCCCGAAAAGGCAAACGTCCGGCTCCTTGTCCCACACGGAAGGTGGCAGCCCTGAAAACTGTTTCTGGTCTTCACCTTCCCCCTGCAGCCTATTCACAGGCACAACAGGTTTTGGGATCTGTGCTTGCCCAGAGAAGGAACATCTCACGGTGCGCATCCTCGGCAGAGCCTGTTCCCGAAAAGGCAAACGTCCGGCTCCTTGTCCCACACGGAAGGTGGCAGCCCGGAAAGCTGTTGCTGGTCTTCACCTTCCCCCTGCAGCCTAGTCACAGGCACCACCGCACTGGGAATCTCTGCTTTCCCAAAGACGCAATCTCTCATGGTGCGCATCCTCGGCAGAGCCTGTTCCCGAAAAGGCAAACGTCCGGCTCCTTGTCCCACACGGAAGGTGGCAGCCCTGAAAGCTGTTGCTGGTCTTCACCTTCCCCCTGCAGCCTATTCACAGGCACAACAGGTTTGGGGATCTGTGCTTGCCCAGAGAAGGAACATCTCACGGTGCGCATCCTCGGCAGAGCCTGTTCCCGAAAAGGCAAACGTCCGGCTCCTTGTCCCACACGGAAGGTGGCAGCCCGGAAAGCTGTTGCTGGTCTTCACCTTCCCCCTGCAGCCTATTCACAGGCACAACAGGTTTTGGGATCTGTGCTTGCCCAGAGAAGGAACATCTCACGGTGCGCATCCTCGGCAGAGCCTGTTCCCGAACAGGCAAACGTCCGGCTCCTTGTCCCACACGGAAGGTGGCAGCCCGGAAAGCTGTTGCTGGTCTTCACCTTCCCCCTGCAGACTATTCACAGGCACAACAGGTTTGGGGATCTGTGCTTGCCCAGAGAAGGAACATCTCACGGTGCGCATCCTCGGCAGAGCCTGTTCCCGAAAAGGCAAACGTCCGGCTCCTTGTCCCACACGGAAGGTGGCAGCCCGGAAAGCTGTTGCTGGTCTTCACCTTCCCCCTGCAGCCTATTCACAGGCACAACAGGTTTGGGGATCTGTGCGTGCCCAGAGAAGGAACATCTCACGGTGCGCATCCTCGGCAGAGCCTGTTCCCGAAAAGGCAAACGTCCGGCTCCTTGTCCCACACGGAAGGTGGCAGCCCTGAAAGCTCTTGCTGGTCTTCACCTTCCCCCTGCAGCCTATTCACAGGCACAACAGGTTTGGGGATCTCTGCTTTCCCAAAGACGCAATCTCTCATGGTGCGCATCCTCGGCAGAGCCTGTTCCCGAAAAGGCAAACGTCCGGCTCCTTGTCCCACACGGAAGGTGGCAGCCCTGAAAGCTGTTGCTGGTCTTCACCTTCCCCCTGCAGCCTATTCACAGGCACAACAGGTTTGGGGATCTGTGCTTGCCCAGAGAAGGAACATCTCACGGTGCGCATCCTCGGCAGAGCCTGTTCCCGAAAAGGCAAACGTCCGGCTCCTTGTCCCACACGGAAGGTGGCAGCCCGGAAAGCTGTTGCTGGTCTTCACCTTCCCCCTGCAGCCTATTCACAGGCACAACAGGTTTGGGGATCTGTGCTTGCCCAGAGAAGGAACATCTCACGGTGCGCATCCTCGGCAGAGCCTGTTCCCGAAAAGGCAAACGTCCGGCTCCTTGTCCCACACGGAAGGTGGCAGCCCGGAAAGCTGTTGCTGGTCTTCACCTTCCCCCTGCAGCCTATTCACAGGCACAACAGGTTTTGGGATCTGTGCTTGCGCAGAGAAGGAACATCTCACGGTGCGCATCCTCGGCAGAGCCTGTTCCCGAAAAGGCAAACGTCCGGCTCCTTGTCCCACACGGAAGGTGGCAGCCCGGAAAGCTGTTGCTGGTCTTCACCTTCCCCCTGCAGCCTATTCACAGGCACAACAGGTTTTGGGATCTGTGCTTGCCCAAAGACGCAATCTCTCATGGTGCGCATCCTCGGCAGAGCCTGTTCCCGAAAAGGCAAACGTCCGGCTCCTTGTCCCACACGGAAGGTGGCAGCCCTGAAAGCTCTTGCTGGTCTTCACCTTCCCCCTGCAGCCTAGTCACAGGCACAACAGGTTTGGGGATCTGTGCTTGCCCAGAGAAGGAACATCTCACGGTGCGCATCCTCGGCAGAGCCTGTTCCCGAAAAGGCAAACGTCCGGCTCCTTGTCCCACACGGAAGGTGGCAGCCCGGAAAGCTGTTGCTGGTCTTCACCTTCCCCCTGCAGCCTATTCACAGGCACAACAGGTTTTGGGATCTGTGCTTGCCCAGAGAAGGAACATCTCACGGTGCGCATCCTCGGCAGAGCCTGTTCCCGAAAAGGCAAACGTCCGGCTCCTTGTCCCACACGGAAGGTGGCAGCCCGGAAAGCTGTTGCTGGTCTTCACCTTCCCCCTGCAGCCTATTCACAGGCACAACAGGTTTGGGGATCTGTGCTTGCCCAGAGAAGGAACATCTCACGGTGCGCATCCTCGGCAGAGCCTGTTCCCGAAAAGGCAAATGTCCGGCTCCTTGTCCCACACGGAAGGTGGCAGCCCGGAAAGCTGTTGCTGGTCTTCACCTTCCCCCTGCAGCCTATTCACAGGCACAACAGGTTTTGGGATCTGTGCTTGCCCAGAGAAGGAACATCTCACGGTGCGCATCCTCGGCAGAGCCTGTTCCCGAAAAGGCAAACGTCCGGCTCCTTGTCCCACACGGAAGGGGGCAGCCCGGAAAGCTGTTGCTGGTCTTCACCTTCCCCCTGCAGCCTATTCACAGGCACAACAGGTTTTGGGATCTGTGCTTGCCCAGAGAAGGAACATCTCACGGTGCGCATCCTCGGCAGAGCCTGTTCCCGAAAAGGCAAACGTCCGGCTCCTTGTCCCACACGGAAGGTGGCAGCCCGGAAAGCTGTTGCTGGTCTTCACCTTCCCCCTGCAGCCTATTCACAGGCACAACAGGTTTGGGGATCTGTGCTTGCCCAGAGAAGGAACATCTCACGGTGCGCATCCTCGGCAGAGCCTGTTCCCGAAAAGGCAAACGTCCGGCTCCTTGTCCCACACGGAAGGTGGCAGCCCTGAAAGCTCTTGCTGGTCTTCACCTTCCCCCTGCAGCCTACTCACAGGCACAACAGGTTTGGGGATCTGTGCTTGCCCAGAGAAGGAACATCTCACGGTGCGCATCCTCGGCAGAGCCTGTTCCCGAAAAGGCAAACGTCCGGCTCCTTGTCCCACACGGAAGGTGGCAGCCCGGAAAGCTCTTGCTGGTCTTCACCTTCCCCCTGCAGCCTAGTCACAGGCACCACCGCACTGGGAATCTCTGCTTTCCCAAAGACGCAATCTCTCATGGTGCGCATCCTCGGCAGAGCCTGTTCCCGAAAAGGCAAACGTCCGGCTCCTTGTCCCACACGGAAGGTGGCAGCCCTGAAAGCTGTTGCTGGTCTTCACCTTCCCCCTGCAGCCTATTCACAGGCACAACAGGTTTGGGGATCTGTGCTTGCCCAGAGAAGGAACATCTCACGGTGCGCATCCTCGGCAGAGCCTGTTCCCGAAAAGGCAAACGTCCGGCTCCTTGTCCCACACGGAAGGTGGCAGCCCGGAAAGCTGTTGCTGGTCTTCACCTTCCCCCTGCAGCCTATTCACAGGCACAACAGGTTTTGGGATCTGTGCTTGCCCAGAGAAGGAACATCTCACGGTGCGCATCCTCGGCAGAGCCTGTTCCCGAAAAGGCAAACGTCCGGCTCCTTGTCCCACACGGAAGGTGGCAGCCCGGAAAGCTGTTGCTGGTCTTCACCTTCCCCCTGCAGACTATTCACAGGCACAACAGGTTTTGGGATCTGTGCTTGCCCAGAGAAGGAACATCTCACAGTGCGCATCCTCGGCAGAGCCTGTTCCCGAAAAGGCAAACGTCCGGCTCCTTGTCCCACACGGAAGGTGGCAGCCCGGAAAGCTGTTGCTGGTCTTCACCTTCCCCCTGCAGCCTAGTCACAGGCACAACAGGTTTGGGGATCTGTGCGTGCCCAGAGAAGGAACATCTCACGGTGCGCATCCTCGGCAGAGCCTGTTCCCGAAAAGGCAAACGTCCGGCTCCTTGTCCCACACGGAAGGTGGCAGCCCTGAAAGCTCTTGCTGGTCTTCACCTTCCCCCTGCAGCCTATTCACAGGCACAACAGGTTTGGGGATCTCTGCTTTCCCAAAGACGCAATCTCTCATGGTGCGCATCCTCGGCAGAGCCTGTTCCCGAAAAGGCAAACGTCCGGCTCCTTGTCCCACACGGAAGGCGGCAGCCCGGAAAGCTGTTGCTGGTCTTCACCTTCCCCCTGCAGCCTATTCACAGGCACAACAGGTTTGGGGATCTGTGCTTGCCCAGAGAAGGAACATCTCACGGTGCGCATCCTCGGCAGAGCCTGTTCCCGAAAAGGCAAACGTCCGGCTCCTTGTCCCACACGGAAGGTGGCAGCCCGGAAAGCTGTTGCTGGTCTTCACCTTCCCCCTGCAGCCTATTCACAGGCACAACAGGTTTGGGGATCTGTGCTTGCCCAGAGAAGGAACATCTCACGGTGCGCATCCTCGGCAGAGCCTGTTCCCGAAAAGGCAAACGTCCGGCTCCTTGTCCCACACGGAAGGTGGCAGCCCGGAAAGCTGTTGCTGGTCTTCACCTTCCCCCTGCAGCCTATTCACAGGCACAACAGGTTTTGGGATCTGTGCTTGCGCAGAGAAGGAACATCTCACGGTGCGCATCCTCGGCAGAGCCTGTTCCCGAAAAGGCAAACGTCCGGCTCCTTGTCCCACACGGAAGGTGGCAGCCCGGAAAGCTGTTGCTGGTCTTCACCTTCCCCCTGCAGCCTATTCACAGGCACAACAGGTTTTGGGATCTGTGCTTGCCCAAAGACGCAATCTCTCATGGTGCGCATCCTCGGCAGAGCCTGTTCCCGAAAAGGCAAACGTCCGGCTCCTTGTCCCACACGGAAGGTGGCAGCCCGGAAAGCTCTTGCTGGTCTTCACCTTCCCCCTGCAGCCTATTCACAGGCACAACAGGTTTGGGGATCTGTGCTTGCCCAGAGAAGGAACATCTCACGGTGCGCATCCTCGGCAGAGCCTGTTCCCGAAAAGGCAAACGTCCGGCTCCTTGTCCCACACGGAAGGTGGCAGCCCGGAAAGCTGTTGCTGGTCTTCACCTTCCCCCTGCAGCCTATTCACAGGCACAACAGGTTTTGGGATCTGTGCTTGCCCAGAGAAGGAACATCTCACGGTGCGCATCCTCGGCAGAGCCTGTTCCCGAAAAGGCAAACGTCCGGCTCCTTGTCCCACACGGAAGGTGGCAGCCCGGAAAGCTGTTGCTGGTCTTCACCTTCCCCCTGCAGCCTATTCACAGGCACAACAGGTTTGGGGATCTGTGCTTGCCCAGAGAAGGAACATCTCACGGTGCGCATCCTCGGCAGAGCCTGTTCCCGAAAAGGCAAACGTCCGGCTCCTTGTCCCACACGGAAGGTGGCAGCCCGGAAAGCTGTTGCTGGTCTTCACCTTCCCCCTGCAGCCTATTCACAGGCACAACAGGTTTTGGGATCTGTGCTTGCCCAGAGAAGGAACATCTCACGGTGCGCATCCTCGGCAGAGCCTGTTCCCGAAAAGGCAAACGTCCGGCTCCTTGTCCCACACGGAAGGGGGCAGCCCGGAAAGCTGTTGCTGGTCTTCACCTTCCCCCTGCAGCCTATTCACAGGCACAACAGGTTTTGGGATCTGTGCTTGCCCAGAGAAGGAACATCTCACGGTGCGCATCCTCGGCAGAGCCTGTTCCCGAAAAGGCAAACGTCCGGCTCCTTGTCCCACACGGAAGGTGGCAGCCCGGAAAGCTGTTGCTGGTCTTCACCTTCCCCCTGCAGCCTATTCACAGGCACAACAGGTTTGGGGATCTGTGCTTGCCCAGAGAAGGAACATCTCACGGTGCGCATCCTCGGCAGAGCCTGTTCCCGAAAAGGCAAACGTCCGGCTCCATGTCCCACACGGAAGGTGGCAGCCCTGAAAGCTGGTGCTCGTCTTCACGTTCCCCCTGCAGCCTATTCACAGGCACAACAGGTTTTGGGATCTGTGCTTGCCCAGAGAAGGAACATCTCACGGTGCGCATCCTCGGCAGAGCCTGTTCCCGAAAAGGCAAACGTCCGGCTCCTTGTCCCACACGGAAGGTGGCAGCCCGGAAAGCTGTTGCTGGTCTTCACCTTCCCCCTGCAGCCTAGTCACAGGCACCAGCACACTGGGAATCTCTGCTTTCCCAAAGACGCAATCTCTCATGGTGCGCATCCTCGGCAGAGCCTGTTCCCGAAAAGGCAAACGTCCGGCTCCTTGTCCCACACGGAAGGTGGCAGCCCTGAAAGCTGGTGCTGGTCTTCACCTTCCCCCTGCAGCCTATTCACAGGCACAACAGGTTTTGGGATCTCTGCTTTCCCAGAGACGCAATCTCTCACGGTGCGCATCCTCGGCAGAGCCTGTTCCCGAACAGGCAAACGTCCGGCTCCTTGTCCCACACGGAAGGTGGCAGCCCGGAAAGCTGTTGCTGGCCTTCACCTTCCCCCTGCAGCCTAGTCACAGGCACAACAGGTTTGGGGATCTGTGCTTGCCCAGAGAAGGAACATCTCACGGTGCGCATCCTCGGCAGAGCCTGTTCCCGAAAAGGCAAACGTCCGGCTCCTTGTCCCACACGGAAGGGGGCAGCCCGGAAAGCTGTTGCTGGTCTTCACCTTCCCCCTGCAGCCTATTCACAGGCACAACAGGTTTTGGGATCTGTGCTTGCGCAGAGAAGGAACATCTCACGGTGCGCATCCTCGGCAGAGCCTGTTCCCGAAAAGGCAAACGTCCGGCTCCTTGTCCCACACGGAAGGTGGCAGCCCGGAAAGCTGTTGCTGGTCTTCACCTTCCCCCTGCAGCCTATTCACAGGCACAACAGGTTTTGGGATCTGTGCTTGCCCAGAGAAGGAACATCTCACGGTGTGCATCCTCGGCAGAGCCTCTTCCCGAAAAGGCAAACGTCCGGCTCCTTGTCCCACACGGAAGGTGGCAGCCCTGAAAGCTGTTGCTGGTCTTCACCTTCCCCCTGCAGCCTATTCACAGGCACAACAGGTTTTGGGATCTGTGCTTGCCCAGAGAAGGAACATCTCACAGTGCGCATCCTCGGCAGAGCCTGTTCCCGAAAAGGCAAACGTCCGGCTCCTTGTCCCACACGGAAGGTGGCAGCCCGGAAAGCTGGTGCTGGTCTTCACCTTCCCCCTGCAGCCTAGTCACAGGCACCACCGCACTGGGAATCTCTGCTTTCCCAAAGACGCAATCTCTCATGGTGCGCATCCTCGGCAGAGCCTGTTCCCGAAAAGGCAAACGTCCGGCTCCTTGTCCCACACGGAAGGTGGCAGCCCGGAAAGCTGTTGCTGGTCTTCACCTTCCCCCTGCAGCCTATTCACAGGCACAACAGGTTTTGGGATCTGTGCTTGCGCAGAGAAGGAACATCTCACGGTGCGCATCCTCGGCAGAGCCTGTTCCCGAAAAGGCAAACGTCCGGCTCCTTGTCCCACACGGAAGGGGGCAGCCCGGAAAGCTGTTGCTGGTCTTCACCTTCCCCCTGCAGCCTATTCACAGGCACAACAGGTTTTGGGATCTGTGCTTGCGCAGAGAAGGAACATCTCACGGTGCGCATCCTCGGCAGAGCCTGTTCCCGAAAAGGCAAACGTCCGGCTCCTTGTCCCACACGGAAGGTGGCAGCCCGGAAAGCTGTTGCTGGTCTTCACCTTCCCCCTGCAGCCTATTCACAGGCACAACAGGTTTTGGGATCTGTGCTTGCCCAGAGAAGGAACATCTCACGGTGTGCATCCTCGGCAGAGCCTCTTCCCGAAAAGGCAAACGTCCGGCTCCTTGTCCCACACGGAAGGTGGCAGCCCTGAAAGCTGTTGCTGGTCTTCACCTTCCCCCTGCAGCCTATTCACAGGCACAACAGGTTTTGGGATCTGTGCTTGCCCAGAGAAGGAACATCTCACAGTGCGCATCCTCGGCAGAGCCTGTTCCCGAAAAGGCAAACGTCCGGCTCCTTGTCCCACACGGAAGGTGGCAGCCCGGAAAGCTGGTGCTGGTCTTCACCTTCCCCCTGCAGCCTAGTCACAGGCACCACCGCACTGGGAATCTCTGCTTTCCCAAAGACGCAATCTCTCATGGTGCGCATCCTCGGCAGAGCCTGTTCCCGAAAAGGCAAACGTCCGGCTCCTTGTCCCACACGGAAGGTGGCAGCCCGGAAAGCTGTTGCTGGTCTTCACCTTCCCCCTGCAGCCTATTCACAGGCACAACAGGTTTTGGGATCTGTGCTTGCGCAGAGAAGGAACATCTCACGGTGCGCATCCTCGGCAGAGCCTGTTCCCGAAAAGGCAAACGTCCGGCTCCTTGTCCCACACGGAAGGTGGCAGCCCTGAAAGCTCTTGCTGGTCTTCACCTTCCCCCTGCAGCCTATTCACAGGCACAACAGGTTTGGGGATCTGTGCTTGCCCAGAGAAGGAACATCTCACGGTGCGCATCCTCGGCAGAGCCTGTTCCCGAAAAGGCAAACGTCCGGCTCCTTGTCCCACACGGAAGGTGGCAGCCCGGAAAGCTGTTGCTGGTCTTCACCTTCCCCCTGCAGCCTATTCACAGGCACAACAGGTTTGGGGATCTGTGCTTGCCCAGAGAAGGAACATCTCACGGTGCGCATCCTCGGCAGAGCCTGTTCCCGAAAAGGCAAACGTCCGGCTCCTTGTCCCACACGGAAGGTGGCAGCCCTGAAAGCACTTGCTGGTCTTCACCTTCCCCCTGCAGCCTATTCACAGGCACAACAGGTTTGGGGATCTGTGCTTGCCCAGAGAAGGAACATCTCACGGTGCGCATCCTCGGCAGAGCCTGTTCCCGAAAAGGCAAACGTCCGGCTCCTTGTCCCACACGGAAGGTGGCAGCCCTGAAAGCTGTTGCTGGTCTTCACCTTCCCCCTGCAGCCTATTCACAGGCACAACAGGTTTGGGGATCTGTGCTTGCCCAGAGAAGGAACATCTCACGGTGCGCATCCTCGGCAGAGCCTGTTCCCGAAAAGGCAAACGTCCGGCTCCTTGTCCCACACGGAAGGTGGCAGCCCTGAAAGCACTTGCTGGTCTTCACCTTCCCCCTGCAGCCTATTCACAGGCACAACAGGTTTTGGGATCTGTGCTTGCCCAGAGAAGGAACATCTCACGGTGCGCATCCTCGGCAGAGCCTGTTCCCGAAAAGGCAAAAGTCCGGCTCCTTGTCCCACACGGAAGGTGGCAGCCCTGAAAGCTCTTGCTGGTCTTCACCTTCCCCCTGCAGCCTACTCACTGGCACAACAGGTTTGGGGATCTGTGCTTGCCCAGAGAAGGAACATCTCACGGTGCGCATCCTCGGCAGAGCCTGTTCCCGAAAAGGCAAACGTCCGGCTCCTTGTCCCACACGGAAGGTGGCAGCCCTGAAAGCTCTTGCTGGTCTTCACCTTCCCCCTGCAGCCTAGTCACAGGCACCACCGCACTGGGAATCTCTGCTTTCCCAAAGACGCAATCTCTCATGGTGCGCATCCTCGGCAGAGCCTGTTCCCGAAAAGGCAAACGTCCGGCTCCTTGTCCCACACGGAAGGTGGCAGCCCGGAAAGCTGTTGCTGGTCTTCACCTTCCCCCTGCAGCCTATTCACAGGCACAACAGGTTTTGGGATCTGTGCTTGCGCAGAGAAGGAACATCTCACGGTGCGCATCCTCGGCAGAGCCTGTTCCCGAAAAGGCAAACGTCCGGCTCCTTGTCCCACACGGAAGGTGGCAGCCCGGAAAGCTGTTGCTGGCCTTCACCTTCCCCCTGCAGCCTATTCACAGGCACAACAGGTTTGGGGATCTGTGCTTGCCCAGAGAAGGAACATCTCACGGTGCGCATCCTCGGCAGAGCCTGTTCCCGAAAAGGCAAACGTCCGGCTCCTTGTCCCACACGGAAGGGGGCAGCCCGGAAAGCTGTTGCTGGTCTTCACCTTCCCCCAGCAGCCTATTCACAGGCACAACAGGTTTTGGGATCTGTGCTTGCGCAGAGAAGGAACATCTCACGGTGCGCATCCTCGGCAGAGCCTGTTCCCGAAAAGGCAAACGTCCGGCTCCTTGTCCCACACGGAAGGTGGCAGCCCGGAAAGCTGTTGCTGGTCTTCACCTTCCCCCTGCAGCCTATTCACAGGCACAACAGGTTTGGGGATCTGTGCTTGCCCAGAGAAGGAACATCTCACGGTGCGCATCCTCGGCAGAGCCTCTTCCCGAAAAGGCAAACGTCCGGCTCCTTGTCCCACACGGAAGGTGGCAGCCCTGAAAGCTCTTGCTGGTCTTCACCTTCCCCCTGCAGCCTATTCACAGGCACAACAGGTTTTGGGATCTGTGCTTGCCCAGAGAAGGAACATCTCACAGTGCGCATCCTCGGCAGAGCCTGTTCCCGAAAAGGCAAACGTCCGGCTCCTTGTCCCACACGGAATGTGGCAGCCCGGAAAGCTGGTGCTGGTCTTCACCTTCCCCCTGCAGCCTAGTCACAGGCACCACCGCACTGGGAATCTCTGCTTTCCCAAAGACGCAATCTCTCATGGTGCGCATCCTCGGCAGAGCCTGTTCCCGAAAAGGCAAACGTCCGGCTCCTTGTCCCACACGGAAGGTGGCAGCCCGGAAAGCTGTTGCTGGTCTTCACCTTCCCCCTGCAGCCTATTCACAGGCACAACAGGTTTTGGGATCTGTGCTTGCGCAGAGAAGGAACATCTCACGGTGCGCATCCTCGGCAGAGCCTGTTCCCGAAAAGGCAAACGTCCGGCTCCTTGTCCCACACGGAAGGTGGCAGCCCGGAAAGCTGTTGCTGGTCTTCACCTTCCCCCTGCAGCCTATTCACAGGCACAACAGGTTTTGGGATCTGTGCTTGCGCAGAGAAGGAACATCTCACGGTGCGCATCCTCGGCAGATCCTGTTCCCGAAAAGGCAAACGTCCGGCTCCTTGTCCCACACGGAAGGTGGCAGCCCGGAAAGCTGTTGCTGGTCTTCACCTTCCCCCTGCAGCCTATTCACAGGCACAACAGGTTTTGGGATCTGTGCTTGCCCAGAGAAGGAACATCTCACGGTGCGCATCCTCGGCAGAGCCTGTTCCCGAAAAGGCAAACGTCCGGCTCCTTGTCCCACACGGAAGGTGGCAGCCCGGAAAGCTGTTGCTGGTCTTCACCTTCCCCCTGCAGCCTATTCACAGGCACAACAGGTTTTGGGATCTGTGCTTGCCCAGAGAAGGAACATCTCACGGTGCGCATCCTCGGCAGAGCCTGTTCCCGAAAAGGCAAACGTCCGGCTCCTTGTCCCACACGGAAGGGGGCAGCCCGGAAAGCTGTTGCTGGTCTTCACCTTCCCCCTGCAGCCTATTCACAGGCACCACCGCACTGGGAATCTCTGCTTTCCCAAAGACGCAATCTCTCATGGTGCGCATCCTCGGCAGAGCCTGTTCCCGAAAAGGCAAACGTCCGGCTCCTTGTCCCACACGGAAGGTGGCAGCCCGGAAAGCTGTTGCTGGTCTTCACCTTCCCCCTGCAGCCTATTCACAGGCACAACAGGTTTTGGGATCTGTGCTTGCCCAGAGAAGGAACATCTCACGGTGCGCATCCTCGGCAGAGCCTCTTCCCGAAAAGGCAAACGTCCGGCTCCTTGTCCCACACGGAAGGTGGCAGCCCGGAAAGCTCTTGCTGGTCTTCACCTTCCCCCTGCAGCCTATTCACAGGCACAACAGGTTTTGGGATCTGTGCTTGCGCAGAGAAGGAACATCTCACGGTGCGCATCCTCGGCAGAGCCTCTTCCCGAAAAGGCAAACGTCCGGCTCCTTGTCCCACACGGAAGGTGGCAGCCCTGAAAGCACTTGCTGGTCTTCACCTTCCCCCTGCAGCCTATTCACAGGCACAACAGGTTTTGGGATCTGTGCTTGCCCAAAGACGCAATCTCTCACGGTGCGCATCCTCGGCAGAGCCTGTTCCCGAAAAGGCAAACGTCCGGCTCCTTGTCCCACACGGAAGGTGGCAGCCCGGAAAGCTGTTGCTGGTCTTCACCTTCCCCCTGCAGCCTATTCACAGGCACAACAGGTTTGGGGATCTGTGCTTGCCCAGAGAAGGAACATCTCACGGTGCGCATCCTCGGCAGAGCCTGTTCCCGAAAAGGCAAACGTCCGGCTCCTTGTCCCACACGGAAGGGGGCAGCCCTGAAAGCTGTTGCTGGTCTTCACCTTCCCCCTGCAGCCTAGTCACAGGCACAACAGGTTTTGGGATCTGTGCTTGCCCAGAGAAGGAACATCTCACGGTGCGCATCCTCGGCAGAGCCTCTTCCCGAAAAGGCAAACGTCCGGCTCCTTGTCCCACACGGAAGGTGGCAGCCCTGAAAGCACTTGCTGGTCTTCACCTTCCCCCTGCAGCCTATTCACAGGCACAACAGGTTTGGGGATCTGTGCTTGCCCAGAGAAGGAACATCTCACGGTGCGCATCCTCGGCAGAGCCTGTTCCCGAAAAGGCAAACGTCCGGCTCCTTGTCCCACACGGAAGGTGGCAGCCCTGAAAGCTCTTGCTGGTCTTCACCTTCCCCCTGCAGCCTACTCACAGGCACAACAGGTTTGGGGATCTGTGCTTGCCCAGAGAAGGAACATCTCACGGTGCGCATCCTCGGCAGAGCCTGTTCCCGAAAAGGCAAACGTCCGGCTCCTTGTCCCACACGGAAGGTGGCAGCCCGGAAAGCTTTTGCTGGTCTTCACCTTCCCCCTGCAGCCTATTCACAGGCACAACAGGTTTGGGGATCTGTGCTTGCCCAAAGACGCAATCTCTCATGGTGCGCATCCTCGGCAGAGCCTGTTCCCGAAAAGGCAAATGTCCGGCTCCTTGTCCCACACGGAAGGTGGCAGCCCGGAAAGCTGTTGCTGGTCTTCACCTTCCCCCTGCAGCCTATTCACAGGCACAACAGGTTTTGGGATCTGTGCTTGCCCAGAGAAGGAACATCTCACGGTGCACATCCTCGGCAGAGCCTGTTCCCGAAAAGGCAAACGTCCGGCTCCTTGTCCCACACGGAAGGTGGCAGCCCTGAAAGCTCTTGCTGGTCTTCACCTTCCCCCTGCAGCCTATTCACAGGCACAACAGGTTTTGGGATCTGTGCTTGCGCAGAGAAGGAACATCTCACGGTGCGCATCCTCGGCAGAGCCTGTTCCCGAAAAGGCAAACGTCCGGCTCCTTGTCCCACACGGAAGGTGGCAGCCCTGAAAGCTGTTGCTGGTCTTCACCTTCCCCATGCAGCCTATTCACAGGCACAACAGGTTTTGGGATCTGTGCTTGCCCAGAGAAGGAACATCTCACGGTGCGCATCCTCGGCAGAGCCTGTTCCCGAAAAGGCAAACGTCCGGCTCCTTGTCCCACACGGAAGGGGGCAGCCCGGAAAGCTGTTGCTGGTCTTCACCTTCCCCCTGCAGCCTATTCACAGGCACAACAGGTTTGGGGATCTGTGCTTGCCCAGAGAAGGAACATCTCACGGTGCGCATCCTCGGCAGAGCCTGTTCCCGAAAAGGCAAACGTCCGGCTCCTTGTCCCACACGGAAGGGGGCAGCCCGGAAAGCTGGTGCTGGTCTTCACCTTCCCCCTGCAGCCTATTCACAGGCACCACCGCACTGGGAATCTCTGCTTTCCCAAAGACGCAATCTCTCACGGTGCGCATCCTCGGCAGAGCCTGTTCCCGAAAAGGCAAACGTCCGGCTCCTTGTCCCACACGGAAGGTGGCAGCCCTGAAAGCTGTTGCTGGTCTTCACCTTCCCCGTGCAGCCTATTCACAGGCACAACAGGTTTTGGGATCTGTGCTTGCCCAGAGAAGGAACATCTCACGGTGCGCATCCTCGGCAGAGCCTGTTCCCGAAAAGGCAAACGTCCGGCTCCTTGTCCCACACGGAAGGTGGCAGCCCGGAAAGCTGGTGCTGGTCTTCACCTTCCCCCTGCAGCCTATTCACAGGCACAACAGGTTTGGGGATCTGTGCTTGCCCAGAGAAGGAACATCTCACGGTGCGCATCCTCGGCAGAGCCTGTTCCCGAAAAGGCAAACGTCCGGCTCCTTGTCCCACACGGAAGGTGGCAGCCCGGAAAGCTGTTGCTGGTCTTCACCTTCCCCCTGCAGCCTATTCACAGGCACAACAGGTTTTGGGATGTGTGCTTGCGCAGAGAAGGAACATCTCACGGTGCGCATCCTCGGCAGAGCCTGTTCCCGAAAAGGCAAACGTCCGGCTCCTTGTCCCACACGGAAGGTGGCAGCCCGGAAAGCTGGTGCTGGTCTTCACCTTCCCCCTGCAGCCTATTCACAGGCACCACCGCACTGGGAATCTCTGCTTTCCCAAAGACGCAATCTCTCACGGTGCGCATCCTCGGCAGAGCCTGTTCCCGAAAAGGCAAACGTCCGGCTCCTTGTCCCACACGGAAGGTGGCAGCCCTGAAAGCTGTTGCTGGTCTTCACCTTCCCCGTGCAGCCTATTCACAGGCACAACAGGTTTTGGGATCTGTGCTTGCCCAGAGAAGGAACATCTCACGGTGCGCATCCTCGGCAGAGCCTGTTCCCGAAAAGGCAAACGTCCGGCTCCTTGTCCCACACGGAAGGTGGCAGCCCGGAAAGCTCTTGCTGGTCTTCACCTTCCCCCTGCAGCCTATTCACAGGCACAACAGGTTTTGGGATCTGTGCTTGCCCAGAGAAGGAACATCTCACGGTGCGCATCCTCGGAAGAGCCTGTTCCCGAAAAGGCAAACGTCCGGCTCCTTGTCCCACACGGAAGGTGGCAGCCCGGAAAGCTCTTGCTGGTCTTCACCTTCCCCCTGCAGCCTATTCACAGGCACAACAGGTTTTGGGATCTGTGCTTGCCCAAAGACGCAATCTCTCACGGTGCGCATCCTCGGCAGAGCCTGTTCCCGAAAAGGCAAACGTCCGGCTCCTTGTCCCACACGGAAGGTGGCAGCCCGGAAAGCTGTTGCTGGTCTTCACCTTCCCCCTGCAGCCTATTCACAGGCACAACAGGTTTTGGGATCTGTGCTTGCCCAGAGAAGGAACATCTCACGGTGCGCATCCTCGGCAGAGCCTGTTCCCGAAAAGGCAAACGTCCGGCTCCTTGTCCCACATGGAAGGTGGCAGCCCGGAAAGCTGTTGCTGGTCTTCACCTTCCCCCTGCAGCCTATTCACAGGCACAACAGGTTTGGGGATCTGTGCGTGCCCAGAGAAGGAACATCTCACGGTGCGCATCCTCGGCAGAGCCTGTTCCCGAAAAGGCAAACGTCCGGCTCCTTGTCCCACACGGAAGGTGGCAGCCCTGAAAGCTCTTGCTGGTCTTCACCTTCCCCCTGCAGCCTATTCACAGGCACAACAGGTTTGGGGATCTGTGCTTGCGCAGAGAAGGAACATCTCACGGTGCGCATCCTCGGCAGAGCCTGTTCCCGAAAAGGCAAACGTCCGGCTCCTTGTCCCACACGGAAGGGGGCAGCCCGGAAAGCTGTTGCTGGTCTTCACCTTCCCCCTGCAGCCTATTCACAGGCACAACAGGTTTTGGGATCTGTGCTTGCCCAGAGAAGGAACATCTCACGGTGCGCATCCTCGGCAGAGCCTGTTCCCGAAAAGGCAAACGTCCGGCTCCTTGTCCCACACGGAAGGTGGCAGCCCGGAAAGCTGTTGCTGGTCTTCACCTTCCCCCTGCAGCCTATTCACAGGCACAACAGGTTTGGGGATCTGTGCTTGCCCAGAGAAGGAACATCTCACGGTGCGCATCCTCGGCAGAGCCTGTTCCCGAAAAGGCAAACGTCCGGCTCCTTGTCCCACACGGAAGGTGGCAGCCCGGAAAGCTGTTGCTGGTCTTCACCTTCCCCCTGCAGCCTATTCACAGGCACCACCGCACTGGGAATCTCTGCTTTCCCAAAGACGCAATCTCTCATGGTGCGCATCCTCGGCAGAGCCTGTTCCCGAAAAGGCAAACGTCCGGCTCCTTGTCCCACACGGAAGGTGGCAGCCCTGAAAGCTGTTGCTGGTCTTCACCTTCCCCGTGCAGCCTATTCACAGGCACAACAGGTTTTGGGATCTGTGCTTGCCCAGAGAAGGAACATCTCATGGTGCGCATCCTCGGCAGAGCCTGTTCCCGAAAAGGCAAACGTCCGGCTCCTTGTCCCACACGGAAGGTGGCAGCCCTGAAAGCTGTTGCTGGTCTTCACCTTCCCCCTGCAGCCTATTCACAGGCACAACAGGTTTGGGGATCTGTGCTTGCCCAAAGACGGAATCTCTCACGGTGCGCATCCTCGGCAGAGCCTGTTCCCGAAAAGGCAAACGTCCGGCTCCTTGTCCCACATGGAAGGTGGCAGCCCGGAAAGCTGTTGCTGGTCTTCACCTTCCCCCTGCAGCCTATTCACAGGCACAACAGGTTTGGGGATCTGTGCTTGCCCAGAGAAGGAACATCTCACGGTGCGCATCCTCGGCAGAGCCTGTTCCCGAAAAGGCAAACGTCCGGCTCCTTGTCCCACACGGAAGGTGGCAGCCCGGAAAGCTGTTGCTGGTCTTCACCTTCCCCCTGCAGCCTATTCACAGGCACCACCGCACTGGGAATCTCTGCTTTCCCAAAGACGCAATCTCTCATGGTGCGCATCCTCGGCAGAGCCTGTTCCCGAAAAGGCAAACGTCCGGCTCCTTGTCCCACACGGAAGGTGGCAGCCCTGAAAGCTCTTGCTGGTCTTCACCTTCCCCCTGCAGCCTAGTCACAGGCACAACAGGTTTTGGGATCTGTGCTTGCCCAGAGAAGGAACATCTCACGGTGCGCATCCTCGGCAGAGCCTGTTCCCGAAAAGGCAAACGTCCGGCTCCTTGTCCCACACGGAAGGTGGCAGCCCGGAAAGCTGTTGCTGGTCTTCACCTTCCCCCTGCAGCCTATTCACAGGCACAACAGGTTTGGGGATCTGTGCTTGCCCAGAGAAGGAACATCTCACGGTGCGCATCCTCGGCAGAGCCTGTTCCCGAAAAGGCAAACGTCCGGCTCCTTGTCCCACACGGAAGGTGGCAGCCCGGAAAGCTGTTGCTGGTCTTCACCTTCCCCCTGCAGCCTATTCACAGGCACAACAGGTTTGGGGATCTGTGCTTGCCCAGAGAAGGAACATCTCACAGTGCGCATCATCGGCAGAGCCTGTTCCCGAAAAGGCAAATGTCCGGCTCCTTGTCCCACACGGAAGGTGGCAGCCCGGAAAGCTGTTGCTGGTCTTCACCTTCCCCCTGCAGCCTATTCACAGGCACAACAGGTTTTGGGATCTGTGCTTGCCCAGAGAAGGAACATCTCACGGTGCGCATCCTCGGCAGAGCCTGTTCCCGAAAAGGCAAACGTCCGGCTCCTTGTCCCACACGGAAGGGGGCAGCCCGGAAAGCTGTTGCTGGTCTTCACCTTCCCCCTGCAGCCTATTCACAGGCACAACAGGTTTTGGGATCTGTGCTTGCCCAGAGAAGGAACATCTCACGGTGCGCATCCTCGGCAGAGCCTGTTCCCGAAAAGGCAAACGTCCGGCTCCTTGTCCCACACGGAAGGGGGCAGCCCGGAAAGCTGTTGCTGGTCTTCACCTTCCCCCTGCAGCCTATTCACAGGCACAACAGGTTTTGGGATCTGTGCTTGCCCAGAGAAGGAACATCTCACGGTGCGCATCCTCTGCAGAGCCTGTTCCCGAAAAGGCAAACGTCCGGCTCCATGTCCCACACGGAAGGTGGCAGCCCTGAAAGCTGGTGCTCGTCTTCACCTTCCCCCTGCAGCCTATTCACAGGCACAACAGGTTTTGGGATCTGTGCTTGCCCAGAGAAGGAACATCTCACGGTGCGCATCCTCGGCAGAGCCTGTTCCCGAAAAGGCAAACGTCCGGCTCCTTGTCCCACACGGAAGGGGGCAGCCCTGAAAGCTGTTGCTGGTCTTCACCTTCCCCCTGCAGCCTATTCACAGGCACAACAGGTTTGGGGATCTGTGCTTGCCCAGAGAAGGAACATCTCACGGTGCGCATCCTCGGCAGAGCCTGTTCCCGAAAAGGCAAACGTCCGGCTCCTTGTCCCACACGGAAGGTGGCAGCCCTGAAAGCACTTGCTGGTCTTCACCTTCCCCCTGCAGCCTATTCACAGGCACAACAGGTTTTGGGATCTGTGCTTGCCCAGAGAAGGAACATCTCACGGTGCGCATCCTCGGCAGAGCCTGTTCCCGAAAAGGCAAACGTCCGGCTCCTTGTCCCACACGGAAGGTGGCAGCCCTGAAAGCTCTTGCTGGTCTTCACCTTCCCCCTGCAGCCTACTCACAGGCACAACAGGTTTGGGGATCTGTGCTTGCCCAGAGAAGGAACATCTCACGGTGCGCATCCTCGGCAGAGCCTGTTCCCGAAAAGGCAAACGTCCGGCTCCTTGTCCCACACGGAAGGTGGCAGCCCGGAAAGCTGTTGCTGGTCTTCACCTTCCCCCTGCAGCCTAGTCACAGGCACCACCGCACTGGGAATCTCTGCCTTCCCAAAGACGCAATCTCTCATGGTGCGCATCCTCGGCAGAGCCTCTTCCCGAAAAGGCAAACGTCCGGCTCCTTGTCCCACACGGAAGGTGGCAGCCCGGAAAGCTGTTGCTGGTCTTCACCTTCCCCCTGCAGCCTATTCACAGGCACAACAGGTTTGGGGATCTGTGCTTGCCCAGAGAAGGAACATCTCACGGTGCGCATCCTCGGCAGAGCCTGTTCCCAAAAAGGCAAACGTCCGGCTCCTTGTCCCACACGGAAGGTGGCAGCCCGGAAAGCTGTTGCTGGCCTTCACCTTCCCCCTGCAGCCTATTCACAGGCACAACAGGTTTGGGGATCTGTGCTTGCCCAGAGAAGGAACATCTCACGGTGCGCATCCTCGGCAGAGCCTGTTCCCGAAAAGGCAAACGTCCGGCTCCTTGTCCCACACGGAAGGGGGCAGCCCGGAAAGCTGTTGCTGGTCTTCACCTTCCCCCTGCAGCCTATTCACAGGCACAACAGGTTTTGGGATCTGTGCTTGCGCAGAGAAGGAACATCTCACGGTGCGCATCCTCGGCAGAGCCTGTTCCCGAAAAGGCAAACGTCCGGCTCCTTGTCCCACACGGAAGGTGGCAGCCCGGAAAGCTGTTGCTGGTCTTCACCTTCCCCCTGCAGCCTAGTCACAGGCACAACAGGTTTTGGGATCTGTGCTTGCCCAGAGAAGGAACATCTCACGGTGCGCATCCTCGGCAGAGCCTCTTCCCGAAAAGGCAAACGTCCGGCTCCTTGTCCCACACGGAAGGTGGCAGCCCTGAAAGCTGTTGCTGGTCTTCACCTTCCCCCTGCAGCCTATTCACAGGCACAACAGGTTTTGGGATCTGTGCTTGCCCAGAGAAGGAACATCTCACAGTGCGCATCCTCGGCAGAGCCTGTTCCCGAAAAGGCAAACGTCCGGCTCCTTGTCCCACATGGAAGGTGGCAGCCCGGAAAGCTGTTGCTGGTCTTCACCTTCCCCCTGCAGCCTAGTCACAGGCACCACCGCACTGGGAATCTCTGCTTTCCCAAAGACGCAATCTCTCATGGTGCGCATCCTCGGCAGAGCCTGTTCCCGAAAAGGCAAACGTCCGGCTCCTTGTCCCACACGGAAGGTGGCAGCCCGGAAAGCTGTTGCTGGTCTTCACCTTCCCCCTGCAGCCTATTCACAGGCACAACAGGTTTTGGGATCTGTGCTTGCCCAGAGAAGGAACATCTCACGGTGCGCATCCTCGGCAGAGCCTGTTCCCGAAAAGGCAAACGTCCGGCTCCTTGTCCCACATGGAAGGTGGCAGCCCGGAAAGCTGTTGCTGGTCTTCACCTTCCCCCTGCAGCCTATTCACAGGCACAACAGGTTTGGGGATCTGTGCGTGCCCAGAGAAGGAACATCTCACGGTGCGCATCCTTGGCAGAGCCTGTTCCCGAAAAGGCAAACGTCCGGCTCCTTGTCCCACACGGAAGGTGGCAGCCCTGAAAGCTCTTGCTGGTCTTCACCTTCCCCCTGCAGCCTATTCACAGGCACAACAGGTTTGGGGATCTGTGCTTGCGCAGAGAAGGAACATCTCACGGTGCGCATCCTCGGCAGAGCCTGTTCCCGAAAAGGCAAACGTCCGGCTCCTTGTCCCACACGGAAGGGGGCAGCCCGGAAAGCTGTTGCTGGTCTTCACCTTCCCCCTGCAGCCTATTCACAGGCACAACAGGTTTTGGGATCTGTGCTTGCCCAGAGAAGGAACATCTCACGGTGCGCATCCTCGGCAGAGCCTGTTCCCGAAAAGGCAAACGTCCGGCTCCTTGTCCCACACGGAAGGTGGCAGCCCGGAAAGCTGTTGCTGGTCTTCACCTTCCCCCTGCAGCCTACTCACAGGCACAACAGGTTTTGGGATCTGTGCTTGCCCAGAGAAGGAACATCTCACGGTGCGCATCCTCGGCAGAGCCTGTTCCCGAAAAGGCAAACGTCCGGCTCCTTGTCCCACACGGAAGGTGGCAGCCCGGAAAGCTGTTGCTGGTCTTCACCTTCCCCCTGCAGCCTATTCACAGGCACAACAGGTTTGGGGATCTGTGCTTGCCCAGAGAAGGAACATCTCACGGTGCGCATCCTCGGCAGAGCCTGTTCCCGAAAAGGCAAACGTCCGGCTCCTTGTCCCACACGGAAGGTGGCAGCCCGGAAAGCTGTTGCTGGTCTTCACCTTCCCCCTGCAGCCTATTCACAGGCACCACCGCACTGGGAATCTCTGCTTTCCCAAAGACGCAATCTCTCATGGTGCGCATCCTCGGCAGAGCCTGTTCCCGAAAAGGCAAACGTCCGGCTCCTTGTCCCACACGGAAGGTGGCAGCCCTGAAAGCTGTTGCTGGTCTTCACCTTCCCCGTGCAGCCTATTCACAGGCACAACAGGTTTTGGGATCTGTGCTTGCCCAGAGAAGGAACATCTCATGGTGCGCATCCTCGGCAGAGCCTGTTCCCGAAAAGGCAAACGTCCGGCTCCTTGTCCCACACGGAAGGTGGCAGCCCTGAAAGCTGTTGCTGGTCTTCACCTTCCCCCTGCAGCCTATTCACAGGCACAACAGGTTTGGGGATCTGTGCTTGCCCAAAGACGGAATCTCTCACGGTGCGCATCCTCGGCAGAGCCTGTTCCCGAAAAGGCAAACGTCCGGCTCCTTGTCCCACATGGAAGGTGGCAGCCCGGAAAGCTGTTGCTGGTCTTCACCTTCCCCCTGCAGCCTATTCACAGGCACAACAGGTTTGGGGATCTGTGCTTGCCCAGAGAAGGAACATCTCACGGTGCGCATCCTCGGCAGAGCCTGTTCCCGAAAAGGCAAACGTCCGGCTCCTTGTCCCACACGGAAGGTGGCAGCCCGGAAAGCTGTTGCTGGTCTTCACCTTCCCCCTGCAGCCTATTCACAGGCACCACCGCACTGGGAATCTCTGCTTTCCCAAAGACGCAATCTCTCATGGTGCGCATCCTCGGCAGAGCCTGTTCCCGAAAAGGCAAACGTCCGGCTCCTTGTCCCACACGGAAGGTGGCAGCCCTGAAAGCTCTTGCTGGTCTTCACCTTCCCCCTGCAGCCTAGTCACAGGCACAACAGGTTTTGGGATCTGTGCTTGCCCAGAGAAGGAACATCTCACGGTGCGCATCCTCGGCAGAGCCTGTTCCCGAAAAGGCAAACGTCCGGCTCCTTGTCCCACACGGAAGGTGGCAGCCCGGAAAGCTGTTGCTGGTCTTCACCTTCCCCCTGCAGCCTATTCACAGGCACAACAGGTTTGGGGATCTGTGCTTGCCCAGAGAAGGAACATCTCACGGTGCGCATCCTCGGCAGAGCCTGTTCCCGAAAAGGCAAACGTCCGGCTCCTTGTCCCACACGGAAGGTGGCAGCCCGGAAAGCTGTTGCTGGTCTTCACCTTCCCCCTGCAGCCTATTCACAGGCA
Organism: Haliaeetus albicilla; assembly: GCF_947461875.1. Taxonomy (NCBI): domain Eukaryota; kingdom Metazoa; phylum Chordata; class Aves; order Accipitriformes; family Accipitridae; genus Haliaeetus; species Haliaeetus albicilla. The sequence continues at coordinate 1,413,381 of NW_027212473.1, read as the reverse complement.
CAACAGGTTTGGGGATCTGTGCTTGCCCAGAGAAGGAACATCTCACAGTGCGCATCATCGGCAGAGCCTGTTCCCGAAAAGGCAAATGTCCGGCTCCTTGTCCCACACGGAAGGTGGCAGCCCGGAAAGCTGTTGCTGGTCTTCACCTTCCCCCTGCAGCCTATTCACAGGCACAACAGGTTTTGGGATCTGTGCTTGCCCAGAGAAGGAACATCTCACGGTGCGCATCCTCGGCAGAGCCTGTTCCCGAAAAGGCAAACGTCCGGCTCCTTGTCCCACACGGAAGGGGGCAGCCCGGAAAGCTGTTGCTGGTCTTCACCTTCCCCCTGCAGCCTATTCACAGGCACAACAGGTTTTGGGATCTGTGCTTGCCCAGAGAAGGAACATCTCACGGTGCGCATCCTCGGCAGAGCCTGTTCCCGAAAAGGCAAACGTCCGGCTCCTTGTCCCACACGGAAGGGGGCAGCCCGGAAAGCTGTTGCTGGTCTTCACCTTCCCCCTGCAGCCTATTCACAGGCACAACAGGTTTTGGGATCTGTGCTTGCCCAGAGAAGGAACATCTCACGGTGCGCATCCTCTGCAGAGCCTGTTCCCGAAAAGGCAAACGTCCGGCTCCATGTCCCACACGGAAGGTGGCAGCCCTGAAAGCTGGTGCTCGTCTTCACATTCCCCCTGCAGCCTATTCACAGGCACAACAGGTTTTGGGATCTGTGCTTGCCCAGAGAAGGAACATCTCACGGTGCGCATCCTCGGCAGAGCCTGTTCCCGAAAAGGCAAACGTCCGGCTCCTTGTCCCACACGGATGGGGGCAGCCCTGAAAGCTGTTGCTGGTCTTCACCTTCCCCCTGCAGCCTATTCACAGGCACAACAGGTTTGGGGATCTGTGCTTGCCCAGAGAAGGAACATCTCACGGTGCGCATCCTCGGCAGAGCCTGTTCCCGAAAAGGCAAACGTCCGGCTCCTTGTCCCACACGGAAGGTGGCAGCCCTGAAAGCACTTGCTGGTCTTCACCTTCCCCCTGCAGCCTATTCACAGGCACAACAGGTTTTGGGATCTGTGCTTGCCCAGAGAAGGAACATCTCACGGTGCGCATCCTCGGCAGAGCCTGTTCCCGAAAAGGCAAACGTCCGGCTCCTTGTCCCACACGGAAGGTGGCAGCCCTGAAAGCTCTTGCTGGTCTTCACCTTCCCCCTGCAGCCTACTCACAGGCACAACAGGTTTGGGGATCTGTGCTTGCCCAGAGAAGGAACATCTCACGGTGCGCATCCTCGGCAGAGCCTGTTCCCGAAAAGGCAAACGTCCGGCTCCTTGTCCCACACGGAAGGTGGCAGCCCGGAAAGCTGTTGCTGGTCTTCACCTTCCCCCTGCAGCCTAGTCACAGGCACCACCGCACTGGGAATCTCTGCCTTCCCAAAGACGCAATCTCTCATGGTGCGCATCCTCGGCAGAGCCTCTTCCCGAAAAGGCAAACGTCCGGCTCCTTGTCCCACACGGAAGGTGGCAGCCCGGAAAGCTGTTGCTGGTCTTCACCTTCCCCCTGCAGCCTATTCACAGGCACAACAGGTTTGGGGATCTGTGCTTGCCCAGAGAAGGAACATCTCACGGTGCGCATCCTCGGCAGAGCCTGTTCCCAAAAAGGCAAACGTCCGGCTCCTTGTCCCACACGGAAGGTGGCAGCCCGGAAAGCTGTTGCTGGCCTTCACCTTCCCCCTGCAGCCTATTCACAGGCACAACAGGTTTGGGGATCTGTGCTTGCCCAGAGAAGGAACATCTCACGGTGCGCATCCTCGGCAGAGCCTGTTCCCGAAAAGGCAAACGTCCGGCTCCTTGTCCCACACGGAAGGGGGCAGCCCGGAAAGCTGTTGCTGGTCTTCACCTTCCCCCTGCAGCCTATTCACAGGCACAACAGGTTTTGGGATCTGTGCTTGCGCAGAGAAGGAACATCTCACGGTGCGCATCCTCGGCAGAGCCTGTTCCCGAAAAGGCAAACGTCCGGCTCCTTGTCCCACACGGAAGGTGGCAGCCCGGAAAGCTGTTGCTGGTCTTCACCTTCCCCCTGCAGCCTATTCACAGGCACAACAGGTTTTGGGATCTGTGCTTGCCCAGAGAAGGAACATCTCACGGTGCGCATCCTCGGCAGAGCCTCTTCCCGAAAAGGCAAACGTCCGGCTCCTTGTCCCACACGGAAGGTGGCAGCCCTGAAAGCTGTTGCTGGTCTTCACCTTCCCCCTGCAGCCTAGTCACAGGCACCACCGCACTGGGAATCTCTGCTTTCCCAAAGACGCAATCTCTCATGGTGCGCATCCTCGGCAGAGCCTGTTCCCGAAAAGGCAAACGTCCGGCTCCTTGTCCCACACGGAAGGTGGCAGCCCGGAAAGCTGTTGCTGGTCTTCACCTTCCCCCTGCAGCCTATTCACAGGCACAACAGGTTTGGGGATCTGTGCTTGCGCAGAGAAGGAACATCTCACGGTGCGCATCCTCGGCAGAGCCTGTTCCCGAAAAGGCAAACGTCCGGCTCCTTGTCCCACACGGAAGGTGGCAGCCCTGAAAGCTGTTGCTGGTCTTCACCTTCCCCCTGCAGCCTACTCACAGGCACAACAGGTTTGGGGATCTGTGCTTGCCCAGAGAAGGAACATCTCACGGTGCGCATCCTCGGCAGAGCCTGTTCCCGAAAAGGCAAACGTCCGGCTCCTTGTCCCACACGGAAGGTGGCAGCCCGGAAAGCTGTTGCTGGTCTTCACCTTCCCCCTGCAGCCTATTCACAGGCACAACAGGTTTTGGGATCTGTGCTTGCCCAAAGACGCAATCTCTCACGGTGCGCATCCTCGGCAGAGCCTGTTCCCGAAAAGGCAAACGTCCGGCTCCTTGTCCCACACGGAAGGTGGCAGCCCGGAAAGCACTTGCTGGTCTTCACCTTCCCCCTGCAGCCTATTCACAGGCACAACAGGTTTTGGGATCTGTGCTTGCCCAGAGAAGGAACATCTCACGGTGCGCATCCTCGGCAGAGCCTGTTCCCGAAAAGGCAAACGTCCGGCTCCTTGTCCCACACGGAAGGTGGCAGCCCTGAAAGCTCTTGCTGGTCTTCACCTTCCCCCTGCAGCCTACTCACAGGCACAACAGGTTTGGGGATCTGTGCTTGCCCAGAGAAGGAACATCTCACGGTGCGCATCCTCGGCAGAGCCTGTTCCCGAAAAGGCAAACGTCCGGCTCCTTGTCCCACACGGAAGGTGGCAGCCCGGAAAGCTGTTGCTGGTCTTCACCTTCCCCCTGCAGCCTAGTCACAGGCACCACCGCACTGGGAATCTCTGCCTTCCCAAAGACGCAATCTCTCATGGTGCGCATCCTCGGCAGAGCCTCTTCCCGAAAAGGCAAACGTCCGGCTCCTTGTCCCACACGGAAGGTGGCAGCCCGGAAAGCTGTTGCTGGTCTTCACCTTCCCCCTGCAGCCTATTCACAGGCACAACAGGTTTGGGGATCTGTGCTTGCCCAGAGAAGGAACATCTCACGGTGCGCATCCTCGGCAGAGCCTGTTCCCGAAAAGGCAAACGTCCGGCTCCTTGTCCCACACGGAAGGTGGCAGCCCGGAAAGCTGTTGCTGGCCTTCACCTTCCCCCTGCAGCCTATTCACAGGCACAACAGGTTTGGGGATCTGTGCTTGCCCAGAGAAGGAACATCTCACGGTGCGCATCCTCGGCAGAGCCTGTTCCCGAAAAGGCAAACGTCCGGCTCCTTGTCCCACACGGAAGGGGGCAGCCCGGAAAGCTGTTGCTGGTCTTCACCTTCCCCCTGCAGCCTATTCACAGGCACAACAGGTTTTGGGATCTGTGCTTGCGCAGAGAAGGAACATCTCACGGTGCGCATCCTCGGCAGAGCCTGTTCCCGAAAAGGCAAACGTCCGGCTCCTTGTCCCACACGGAAGGTGGCAGCCCGGAAAGCTGTTGCTGGTCTTCACCTTCCCCCTGCAGCCTATTCACAGGCACAACAGGTTTTGGGATCTGTGCTTGCCCAGAGAAGGAACATCTCACGGTGCGCATCCTCGGCAGAGCCTGTTCCCGAAAAGGCAAACGTCCGGCTCCTTGTCCCACACGGAAGGTGGCAGCCCTGAAAGCTCTTGCTGGTCTTCACCTTCCCCCTGCAGCCTACTCACAGGCACAACAGGTTTGGGGATCTGTGCTTGCCCAGAGAAGGAACATCTCACGGTGCGCATCCTCGGCAGAGCCTGTTCCCGAAAAGGCAAACGTCCGGCTCCTTGTCCCACACGGAAGGTGGCAGCCCGGAAAGCTGTTGCTGGTCTTCACCTTCCCCCTGCAGCCTAGTCACAGGCACCACCGCACTGGGAATCTCTGCCTTCCCAAAGACGCAATCTCTCATGGTGCGCATCCTCGGCAGAGCCTCTTCCCGAAAAGGCAAACGTCCGGCTCCTTGTCCCACACGGAAGGTGGCAGCCCGGAAAGCTGTTGCTGGTCTTCACCTTCCCCCTGCAGCCTATTCACAGGCACAACAGGTTTGGGGATCTGTGCTTGCCCAGAGAAGGAACATCTCACGGTGCGCATCCTCGGCAGAGCCTGTTCCCAAAAAGGCAAACGTCCGGCTCCTTGTCCCACACGGAAGGTGGCAGCCCGGAAAGCTGTTGCTGGCCTTCACCTTCCCCCTGCAGCCTATTCACAGGCACAACAGGTTTGGGGATCTGTGCTTGCCCAGAGAAGGAACATCTCACGGTGCGCATCCTCGGCAGAGCCTGTTCCCGAAAAGGCAAACGTCCGGCTCCTTGTCCCACACGGAAGGGGGCAGCCCGGAAAGCTGTTGCTGGTCTTCACCTTCCCCCTGCAGCCTATTCACAGGCACAACAGGTTTTGGGATCTGTGCTTGCGCAGAGAAGGAACATCTCACGGTGCGCATCCTCGGCAGAGCCTGTTCCCGAAAAGGCAAACGTCCGGCTCCTTGTCCCACACGGAAGGTGGCAGCCCGGAAAGCTGTTGCTGGTCTTCACCTTCCCCCTGCAGCCTATTCACAGGCACAACAGGTTTTGGGATCTGTGCTTGCCCAGAGAAGGAACATCTCACGGTGCGCATCCTCGGCAGAGCCTCTTCCCGAAAAGGCAAACGTCCGGCTCCTTGTCCCACACGGAAGGTGGCAGCCCTGAAAGCTGTTGCTGGTCTTCACCTTCCCCCTGCAGCCTATTCACAGGCACAACAGGTTTTGGGATCTGTGCTTGCCCAGAGAAGGAACATCTCACAGTGCGCATCCTCGGCAGAGCCTGTTCCCGAAAAGGCAAACGTCCGGCTCCTTGTCCCACATGGAAGGTGGCAGCCCGGAAAGCTGTTGCTGGTCTTCACCTTCCCCCTGCAGCCTAGTCACAGGCACCACCGCACTGGGAATCTCTGCTTTCCCAAAGACGCAATCTCTCATGGTGCGCATCCTCGGCAGAGCCTGTTCCCGAAAAGGCAAACGTCCGGCTCCTTGTCCCACACGGAAGGTGGCAGCCCGGAAAGCTGTTGCTGGTCTTCACCTTCCCCCTGCAGCCTATTCACAGGCACAACAGGTTTTGGGATCTGTGCTTGCGCAGAGAAGGAACATCTCACGGTGCGCATCCTCGGCAGAGCCTGTTCCCGAAAAGGCAAACGTCCGGCTCCTTGTCCCACACGGAAGGTGGCAGCCCTGAAAGCTGTTGCTGGTCTTCACCTTCCCCCTGCAGCCTACTCACAGGCACAACAGGTTTGGGGATCTGTGCTTGCCCAGAGAAGGAACATCTCACGGTGCGCATCCTCGGCAGAGCCTGTTCCCGAAAAGGCAAACGTCCGGCTCCTTGTCCCACACGGAAGGTGGCAGCCCGGAAAGCTGTTGCTGGTCTTCACCTTCCCCCTGCAGCCTATTCACAGGCACAACAGGTTTTGGGATCTGTGCTTGCCCAAAGACGCAATCTCTCACGGTGCGCATCCTCGGCAGAGCCTGTTCCCGAAAAGGCAAACGTCCGGCTCCTTGTCCCACACGGAAGGTGGCAGCCCGGAAAGCACTTGCTGGTCTTCACCTTCCCCCTGCAGCCTATTCACAGGCACAACAGGTTTTGGGATCTGTGCTTGCCCAGAGAAGGAACATCTCACGGTGCGCATCCTCGGCAGAGCCTGTTCCCGAAAAGGCAAACGTCCGGCTCCTTGTCCCACACGGAAGGTGGCAGCCCTGAAAGCTCTTGCTGGTCTTCACCTTCCCCCTGCAGCCTACTCACAGGCACAACAGGTTTGGGGATCTGTGCTTGCCCAGAGAAGGAACATCTCACGGTGCGCATCCTCGGCAGAGCCTGTTCCCGAAAAGGCAAACGTCCGGCTCCTTGTCCCACACGGAAGGTGGCAGCCCGGAAAGCTGTTGCTGGTCTTCACCTTCCCCCTGCAGCCTAGTCACAGGCACCACCGCACTGGGAATCTCTGCCTTCCCAAAGACGCAATCTCTCATGGTGCGCATCCTCGGCAGAGCCTCTTCCCGAAAAGGCAAACGTCCGGCTCCTTGTCCCACACGGAAGGTGGCAGCCCGGAAAGCTGTTGCTGGTCTTCACCTTCCCCCTGCAGCCTATTCACAGGCACAACAGGTTTGGGGATCTGTGCTTGCCCAGAGAAGGAACATCTCACGGTGCGCATCCTCGGCAGAGCCTGTTCCCAAAAAGGCAAACGTCCGGCTCCTTGTCCCACACGGAAGGTGGCAGCCCGGAAAGCTGTTGCTGGCCTTCACCTTCCCCCTGCAGCCTATTCACAGGCACAACAGGTTTGGGGATCTGTGCTTGCCCAGAGAAGGAACATCTCACGGTGCGCATCCTCGGCAGAGCCTGTTCCCGAAAAGGCAAACGTCCGGCTCCTTGTCCCACACGGAAGGGGGCAGCCCGGAAAGCTGTTGCTGGTCTTCACCTTCCCCCTGCAGCCTATTCACAGGCACAACAGGTTTTGGGATCTGTGCTTGCGCAGAGAAGGAACATCTCACGGTGCGCATCCTCGGCAGAGCCTGTTCCCGAAAAGGCAAACGTCCGGCTCCTTGTCCCACACGGAAGGTGGCAGCCCGGAAAGCTGTTGCTGGTCTTCACCTTCCCCCTGCAGCCTATTCACAGGCACAACAGGTTTTGGGATCTGTGCTTGCCCAGAGAAGGAACATCTCACGGTGCGCATCCTCGGCAGAGCCTCTTCCCGAAAAGGCAAACGTCCGGCTCCTTGTCCCACACGGAAGGTGGCAGCCCTGAAAGCTGTTGCTGGTCTTCACCTTCCCCCTGCAGCCTATTCACAGGCACAACAGGTTTTGGGATCTGTGCTTGCCCAGAGAAGGAACATCTCACGGTGCGCATCCTCGGCAGAGCCTGTTCCCGAAAAGGCAAACGTCCGGCTCCTTGTCCCACACGGAAGGTGGCAGCCCTGAAAGCTCTTGCTGGTCTTCACCTTCCCCCTGCAGCCTACTCACAGGCACAACAGGTTTGGGGATCTGTGCTTGCCCAGAGAAGGAACATCTCACGGTGCGCATCCTCGGCAGAGCCTGTTCCCGAAAAGGCAAACGTCCGGCTCCTTGTCCCACACGGAAGGTGGCAGCCCGGAAAGCTGTTGCTGGTCTTCACCTTCCCCCTGCAGCCTAGTCACAGGCACCACCGCACTGGGAATCTCTGCCTTCCCAAAGACGCAATCTCTCATGGTGCGCATCCTCGGCAGAGCCTCTTCCCGAAAAGGCAAACGTCCGGCTCCTTGTCCCACACGGAAGGTGGCAGCCCGGAAAGCTGTTGCTGGTCTTCACCTTCCCCCTGCAGCCTATTCACAGGCACAACAGGTTTGGGGATCTGTGCTTGCCCAGAGAAGGAACATCTCACGGTGCGCATCCTCGGCAGAGCCTGTTCCCAAAAAGGCAAACGTCCGGCTCCTTGTCCCACACGGAAGGTGGCAGCCCGGAAAGCTGTTGCTGGCCTTCACCTTCCCCCTGCAGCCTATTCACAGGCACAACAGGTTTGGGGATCTGTGCTTGCCCAGAGAAGGAACATCTCACGGTGCGCATCCTCGGCAGAGCCTGTTCCCGAAAAGGCAAACGTCCGGCTCCTTGTCCCACACGGAAGGGGGCAGCCCGGAAAGCTGTTGCTGGTCTTCACCTTCCCCCTGCAGCCTATTCACAGGCACAACAGGTTTTGGGATCTGTGCTTGCGCAGAGAAGGAACATCTCACGGTGCGCATCCTCGGCAGAGCCTGTTCCCGAAAAGGCAAACGTCCGGCTCCTTGTCCCACACGGAAGGTGGCAGCCCGGAAAGCTGTTGCTGGTCTTCACCTTCCCCCTGCAGCCTATTCACAGGCACAACAGGTTTTGGGATCTGTGCTTGCCCAGAGAAGGAACATCTCACGGTGCGCATCCTCGGCAGAGCCTCTTCCCGAAAAGGCAAACGTCCGGCTCCTTGTCCCACACGGAAGGTGGCAGCCCTGAAAGCTGTTGCTGGTCTTCACCTTCCCCCTGCAGCCTATTCACAGGCACAACAGGTTTTGGGATCTGTGCTTGCCCAGAGAAGGAACATCTCACGGTGCGCATCCTCGGCAGAGCCTGTTCCCGAAAAGGCAAACGTCCGGCTCCTTGTCCCACATGGAAGGTGGCAGCCCGGAAAGCTGTTGCTGGTCTTCACCTTCCCCCTGCAGCCTAGTCACAGGCACCACCGCACTGGGAATCTCTGCTTTCCCAAAGACGCAATCTCTCATGGTGCGCATCCTCGGCAGAGCCTGTTCCCGAAAAGGCAAACGTCCGGCTCCTTGTCCCACACGGAAGGTGGCAGCCCGGAAAGCTGTTGCTGGTCTTCACCTTCCCCCTGCAGCCTATTCACAGGCACAACAGGTTTGGGGATCTGTGCTTGCCCAGAGAAGGAACATCTCACGGTGCGCATCCTCGGCAGAGCCTGTTCCCGAAAAGGCAAACGTCCGGCTCCTTGTCCCACACGGAAGGTGGCAGCCCTGAAAGCTGTTGCTGGTCTTCACCTTCCCCCTGCAGCCTATTCACAGGCACAACAGGTTTTGGGATCTGTGCTTGCCCAGAGAAGGAACATCTCACGGTGCGCATCCTCGGCAGAGCCTGTTCCCGAAAAGGCAAACGTCCGGCTCCTTGTCCCACACGGAAGGTGGCAGCCCGGAAAGCTGTTGCTGGTCTTCACCTTCCCCCTGCAGCCTATTCACAGGCACAACAGGTTTTGGGATCTGTGCTTGCCCAAAGACGCAATCTCTCACGGTGCGCATCCTCGGCAGAGCCTGTTCCCGAAAAGGCAAACGTCCGGCTCCTTGTCCCACACGGAAGGGGGCAGCCCGGAAAGCTGTTGCTGGTCTTCACCTTCCCCCTGCAGCCTATTCACAGGCACAACAGGTTTTGGGATCTCTGCTTGCCCAGAGAAGGAACATCTCACGGTGCGCATCCTCGGCAGAGCCTGTTCCCGAAAAGGCAAACGTCCGGCTCCTTGTCCCACACGGAAGGTGGCAGCCCGGAAAGCTGTTGCTGGTCTTCACCTTCCCCCTGCAGCCTATTCACAGGCACAACAGGTTTTGGGATCTGTGCGTGCCCAGAGAAGGAACATCTCACGGTGCGCATCCTCGGCAGAGCCTGTTCCCGAAAAGGCAAACGTCCGGCTCCTTGTCCCACACGGAAGGTGGCAGCCCTGAAAGCTCTTGCTGGTCTTCACCTTCCCCCTGCAGCCTATTCACAGGCACAACAGGTTTTGGGATCTGTGCTTGCCCAGAGAAGGAACATCTCACGGTGCGCATCCTCGGCAGAGCCTCTTCCCGAAAAGGCAAACGTCCGGCTCCTTGTCCCACACGGAAGGTGGCAGCCCTGAAAGCTCTTGCTGGTCTTCACCTTCCCCCTGCAGCCTATTCACAGGCACAACAGGTTTTGGGATCTGTGCTTGCCCAGAGAAGGAACATCTCACAGTGCGCATCCTCGGCAGAGCCTGTTCCCGAAAAGGCAAACGTCCGGCTCCTTGTCCCACATGGAAGGTGGCAGCCCGGAAAGCTGTTGCTGGTCTTCACCTTCCCCCTGCAGCCTAGTCACAGGCACCACCGCACTGGGAATCTCTGCTTTCCCAAAGACGCAATCTCTCATGGTGCGCATCCTCGGCAGAGCCTGTTCCCGAAAAGGCAAACGTCCGGCTCCTTGTCCCACACGGAAGGTGGCAGCCCGGAAAGCTGTTGCTGGTCTTCACCTTCCCCCTGCAGCCTATTCACAGGCACAACAGGTTTGGGGATCTGTGCTTGCCCAGAGAAGGAACATCTCACGGTGCGCATCCTCGGCAGAGCCTGTTCCCGAAAAGGCAAACGTCCGGCTCCTTGTCCCACACGGAAGGTGGCAGCCCGGAAAGCTGTTGCTGGTCTTCACCTTCCCCCTGCAGCCTATTCACAGGCACAACAGGTTTGGGGATCTGTGCTTGCCCAGAGAAGGAACATCTCACGGTGCGCATCCTCGGCAGAGCCTGTTCCCGAAAAGGCAAACGTCCGGCTCCTTGTCCCACACGGAAGGTGGCAGCCCGGAAAGCTGTTGCTGGTCTTCACCTTCCCCCTGCAGCCTATTCACAGGCACAACAGGTTTTGGGATCTGTGCTTGCGCAGAGAAGGAACATCTCACGGTGCGCATCCTCGGCAGAGCCTGTTCCCGAAAAGGCAAACGTCCGGCTCCTTGTCCCACACGGAAGGTGGCAGCCCGGAAAGCTGTTGCTGGTCTTCACCTTCCCCCTGCAGCCTAGTCACAGGCACAACAGGTTTTGGGATCTGTGCGTGCCCAGAGAAGGAACATCTCACGGTGCGCATCCTCGGCAGAGCCTGTTCCCGAAAAGGCAAACGTCCGGCTCCTTGTCCCACACGGAAGGTGGCAGCCCTGAAAGCTCTTGCTGGTCTTCACCTTCCCCCTGCAGCCTATTCACAGGCACAACAGGTTTGGGAATCTCTGCTTTCCCAAAGACGCAATCTCTCACGGTGCGCATCCTCGGCAGAGCCTGTTCCCGAAAAGGCAAACGTCCGGCTCCTTGTCCCACACGGAAGGTGGCAGCCCGGAAAGCTGTTGCTGGTCTTCACCTTCCCCCTGCAGCCTATTCACAGGCACAACAGGTTTTGGGATCTGTGCTTGCCCAGAGAAGGAACATCTCACGGTGCGCATCCTCGGCAGAGCCTGTTCCCGAAAAGGCAAACGTCCGGCTCCTTGTCCCACACGGAAGGTGGCAGCCCGGAAAGCTGTTGCTGGTCTTCACCTTCCCCCTGCAGCCTATTCACAGGCACAACAGGTTTGGGGATCTGTGCTTGCCCAGAGAAGGAACATCTCACGGTGCGCATCCTCGGCAGAGCCTGTTCCCGAAAAGGCAAACGTCCGGCTCCTTGTCCCACACGGAAGGTGGCAGCCCGGAAAGCTGTTGCTGGTCTTCACCTTCCCCCTGCAGCCTATTCACAGGCACAACAGGTTTTGGGATCTGTGCTTGCGCAGAGAAGGAACATCTCACGGTGCGCATCCTCGGCAGAGCCTGTTCCCGAAAAGGCAAACGTCCGGCTCCTTGTCCCACACGGAAGGTGGCAGCCCGGAAAGCTTTTGCTGGTCTTCACCTTCCCCCTGCAGCCTATTCACAGGCACAACAGGTTTGGGGATCTGTGCTTGCCCAAAGACGCAATCTCTCATGGTGCGCATCCTCGGCAGAGCCTGTTCCCGAAAAGGCAAATGTCCGGCTCCTTGTCCCACACGGAAGGTGGCAGCCCGGAAAGCTGTTGCTGGTCTTCACCTTCCCCCTGCAGCCTATTCACAGGCACAACAGGTTTTGGGATCTGTGCTTGCCCAGAGAAGGAACATCTCACGGTGCACATCCTCGGCAGAGCCTGTTCCCGAAAAGGCAAACGTCCGGCTCCTTGTCCCACACGGAAGGTGGCAGCCCGGAAAGCTGTTGCTGGTCTTCACCTTCCCCCTGCAGCCTATTCACAGGCACAACAGGTTTTGGGATCTGTGCTTGCGCAGAGAAGGAACATCTCACGGTGCGCATCCTCGGCAGAGCCTGTTCCCGAAAAGGCAAACGTCCGGCTCCTTGTCCCACACGGAAGGGGGCAGCCCGGAAAGCTGTTGCTGGTCTTCACCTTCCCCCTGCAGCCTATTCACAGGCACAACAGGTTTTGGGATCTCTGCTTGCCCAGAGAAGGAACATCTCACGGTGCGCATCCTCGGCAGAGCCTGTTCCCGAAAAGGCAAACGTCCGGCTCCTTGTCCCACACGGAAGGGGGCAGCCCGGAAAGCTGGTGCTGGTCTTCACCTTCCCCCTGCAGCCTATTCACAGGCACCACCGCACTGGGAATCTCTGCTTTCCCAAAGACGCAATCTCTCACGGTGCGCATCCTCGGCAGAGCCTGTTCCCGAAAAGGCAAACGTCCGGCTCCTTGTCCCACACGGAAGGTGGCAGCCCTGAAAGCTGTTGCTGGTCTTCACCTTCCCCCTGCAGCCTATTCACAGGCACAACAGGTTTTGGGATCTGTGCTTGCCCAGAGAAGGAACATCTCACGGTGCGCATCCTCGGCAGAGCCTGTTCCCGAAAAGGCAAACGTCCGGCTCCTTGTCCCACACGGAAGGTGGCAGCCCGGAAAGCTCTTGCTGGTCTTCACCTTCCCCCTGCAGCCTATTCACAGGCACAACAGGTTTGGGGATCTGTGCTTGCCCAGAGAAGGAACATCTCACGGTGCGCATCCTCGGCAGAGCCTGTTCCCGAAAAGGCAAACGTCCGGCTCCTTGTCCCACACGGAAGGTGGCAGCCCGGAAAGCTGTTGCTGGTCTTCACCTTCCCCCTGCAGCCTATTCACAGGCACAACAGGTTTTGGGATCTGTGCTTGCGCAGAGAAGGAACATCTCACGGTGCGCATCCTCGGCAGAGCCTGTTCCCGAAAAGGCAAACGTCCGGCTCCTTGTCCCACACGGAAGGTGGCAGCCCGGAAAGCTGGTGCTGGTCTTCACCTTCCCCCTGCAGCCTATTCACAGGCACCACCGCACTGGGAATCTCTGCTTTCCCAAAGACGCAATCTCTCACGGTGCGCATCCTCGGCAGAGCCTGTTCCCGAAAAGGCAAACGTCCGGCTCCTTGTCCCACACGGAAGGTGGCAGCCCTGAAAGCTGTTGCTGGTCTTCACCTTCCCCCTGCAGCCTATTCACAGGCACAACAGGTTTTGGGATCTGTGCTTGCCCAGAGAAGGAACATCTCACGGTGCGCATCCTCGGCAGAGCCTGTTCCCGAAAAGGCAAACGTCCGGCTCCTTGTCCCACACGGAAGGTGGCAGCCCGGAAAGCTCTTGCTGGTCTTCACCTTCCCCCTGCAGCCTATTCACAGGCACAACAGGTTTTGGGATCTGTGCTTGCCCAGAGAAGGAACATCTCACGGTGCGCATCCTCGGCAGAGCCTGTTCCCGAAAAGGCAAACGTCCGGCTCCTTGTCCCACACGGAAGGTGGCAGCCCGGAAAGCTCTTGCTGGTCTTCACCTTCCCCCTGCAGCCTATTCACAGGCACAACAGGTTTGGGGATCTGTGCTTGCCCAAAGACGCAATCTCTCACGGTGCGCATCCTCGGCAGAGCCTGTTCCCGAAAAGGCAAACGTCCGGCTCCTTGTCCCACACGGAAGGTGGCAGCCCGGAAAGCTGTTGCTGGTCTTCACCTTCCCCCTGCAGCCTATTCACAGGCACAACAGGTTTTGGGATCTGTGCTTGCCCAGAGAAGGAACATCTCACGGTGCGCATCCTCGGCAGAGCCTGTTCCCGAAAAGGCAAACGTCCGGCTCCTTGTCCCACATGGAAGGTGGCAGCCCGGAAAGCTGTTGCTGGTCTTCACCTTCCCCCTGCAGCCTATTCACAGGCACAACAGGTTTGGGGATCTGTGCTTGCGCAGAGAAGGAACATCTCACGGTGCGCATCCTCGGCAGAGCCTGTTCCCGAAAAGGCAAACGTCCGGCTCCTTGTCCCACACGGAAGGGGGCAGCCCGGAAAGCTGTTGCTGGTCTTCACCTTCCCCCTGCAGCCTATTCACAGGCACAACAGGTTTTGGGATCTGTGCTTGCCCAGAGAAGGAACATCTCACGGTGCGCATCCTCGGCAGAGCCTGTTCCCGAAAAGGCAAACGTCCGGCTCCTTGTCCCACACGGAAGGTGGCAGCCCGGAAAGCTGTTGCTGGTCTTCACCTTCCCCCTGCAGCCTACTCACAGGCACAACAGGTTTTGGGATCTGTGCTTGCCCAGAGAAGGAACATCTCACGGTGCGCATCCTCGGCAGAGCCTGTTCCCGAAAAGGCAAACGTCCGGCTCCTTGTCCCACACGGAAGGTGGCAGCCCGGAAAGCTGTTGCTGGTCTTCACCTTCCCCCTGCAGCCTACTCACAGGCACAACAGGTTTTGGGATCTGTGCTTGCCCAGAGAAGGAACATCTCACGGTGCGCATCCTCGGCAGAGCCTGTTCCCGAAAAGGCAAACGTCCGGCTCCTTGTCCCACACGGAAGGTGGCAGCCCGGAAAGCTGTTGCTGGTCTTCACCTTCCCCCTGCAGCCTATTCACAGGCACAACAGGTTTTGGGATCTGTGCTTGCCCAGAGATGGAACATCTCACAGTGCGCATCCTCGGCAGAGCCTGTTCCCGAAAAGGCAAACGTCCGGCTCCTTGTCCCACACGGAAGGTGGCAGCCCGGAAAGCTGTTGCTGGTCTTCACCTTCCCCCTGCAGCCTATTCACAGGCACCACCGCACTGGGAATCTCTGCTTTCCCAAAGACGCAATCTCTCATGGTGCGCATCCTCGGCAGAGCCTGTTCCCGAAAAGGCAAACGTCCGGCTCCTTGTCCCACACGGAAGGTGGCAGCCCTGAAAGCTGTTGCTGGTCTTCACCTTCCCCGTGCAGCCTATTCACAGGCACAACAGGTTTTGGGATCTGTGCTTGCCCAGAGAAGGAACATCTCATGGTGCGCATCCTCGGCAGAGCCTGTTCCCGAAAAGGCAAATGTCCGGCTCCTTGTCCCACACGGAAGGTGGCAGCCCGGAAAGCTGTTGCTGGTCTTCACCTTCCCCCTGCAGCCTATTCACAGGCACAACAGGTTTGGGGATCTGTGCTTGCCCAAAGACGGAATCTCTCACGGTGCGCATCCTCGGCAGAGCCTGTTCCCGAAAAGGCAAACGTCCGGCTCCTTGTCCCACATGGAAGGTGGCAGCCCGGAAAGCTGTTGCTGGTCTTCACCTTCCCCCTGCAGCCTATTCACAGGCACAACAGGTTTGGGGATCTGTGCTTGCCCAGAGAAGGAACATCTCACGGTGCGCATCCTCGGCAGAGCCTGTTCCCGAAAAGGCAAACGTCCGGCTCCTTGTCCCACACGGAAGGTGGCAGCCCGGAAAGCTGTTGCTGGTCTTCACCTTCCCCCTGCAGCCTATTCACAGGCACCACCGCACTGGGAATCTCTGCTTTCCCAAAGACGCAATCTCTCATGGTGCGCATCCTCGGCAGAGCCTGTTCCCGAAAAGGCAAACGTCCGGCTCCTTGTCCCACACGGAAGGTGGCAGCCCTGAAAGCTCTTGCTGGTCTTCACCTTCCCCCTGCAGCCTAGTCACAGGCACAACAGGTTTTGGGATCTGTGCTTGCCCAGAGAAGGAACATCTCACGGTGCGCATCCTTGGCAGAGCCTGTTCCCGAAAAGGCAAACGTCCGGCTCCTTGTCCCACACGGAAGGTGGCAGCCCGGAAAGCTGTTGCTGGTCTTCACCTTCCCCCTGCAGCCTATTCACAGGCACAACAGGTTTTGGGATCTGTGCTTGCCCAGAGAAGGAACATCTCACGGTGCGCATCCTCGGCAGAGCCTGTTCCCGAAAAGGCAAACGTCCGGCTCCTTGTCCCACACGGAAGGTGGCAGCCCGGAAAGCTGTTGCTGGTCTTCACCTTCCCCCTGCAGCCTATTCACAGGCACAACAGGTTTGGGGATCTGTGCTTGCCCAGAGAAGGAACATCTCACAGTGCGCATCATCGGCAGAGCCTGTTCCCGAAAAGGCAAATGTCCGGCTCCTTGTCCCACACGGAAGGTGGCAGCCCGGAAAGCTGTTGCTGGTCTTCACCTTCCCCCTGCAGCCTATTCACAGGCACAACAGGTTTTGGGATCTGTGCTTGCCCAGAGAAGGAACATCTCACGGTGCGCATCCTCGGCAGAGCCTGTTCCCGAAAAGGCAAACGTCCGGCTCCTTGTCCCACACGGAAGGGGGCAGCCCGGAAAGCTGTTGCTGGTCTTCACCTTCCCCCTGCAGCCTATTCACAGGCACAACAGGTTTTGGGATCTGTGCTTGCCCAGAGAAGGAACATCTCACGGTGCGCATCCTCGGCAGAGCCTGTTCCCGAAAAGGCAAACGTCCGGCTCCTTGTCCCACACGGAAGGGGGCAGCCCGGAAAGCTGTTGCTGGTCTTCACCTTCCCCCTGCAGCCTATTCACAGGCACAACAGGTTTTGGGATCTGTGCTTGCCCAGAGAAGGAACATCTCACGGTGCGCATCCTCTGCAGAGCCTGTTCCCGAAAAGGCAAACGTCCGGCTCCATGTCCCACACGGAAGGTGGCAGCCCTGAAAGCTGGTGCTCGTCTTCACCTTCCCCCTGCAGCCTATTCACAGGCACAACAGGTTTTGGGATCTGTGCTTGCCCAGAGAAGGAACATCTCACGGTGCGCATCCTCGGCAGAGCCTGTTCCCGAAAAGGCAAACGTCCGGCTCCTTGTCCCACACGGAAGGGGGCAGCCCTGAAAGCTGTTGCTGGTCTTCACCTTCCCCCTGCAGCCTATTCACAGGCACAACAGGTTTGGGGATCTGTGCTTGCCCAGAGAAGGAACATCTCACGGTGCGCATCCTCGGCAGAGCCTGTTCCCGAAAAGGCAAACGTCCGGCTCCTTGTCCCACACGGAAGGTGGCAGCCCTGAAAGCACTTGCTGGTCTTCACCTTCCCCCTGCAGCCTATTCACAGGCACAACAGGTTTTGGGATCTGTGCTTGCCCAGAGAAGGAACATCTCACGGTGCGCATCCTCGGCAGAGCCTGTTCCCGAAAAGGCAAACGTCCGGCTCCTTGTCCCACACGGAAGGTGGCAGCCCTGAAAGCTCTTGCTGGTCTTCACCTTCCCCCTGCAGCCTACTCACAGGCACAACAGGTTTGGGGATCTGTGCTTGCCCAGAGAAGGAACATCTCACGGTGCGCATCCTCGGCAGAGCCTGTTCCCGAAAAGGCAAACGTCCGGCTCCTTGTCCCACACGGAAGGTGGCAGCCCGGAAAGCTCTTGCTGGTCTTCACCTTCCCCCTGCAGCCTAGTCACAGGCACCACCGCACTGGGAATCTCTGCCTTCCCAAAGACGCAATCTCTCATGGTGCGCATCCTCGGCAGAGCCTGTTCCCGAAAAGGCAAACGTCCGGCTCCTTGTCCCACACGGAAGGTGGCAGCCCGGAAAGCTGTTGGTGGCCTTCACCTTCCCCCTGCAGCCTATTCACAGGCACAACAGGTTTGGGGATCTGTGCTTGCCCAGAGAAGGAACATCTCACGGTGCGCATCCTCGGCAGAGCCTGTTCCCGAAAAGGCAAACGTCCGGCTCCTTGTCCCACACGGAAGGGGGCAGCCCGGAAAGCTGTTGCTGGTCTTCACCTTCCCCCTGCAGCCTATTCACAGGCACAACAGGTTTTGGGATCTGTGCTTGCGCAGAGAAGGAACATCTCACGGTGCGCATCCTCGGCAGAGCCTGTTCCCGAAAAGGCAAACGTCCGGCTCCTTGTCCCACACGGAAGGTGGCAGCCCGGAAAGCTGTTGCTGGTCTTCACCTTCCCCCTGCAGCCTATTCACAGGCACAACAGGTTTGGGGATCTCTGCTTGCCCAGAGAAGGAACATCTCACGGTGCGCATCCTCGGCAGAGCCTCTTCCCGAAAAGGCAAACGTCCGGCTCCTTGTCCCACACGGAAGGTGGCAGCCCTGAAAGCTGTTGCTGGTCTTCACCTTCCCCCTGCAGCCTATTCACAGGCACAACAGGTTTTGGGATCTGTGCTTGCCCAGAGAAGGAACATCTCACAGTGCGCATCCTCGGCAGAGCCTGTTCCCGAAAAGGCAAACGTCCGGCTCCTTGTCCCACATGGAAGGTGGCAGCCCGGAAAGCTGTTGCTGGTCTTCACCTTCCCCCTGCAGCCTATTCACAGGCACAACAGGTTTGGGGATCTGTGCTTGCCCAGAGAAGGAACATCTCACGGTGCGCATCCTCGGCAGAGCCTGTTCCCGAAAAGGCAAACGTCCGGCTCCTTGTCCCACACGGAAGGTGGCAGCCCTGAAAGCTCTTGCTGGTCTTCACCTTCCCCCTGCAGCCTATTCACAGGCACCACCGCACTGGGAATCTCTGCTTTCCCAAAGACGCAATCTCTCACGGTGCGCATCCTCGGCAGAGCCTGTTCCCGAAAAGGCAAACGTCCGGCTCCTTGTCCCACACGGAAGGTGGCAGCCCTGAAAGCTGTTGCTGGTCTTCACCTTCCCCCTGCAGCCTATTCACAGGCACAACAGGTTTTGGGATCTGTGCTTGCCCAGAGAAGGAACATCTCACGGTGCGCATCCTCGGCAGAGCCTGTTCCCGAAAAGGCAAACGTCCGGCTCCTTGTCCCACACGGAAGGTGGCAGCCCGGAAAGCTCTTGCTGGTCTTCACCTTCCCCCTGCAGCCTATTCACAGGCACAACAGGTTTGGGGATCTGTGCTTGCCCAGAGAAGGAACATCTCACGGTGCGCATCCTCGGCAGAGCCTGTTCCCGAAAAGGCAAACGTCCGGCTCCTTGTCCCACACGGAAGGTGGCAGCCCGGAAAGCTGTTGCTGGTCTTCACCTTCCCCCTGCAGCCTATTCACAGGCACAACAGGTTTTGGGATCTGTGCTTGCGCAGAGAAGGAACATCTCACGGTGCGCATCCTCGGCAGAGCCTGTTCCCGAAAAGGCAAACGTCCGGCTCCTTGTCCCACACGGAAGGTGGCAGCCCGGAAAGCTGGTGCTGGTCTTCACCTTCCCCCTGCAGCCTATTCACAGGCACCACCGCACTGGGAATCTCTGCTTTCCCAAAGACGCAATCTCTCACGGTGCGCATCCTCGGCAGAGCCTGTTCCCGAAAAGGCAAACGTCCGGCTCCTTGTCCCACACGGAAGGTGGCAGCCCTGAAAGCTGTTGCTGGTCTTCACCTTCCCCCTGCAGCCTATTCACAGGCACAACAGGTTTTGGGATCTGTGCTTGCCCAGAGAAGGAACATCTCACGGTGCGCATCCTCGGCAGAGCCTGTTCCCGAAAAGGCAAACGTCCGGCTCCTTGTCCCACACGGAAGGTGGCAGCCCGGAAAGCTCTTGCTGGTCTTCACCTTCCCCCTGCAGCCTATTCACAGGCACAACAGGTTTTGGGATCTGTGCTTGCCCAGAGAAGGAACATCTCACGGTGCGCATCCTCGGCAGAGCCTGTTCCCGAAAAGGCAAACGTCCGGCTCCTTGTCCCACACGGAAGGTGGCAGCCCGGAAAGCTCTTGCTGGTCTTCACCTTCCCCCTGCAGCCTATTCACAGGCACAACAGGTTTTGGGATCTGTGCTTGCCCAAAGACGCAATCTCTCACGGTGCGCATCCTCGGCAGAGCCTGTTCCCGAAAAGGCAAACGTCCGGCTCCTTGTCCCACACGGAAGGTGGCAGCCCGGAAAGCTGTTGCTGGTCTTCACCTTCCCCCTGCAGCCTATTCACAGGCACAACAGGTTTTGGGATCTGTGCTTGCCCAGAGAAGGAACATCTCACGGTGCGCATCCTCGGCAGAGCCTGTTCCCGAAAAGGCAAACGTCCGGCTCCTTGTCCCACATGGAAGGTGGCAGCCCGGAAAGCTGTTGCTGCTCTTCACCTTCCCCCTGCAGCCTATTCACAGGCACAACAGGTTTGGGGATCTGTGCGTGCCCAGAGAAGGAACATCTCACGGTGCGCATCCTCGGCAGAGCCTGTTCCCGAAAAGGCAAACGTCCGGCTCCTTGTCCCACACGGAAGGTGGCAGCCCTGAAAGCTCTTGCTGGTCTTCACCTTCCCCCTGCAGCCTATTCACAGGCACAACAGGTTTGGGGATCTGTGCTTGCGCAGAGAAGGAACATCTCACGGTGCGCATCCTCGGCAGAGCCTGTTCCCGAAAAGGCAAACGTCCGGCTCCTTGTCCCACACGGAAGGGGGCAGCCCGGAAAGCTGTTGCTGGTCTTCACCTTCCCCCTGCAGCCTATTCACAGGCACAACAGGTTTTGGGATCTGTGCTTGCCCAGAGAAGGAACATCTCACGGTGCGCATCCTCGGCAGAGCCTGTTCCCGAAAAGGCAAACGTCCGGCTCCTTGTCCCACACGGAAGGTGGCAGCCCGGAAAGCTGTTGCTGGTCTTCACCTTCCCCCTGCAGCCTACTCACAGGCACAACAGGTTTTGGGATCTGTGCTTGCCCAGAGAAGGAACATCTCACGGTGCGCATCCTCGGCAGAGCCTGTTCCCGAAAAGGCAAACGTCCGGCTCCTTGTCCCACACGGAAGGTGGCAGCCCGGAAAGCTGTTGCTGGTCTTCACCTTCCCCCTGCAGCCTATTCACAGGCACAACAGGTTTTGGGATCTGTGCTTGCCCAGAGATGGAACATCTCACAGTGCGCATCCTCGGCAGAGCCTGTTCCCGAAAAGGCAAACGTCCGGCTCCTTGTCCCACACGGAAGGTGGCAGCCCGGAAAGCTGTTGCTGGTCTTCACCTTCCCCCTGCAGCCTATTCACAGGCACCACCGCACTGGGAATCTCTGCTTTCCCAAAGACGCAATCTCTCATGGTGCGCATCCTCGGCAGAGCCTGTTCCCGAAAAGGCAAACGTCCGGCTCCTTGTCCCACACGGAAGGTGGCAGCCCTGAAAGCTGTTGCTGGTCTTCACCTTCCCCGTGCAGCCTATTCACAGGCACAACAGGTTTTGGGATCTGTGCTTGCCCAGAGAAGGAACATCTCATGGTGCGCATCCTCGGCAGAGCCTGTTCCCGAAAAGGCAAACGTCCGGCTCCTTGTCCCACA
Source organism: Haliaeetus albicilla (assembly GCF_947461875.1). NCBI lineage: Eukaryota > Metazoa > Chordata > Aves > Accipitriformes > Accipitridae > Haliaeetus > Haliaeetus albicilla. The sequence continues at coordinate 1,392,341 of NW_027212473.1, read as the reverse complement.
CGGAAGGTGGCAGCCCGGAAAGCTGTTGCTGGTCTTCACCTTCCCCCTGCAGCCTATTCACAGGCACAACAGGTTTGGGGATCTGTGCTTGCCCAAAGACGGAATCTCTCACGGTGCGCATCCTCGGCAGAGCCTGTTCCCGAAAAGGCAAACGTCCGGCTCCTTGTCCCACATGGAAGGTGGCAGCCCGGAAAGCTGTTGCTGGTCTTCACCTTCCCCCTGCAGCCTATTCACAGGCACAACAGGTTTGGGGATCTGTGCTTGCCCAGAGAAGGAACATCTCACGGTGCGCATCCTCGGCAGAGCCTGTTCCCGAAAAGGCAAACGTCCGGCTCCTTGTCCCACACGGAAGGTGGCAGCCCGGAAAGCTGTTGCTGGTCTTCACCTTCCCCCTGCAGCCTATTCACAGGCACCACCGCACTGGGAATCTCTGCTTTCCCAAAGACGCAATCTCTCATGGTGCGCATCCTCGGCAGAGCCTGTTCCCGAAAAGGCAAACGTCCGGCTCCTTGTCCCACACGGAAGGTGGCAGCCCTGAAAGCTCTTGCTGGTCTTCACCTTCCCCCTGCAGCCTAGTCACAGGCACAACAGGTTTTGGGATCTGTGCTTGCCCAGAGAAGGAACATCTCACGGTGCGCATCCTCGGCAGAGCCTGTTCCCGAAAAGGCAAACGTCCGGCTCCTTGTCCCACACGGAAGGTGGCAGCCCGGAAAGCTGTTGCTGGTCTTCACCTTCCCCCTGCAGCCTATTCACAGGCACAACAGGTTTTGGGATCTGTGCTTGCCCAGAGAAGGAACATCTCACGGTGCGCATCCTCGGCAGAGCCTGTTCCCGAAAAGGCAAACGTCCGGCTCCTTGTCCCACACGGAAGGTGGCAGCCCGGAAAGCTGTTGCTGGTCTTCACCTTCCCCCTGCAGCCTATTCACAGGCACAACAGGTTTGGGGATCTGTGCTTGCCCAGAGAAGGAACATCTCACAGTGCGCATCATCGGCAGAGCCTGTTCCCGAAAAGGCAAATGTCCGGCTCCTTGTCCCACACGGAAGGTGGCAGCCCGGAAAGCTGTTGCTGGTCTTCACCTTCCCCCTGCAGCCTATTCACAGGCACAACAGGTTTTGGGATCTGTGCTTGCCCAGAGAAGGAACATCTCACGGTGCGCATCCTCGGCAGAGCCTGTTCCCGAAAAGGCAAACGTCCGGCTCCTTGTCCCACACGGAAGGGGGCAGCCCGGAAAGCTGTTGCTGGTCTTCACCTTCCCCCTGCAGCCTATTCACAGGCACAACAGGTTTTGGGATCTGTGCTTGCCCAGAGAAGGAACATCTCACGGTGCGCATCCTCGGCAGAGCCTGTTCCCGAAAAGGCAAACGTCCGGCTCCTTGTCCCACACGGAAGGGGGCAGCCCGGAAAGCTGTTGCTGGTCTTCACCTTCCCCCTGCAGCCTATTCACAGGCACAACAGGTTTTGGGATCTGTGCTTGCCCAGAGAAGGAACATCTCACGGTGCGCATCCTCTGCAGAGCCTGTTCCCGAAAAGGCAAACGTCCGGCTCCATGTCCCACACGGAAGGTGGCAGCCCTGAAAGCTGGTGCTCGTCTTCACCTTCCCCCTGCAGCCTATTCACAGGCACAACAGGTTTTGGGATCTGTGCTTGCCCAGAGAAGGAACATCTCACGGTGCGCATCCTCGGCAGAGCCTGTTCCCGAAAAGGCAAACGTCCGGCTCCTTGTCCCACACGGAAGGGGGCAGCCCTGAAAGCTGTTGCTGGTCTTCACCTTCCCCCTGCAGCCTATTCACAGGCACAACAGGTTTGGGGATCTGTGCTTGCCCAGAGAAGGAACATCTCACGGTGCGCATCCTCGGCAGAGCCTGTTCCCGAAAAGGCAAACGTCCGGCTCCTTGTCCCACACGGAAGGTGGCAGCCCTGAAAGCACTTGCTGGTCTTCACCTTCCCCCTGCAGCCTATTCACAGGCACAACAGGTTTTGGGATCTGTGCTTGCCCAGAGAAGGAACATCTCACGGTGCGCATCCTCGGCAGAGCCTGTTCCCGAAAAGGCAAACGTCCGGCTCCTTGTCCCACACGGAAGGTGGCAGCCCTGAAAGCTCTTGCTGGTCTTCACCTTCCCCCTGCAGCCTACTCACAGGCACAACAGGTTTGGGGATCTGTGCTTGCCCAGAGAAGGAACATCTCACGGTGCGCATCCTCGGCAGAGCCTGTTCCCGAAAAGGCAAACGTCCGGCTCCTTGTCCCACACGGAAGGTGGCAGCCCGGAAAGCTGTTGCTGGTCTTCACCTTCCCCCTGCAGCCTAGTCACAGGCACCACCGCACTGGGAATCTCTGCCTTCCCAAAGACGCAATCTCTCATGGTGCGCATCCTCGGCAGAGCCTGTTCCCGAAAAGGCAAACGTCCGGCTCCTTGTCCCACACGGAAGGTGGCAGCCCGGAAAGCTGTTGGTGGCCTTCACCTTCCCCCTGCAGCCTATTCACAGGCACAACAGGTTTGGGGATCTGTGCTTGCCCAGAGAAGGAACATCTCACGGTGCGCATCCTCGGCAGAGCCTGTTCCCGAAAAGGCAAACGTCCGGCTCCTTGTCCCACACGGAAGGGGGCAGCCCGGAAAGCTGTTGCTGGTCTTCACCTTCCCCCTGCAGCCTATTCACAGGCACAACAGGTTTTGGGATCTGTGCTTGCGCAGAGAAGGAACATCTCACGGTGCGCATCCTCGGCAGAGCCTGTTCCCGAAAAGGCAAACGTCCGGCTCCTTGTCCCACACGGAAGGTGGCAGCCCGGAAAGCTGTTGCTGGTCTTCACCTTCCCCCTGCAGCCTATTCACAGGCACAACAGGTTTTGGGATCTGTGCTTGCCCAGAGAAGGAACATCTCACGGTGCGCATCCTCGGCAGAGCCTCTTCCCGAAAAGGCAAACGTCCGGCTCCTTGTCCCACACGGAAGGTGGCAGCCCTGAAAGCTGTTGCTGGTCTTCACCTTCCCCCTGCAGCCTATTCACAGGCACAACAGGTTTTGGGATCTGTGCTTGCCCAGAGAAGGAACATCTCACAGTGCGCATCCTCGGCAGAGCCTGTTCCCGAAAAGGCAAACGTCCGGCTCCTTGTCCCACATGGAAGGTGGCAGCCCGGAAAGCTGTTGCTGGTCTTCACCTTCCCCCTGCAGCCTATTCACAGGCACAACAGGTTTGGGGATCTGTGCTTGCCCAGAGAAGGAACATCTCACGGTGCGCATCCTCGGCAGAGCCTGTTCCCGAAAAGGCAAACGTCCGGCTCCTTGTCCCACACGGAAGGTGGCAGCCCTGAAAGCTCTTGCTGGTCTTCACCTTCCCCCTGCAGCCTATTCACAGGCACAACAGGTTTGGGAATCTCTGCTTTCCCAAAGACGCAATCTCTCACGGTGCGCATCCTCGGCAGAGCCTGTTCCCGAAAAGGCAAACGTCCGGCTCCTTGTCCCACACGGAAGGTGGCAGCCCGGAAAGCTCTTGCTGGTCTTCACCTTCCCCCTGCAGCCTATTCACAGGCACAACAGGTTTTGGGATCTGTGCTTGCCCAGAGAAGGAACATCTCACGGTGCGCATCCTCGGCAGAGCCTGTTCCCGAAAAGGCAAACGTCCGGCTCCTTGTCCCACGTGGAAGGTGGCAGCCCTGAAAGCTGTTGCTGGTCTTCACCTTCCCCCTGCAGCCTATTCACAGGCACAACAGGTTTTGGGATCTGTGCTTGCCCAGAGAAGGAACATCTCACGGTGCGCATCCTCGGCAGAGCCTGTTCCCGAAAAGGCAAACGTCCGGCTCCTTGTCCCACACGGAAGGTGGCAGCCCGGAAAGCTGTTGCTGGTCTTCACCTTCCCCCTGCAGCCCATTCACAGGCACAACAGGTTTTGGGATCTGTGCTTGCCCCAAGACCCAATCTCTCACGGTGCGCATCCTCGGCAGAGCCTGTTCCCGAAAAGGCAAACGTCCGGCTCCTTGTCCCACACGGAAGGTGGCAGCCCGGAAAGCTCTTGCTGGTCTTCACCTTCCCCCTGCAGCCTATTCACAGGCACAACAGGTTTTGGGATCTGTGCTTGCCCAGAGACGGAATCTCTCACGGTGCGCATCCTCGGCAGAGCCTGTTCACGAACAGGCAAACGTCCGGCTCCTTGTCCCACACGGAAGGTGGCAGCCCTGAAAGCTCTTGCTGGTCTTCACCTTCCCCATGCAGCCTATTCACAGGCACCACCGCACTGGGAATCTCTGCTTTCCCAAAGACGCAATCTCTCACGGTGCGCATCCTCGGCAGAGCCTGTTCCCGAAAAGGCAAACGTCCGGCTCCTTGTCCCACACGGAAGGTGGCAGCCCTGAAAGCTGGTGCTGGTCTTCACCTTCCCCCTGCAGCCTATTCACAGGCACAACAGGTTTTGGGATCTCTGCTTTCCCAGAGACGCAATCTCTCACGGTGCGCATCCTCGGCAGAGCCTGTTCCCGAAAAGGCAAACGTCCGGCTCCTTGTCCCACACGGAAGGTGGCAGCCCTGACAGCTGTTGCTGGTCTTCACCTTCCCCGTGCAGCCTATTCACAGGCACAACCGCACTGGGAATCTCTGCTTTCCCAAAGACGCAATCTCTCACGGTGCGCATCCTCGGCAGAGCCTGTTCCCGAAAAGGCAAACGTCCGGCTCCTTGTCCCACACGGAAGGGGGCAGCCCGGAAAGCTCTTGCTGGTCTTCACCTTCCCCCTGCAGCCTATTCACAGGCACAACAGGTTTGGGGATCTGTGCTTGCCCAGAGAAGGAACATCTCACGGTGCGCATCCTCGGCAGAGCCTGTTCCCGAAAAGGCAAATGTCCGGCTCCTTGTCCCACATGGAAGGTGGCAGCCCTGAAAGCTCTTGCTGGTCTTCACCTTCCCCCTGCAGCCCATTCACAGGCACAACAGGTTTGGGAATCTCTGCTTTCCCAAAGACGCAATCCCTCACGGTGCGCATCCTCGGCAGAGCCTGTTCCCGAAAAGGCAAACGTCCGGCTCCTTGTCCCACGTGGAAGGTGGCAGCCCGGAAAGCTCTTGCTGGTCTTCACCTTCCCCCTGCAGCCTATTCACAGGCACAACAGGTTTTGGGATCTCTGCTTGCCCAGAGAAGGAACATCTCACGGTGCGCATCCTCGGCAGAGCCTGTTCCCGAAAAGGCAAACGTCCGGCTCCTTGTCCCACACGGAAGGTGGCAGCCCTGAAAGCTGTTGCTGGTCTTCACCTTCCCCCTGCAGCCTATTCACAGGCAAAACCGCACTGGGAATCTCTGCTTTCCCAAAGACGCAATCCCTCACGGTGCGCATCCTCGGCAGAGCCTGTTCCCGAAAAAGCAAACGTCCGGCTCCTTGTCCCACGTGGAAGGTGGCAGCCCGGAAAGCTCTTGCTGGTCTTCACCTTCCCCGTGCAGCCTATTCACAGGCACAACAGGTTTTGGGATCTCCTGCTTTCCCAGAGACGCAATCTCTCACGGTGTGCATCCCCAGTGGAGCCTGTTCCCGAAAAGGCAAACATCCGGCTCCTTGTCCCACACGGAAGGTGGCAGCCCGGAAAGCTGTTGCTGGTCTTCACCTTCCCCGTGCAGCCTATTCACAAGCACAACAGGTTTTGGGATCTCTGCTTGCCCAGAGACGCAATCTCTCACGGTGCGCATCCTCGGCAGAGCCTGTTCCCGAACAGGCAAACGTCCGGCTCCTTGTCCCACACGGAAGGTGGCAGCCCTGAAAGCTGTTGCTGGTCTTCACCTTCCCCCTGCAGCCTATTCACAGGCACAACAGGTTTTGGGATCTGTGCTTGCCCAGAGAAGGAACATCTCACAGTGCGCATCCTCGGCAGAGCCTGTTCCCGAAAAGGCAAACGTCCGGCTCCTTGTCCCACATGGAAGGTGGCAGCCCGGAAAGCTCTTGCTGGTCTTCACCTTCCCCGTGCAGCCCATTCACAGGCACAACAGGTTTTGGGATCTGTGCTTGCCCAGAGAAGGAACATCTCACGGTGCTCATCCTCGGCAGAGCCTGTTCCCGAAAAGGCAAACGTCCAGCTCCTTGTCCCACACGGAAGGTGGCAGCCCGGAAAGCTGTTGCTGGTCTTCACCTTCCCCCTGCAGCCTATTCACAGGCACAACAGGTTTTGGGATCTGTGCTTTCCCCAAGACGCAATCTCTCACGGTGCGCATCCTCGGCAGAGACTGTTCCCGAAAAAGCAAACGTCCGGCTCCTTGTCCCACACGGAAGGTGGCAGCCCTGAAAGCTGTTGCTGGTCTTCACCTTCCCCCGTGCAGCCTATTCACAGGCACAACAGGTTTTGGGATCTGTGCTTGCCCAGAGAAGGAACATCTCACGGTGCGCATCCTCGGCAGAGCCTGTTCCCAAAAAGGCAAACGTCCGGCTCCTTGTCCCACACGGAAGGTGGCAGCCCGGAAAGCTCTTGCTGGTCTTCACCTTCCCCCTGCAGCCTATTCACAGGCACAACAGGTTTTGGGATCTCTGCTTGCCCAGAGAAGGAACATCTCACGGTGCGCATCCTCGGCAGAGCCTGTTCCCGAAAAGGCAAACGTCCGGCTCCTTGTCCCACACGGAAGGTGGCAGCCCGGAAAGCTCTTGCTTTTCTTCACCTTCCCCCTGCAGCCTATTCACAGGCACAACCGCACTGGAAATCTCTGCTTTCCCAAAGACGCAATCCCTCACGGTGCGCATCCTCGGCAGAGCCTGTTCCCGAAAAGGCAAACGTCCGGCTCCTTGTCCCACACGGAAGGTGGCAGCCCTGAAAGCTCTTGCTGGTCTTCACCTTCCCCCTGCAGCCTATTCACAGGCACAACAGGTTTTGGGATCTGTGCTTGCCCAGAGAAGGAATCTCTCACGGTGCGCATCCTCGGCAGAGCCTGTTCCCGAAAAGGCAAACGTCCGGCTCCTTGTCCCACACGGAAGGTGGCAGCCCTGAAAGCTCTTGCTGGTCTTCACCTTCCCCGTGCAGCCTATTCACAGGCACAACAGGTTTTGGGATCTGTGCTTGCCCCAAGACGCAATCTCTCACGGTGCGCATCCTCGGCAGAGCCTGTTCCCGAACAGGCAAACGTCCGGCTCCTTGTCCCACACGGAAGGTGGCAGCCCGGAAAGCTCTTGCTGGTCTTCACCTTCCCCCTGCAGCCTATTCACAGGCACAACAGGTTTTGGGATCTCTGCTTGCCCAGAGAGGGAATCTCTCACGGTGCGCATCCTCGGCAGAGCCTGTTCCAGAACAGGCAAACGTCCGGCTCCTTGTCCCACACGGAAGGTGGCAGCCCTGAAAGCTGTTGCTGGTCTTCACCTTCCCCCTGCAGCCTATTCACAGGCACAACAGGTTTTGGGATCTCTGCTTGCCCCAAGACCCAATCTCTCATGGTGCGCATCCTCGGCAGAGCCTGTTCCCGAACAGGCAAACGTCCGGCTCCTTGTCCCACACGGAAGGTGGCAGCCCTGAAAGCTGTTGCTGGTCTTCACCTTCCCCCTGCAGCCTATTCACAGGCACAACAGGTTTTGGGATCTCTGCTTGCCCAGAGACGGAATCTCTCACGGTGCGCATCCTCGGCAGAGCCTGTTCCCGAACAGGCAAACGTCCGGCTCCTTGTCCCACACGGAAGGTGGCAGCCCTGAAAGCTCTTGCTGGTCTTCACCTTCCCCATGCAGCCTATTCACAGGCACCACCGCACTGGGAATCTCTGCTTTCCCAAAGACGCAATCTCTCACGGAGCGCATCCTCGGCAGAGCCTGTTCCCGAAAAGGCAAACGTCCGGCTCCTTGTCCCACACGGAAGGTGGCAGCCCGGAAAGCTCTTGCTGGTCTTCACCTTCCCCGTGCAGCCTATTCACAGGCACAACAGGTTTTGGGATCTGTGCTTGCCCAGAGAAGGAACATCTCACGGTGCGCATCCTCGGCAGAGCCTGTTCCCGAAAAGGCAAACGTCCGGCTCCTTGTCCCACGTGGAAGGTGGCAGCCCGGAAAGCTCTTGCTGGTCTTCACCTTCCCCGTGCAGCCTATTCACAGGCACAACAGGTTTCGGGATCTGTGCTTGCCCAGAGAAGGAACATCTTACGGTGCGCATCCTCGGCAGAGCCTGTTCCCGAAAAGGCAAACGTCCGGCTCCTTGTCCCACGTGGAAGGTGGCAGCCCGGAAAGCTCTTGCTGGTCTTCACCTTCCCCGTGCAGCCTATTCACAGGCACAACAGGTTTTGGGATCTGTGCTTGCCCAGAGAAGGAACATCTCACGGTGCGCATCCTCGGCAGAGCCTGTTCCCGAAAAGGCAAACGTCCGGTTCCTTGTCCCACGTGGAAGGTGGCAGCCCTGAAAGCTCTTGCTGGTCTTCACCTTCCCCCTGCAGCCTATTCACAGGCACAACAGGTTTTGGGATCTGTGCTTGCCCAGAGAAGGAACATCTCACGGTGCGCATCCTCGGCAGAGCCTGTTCCCGAAAAGGCAAACGTCCGGCTCCTTGTCCCACACGGAAGGTGGCAGCCCGGAAAGCTGTTGCTGGTCTTCACCTTCCCCTTGCAGCCTATTCACAGGCACAACAGGTTTTGGGATCTGTGCTTTCCCCAAGACGCAATCTCTCACGGTGCGCATCCTCGGCAGAGCCTGTTCCCGAAAAGGCAAACGTCCGGCTCCTTGTCCCACACGGAAGGTGGCAGCCCGGAAAGCTCTTGCTTTTCTTCACCTTCCCCCTGCAGCCTATTCACAGGCACAACCGCACTGGAAATCTCTGCTTTCCCAAAGACGCAATCCCTCACGGTGCGCATCCTCGGCAGAGCCTGTTCCCGAAAAGGCAAACGTCCGGCTCCTTGTCCCACACGGAAGGTGGCAGCCCTGAAAGCTGTTGCTGGTCTTCACCTTCCCCCTGCAGCCTATTCACAGGCACAACAGGTTTTGGGATCTGTGCTTGCCCAGAGACGCAATCTCTCACGGTGCGCATCCTCGGCAGAGCCTGTTCCCGAAAAGGCAAACGTCCGGCTCCTTGTCCCACACGGAAGGTGGCAGCCCCGAAAGCTGTTGCTGGTCTTCACCTTCCCCCTGCAGCCTATTCACAGGCACAACAGGTTTTGGGATCTGTGCTTGCCCCAAGACGCAATCTCTCACGGTGCGCATCCACGGCAGAGCCTGTTCCCGAACAGGCAAACGTCCGGCTCCTTGTCCCACACGGAAGGTGGCAGCCCGGAAAGCTCTTGCTGGTCTTCACCTTCCCCCTGCAGCCTATTCACAGGCACAACAGGTTTTGGGATCTCTGCTTGCCCCAAGACGCAATCTCTCACGGTGCGCATCCTCGGCAGAGCCTGTTCCCGAACAGGCAAACGTCCGGCTCCTTGTCCCACACGGAAGGTGGCAGCCCTGAAAGCTCTTGCTGGTCTTCACCTTCCCCCTGCAGCCTATTCACAGGCACAACAGGTTTTGGGATCTCTGCTTGCCCAGAGAAGGAACATCTCACGGTGCGCATCCACGGCAGAGCCTGTTCCCGAAAAGGCAAACGTCCGGCTCCTTGTCCCACACGGAAGGTGGCAGCCCTGAAAGCTGGTGCTGGTCTTCACCTTCCCCCTGCAGCCTATTCACAGGCACAACAGGTTTTGGGATCTCTGCTTTCCCAGAGACGCAATCTCTCACGGTGCGCATCCTCGGCAGAGCCTGTTCCCGAAAAGGCAAACGTCCGGCTCCTTGTCCCACACGGAAGGTGGCAGCCCGGAAAGCTCTTGCTGGTCTTCACCTTCCCCCTGCAGCCTATTCACAGGCACAACAGGTTTTGGGATCTGTGCTTGCCCAGAGACGGAATCTCTCACGGTGCGCATCCTCGGCAGAGCCTGTTCCCGAACAGGCAAACGTCCGGCTCCTTGTCCCACACGGAAGGTGGCAGCCCTGAAAGCTCTTGCTGCTCTTCACCTTCCCCATGCAGCCTATTCACAGGCACCACCGCACTGGGAATCTCTGCTTTCCCAAAGACGCAATCTCTCACGGTGCGCATCCTCGGCAGAGCCTGTTCCCGAAAAGGCAAACGTCCGGCTCCTTGTCCCACACGGAAGGTGGCAGCCCTGAAAGCTGGTGCTGGTCTTCACCTTCCCCCTGCAGCCTATTCACAGGCACAACAGGTTTTGGGATCTCTGCTTGCCCAGAGACGCAATCTCTCACGGTGCGCATCCTCGGCAGAGCCTGTTCCCGAACAGGCAAACGTCCGGCTCCTTGTCCCACACGGAAGGTGGCAGCCCTGACAGCTGTTGCTGGTCTTCACCTTCCCCGTGCAGCCTATTCACAGGCACAACCGCACTGGGAATCTCTGCTTTCCCAAAGACGCAATCTCTCACGGTGCGCATCCTCGGCAGAGCCTGTTCCCGAACAGGCAAACGTCCGGCTCCTTGTCCCACACGGAAGGTGGCAGCCCGGAAAGCTCTTGCTGGTCTTCACCTTCCCCCTGCAGCCTATTCACAGGCACAACAGGTTTTGGGATCTCTGCTTGCCCAGAGAAGGAACATCTCACGGTGCGCATCCTCGGCAGAGCCTGTTCCCGAAAAGGCAAATGTCCGGCTCCTTGTCCCACATGGAAGGTGGCAGCCCTGAAAGCTCTTGCTGGTCTTCACCTTCCCCCTGCAGCCCATTCACAGGCACAACAGGTTTTGGGATCTGTGCTTGCCCAGAGAAGGAACATCTCACGGTGCGCATCCTCGGCAGAGCCTGTTCCCGAAAAGGCAAACGTCCGGCTCCTTGTCCCACACGGAAGGTGGCAGCCCTGAAAGCTGTTGCTGGTCTTCACCTTCCCCCTGCAGCCTATTCACAGGCAAAACCGCACTGGGAATCTCTGCTTTCCCAAAGACACAATCCCTCACGGTGCGCATCCTCGGCAGAGCCTGTTCCCGAAAAGGCAAACGTCCGGCTCCTTGTCCCACACGGAAGGTGGCAGCCCGGAAAGCTGTTGCTGGTCTTCACCTTCCCCGTGCAGCCTATTCACAGGCACAACAGGTTTTGGGATCTCTGCTTGCCCAGAGACGCAATCTCTCACGGTGCGCATCCTCGGCAGAGCCTGTTCCCGAACAGGCAAACGTCCGGCTCCTTGTCCCACACGGAAGGTGGCAGCCCGGAAAGCTCTTGCTGGTCTTCACCTTCCCCCTGCAGCCTATTCACAGGCACAACAGGTTTTGGGATCTCTGCTTGCCCAGAGAAGGAACATCTCACGGTGCGCATCCTCGGCAGAGCCTGTTCCCGAAAAGGCAAACGTCCGGCTCCTTGTCCCACATGGAAGGTGGCAGCCCTGAAAGCTCTTGCTGGTCTTCACCTTCCCCCTGCAGCCTATTCACAGGCACAACAGGTTTTGGGATCTGTGCTTGCCCAGAGAAGGAACATCTCACGGTGCTCATCCTCGGCAGAGCCTGTTCCCGAAAAGGCAAACGTCCGGCTCCTTGTCCCACACGGAAGGTGGCAGCCCTGAAAGCTGTTGCTGGTCTTCACCTTCCCCGTGCAGCCTATTCACAGGTACAACAGGTTTTGGGATCTGTGCTTGCCCAGAGACGCAATCTCTCACGGTGCGCATCCTCGGCAGAGCCTGTTCCCGAAAAGGCAAACGTCCGGCTCCTTGTCCCACACGGAAGGTGGCAGCCCTGAAAGCTCTTGCTGGTCTTCACCTTCCCCCTGCAGCCTATTCACAGGCACAACAGGTTTTGGGATCTCTGCTTGCCCCAAGACGCAATCTCTCACGGTGCGCATCCTCGGCAGAGCCTGTTCCCGAACAGGCAAACGTCCGGCTCCTTGTCCCACACGGAAGGTGGCAGCCCTGAAAGCTCTTGCTGGTCTTCACCTTCCCCCTGCAGCCTATTCACAGGCACAACAGGTTTTGGGATCTCTGCTTGCCCAGAGAAGGAACATCTCACGGTGCGCATCCACGGCAGAGCCTGTTCCCGAAAAGGCAAACGTCCGGCTCCTTGTCCCACATGGAAGTTGGCAGCCCTGAAAGCTCTTGCTGGTCTTCACCTTCCCCCTGCAGCCTATTCACAGGCACAACAGGTTTTGGGATCTCTGCTTTCCCAGAGACGCAATCTCTCACGGTGCGCATCCTCGGCAGAGCCTGTTCCCGAAAAGGCAAACGTCCGGCTCCTTGTCCCACACGGAAGGTGGCAGCCCTGAAAGCTCTTGCTGGTCTTCACCTTCCCCGTGCAGCCTATTCACAGGCACAACAGGTTTTGGGATCTGTGCTTGCCCAGAGACGGAATCTCTCACGGTGCGCATCCTCGGCAGAGCCTGTTCCCGAACAGGCAAACGTCCGGCTCCTTGTCCCACACGGAAGGTGGCAGCCCTGAAAGCTCTTGCTGGTCTTCACCTTCCCCATGCAGCCTATTCACAGGCACCACCGCACTGGGAATCTCTGCTTTCCCAAAGACGCAATCTCTCACGGTGCGCATCCTCGGCAGAGCCTGTTCCCGAACAGGCAAACGTCCGGCTCCTTGTCCCACACGGAAGGTGGCAGCCCTGAAAGCTGGTGCTGGTCTTCACCTTCCCCCTGCAGCCTATTCACAGGCACAACAGGTTTTGGGATCTCTGCTTTCCCAGAGACGCAATCTCTCACGGTGCGCATCCTCGGCAGAGCCTGTTCCCGAAAAGGCAAACGTCCGGCTCCTTGTCCCACACGGAAGGTGGCAGCCCTGAAAGCTCTTGCTGGTCTTCACCTTCCCCGTGCAGCCTATTCACAGGCACAACCGCACTGGGAATCTCTGCTTTCCCAAAGACGCAATCTCTCACGGTGCGCATCCTCGGCAGAGCCTGTTCCCGAAAAGGCAAACGTCCGGCTCCTTGTCCCACACGGAAGGTGGCAGCCCGGAAAGCTCTTGCTGGTCTTCACCTTCCCCCTGCAGCCTATTCACAGGCACAACAGGTTTTGGGATCTGTGCTTGCCCAGAGAAGGAACATCTCACGGTGCGCATCCTCGGCAGAGCCTGTTCCCGAAAAGGCAAATGTCCGGCTCCTTGTCCCACATGGAAGGTGGCAGCCCTGAAAGCTCTTGCTGGTCTTCACCTTCCCCGTGCAGCCCATTCACAGGCACAACAGGTTTTGGGATCTGTGCTTGCCCAGAGAAGGAACATCTCACGGTGCGCATCCTCGGCAGAGCCTGTTCCCGAAAAGGCAAACGTCCGGCTCCTTGTCCCACACGGAAGGTGGCAGCCCTGAAAGCTGGTGCTGGTCTTCACCTTCCCCCTGCAGCCTATTCACAGGCAAAACCGCACTGGGAATCTCTGCTTTCCCAAAGACGCAATCCCTCACGGTGCACATCCTCGGCAGAGCCTGTTCCCGAAAAGGCAAACGTCCGGCTCCTTGTCCCACGTGGAAGGTGGCAGCCCGGAAAGCTCTTGCTGGTCTTCACCTTTCCCGTGCAGCCTATTCACAGGCACAACAGGTTTTGGGATCTCCTGCTTTCCCAGAGACGCAATCTCTCACGGTGTGCATCCCCAGTGGAGCCTGTTCCCGAAAAGGCAAACATCCGGCTCCTTGTCCCACACGGAAGGTGGCAGCCCGGAAAGCTGTTGCTGGTCTTCACCTTCCCCCTGCAGCCTATTCACAGGCACAACAGGTTTTGGGATCTCTGCTTGCCCAGACACGCAATCTCTCACGGTGCGCATCCTCGGCAGAGCCTGTTCCCGAACAGGCAAACGTCCGGCTCCTTGTCCCACACGGAAGGTGGCAGCCCGGAAAGCTCTTGCTGGTCTTCACCTTCCCCCTGCAGCCTATTCACAGGCACAACAGGTTTTGGGATCTCTGCTTGCCCCAAGACGCAATCTCTCACGGTGCGCATCCTCGGCAGAGCCTGTTCCCGAACAGGCAAACGTCCGGCTCCTTGTCCCACACGGAAGGTGGCAGCCCGGAAAGCTCTTGCTGGTCTTCACCTTCCCCCTGCAGCCTATTCACAGGCACAACAGGTTTTGGGATCTCTGCTTGCCCAGAGAAGGAACATCTCACGGTGCGCATCCTTGGCAGAGCCTGTTCCCGAAAAGGCAAACGTCCGGCTCCTTGTCCCACACGGAAGGTGGCAGCCCTGAAAGCTGGTGCTGGTCTTCACCTTCCCCCTGCAGCCTATTCACAGGCAAAACCGCACTGGGAATCTCTGCTTTCCCAAAGACGCAATCCCTCACGGTGCGCATCCTCGGCAGAGCCTGTTCCCGAAAAGGCAAACGTCCGGCTCCTTGTCCCACGTGGAAGGTGGCAGCCCGGAAAGCTCTTGCTGGTCTTCACCTTTCCCGTGCAGCCTATTCACAGGCACAACAGGTTTTGGGATCTCCTGCTTTCCCAGAGACGCAATCTCTCACGGTGTGCATCCCCAGTGGAGCCTGTTCCCGAAAAGGCAAACGTCCGGCTCCTTGTCCCACACGGAAGGTGGCAGCCCGGAAAGCTGTTGCTGGTCTTCACCTTCCCCGTGCAGCCTATTCACAGGCACAACAGGTTTTGGGATCTCTGCTTTCCCAGAGACGCAATCTCTCACGGTGCGCATCCTCGGCAGAGCCTGTTCCCGAAAAGGCAAACGTCCGGCTCCTTGTCCCACACGGAAGGTGGCAGCCCTGAAAGCTCTTGCTGGTCTTCACCTTCCCCCTGCAGCCTATTCACAGGCACAACAGGTTTTGGGATCTCTGCTTGCCCAGAGAAGGAACATCTCACGGTGCGCATCCTCGGCAGAGCCTGTTCCCGAAAAGGCAAACGTCCGGCTCCTTGTCCCACATGGAAGGTGGCAGCCCTGAAAGCTCTTGCTGGTCTTCACCTTCCCCCTGCAGCCCATTCACAGGCACAACAGGTTTTGGGATCTGTGCTTGCCCAGAGAAGGAACATCTCACGGTGCTCATCCTCGGCAGAGCCTGTTCCCGAAAAGGCAAACTTCCGGCTCCTTGTCCCACACGGAAGGTGGCAGCCCTGAAAGCTGTTGCTGGTCTTCACCTTCCCCCTGCAGCCTATTCACAGGCACAACAGGTTTTGGGATCTGTGCTTTCCCGAAGACGCAATCTCTCACGGTGCGCATCCTCGGCAGAGCCTGTTCCCGAAAAGGCAAACGTCCGGCTCCTTGTCCCACACGGAAGGTGGCAGCCCTGAAAGCTGTTGCTGGTCTTCACCTTCCCCCGTGCAGCCTATTCACAGGCACAACAGGTTTTGGGATCTGTGCTTGCCCAGAGAAGGAACATCTCACGGTGCGCATCCTCGGCAGAGCCTGTTCCCGAAAAGGCAAACGTCCGGCTCCTTGTCCCACACGGAAGGTGGCAGCCCGGAAAGCTCTTGCTGGTCTTCACCTTCCCCCTGCAGCCTATTCACAGGCACAACAGGTTTTGGGATCTGTGCTTGCCCAGAGAAGGAACATCTCACGGTGCGCATCCTCGGCAGAGCCTGTTCCCGAAAAGGCAAACGTCCGGCTCCTTGTCCCACACGGAAGGTGGCAGCCCTGAAAGCTCTTGCTGGTCTTCACCTTCCCCCTGCAGCCCATTCACAGGCACAACAGGTTTTGGGATCTGTGCTTGCCCAGAGAAGGAACATCTCACGGTGCGCATCCTCGGCAGAGCCTGTTCCCGAAAAGGCAAACGTCCGGCTCCTTGTCCCACACGGAAGGTGGCAGCCCGGAAAGCTCTTGCTGGTCTTCACCTTCCCCCTGCAGCCTATTCACAGGCAAAACCGCACTGGGAATCTCTGCTTTCCCAAAGACGCAATCCCTCACGGTGCGCATCCTCGGCAGAGCCTGTTCCCGAAAAGGCAAACTTCCGGCTCCTTGTCCCACGTGGAAGGTGGCAGCCCGGAAAGCTCTTGCTGGTCTTCACCTTTCCCGTGCAGCCTATTCACAGGCACAACAGGTTTTGGGATCTCCTGCTTTCCCAGAGACGCAATCTCTCACGGTGTGCATCCCCAGTGGAGCCTGTTCCCGAAAAGGCAATCGTCCGGCTCCTTGTCCCACACGGAAGGTGGCAGCCCGGAAAGCTGTTGCTGTTCTTCACCTTCCCCGTGCAGCCTATTCACAGGCACAACAGGTTTTGGGATCTCTGCTTGCCCAGAGACGCAATCTCTCACGGTGCGCATCCTCGGTAGAGCCTGTTCCCGAACAGGCAAACGTCCGGCTCCTTGTCCCACACGGAAGGTGGCAGCCCTGAAAGCTCTTGCTGGTCTTCACCTTCCCCCTGCAGCCTATTCACAGGCACAACAGGTTTTGGGATCTCTGCTTGCCCCAAGACGCAATCTCTCACGGTGCGCATCCTCGGCAGAGCCTGTTCCCGAACAGGCAAACGTCTGGCTCCTTGTCCCACACGGAAGGTGGCAGCCCTGAAAGCTCTTGCTGGTCTTCACCTTCCCCCTGCAGCCTATTCACAGGCACAACAGGTTTGGGGATCTCTGCTTGCCCAGAGAAGGAACATCTCACGGTGCGCATCCACGGCAGAGCCTGTTCCCGAAAAGGCAAACGTCCGGCTCCTTGTCCCACACGGAAGGTGGCAGCCCTGAAAGCTGGTGCTGGTCTTCACCTTCCCCCTGCAGCCTATTCACAGGCACAACAGGTTTTGGGATCTCTGCTTGCCCAGAGACGCAATCTCTCACGGTGCGCATCCTCGGCAGAGCCTGTTCCCGAAAAGGCAAACGTCCGGCTCCTTGTCCCACACGGAAGGTGGCAGCCCGGAAAGCTCTTGCTGGTCTTCACCTTCCCCCTGCAGCCTATTCACAGGCACAACAGGTTTGGGGATCTGTGCTTGCCCAGAGACGGAATCTCTCACGGTGCGCATCCTCGGCAGAGCCTGTTCCCGAACAGGCAAACGTCCAGCTCCTTGTCCCACACGGAAGGTGGCAGCCCTGAAAGCTCTTGCTGGTCTTCACCTTCCCCCTGCAGCCTATTCACAGGCACAACAGGTTTTGGGATCTGTGCTTGCCCAGAGACGGAATCTCTCACGGTGCGCATCCTCGGCAGAGCCTGTTCCCGAACAGGCAAACGTCCGGCTCCTTGTCCCACACGGAAGGTGGCAGCCCTGAAAGCTCTTGCTGGTCTTCACCTTCCCCATGCAGCCTATTCACAGGCACCACCGCACTGGGAATCTCTGCTTTCCCAAAGACGCAATCTCTCACGGTGCGCATCCTCGGCAGAGCCTGTTCCCGAAAAGGCAAACGTCCGGCTCCTTGTCCCACACGGAAGGTGGCAGCCCTGAAAGCTGGTGCTGGTCTTCACCTTCCCCCTGCAGCCTATTCACAGGCACAACAGGTTTTGGGATCTCTGCTTTCCCAGAGACGCAAT
Organism: Haliaeetus albicilla; assembly: GCF_947461875.1. Classification (NCBI taxonomy): domain Eukaryota; kingdom Metazoa; phylum Chordata; class Aves; order Accipitriformes; family Accipitridae; genus Haliaeetus; species Haliaeetus albicilla. Next base: position 1,375,103 of record NW_027212473.1, on the reverse strand, counting down.
CTCTCACGGTGCGCATCCTCGGCAGAGCCTGTTCCCGAAAAGGCAAACGTCCGGCTCCTTGTCCCACACGGAAGGTGGCAGCCCTGACAGCTGTTGCTGGTCTTCACCTTCCCCGTGCAGCCTATTCACAGGCACAACCGCACTGGGAATCTCTGCTTTCCCAAAGACGCAATCTCTCACGGTGCGCATCCTCGGCAGAGCCTGTTCCCGAAAAGGCAAACGTCCGGCTCCTTGTCCCACACGGAAGGTGGCAGCCCGGAAAGCTCTTGCTGGTCTTCACCTTCCCCCTGCAGCCTATTCACAGGCACAACAGGTTTGGGGATCTCTGCTTGCCCAGAGAAGGAACATCTCACGGTGCGCATCCTCGGCAGAGCCTGTTCCCGAAAAGGCAAATGTCCGGCTCCTTGTCCCACATGGAAGGTGGCAGCCCTGAAAGCTCTTGCTGGTCTTCACCTTCCCCCTGCAGCCCATTCACAGGCACAACAGGTTTTGGGATCTGTGCTTGCCCAGAGAAGGAACATCTCACGGTGCGCATCCTCGGCAGAGCCTGTTCCCGAAAAGGCAAACGTCCGGCTCCTTGTCCCACACGGAAGGTGGCAGCCCTGAAAGCTGTTGCTGGTCTTCACCTTCCCCCTGCAGCCTATTCACAGGCAAAACCGCACTGGGAATCTCTGCTTTCCCAAAGACACAATCCCTCACGGTGCGCATCCTCGGCAGAGCCTGTTCCCGAAAAGGCAAACGTCCGGCTCCTTGTCCCACACGGAAGGTGGCAGCCCGGAAAGCTCTTGCTGGTCTTCACCTTCCCCGTGCAGCCTTTTCACAGGCACAACAGGTTTTGGGATCTCCTGCTTTCCCAGAGACGCAATCTCTCACGGTGTGCATCCCCAGTGGAGCCTGTTCCCGAAAAGGCAAACGTCCGGCTCCTTGTCCCACACGGAAGGTGGCAGCCCTGACAGCTGTTGCTGGTCTTCACCTTCCCCGTGCAGCCTATTCACAGGCACAACAGGTTTTGGGATCTCTGCTTTCCCAGAGACGCAATCTCTCACGGTGCGCATCCTCGGCAGAGCCTGTTCCCGAACAGGCAAACGTCCGGCTCCTTGTCCCACACGGAAGGTGGCAGCCCTGAAAGCTCTTGCTGGTCTTCACCTTCCCCCTGCAGCCTATTCACAGGCACAACAGGTTTTGGGATCTCTGCTTGCCCAGAGAAGGAACATCTCACGGTGCGCATCCTCGGCAGAGCCTGTTCCCGAAAAGGCAAACGTCCGGCTCCTTGTCCCACATGGAAGGTGGCAGCCCTGAAAGCTCTTGCTGGTCTTCACCTTCCCCCTGCAGCCCATTCACAGGCACAACAGGTTTTGGGATCTGTGCTTGCCCAGAGAAGGAACATCTCACGGTGCTCATCCTCGGCAGAGCCTGTTCCCGAAAAGGCAAACGTCCGGCTCCTTGTCCCACACGGAAGGTGGCAGCCCTGAAAGCTCTTGCTGGTCTTCACCTTCCCCGTGCAGCCTATTCACAGGCACAACAGGTTTTGGGATCTGTGCTTTCCCCAAGACGCAATCTCTCACGGTGCGCATCCTCGGCAGAGCCTGTTCCCGAAAAGGCAAACGTCCGGCTCCTTGTCCCACACGGAAGGTGGCAGCCCGGAAAGCTCTTGCTTTTCTTCACCTTCCCCCTGCAGCCTATTCACAGGCACAACCGCACTGGAAACCTCTGCTTTCCCAAAGACGCAATCCCTCACAGTGAGCATCCTCGGCAGAGCCTGTTCCCGAAAAGGCAAACGTCCGGCTCCTTGTCCCACACGGAAGGTGGCAGCCCTGAAAGCTCTTGCTGGTCTTCACCTTCCCCCTGCAGCCTATTCACAGGCACAACAGGTTTTGGGATCTGTGCTTGCCCAGAGAAGGAATCCCTCACGGTGCGCATCCTCGGCAGACCCTGTTCCCGAAAAGGCAAACGTCCGGCTCCTTGTCCCACACGGAAGGTGGCAGCCCGGAAAGCTGTTGCTGGTCTTCACCTTCCCCGTGCAGCCTATTCACAGGCACAACAGGTTTTGGGATCTCTGCTTGCCCCAAGACGCAATCTCTCACGGTGCGCATCCTCGGCAGAGCCTGTTCCCGAAAAGGCAAACGTCCGGCTCCTTGTCCCACACGGAAGGTGGCAGCCCTGAAAGCTCTTGCTGGTCTTCACCTTCCCCCTGCAGCCTATTCACAGGCACAACAGGTTTTGGGATCTCTGCTTGCCCCAAGACGCAATCTCTCACGGTGCGCATCCTCGGCAGAGCCTGTTCCCGAACAGGCAAACGTCCGGCTCCTTGTCCCACACGGAAGGTGGCAGCCCTGAAAGCTCTTGCTGGTCTTCACCTTCCCCCTGCAGCCTATTCACAGGCACAACAGGTTTTGGGATCTCTGCTTGCCCAGAGAAGGAACATCTCACGGTGCGCATCCACGGCAGAGCCTGTTCCCGAAAAGGCAAACGTCCGGCTCCTTGTCCCACACGGAAGGTGGCAGCCCTGAAAGCTCTTGCTGGTCTTCACCTTCCCCCTGCAGCCTATTCACAGGCACAACAGGTTTTGGGATCTCTGCTTTCCCAGAGACGCAATCTCTCACGGTGCGCATCCTCGGCAGAGCCTGTTCCCGAACAGGCAAACGTCCGGCTCCTTGTCCCACACGGAAGGTGGCAGCCCGGAAAGCTCTTGCTGGTCTTCACCTTCCCCGTGCAGCCTATTCACAGGCACAACAGGTTTTGGGATCTGTGCTTGCCCAGAGACGCAATCTCTCACGGTGCGCATCCTCGGCAGAGCCTGTTCCCGAAAAGGCAAACGTCCGGCTCCTTGTCCCACACGGAAGGTGGCAGCCCTGAAAACTCTTGCTGGTCTTCACCTTCCCCATGCAGCCTATTCACAGGCACCACCGCACTGGGAATCTCTGCTTTCCCAAAGACGCAATCTCTCACGGTGCGCATCCTCGGCAGAGCCTGTTCCCGAACAGGCAAACGTCCGGCTCCTTGTCCCACACGGAAGGTGGCAGCCCTGAAAGCTGGTGCTGGTCTTCACCTTCCCCCTGCAGCCTATTCACAGGCACAACAGGTTTTGGGATCTCTGCTTGCCCAGAGACGCAATCTCTCACGGTGCGCATCCTCGGCAGAGCCTGTTCCCGAAAAGGCAAACGTCCGGCTCCTTGTCCCACACGGAAGGTGGCAGCCCTGAAAGCTCTTGCTGGTCTTCACCTTCCCCCTGCAGCCCATTCACAGGCACAACCGCACTGGGAATCTCTGCTTTCCCAAAGACGCAATCTCTCACGGTGCGCATCCTCGGCAGAGCCTGTTCCCGAAAAGGCAAACGTCCGGCTCCTTGTCCCACACGGAAGGGGGCAGCCCTGAAAGCTCTTGCTGGTCTTCACCTTCCCCCTGCAGCCTATTCACAGGCACAACAGGTTTTGGGATCTGTGCTTGCCCAGAGAAGGAACATCTCACGGTGCGCATCCTCGGCAGAGCCTGTTCCCGAAAAGGTAAATGTCCGGCTCCTTGTCCCACATGGAAGGTGGCAGCCCTGAAAGCTCTTGCTGGTCTTCACCTTCCCCGTGCAGCCCATTCACAGGCACAACAGGTTTTGGGATCTGTGCTTGCCCAGAGAAGGAACATCTCACGGTGCGCATCCTCGGCAGAGCCTGTTCCCGAAAAGGCAAACGTCCGGCTCCTTGTCCCACACGGAAGGTGGCAGCCCTGAAAGCTCTTGCTGGTCTTCACCTTCCCCCTGCAGCCTATTCACAGGCAAAACCGCACTGGGAATCTCTGCTTTCCCAAAGACGCAATCCCTCACGGTGCGCATCCTCGGCAGAGCCTGTTCCCGAAAAGGCAAACGTCCGGCTCCTTGTCCCACGTGGAAGGTGGCAGCCCGGAAAGCTCTTGCTGGTCTTCACCTTTCCCGTGCAGCCTATTCACAGGCACAACAGGTTTTGGGATCTCCTGCTTTCCCAGAGACGCAATCTCTCACGGTGTGCATCCCCAGTGGAGCCTGTTCCCGAAAAGGCAAACGTCCGGCTCCTTGTCCCACACGGAAGGTGGCAGCCCGGAAAGCTGTTGCTGGTCTTCACCTTCCCCGTGCAGCCTATTCACAGGCACAACAGGTTTTGGGATCTCTGCTTGCCCAGAGACGCAATCTCTCACGGTGCGCATCCTCGGCAGAGCCTGTTCCCGAACAGGCAAACGTCCGGCTCCTTGTCCCACACGGAAGGTGGCAGCCCTGAAAGCTCTTGCTGGTCTTCACCTTCCCCCTGCAGCCTATTCACAGGCACAACAGGTTTTGGGATCTCTGCTTGCCCCAAGACGCAATCTCTCACGGTGCGCATCCTCGGCAGAGCCTGTTCCCGAAAAGGCAAACGTCCGGCTCCTTGTCCCACACGGAAGGTGGCAGCCCGGAAAGCTCTTGCTGGTCTTCACCTTCCCCCTGCAGCCTATTCACAGGCACAACAGGTTTTGGGATCTCTGCTTGCCTAGAGAAGGAACATCTCACGGTGCGCATCCACGGCAGAGCCTGTTCCCGAAAAGGCAAACGTCCGGCTCCTTGTCCCACACGGAAGGTGGCAGCCCTGAAAGCTGGTGCTGGTCTTCACCTTCCCCCTGCAGCCTATTCACAGGCACAACAGGTTTTGGGATCTCTGCTTGCCCAGAGACGCAATCTCTCACGGTGCGCATCCTCGGCAGAGCCTGTTCCCGAAAAGGCAAACGTCCGGCTCCTTGTCCCACACGGAAGGTGGCAGCCCGGAAAGCTCTTGCTGGTCTTCACCTTCCCCGTGCAGCCTATTCACAGGCACAACAGGTTTTGGGATCTGTGCTTGCCCAGAGACGGAATCTCTCACGGTGCGCATCCTCGGCAGAGCCTGTTCCCGAACAGGCAAACGTCCGGCTCCTTGTCCCACACGGAAGGTGGCAGCCCGGAAAGCTGTTGCTGGTCTTCACCTTCCCCCTGCAGCCTATTCACAGGCACCACCGCACTGGGAATCTCTGCTTTCCCAAAGACGCAATCTCTCACGGTGCGCATCCTCGGCAGAGCCTGTTCCCGAACAGGCAAACGTCCGGCTCCTTGTCCCACACGGAAGGTGGCAGCCCTGAAATCTGGTGCTGGTCTTCACCTTCCCCCTGCAGCCTATTCACAGGTACAACAGGTTTTGGGATCTCTGCTTTCCCAGAGACGCAATCTCTCACGGTGCGCATCCTCGGCAGAGCCTGTTCCCGAAAAGGCAAACGTCCGGCTCCTTGTCCCACACGGAAGGTGGCAGCCCTGACAGCTGTTGCTGGTCTTCACCTTCCCCGTGCAGCCTATTCACAGGCACAACCGCACTGGGAATCTCTGCTTTCCCAAAGACGCAATCTCTCACGGTGCGCATCCTCGGCAGAGCCTGTTCCCGAAAAGGCAAACGTCCGGCTCCTTGTCCCACACGGAAGGTGGCAGCCCGGAAAGCTGTTGCTGGTCTTCACCTTCCCCCTGCAGCCTATTCACAGGCACAACAGGTTTTGGGATCTGTGCTTGCCCAGAGAAGGAACATCTCACGGTGCGCATCCTCGGCAGAGCCTGTTCCCGAAAAGGCAAATGTCCGGCTCCTTGTCCCACATGGAAGGTGGCAGCCCTGAAAGCTCTTGCTGGTCTTCACCTTCCCCCTGCAGCCCATTCACAGGCACAACAGGTTTTGGGATCTGTGCTTGCCCAGAGAAGGAACATCTCACGGTGCGCATCCTCGGCAGAGCCTGTTCCCGAAAAGGCAAACGTCCGGCTCCTTGTCCCACACGGAAGGTGGCAGCCCTGAAAGCTGGTGCTGGTCTTCACCTTCCCCCTGCAGCCTATTCACAGGCAAAACCGCACTGGGAATCTCTGCTTTCCCAAAGACGCAATCCCTCACGGTGCGCATCCTCGGCAGAGCCTGTTCCCGAAAAGGCAAACGTCCGGCTCCTTGTCCCACGTGGAAGGTGGCAGCCCGGAAAGCTCTTGCTGGTCTTCACCTTTCCCGTGCAGCCTATTCACAGGCACAACAGGTTTTGGGATCTCTGCTTGCCCAGAGAAGGAACATCTCACGGTGCGCATCCTCGGCAGAGCCTGTTCCCGAAAAGGCAAACGTCCGGCTCCTTGTCCCACATGGAAGGTGGCAGCCCTGAAAGCTCTTGCTGGTCTTCACCTTCCCCCTGCAGCCCATTCACAGGCACAACAGGTTTTGGGATCTGTGCTTGCCCAGAGAAGGAACATCTCACGGTGCGCATCCTCGGCAGAGCCTGTTCCCGAAAAGGCAAACGTCCGGCTCCTTGTCCCACACGGAAGGTGGCAGCCCTGAAAGCTGTTGCTGGTCTTCACCTTCCCCCGTGCAGCCTATTCACAGGCACAACAGATTTTGGGATCTGTGCTTGCCCAGAGAAGGAACATCTCACGGTGCGCATCCTCGGCAGAGCCTGTTCCCGAAAAGGCAAACGTCCGGCTCCTTGTCCCACACGGAAGGTGGCAGCCCGGAAAGCTCTTGCTGGTCTTCACCTTCCCCCTGCAGCCTATTCACAGGCACAACAGGTTTTGGGATCTGTGCTTGCCCAGAGAAGGAACATCTCACGGTGCGCATCCTCGGCAGAGCCTGTTCCCGAAAAGGCAAATGTCCGGCTCCTTGTCCCACATGGAAGGTGGCAGCCCTGAAAGCTCTTGCTGGTCTTCACCTTCCCCCTGCAGCCCATTCACAGGCACAACAGGTTTTGGGATCTGTGCTTGCCCAGAGAAGGAACATCTCACGGTGCGCATCCTCGGCAGAGCCTGTTCCCGAAAAGGCAAACGTCCGGCTCCTTGTCCCACACGGAAGGTGGCAGCCCTGAAAGCTCTTGCTGGTCTTCACCTTCCCCCTGCAGCCTATTCACAGGCAAAACCGCACTGGGAATCTCTGCTTTCCCAAAGACGCAATCCCTCACGGTGCGCATCCTCGGCAGAGCCTGTTCCCGAAAAGGCAAATGTCCGGCTCCTTGTCCCACGTGGAAGGTGGCAGCCCGGAAAGCTCTTGCTGGTCTTCACCTTTCCCGTGCAGCCTATTCACAGGCACAACAGGTTTTGGGATCTCCTGCTTTCCCAGAGACGCAATCTCTCACGGTGTGCATCCCCAGTGGAGCCTGTTCCCGAAAAGGCAAACGTCCGGCTCCTTGTCCCACACGGAAGGTGGCAGCCCGGAAAGCTGTTGCTGGTCTTCACCTTCCCCGTGCAGCCTATTCACAGGCACAACAGGTTTTGGGATCTCTGCTTTCCCAGAGACGGAATCTATCACGGTGCGCATCCTCGGCAGAGCCTGTTCCCGAACAGGCAAACGTCCGGCTCCTTGTCCCACACGGAAGGTGGCAGCCCTGAAAGCTCTTGCTGGTCTTCACCTTCCCCCTGCAGCCTATTCACAGGCACAACAGGTTTTGGGATCTCTGCTTGCCCCAAGACGCAATCTCTCACGGTGCGCATCCTCGGCAGAGCCTGTTCCCGAACAGGCAAACGTCCGGCTCCTTGTCCCACACGGAAGGTGGCAGCCCTGAAAGCTCTTGCTGGTCTTCACCTTCCCCCTGCAGCCTATTCACAGGCACAACAGGTTTGGGGATCTCTGCTTGCCCAGAGAAGGAACATCTCACGGTGCGCATCCACGGCAGAGCCTGTTCCCGAAAAGGCAAACGTCCGGCTCCTTGTCCCACACGGAAGGTGGCAGCCCTGAAAGCTGGTGCTGGTCTTCACCTTCCCCCTGCAGCCTATTCACAGGCACAACAGGTTTTGGGATCTCTGCTTGCCCAGAGACGCAATCTCTCACGGTGCGCATCCTCGGCAGAGCCTGTTCCCGAAAAGGCAAACGTCCGGCTCCTTGTCCCACACGGAAGGTGGCAGCCCGGAAAGCTCTTGCTGGTCTTCACCTTCCCCCTGCAGCCTATTCACAGGCACAACAGGTTTTGGGATCTGTGCTTGCCCAGAGACGGAATCTCTCACGGTGCGCATCCTCGGCAGAGCCTGTTCCCGAACAGGCAAACGTCCGGCTCCTTGTCCCACACGGAAGGTGGCAGCCCTGAAAGCTCTTGCTGGTCTTCACCTTCCCCATGCAGCCTATTCACAGGCACCACCGCACTGGGAATCTCTGCTTTCCCAAAGACGCAATCTCTCACGGTGCGCATCCTCGGCAGAGCCTGTTCCCGAACAGGCAAACGTCCGGCTCCTTGTCCCACACGGAAGGTGGCAGCCCTGAAAGCTCTTGCTGGTCTTCACCTTCCCCCTGCAGCCTATTCACAGGCACAACAGGTTTTGGGATCTCTGCTTTCCCAGAGACGCAATCTCTCACGGTGCGCATCCTCGGCAGAGCCTGTTCCCGAAAAGGCAAACGTCCGGCTCCTTGTCCCACACGGAAGGTGGCAGCCCTGAAAGCTCTTGCTGGTCTTCACCTTCCCCGTGCAGCCTATTCACAGGCACAACCGCACTGGGAATCTCTGCTTTCCCAAAGACGCAATCTCTCACGGTGCGCATCCTCGGCAGAGCCTGTTCCCGAAAAGGCAAACGTCCGGCTCCTTGTCCCACACGGAAGGTGGCAGCCCGGAAAGCTCTTGCTGGTCTTCACCTTCCCCATGCAGCCTATTCACAGGCACAACAGGTTTTGGGATCTGTGCTTGCCCAGAGAAGGAACATCTCACGGTGCGCATCCTCGGCAGAGCCTGTTCCCGAAAAGGCAAATGTCCGGCTCCTTGTCCCACATGGAAGGTGGCAGCCCGGAAAGCTCTGCTGGTCTTCACCTTCCCCCTGCAGCCCATTCACAGGCACAACAGGTTTTGGGATCTCTGCTTGCCCAGAGACGCAATCTCTCACGGTGCGCATCCTCGGCAGAGCCTGTTCCCGAACAGGCAAACGTCCGGCTCCTTGTCCCACACGGAAGGTGGCAGCCCTGAAAGCTCTTGCTGGTCTTCACCTTCCCCCTGCAGCCTATTCACAGGCACAACAGGTTTTGGGATCTCTGCTTGCCCAGAGAAGGAACATCTCACGGTGCGCATCCTCGGCAGAGCCTGTTCCCGAAAAGGCAAACGTCCGGCTCCTTGTCCCACATGGAAGGTGGCAGCCCGGAAAGCTGTTGCTGGTCTTCACCTTCCCCCTGCAGCCCATTCACAGGCACAACAGGTTTTGGGATCTGTGCTTGCCCAGAGAAGGAACATCTCACGGTGCTCATCCTCGGCAGAGCCTGTTCCCGAAAAGGCAAACTTCCGGCTCCTTGTCCCACACGGAAGGTGGCAGCCCTGAAAGCTGTTGCTGGTCTTCACCTTCCCCCTGCAGCCTATTCACAGGCACAACAGGTTTTGGGATCTGTGCTTTCCCCAAGACGCAATCTCTCATGGTGCGCATCCTCGGCAGAGCCTGTTCCCGAAAAGGCAAACGTCCGGCTCCTTGTCCCACACGGAAGGTGGCAGCCCGGAAAGCTGTTGCTGGTCTTCACCTTCCCCCTGCAGCCTATTCACAGGCACAACAGGTTTGGGGATCTGTGCTTGCCCAGAGAAGGAACATCTCACGGTGCGCATCCTCGGCAGAGCCTGTTCCCGAAAAGGCAAACGTCCGGCTCCTTGTCCCACACGGAAGGTGGCAGCCCGGAAAGCTCTTGCTGGTCTTCACCTTCCCCCTGCAGCCTATTCACAGGCACAACAGGTTTTGGGATCTGTGCTTGCCCAGAGAAGGAACATCTCACGGTGCGCATCCTCGGCAGAGCCTGTTCCCGAAAAGGCAAACGTCCGGCTCCTTGTCCCACATGGAAGGTGGCACCCTGAAAGCTCTTGCTGGTCTTCACCTTCCCCCTGCAGCCCATTCACAGGCACAACAGGTTTTGGGATCTGTGCTTGCCCAGAGAAGGAACATCTCACGGTGCGCATCCTCGGCAGAGCCTGTTCCCGAAAAGGCAAACGTCCGGCTCCTTGTCCCACACGGAAGGTGGCAGCCCTGAAAGCTGTTGCTGGTCTTCACCTTCCCCCTGCAGCCTATTCACAGGCAAAACCGCACTGGGAATCTCTGCTTTCCCAAAGACGCAATCCCTCACGGTGCGCATCCTCGGCAGAGCCTGTTCCCGAAAAGGCAAACGTCCGGCTCCTTGTCCCACGTGGAAGGTGGCAGCCCGGAAAGCTCTTGCTGGTCTTCACCTTTCCCGTGCAGCCTATTCACAGGCACAACAGGTTTTGGGATCTCCTGCTTTCCCAGAGACGCAATCTCTCACGGTGTGCATCCCCAGTGGAGCCTGTTCCCGAACAGGCAAACGTCCGGCTCCTTGTCCCACACGGAAGGTGGCAGCCCGGAAAGCTCTTGCTGGTCTTCACCTTCCCCGTGCAGCCTATTCACAGGCACAACAGGTTTTGGGATCTCTGCTTGCCCAGAGACGCAATCTCTCACGGTGCGCATCCTCGGCAGAGCCTGTTCCCGAACAGGCAAACGTCCGGCTCCTTGTCCCACACGGAAGGTGGCAGCCCTGAAAGCTCTTGCTGGTCTTCACCTTCCCCCTGCAGCCTATTCACAGGCACAACAGGTTTTGGGATCTCTGCTTGCCCCAAGACGCAATCTCTCACGGTGCGCATCCTCGGCAGAGCCTGTTCCCGAACAGGCAAACGTCCGGCTCCTTGTCCCACACGGAAGGTGGCAGCCCTGAAAGCTCTTGCTGGTCTTCACCTTCCCCCTGCAGCCTATTCACAGGCACAACAGGTTTGGGGATCTCTGCTTGCCCAGAGAAGGAACATCTCACGGTGCGCATCCACGGCAGAGCCTGTTCCCGAAAAGGCAAACGTCCGGCTCCTTGTCCCACACGGAAGGTGGCAGCCCTGAAAGCTGGTGCTGGTCTTCACCTTCCCCCTGCAGCCTATTCACAGGCACAACAGGTTTTGGGATCTCTGCTTGCCCAGAGATGCAATCTCTCACGGTGCGCATCCTCGGCAGAGCCTGTTCCCGAAAAGGCAAACGTCCGGCTCCTTGTCCCACACGGAAGGTGGCAGCCCGGAAAGCTCTTGCTGGTCTTCACCTTCCCCGTGCAGCCTATTCACAGGCACAACAGGTTTTGGGATCTGTGCTTGCCCAGAGACGGAATCTCTCACGGTGCGCATCCTCGGCAGAGCCTGTTCCCGAACAGGCAAACGTCCGGCTCCTTGTCCCACACGGAAGGTGGCAGCCCTGAAAGCTCTTGCTGGTCTTCACCTTCCCCATGCAGCCTATTCACAGGCACCACCGCACTGGGAATCTCTGCTTTCCCAAAGACGCAATCTCTCACGGTGCGCATCCTCGGCAGAGCCTGTTCCCGAACAGGCAAACGTCCGGCTCCTTGTCCCACACGGAAGGTGGCAGCCCTGAAAGCTCTTGCTGGTCTTCACCTTCCCCCTGCAGCCCATTCACAGGCACAACAGGTTTTGGGATCTGTGCTTGCCCAGAGAAGGAACATCTCACGGTGCGCATCCTCGGCAGAGCCTGTTCCCGAAAAGGCAAACGTCCGGCTCCTTGTCCCACACGGAAGGTGGCAGCCCTGAAAGCTGTTGCTGGTCTTCACCTTCCCCCTGCAGCCTATTCACAGGCAAAACCGCACTGGGAATCTCTGCTTTCCCAAAGACGCAATCCCTCACGGTGCGCATCCTCGGCAGAGCCTGTTCCCGAAAAGGCAAACGTCCGGCTCCTTGTCCCACGTGGAAGGTGGCAGCCCGGAAAGCTCTTGCTGGTCTTCACCTTTCCCGTGCAGCCTATTCACAGGCACAACAGGTTTTGGGATCTCCTGCTTTCCCAGAGACGCAATCTCTCACGGTGTGCATCCCCAGTGGAGCCTGTTCCCGAAAAGGCAAACGTCCGGCTCCTTGTCCCACACAGAAGGTGGCAGCCCGGAAAGCTGTTGCTGGTCTTCACCTTCCCCGTGCAGCCTATTCACAGGCACAACAGTTTTTGGGATCTCTGCTTGCCCAGAGACGCAATCTCTCACGGTGCGCATCCTCGGCAGAGCCTGTTCCCGAACAGGCAAACGTCCGGCTCCTTGTCCCACACGGAAGGTGGCAGCCCTGAAAGCTCTTGCTGGTCTTCACCTTCCCCCTGCAGCCTATTCACAGGCACAACAGGTTTTGGGATCTCTGCTTGCCCAGAGAAGGAACATCTCACGGTGCGCATCCACGGCAGAGCCTGTTCCCGAAAAGGCAAACGTCCGGCTCCTTGTCCCACACGGAAGGTGGCAGCCCTGAAAGCTGGTGCTGGTCTTCACCTTCCCCCTGCAGCCTATTCACAGGCACAACAGGTTTTGGGATCTCTGCTTGCCCAGAGACGCAATCTCTCACGGTGCGCATCCTCGGCAGAGCCTGTTCCCGAAAAGGCAAACGTCCGGCTCCTTGTCCCACACGGAAGGTGGCAGCCCGGAAAGCTCTTGCTGGTCTTCACCTTCCCCGTGCAGCCTATTCACAGGCACAACAGGTTTTGGGATCTGTGCTTGCCCAGAGACGGAATCTCTCACGGTGCGCATCCTCGGCAGAGCCTGTTCCCGAACAGGCAAACGTCCGGCTCCTTGTCCCACACGGAAGGTGGCAGCCCGGAAAGCTCTTGCTGGTCTTCACCTTCCCCATGCAGCCTATTCACAGGCACCACCGCACTGGGAATCTCTGCTTTCACAAAGACGCAATCTCTCACGGTGCGCATCCTCGGCAGAGCCTGTTCCCGAACAGGCAAACGTCCGGCTCCTTGTCCCACACGGAAGGTGGCAGCCCTGAAAGCTCTTGCTGGTCTTCACCTTCCCCCTGCAGCCTATTCACAGGCACAACAGGTTTTGGGATCTCTGCTTTCCCAGAGACGCAATCTCTCACGGTGCGCATCCTCGGCAGAGCCTGTTCCCGAAAAGGCAAACGTCCGGCTCCTTGTCCCACACGGAAGGTGGCAGCCCTGAAAGCTCTTGCTGGTCTTCACCTTCCCCGTGCAGCCTATTCACAGGCACAACCGCACTGGGAATCTCTGCTTTCCCAAAGACGCAATCTCTCACGGTGCGCATCCTCGGCAGAGCCTGTTCCCGAAAAGGCAAACGTCCGGCTCCTTGTCCCACACGGAAGGTGGCAGCCCGGAAAGCTCTTGCTGGTCTTCACCTTCCCCCTGCAGCCTATTCACAGGCACAACAGGTTTTGGGATCTGTGCTTGCCCAGAGAAGGAACATCTCATGGTGCGCATCCTCGGCAGAGCCTGTTCCCGAAAAGGCAAATGTCCGGCTCCTTGTCCCACATGGAAGGTGGCAGCCCGGAAAGCTCTTGCTCGTCTTCACCTTCCCCCTGCAGCCCATTCACAGGCACAACAGGTTTTGGGATCTCTGCTTGCCCAGAGACGCAATCTCTCACGGTGCGCATCCTCGGCAGAGCCTGTTCCCGAACAGGCAAACGTCCGGCTCCTTGTCCCACACGGAAGGTGGCAGCCCTGAAAGCTCTTGCTGGTCTTCACCTTCCCCCTGCAGCCTATTCACAGGCACAACAGGTTTTGGGATCTCTGCTTGCCCAGAGAAGGAACATCTCACGGTGCGCATCCTCGGCAGAGCCTGTTCCCGAAAAGGCAAACGTCCGGCTCCTTGTCCCACATGGAAGGTGGCAGCCCGGAAAGCTGTTGCTGGTCTTCACCTTCCCCCTGCAGCCCATTCACAGGCACAACAGGTTTTGGGATCTGTGCTTGCCCAGAGAAGGAACATCTCACGGTGCTCATCCTCGGCAGAGCCTGTTCCCGAAAAGGCAAACTTCCGGCTCCTTGTCCCACACGGAAGGTGGCAGCCCTGAAAGCTGTTGCTGGTCTTCACCTTCCCCCTGCAGCCTATTCACAGGCACAACAGGTTTGGGGATCTGTGCTTGCCCAGAGAAGGAACATCTCACGGTGCGCATCCTCGGCAGAGCCTGTTCCCGAAAAGGCAAACGTCCGGCTCCTTGTCCCACACGGAAGGTGGCAGCCCGGAAAGCTCTTGCTGGTCTTCACCTTCCCCCTGCAGCCTATTCACAGGCACAACAGGTTTTGGGATCTGTGCTTGCCCAGAGAAGGAACATCTCACGGTGCGCATCCTCGGCAGAGCCTGTTCCCGAAAAGGCAAACGTCCGGCTCCTTGTCCCACATGGAAGGTGGCACCCTGAAAGCTCTTGCTGGTCTTCACCTTCCCCCTGCAGCCCATTCACAGGCACAACAGGTTTTGGGATCTGTGCTTGCGCAGAGAAGGAACATCTCACGGTGCGCATCCTCGGCAGAGCCTGTTCCCGAAAAGGCAAACGTCCGGCTCCTTGTCCCACACGGAAGGTGGCAGCCCTGAAAGCTGTTGCTGGTCTTCACCTTCCCCCTGCAGCCTATTCACAGGCAAAACCGCACTGGGAATCTCTGCTTTCCCAAAGACGCAATCCCTCACGGTGCGCATCCTCGGCAGAGCCTGTTCCCGAAAAGGCAAACGTCCGGCTCCTTGTCCCACGTGGAAGGTGGCAGCCCGGAAAGCTCTTGCTGGTCTTCACCTTTCCCGTGCAGCCTATTCACAGGCACAACAGGTTTTGGGATCTCCTGCTTTCCCAGAGACGCAATCTCTCACGGTGTGCATCCCCAGTGGAGCCTGTTCCCGAACAGGCAAACGTCCGGCTCCTTGTCCCACACGGAAGGTGGCAGCCCGGAAAGCTGTTGCTGGTCTTCACCTTCCCCGTGCAGCCTATTCACAGGCACAACAGGTTTTGGGATCTCTGCTTGCCCAGAGACGCAATCTCTCACGGTGCGCATCCTCGGCAGAGCCTGTTCCCGAACAGGCAAACGTCCGGCTCCTTGTCCCACACGGAAGGTGGCAGCCCTGAAAGCTCTTGCTGGTCTTCACCTTCCCCCTGCAGCCTATTCACAGGCACAACAGGTTTTGGGATCTCTGCTTGCCCCAAGACGCAATCTCTCACGGTGCGCATCCTCGGCAGAGCCTGTTCCCGAACAGGCAAACGTCCGGCTCCTTGTCCCACACGGAAGGTGGCAGCCCTGAAAGCTCTTGCTGGTCTTCACCTTCCCCCTGCAGCCTATTCACAGGCACAACAGGTTTGGGGATCTCTGCTTGCCCAGAGAAGGAACATCTCACGGTGCGCATCCACGGCAGAGCCTGTTCCCGAAAAGGCAAACGTCCGGCTCCTTGTCCCACACGGAAGGTGGCAGCCCTGAAAGCTGGTGCTGGTCTTCACCTTCCCCCTGCAGCCTATTCACAGGCACAACAGGTTTTGGGATCTCTGCTTGCCCAGAGATGCAATCTCTCACGGTGCGCATCCTCGGCAGAGCCTGTTCCCGAAAAGGCAAACGTCCGGCTCCTTGTCCCACACGGAAGGTGGCAGCCCGGAAAGCTCTTGCTGGTCTTCACCTTCCCCGTGCAGCCTATTCACAGGCACAACAGGTTTTGGGATCTGTGCTTGCCCAGAGACGGAATCTCTCACGGTGCGCATCCTCGGCAGAGCCTGTTCCCGAACAGGCAAACGTCCGGCTCCTTGTCCCACACGGAAGGTGGCAGCCCTGAAAGCTGTTGCTGGTCTTCACCTTCCCCATGCAGCCTATTCACAGGCACCACCGCACTGGGAATCTCTGCTTTCCCAAAGACGCAATCTCTCACGGTGCGCATCCTCGGCAGAGCCTGTTCCCGAACAGGCAAACGTCCGGCTCCTTGTCCCACACGGAAGGTGGCAGCCCTGAAAGCTCTTGCTGGTCTGCACCTTCCCCCTGCAGCCTATTCACAGGCACAACAGGTTTTGGGATCTCTGCTTTCCCAGAGACGCAATCTCTCACGGTGCGCATCCTCGGCAGAGCCTGTTCCCGAAAAGGCAAACGTCCGGCTCCTTGTCCCACACGGAAGGTGGCAGCCCTGACAGCTGTTGCTGGTCTTCACCTTCCCCGTGCAGCCTATTCACAGGCACAACCGCACTGGGAATCTCTGCTTTCCCAAAGACGCAATCTCTCACGGTGCGCATCCTCGGCAGAGCCTGTTCCCGAAAAGGCAAACGTCCGGCTCCTTGTCCCACACGGAAGGTGGCAGCCCGGAAAGCTCTTGCTGGTCTTCACCTTCCCCCTGCAGCCTATTCACAGGCACAACAGGTTTTGGGATCTCTGCTTGCCCAGAGAAGGAACATCTCACGGTGCGCATCCTCGGCAGAGCCTGTTCCCGAAAAGGCAAGCGTCCGGCTCCTTGTCCCACACGGAAGGTGGCAGCCCTGAAAGCTCTTGCTGGTCTTCACCTTCCCCCTGCAGCCCATTCACAGGCACAACAGGTTTTGGGATCTGTGCTTGCCCAGAGAAGGAACATCTCACGGTGCTCATCCTCGGCAGAGCCTGTTCCCGAAAAGGCAAACGTCCGGCTCCTTGTCCCACACGGAAGGTGGCAGCCCTGAAAGCTCTTGCTGGTCTTCACCTTCCCCGTGCAGCCTATTCACAGGCACAACAGGTTTTGGGATCTGTGCTTTCCCCAAGACGCAATCTCTCACGGTGCGCATCCTCGGCAGAGCCTGTTCCCGAAAAGGCAAACGTCCGGCTCCTTGTCCCACACGGAGGGTGGCAGCCCGGAAAGCTCTTGCTTTTCTTCACCTTCCCCCTGCAGCCTATTCACAGGCACAACCGCACTGGAAATCTCTGCTTTCCCAAAGACGCAATCCCTCACGGTGCGCATCCTCGGCAGAGCCTGTTCCCGAAAAGGCAAACGTCCGGCTCCTTGTCCCACACGGAAGGTGGCAGCCCTGAAAGCTCTTGCTGGTCTTCACCTTCCCCCTGCAGCCTATTCACAGGCACAACAGGTTTTGGGATCTGTGCTTGCCCAGAGAAGGAATCTCTCACGGTGCGCATCCTCGGCAGAGCCTGTTCCCGAAAAGGCAAACGTCCGGCTCCTTGTCCCACACGGAAGGTGGCAGCCCTGAAAGCTCTTGCTGGTCTTCACCTTCCCCGTGCAGCCTATTCACAGGCACAACAGGTTTTGGGATCTGTGCTTGCCCCAAGACGCAATCTCTCACGGTGCGCATCCTCGGCAGAGCCTGTTCCCGAACAGGCAAACGTCCGGCTCCTTGTCCCACACGGAAGGTGGCAGCCCTGAAAGCTCTTGCTGCTCTTCACCTTCCCCCTGCAGCCTATTCACAGGCACAACAGGTTTTGGGATCTCTGCTTGCCCCAAGACGCAATCTCTCACGGTGCGCATCCTCGGCAGAGCCTGTTCCCGAACAGGCAAACGTCCGGCTCCTTGTCCCACACGGAAGGTGGCAGCCCTGAAAGCTGTTGCTGGTCTTCACCTTCCCCCTGCAGCCTATTCACAGGCACAACAGGTTTTGGGATCTCTGCTTGCCCAGAGAAGGAACATCTCACGGTGCGCATCCACGGCAGAGCCTGTTCCCGAAAAGGCAAACGTCCGGCTCCTTGTCCCACACGGAAGGTGGCAGCCCTGAAAGCTGGTGCTGGTCTTCACCTTCCCCCTGCAGCCTATTCACAGGCACAACAGGTTTTGGGATCTCTGCTTTCCCAGAGACGCAATCTCTCACAGTGCGCATCCTCGGCAGAGCCTGTTCCCGAAAAGGCAAACGTCCGGCTCCTTGTCCCACACGGAAGGTGGCAGCCCTGAAAGCTCTTGCTGGTCTTCACCTTCCCCATGCAGCCTATTCACAGGCACAACCGCACGGGGAATCTCAGCTTTCCCAAAGACGCAATCTCTCACGGTGCGCATCCTCGGCAGAGCCTGTTCCCAAAAAGGCAAATGTCCGGCTCCTTGTCCCACACGGAAGGTGGCAGCCCTGAAAGCTGTTGCTGGTCTTCACCTTCCCCCTGCAGCCTATTCACAGGCACAACAGGTTTTGGGATCTGTGCTTGCCCAGAGAAGGAACATCTCACGGTGCGCATCCTCGGCAGAGCCTGTTCCCGAAAAGGCAAACGTCCGGCTCCTTGTCCCACACGGAAGGTGGCAGCCCTGAAAGCTGTTGCTGGTCTTCACCTTCCCCCTGCAGCCTATTCACAGGCACAACAGGTTTTGGGATCTCTGCTTGCCCAGAGAAGGAACATCTCACGGTGCGCATCCTCGGCAGAGCCTGTTCCCGAAAAGGCAAATGTCCAGCTCCTTGTCCCACATGGAAGGTGGCAGCCCTGAAAGCTCTTGCTGGTCTTCACCTTCCCCCTGCAGCCCATTCACAGGCACAACAGGTTTTGGGATCTCTGCTTGCCCAGAGAAGGAACATCTCACGGTGCGCATCCTCGGCAGAGCCTGTTCCCGAACAGGCAAACGTCCGGCTCCTTGTCCCACACGGAAGGTGGCAGCCCGGAAAGCTGGTGCTGGTCTTCACCTTCCCCCTGCAGCCTATTCACAGGCACAACAGGTTTGGGGATCTGTGCTTGCCCAGAGAAGGAACATCTCACGGTGCGCTTCCTCGGCAGAGCCTGTTCCCGAAAAGGCAAACGTCCGGCTCCTTGTCCCACACGGAAGGTGGCAGCCCGGAAAGCTGTTGCTGGTCTTCACCTTCCCCCTGCAGCCTATTCACAGGCACAACAGGTTTTGGGATCTGTGCTTGCCCAGAGAAGGAACATCTCACGGTGCGCATCCTCGGCAGAGCCTGTTCCCGAAAAGGCAAACGTCCGGCTCCTTGTCCCACACGGAAGGTGGCAGCCCGGAAAGCTGGTGCTGGTCTTCACCTTCCCCCTGCAGCCTATTCACAGGCACAACAGGTTTTGGGATCTGTGCTTGCCCCAAGACGCAATCTCTCACGGTGCGCATCCTCGGCAGAGCCTGTTCCCGAAAAGGCAAACGTCCGGCTCCTTGTCCCACACGGAAGGTGGCAGCCCTGAAAGCTGTTGCTGGTCTTCACCTTCCCCCTGCAGCCTATTCACAGGCACAACAGGTTTTGGGATCTCTGCTTTCCCAGAGGCGGAATCTCTCACGGTGCGCATCCTCGGCAGAGCCTGTTCCCGAACAGGCAAACGTCCGGCTCCTTGTCCCACACGGAAGGTTGCAGCCCTGAAAGCTGTTGCTGGTCTTCACCTTCCCCCTGCAGCCTATTCACAGGCACCACCGCACTGGGAATCTCTGCTTTCCCAAAGACGCAATCTCTCACGGTGCGCATCCTCGGCAGAGCCTGTTCCCGAAAAGGCAAACGTCCGGCTCCTTGTCCCACACGGAAGGTGGCAGCCCTGAAAGCTCTTGCTGGTCTTCACCTTCCCCGTGCAGCCTATTCACAGGCACCACCGCACTGGGAATCTCTGCTTTCCCAAAGACGCAATCTCTCACGGTGCGCATCCTCGGCAGAGCCTGTTCCCGAACAGGCAAACGTCCGGCTCCTTGTCCCACACGGAAGGTGGCAGCCCTGAAAGCTCTTGCTGGTCTTCACCTTCCCCCTGCAGCCTATTCACAGGCACAACAGGTTTGGGGATCTCTGCTTGCCCAGAGAAGGAACATCTCACTGTGCGCATCCTCGGCACAGCCTGTTCCCGAAAAGGCAAACGTCCGGCTCCTTGTCCCACACGGAAGGTGGCAGCCCTGAAAGCTCTTGCTGGTCTTCACCTTCCCCCTGCAGCCCATTCACAGGCACAACAGGTTTTGGGATCTGTGCTTGCCCAGAGAAGGAACATCTCACGGTCCTCATCCTCGGCAGAGCCTGTTCCCGAAAAGGCAAACGTCCGGCTCCTTGTCCCACACGGAAGGTGGCAGCCCTGAAAGCTCTTGCTGCTCTTCACCTTCCCCCTGCAGCCTATTCACAGGCAAAACCGCACTGGGAATCTCTGCTTTCCCAGAGACGCAATCTCTCACGGTGCGCATCCTCGGCAGAGCCTGTTCCCGAAAAGGCAAACGTCCGGCTCCTTGTCCCACACGGAAGGTGGCAGCCCTGAAAGCTCTTGCTGGTCTTCACCTTCCCCCGTGCAGCCTATTCACAGGCACAACAGGTTTTGGGATCTCTGCTTGCCCAGAGAAGGAACATCTCACGGTGCGCATCCTCGGCAGAGCCTGTTCCCGAAAAGGCAAACGTCCGGCTCCTTGTCCCACACGGAAGGTGGCAGCCCTGAAAGCTGTTGCTGGTCTTCACCTTCCCCCTGCAGCCTATTCACAGGCACAACAGGTTTTGGGATCTCTGCTTGCCCAGAGAAGGAACATCTCACGGTGCGCATCCTCGGCAGAGCCTGTTCCCGAACAGGCAAACGTCCGGCTCCTTGTCCCACACGGAAGGTGGCAGCCCTGAAAGCTGTTGCTGGTCTTCACCTTCCCCCTGCAGCCTATTCACAGGCACAACAGGTTTGGGGATCTGTGCTTGCCCAGAGAAGGAACATCTCACGGTGCGCATCCTCGGCAGAGCCTGTTCCCGAAAAGGCAAACGTCCGGCTCCTTGTCCCACACGGAAGGTGGCAGCCCGGAAAGCTGGTGCTGGTCTTCACCTTCCCCCTGCAGCCTATTCACAGGCACAACAGGTTTTGGGATCTCTGCTTGCCCCAAGACGCAATCTCTCACGGTGCGCATCCTCGGCAGAGCCTGTTCCCGAAAAGGCAAACGTCCAGCTCCTTGTCCCACACGGAAGGTGGCAGCCCGGAAAGCTCTTGCTGGTCTTCACCTTCCCCCTGCAGCCTATTCACAGGCACAACAGGTTTTGGGATCTCTGCTTTCCCAGAGACGGAATCTATCACGGTGCGCATCCTCGGCAGAGCCTGTTCCCGAACAGGCAAACGTCCGGCTCCTTGTCCCACACGGAAGGTGGCAGCCCTGAAAGCTCTTGCTGGTCTTCACCTTCCCCCTGCAGCCTATTCACAGGCACCACCGCACTGGGAATCTCTGCTTTCCCAAAGACGCAATCTCTCACGGTGCGCATCCTCGGCAGAGCCTGTTCCCGAACAGGCAAACGTCCGGCTCCTTGTCCCACACGGAAGGTGGCAGCCCTGAACGCTCTTGCTGGTCTTCACCTTCCCCCTGCAGCCTATTCACAGGCACCACCGCACTGGGAATCTCTGCTTTCCCAAAGACGCAATCTCTCACGGTGCGCATCCTCGGCAGAGCCTGTTCCCGAACAGGCAAACGTCCGGCTCCTTGTCCCACACGGAAGGTGGCAGCCCGGAAAGCTCTTGCTGGTCTTCACCTTCCCCCTGCAGCCTATTCACAGGCACAACAGGTTTGGGGATCTCTGCTTGCCCCAAGACGCAATCTCTCACGGTGCGCATCCTCGGCAGAGCCTGTTCCCGAAAAGGCAAACGTCCGGCTCCTTGTCCCACACGGAAGGTGGCAGCCCGGAAAGCTCTTGCTGGTCTTCACCTTCCCCCTGCAGCCTATTCACAGGCACAACAGGTTTTGGGATCTCTGCTTGCCCCAAGACGCAATCTCTCACGGTGCGCATCCTCGGCAGAGCCTGTTCCCGAAAAGGCAAACGTCCGGCTCCTTGTCCCACACGGAAGGTGGCAGCCCGGAAAGCTCTTGCTGGTCTTCACCTTCCCCCTGCAGCCTATTCACAGGCACAACAGGTTTTGGGATCTCTGCTTTCCCAGAGACGGAATCTATCACGGTGCGCATCCTCGGCAGAGCCTGTTCCCGAACAGGCAAACGTCCGGCTCCTTGTCCCACACGGAAGGTGGCAGCCCTGAAAGCTCTTGCTGGTCTTCACCTTCCCCCTGCAGCCTATTCACAGGCACCACCGCACTGGGAATCTCTGCTTTCCCAAAGACGCAATCTCTCACGGTGCGCATCCTCGGCAGAGCCTGTTCCCGAACAGGCAAACGTCCGGCTCCTTGTCCCACACGGAAGGTGGCAGCCCTGAACGCTCTTGCTGGTCTTCACCTTCCCCCTGCAGCCTATTCACAGGCACCACCGCACTGGGAATCTCTGCTTTCCCAAAGACGCAATCTCTCACGGTGCGCATCCTCGGCAGAGCCTGTTCCCGAACAGGCAAACGTCCGGCTCCTTGTCCCACACGGAAGGTGGCAGCCCTGAAAGCTCTTGCTGGTCTTCACCTTCCCCCTGCAGCCTATTCACAGGCACAACAGGTTTGGGGATCTCTGCTTGCCCAGAGAAGGAACATATCACGGTGCGCATCCTCGGCAGAGCCTGTTCCCGAAAAGGCAAACGTCCGGCTCCTTGTCCCACACGGAAGGTGGCAGCCCGGAAAGCTGTTGCTGGTCTTCACCTTCCCCCTGCAGCCTATTCACAGGCACAACAGGTTTGGGGATCTGTGCTTTCCCAAAGACGCAATCTCTCACGGTGCGCATCCTCGGCAGAGCCTGTTCCCGAACAGGCAAACGTCCGGCTCCTTGTCCCACACGGAAGGTGGCAGCCCGGAAAGCTGGTGCTGGTCTTCACCTTCCCCCTGCAGCCTATTCACAGGCACAACAGGTTTTGGGATCTGTGCTTGCCCCAAGACGCAATCTCTCACGGTGCGCATCCTCGGCAGAGCCTGTTCCCGAAAAGGCAAACGTCCGGCTCCTTGTCCCACACGGAAGGTGGCAGCCCTGAAAGCTGTTGCTGGTCTTCACCTTCCCCCTGCAGCCTATTCACAGGCACAACAGGTTTTGGGATCTCTGCTTTCCCAGAGGCGGAATCTCTCACGGTGCGCATCCTCGGCAGAGCCTGTTCCCGAACAGGCAAACGTCCGGCTCCTTGTCCCACACGGAAGGTTGCAGCCCTGAAAGCTGTTGCTGGTCTTCACCTTCCCCCTGCAGCCTATTCACAGGCACCACCGCACTGGGAATCTCTGCTTTCCCAAAGACGCAATCTCTCACGGTGCGCATCCTCGGCAGAGCCTGTTCCCGAAAAGGCAAACGTCCGGCTCCTTGTCCCACACGGAAGGTGGCAGCCCTGAAAGCTCTTGCTGGTCTTCACCTTCCCCGTGCAGCCTATTCACAGGCACCACCGCACTGGGAATCTCTGCTTTCCCAAAGACGCAATCTCTCACGGTGCGCATCCTCGGCAGAGCCTGTTCCCGAACAGGCAAACGTCCGGCTCCTTGTCCCACACGGAAGGTGGCAGCCCGGAAAGCTCTTGCTGGTCTTCACCTTCCCCCTGCAGCCTATTCACAGGCACAACAGGTTTGGGGATCTCTGCTTGCCCAGAGAAGGAACATCTCACTGTGCGCATCCTCGGCACAGCCTGTTCCCGAAAAGGCAAACGTCCGGCTCCTTGTCCCACACGGAAGGTGGCAGCCCTGAAAGCTCTTGCTGGTCTTCACCTTCCCCCTGCAGCCCATTCACAGGCACAACAGGTTTTGGGATCTGTGCTTGCCCAGAGAAGGAACATCTCACGGTCCTCATCCTCGGCAGAGCCTGTTCCCGAAAAGGCAAACGTCCGGCTCCTTGTCCCACACGGAAGGTGGCAGCCCTGAAAGCTCTTGCTGCTCTTCACCTTCCCCCTGCAGCCTATTCACAGGCAAAACCGCACTGGGAATCTCTGCTTTCCCAGAGACGCAATCTCTCACGGTGCGCATCCTCGGCAGAGCCTGTTCCCGAAAAGGCAAACGTCCGGCTCCTTGTCCCACACGGAAGGTGGCAGCCCTGAAAGCTCTTGCTGGTCTTCACCTTCCCCCGTGCAGCCTATTCACAGGCACAACAGGTTTTGGGATCTCTGCTTGCCCAGAGAAGGAACATCTCACGGTGCGCATCCTCGGCAGAGCCTGTTCCCGAAAAGGCAAACGTCCGGCTCCTTGTCCCACACGGAAGGTGGCAGCCCTGAAAGCTCTTGCTGGTCTTCACCTTCCCCCTGCAGCCTATTCACAGGCACAACAGGTTTTGGGATCTCTGCTTGCCCAGAGAAGGAACATCTCACGGTGCGCATCCTCGGCAGAGCCTGTTCCCGAACAGGCAAACGTCCGGCTCCTTGTCCCACACGGAAGGTGGCAGCCCTGAAAGCTGTTGCTGGTCTTCACCTTCCCCCTGCAGCCTATTCACAGGCACAACAGGTTTTGGGATCTCTGCTTGCCCCAAGACGCAATCTCTCACGGTGCGCATCCTCGGCAGAGCCTGTTCCCGAAAAGGCAAACGTCCAGCTCCTTGTCCCACACGGAAGGTGGCAGCCCGGAAAGCTCTTGCTGGTCTTCACCTTCCCCCTGCAGCCTATTCACAGGCACAACAGGTTTTGGGATCTCTGCTTTCCCAGAGACGGAATCTATCACGGTGCGCATCCTCGGCAGAGCCTGTTCCCGAACAGGCAAACGTCCGGCTCCTTGTCCCACACGGAAGGTGGCAGCCCTGAAAGCTCTTGCTGGTCTTCACCTTCCCCCTGCAGCCTATTCACAGGCACCACCGCACTGGGAATCTCTGCTTTCCCAAAGACGCAATCTCTCACGGTGCGCATCCTCGGCAGAGCCTGTTCCCGAACAGGCAAACGTCCGGCTCCTTGTCCCACACGGAAGGTGGCAGCCCTGAACGCTCTTGCTGGTCTTCACCTTCCCCCTGCAGCCTATTCACAGGCACCACCGCACTGGGAATCTCTGCTTTCCCAAAGACGCAATCTCTCACGGTGCGCATCCTCGGCAGAGCCTGTTCCCGAACAGGCAAACGTCCGGCTCCTTGTCCCACACGGAAGGTGGCAGCCCGGAAAGCTCTTGCTGGTCTTCACCTTCCCCCTGCAGCCTATTCACAGGCACAACAGGTTTGGGGATCTCTGCTTGCCCCAAGACGCAATCTCTCACGGTGCGCATCCTCGGCAGAGCCTGTTCCCGAAAAGGCAAACGTCCGGCTCCTTGTCCCACACGGAAGGTGGCAGCCCGGAAAGCTCTTGCTGGTCTTCACCTTCCCCCTGCAGCCTATTCACAGGCACAACAGGTTTTGGGATCTCTGCTTGCCCCAAGACGCAATCTCTCACGGTGCGCATCCTCGGCAGAGCCTGTTCCCGAAAAGGCAAACGTCCGGCTCCTTGTCCCACACGGAAGGTGGCAGCCCGGAAAGCTCTTGCTGGTCTTCACCTTCCCCCTGCAGCCTATTCACAGGCACAACAGGTTTTGGGATCTCTGCTTTCCCAGAGACGGAATCTATCACGGTGCGCATCCTCGGCAGAGCCTGTTCCCGAACAGGCAAACGTCCGGCTCCTTGTCCCACACGGAAGGTGGCAGCCCTGAAAGCTGTTGCTGGTCTTCACCTTCCCCCTGCAGCCTATTCACAGGCACCACCGCACTGGGAATCTCTGCTTTCCCAAAGACGCAATCTCTCACGGTGCGCATCCTCGGCAGAGCCTGTTCCCGAAAAGGCAAACGTCCGGCTCCTTGTCCCACACGGAAGGTGGCAGCCCTGAAAGCTCTTGCTGGTCTTCACCTTCCCCGTGCAGCCTATTCACAGGCACCACCGCACTGGGAATCTCTGCTTTCCCAAAGACGCAATCTCTCACGGTGCGCATCCTCGGCAGAGCCTGTTCCCGAACAGGCAAACGTCCGGCTCCTTGTCCCACACGGAAGGTGGCAGCCCTGAAAGCTCTTGCTGGTCTTCACCTTCCCCCTGCAGCCTATTCACAGGCACAACAGGTTTGGGGATCTCTGCTTGCCCAGAGAAGGAACATCTCACTGTGCGCATCCTCGGCACAGCCTGTTCCCGAAAAGGCAAACGTCCGGCTCCTTGTCCCACACGGAAGGTGGCAGCCCTGAAAGCTCTTGCTGGTCTTCACCTTCCCCCTGCAGCCCATTCACAGGCACAACAGGTTTTGGGATCTGTGCTTGCCCAGAGAAGGAACATCTCACGGTCCTCATCCTCGGCAGAGCCTGTTCCCGAAAAGGCAAACGTCCGGCTCCTTGTCCCACACGGAAGGTGGCAGCCCTGAAAGCTCTTGCTGCTCTTCACCTTCCCCCTGCAGCCTATTCACAGGCAAAACCGCACTGGGAATCTCTGCTTTCCCAGAGACGCAATCTCTCACGGTGCGCATCCTCGGCAGAGCCTGTTCCCGAAAAGGCAAACGTCCGGCTCCTTGTCCCACACGGAAGGTGGCAGCCCTGAAAGCTCTTGCTGGTCTTCACCTTCCCCCGTGCAGCCTATTCACAGGCACAACAGGTTTTGGGATCTCTGCTTGCCCAGAGAAGGAACATCTCACGGTGCGCATCCTCGGCAGAGCCTGTTCCCGAAAAGGCAAACGTCCGGCTCCTTGTCCCACACGGAAGGTGGCAGCCCTGAAAGCTGTTGCTGGTCTTCACCTTCCCCCTGCAGCCTATTCACAGGCACAACAGGTTTTGGGATCTCTGCTTGCCCAGAGAAGGAACATCTCACGGTGCGCATCCTCGGCAGAGCCTGTTCCCGAACAGGCAAACGTCCGGCTCCTTGTCCCACACGGAAGGTGGCAGCCCTGAAAGCTGTTGCTGGTCTTCACCTTCCCCCTGCAGCCTATTCACAGGCACAACAGGTTTGGGGATCTGTGCTTGCCCAGAGAAGGAACATCTCACGGTGCGCATCCTCGGCAGAGCCTGTTCCCGAAAAGGCAAACGTCCGGCTCCTTGTCCCACACGGAAGGTGGCAGCCCGGAAAGCTGGTGCTGGTCTTCACCTTCCCCCTGCAGCCTATTCACAGGCACAACAGGTTTTGGGATCTCTGCTTGCCCCAAGACGCAATCTCTCACGGTGCGCATCCTCGGCAGAGCCTGTTCCCGAAAAGGCAAACGTCCAGCTCCTTGTCCCACACGGAAGGTGGCAGCCCGGAAAGCTCTTGCTGGTCTTCACCTTCCCCCTGCAGCCTATTCACAGGCACAACAGGTTTTGGGATCTCTGCTTTCCCAGAGACGGAATCTATCACGGTGCGCATCCTCGGCAGAGCCTGTTCCCGAACAGGCAAACGTCCGGCTCCTTGTCCCACACGGAAGGTGGCAGCCCTGAAAGCTCTTGCTGGTCTTCACCTTCCCCCTGCAGCCTATTCACAGGCACCACCGCACTGGGAATCTCTGCTTTCCCAAAGACGCAATCTCTCACGGTGCGCATCCTCGGCAGAGCCTGTTCCCGAACAGGCAAACGTCCGGCTCCTTGTCCCACACGGAAGGTGGCAGCCCTGAACGCTCTTGCTGGTCTTCACCTTCCCCCTGCAGCCTATTCACAGGCACCACCGCACTGGGAATCTCTGCTTTCCCAAAGACGCAATCTCTCACGGTGCGCATCCTCGGCAGAGCCTGTTCCCGAACAGGCAAACGTCCGGCTCCTTGTCCCACACGGAAGGTGGCAGCCCGGAAAGCTCTTGCTGGTCTTCACCTTCCCCCTGCAGCCTATTCACAGGCACAACAGGTTTGGGGATCTCTGCTTGCCCCAAGACGCAATCTCTCACGGTGCGCATCCTCGGCAGAGCCTGTTCCCGAAAAGGCAAACGTCCGGCTCCTTGTCCCACACGGAAGGTGGCAGCCCGGAAAGCTCTTGCTGGTCTTCACCTTCCCCCTGCAGCCTATTCACAGGCACAACAGGTTTTGGGATCTCTGCTTGCCCCAAGACGCAATCTCTCACGGTGCGCATCCTCGGCAGAGCCTGTTCCCGAAAAGGCAAACGTCCGGCTCCTTGTCCCACACGGAAGGTGGCAGCCCGGAAAGCTCTTGCTGGTCTTCACCTTCCCCCTGCAGCCTATTCACAGGCACAACAGGTTTTGGGATCTCTGCTTTCCCAGAGACGGAATCTATCACGGTGCGCATCCTCGGCAGAGCCTGTTCCCGAACAGGCAAACGTCCGGCTCCTTGTCCCACACGGAAGGTGGCAGCCCTGAAAGCTCTTGCTGGTCTTCACCTTCCCCCTGCAGCCTATTCACAGGCACCACCGCACTGGGAATCTCTGCTTTCCCAAAGACGCAATCTCTCACGGTGCGCATCCTCGGCAGAGCCTGTTCCCGAACAGGCAAACGTCCGGCTCCTTGTCCCACACGGAAGGTGGCAGCCCTGAACGCTCTTGCTGGTCTTCACCTTCCCCCTGCAGCCTATTCACAGGCACCACCGCACTGGGAATCTCTGCTTTCCCAAAGACGCAATCTCTCACGGTGCGCATCCTCGGCAGAGCCTGTTCCCGAACAGGCAAACGTCCGGCTCCTTGTCCCACACGGAAGGTGGCAGCCCTGAAAGCTCTTGCTGGTCTTCACCTTCCCCCTGCAGCCTATTCACAGGCACAACAGGTTTGGGGATCTCTGCTTGCCCAGAGAAGGAACATATCACGGTGCGCATCCTCGGCAGAGCCTGTTCCCGAAAAGGCAAACGTCCGGCTCCTTGTCCCACACGGAAGGTGGCAGCCCGGAAAGCTGTTGCTGGTCTTCACCTTCCCCCTGCAGCCTATTCACAGGCACAACAGGTTTGGGGATCTGTGCTTTCCCAAAGACGCAATCTCTCACGGTGCGCATCCTCGGCAGAGCCTGTTCCCGAACAGGCAAACGTCCGGCTCCTTGTCCCACACGGAAGGTGGCAGCCCGGAAAGCTGGTGCTGGTCTTCACCTTCCCCCTGCAGCCTATTCACAGGCACAACAGGTTTTGGGATCTGTGCTTGCCCCAAGACGCAATCTCTCACGGTGCGCATCCTCGGCAGAGCCTGTTCCCGAAAAGGCAAACGTCCGGCTCCTTGTCCCACACGGAAGGTGGCAGCCCTGAAAGCTGTTGCTGGTCTTCACCTTCCCCCTGCAGCCTATTCACAGGCACAACAGGTTTTGGGATCTCTGCTTTCCCAGAGGCGGAATCTCTCACGGTGCGCATCCTCGGCAGAGCCTGTTCCCGAACAGGCAAACGTCCGGCTCCTTGTCCCACACGGAAGGTTGCAGCCCTGAAAGCTGTTGCTGGTCTTCACCTTCCCCCTGCAGCCTATTCACAGGCACCACCGCACTGGGAATCTCTGCTTTCCCAAAGACGCAATCTCTCACGGTGCGCATCCTCGGCAGAGCCTGTTCCCGAAAAGGCAAACGTCCGGCTCCTTGTCCCACACGGAAGGTGGCAGCCCTGAAAGCTCTTGCTGGTCTTCACCTTCCCCGTGCAGCCTATTCACAGGCACCACCGCACTGGGAATCTCTGCTTTCCCAAAGACGCAATCTCTCACGGTGCGCATCCTCGGCAGAGCCTGTTCCCGAACAGGCAAACGTCCGGCTCCTTGTCCCACACGGAAGGTGGCAGCCCGGAAAGCTCTTGCTGGTCTTCACCTTCCCCCTGCAGCCTATTCACAGGCACAACAGGTTTGGGGATCTCTGCTTGCCCAGAGAAGGAACATCTCACTGTGCGCATCCTCGGCACAGCCTGTTCCCGAAAAGGCAAACGTCCGGCTCCTTGTCCCACACGGAAGGTGGCAGCCCTGAAAGCTCTTGCTGGTCTTCACCTTCCCCCTGCAGCCCATTCACAGGCACAACAGGTTTTGGGATCTGTGCTTGCCCAGAGAAGGAACATCTCACGGTCCTCATCCTCGGCAGAGCCTGTTCCCGAAAAGGCAAACGTCCGGCTCCTTGTCCCACACGGAAGGTGGCAGCCCTGAAAGCTCTTGCTGCTCTTCACCTTCCCCCTGCAGCCTATTCACAGGCAAAACCGCACTGGGAATCTCTGCTTTCCCAGAGACGCAATCTCTCACGGTGCGCATCCTCGGCAGAGCCTGTTCCCGAAAAGGCAAACGTCCGGCTCCTTGTCCCACACGGAAGGTGGCAGCCCTGAAAGCTCTTGCTGGTCTTCACCTTCCCCCGTGCAGCCTATTCACAGGCACAACAGGTTTTGGGATCTCTGCTTGCCCAGAGAAGGAACATCTCACGGTGCGCATCCTCGGCAGAGCCTGTTCCCGAAAAGGCAAACGTCCGGCTCCTTGTCCCACACGGAAGGTGGCAGCCCTGAAAGCTCTTGCTGGTCTTCACCTTCCCCCTGCAGCCTATTCACAGGCACAACAGGTTTTGGGATCTCTGCTTGCCCAGAGAAGGAACATCTCACGGTGCGCATCCTCGGCAGAGCCTGTTCCCGAACAGGCAAACGTCCGGCTCCTTGTCCCACACGGAAGGTGGCAGCCCTGAAAGCTGTTGCTGGTCTTCACCTTCCCCCTGCAGCCTATTCACAGGCACAACAGGTTTGGGGATCTGTGCTTGCCCAGAGAAGGAACATCTCACGGTGCGCATCCTCGGCAGAGCCTGTTCCCGAAAAGGCAAACGTCCGGCTCCTTGTCCCACACGGAAGGTGGCAGCCCGGAAAGCTGGTGCTGGTCTTCACCTTCCCCCTGCAGCCTATTCACAGGCACAACAGGTTTTGGGATCTCTGCTTGCCCCAAGACGCAATCTCTCACGGTGCGCATCCTCGGCAGAGCCTGTTCCCGAAAAGGCAAACGTCCAGCTCCTTGTCCCACACGGAAGGTGGCAGCCCGGAAAGCTCTTGCTGGTCTTCACCTTCCCCCTGCAGCCTATTCACAGGCACAACAGGTTTTGGGATCTCTGCTTTCCCAGAGACGGAATCTATCACGGTGCGCATCCTCGGCAGAGCCTGTTCCCGAACAGGCAAACGTCCGGCTCCTTGTCCCACACGGAAGGTGGCAGCCCTGAAAGCTCTTGCTGGTCTTCACCTTCCCCCTGCAGCCTATTCACAGGCACCACCGCACTGGGAATCTCTGCTTTCCCAAAGACGCAATCTCTCACGGTGCGCATCCTCGGCAGAGCCTGTTCCCGAACAGGCAAACGTCCGGCTCCTTGTCCCACACGGAAGGTGGCAGCCCTGAACGCTCTTGCTGGTCTTCACCTTCCCCCTGCAGCCTATTCACAGGCACCACCGCACTGGGAATCTCTGCTTTCCCAAAGACGCAATCTCTCACGGTGCGCATCCTCGGCAGAGCCTGTTCCCGAACAGGCAAACGTCCGGCTCCTTGTCCCACACGGAAGGTGGCAGCCCGGAAAGCTCTTGCTGGTCTTCACCTTCCCCCTGCAGCCTATTCACAGGCACAACAGGTTTGGGGATCTCTGCTTGCCCCAAGACGCAATCTCTCACGGTGCGCATCCTCGGCAGAGCCTGTTCCCGAAAAGGCAAACGTCCGGCTCCTTGTCCCACACGGAAGGTGGCAGCCCGGAAAGCTCTTGCTGGTCTTCACCTTCCCCCTGCAGCCTATTCACAGGCACAACAGGTTTTGGGATCTCTGCTTGCCCCAAGACGCAATCTCTCACGGTGCGCATCCTCGGCAGAGCCTGTTCCCGAAAAGGCAAACGTCCGGCTCCTTGTCCCACACGGAAGGTGGCAGCCCGGAAAGCTCTTGCTGGTCTTCACCTTCCCCCTGCAGCCTATTCACAGGCACAACAGGTTTTGGGATCTCTGCTTTCCCAGAGACGGAATCTATCACGGTGCGCATCCTCGGCAGAGCCTGTTCCCGAACAGGCAAACGTCCGGCTCCTTGTCCCACACGGAAGGTGGCAGCCCTGAAAGCTCTTGCTGGTCTTCACCTTCCCCCTGCAGCCTATTCACAGGCACCACCGCACTGGGAATCTCTGCTTTCCCAAAGACGCAATCTCTCACGGTGCGCATCCTCGGCAGAGCCTGTTCCCGAACAGGCAAACGTCCGGCTCCTTGTCCCACACGGAAGGTGGCAGCCCTGAACGCTCTTGCTGGTCTTCACCTTCCCCCTGCAGCCTATTCACAGGCACCACCGCACTGGGAATCTCTGCTTTCCCAAAGACGCAATCTCTCACGGTGCGCATCCTCGGCAGAGCCTGTTCCCGAACAGGCAAACGTCCGGCTCCTTGTCCCACACGGAAGGTGGCAGCCCTGAAAGCTCTTGCTGGTCTTCACCTTCCCCCTGCAGCCTATTCACAGGCACAACAGGTTTGGGGATCTCTGCTTGCCCAGAGAAGGAACATATCACGGTGCGCATCCTCGGCAGAGCCTGTTCCCGAAAAGGCAAACGTCCGGCTCCTTGTCCCACACGGAAGGTGGCAGCCCGGAAAGCTGTTGCTGGTCTTCACCTTCCCCCTGCAGCCTATTCACAGGCACAACAGGTTTGGGGATCTGTGCTTTCCCAAAGACGCAATCTCTCACGGTGCGCATCCTCGGCAGAGCCTGTTCCCGAACAGGCAAACGTCCGGCTCCTTGTCCCACACGGAAGGTGGCAGCCCGGAAAGCTCTTGCTGGTCTTCACCTTCCCCCTGCAGCCTATTCACAGGCACAACAGGTTTTGGGATCTCTGCTTGCCCAGAGACGCAATCTCTCACGGTGTGCATCCCCAGTGGAGCCTGTTCCCGAAAAGGCAAACGTCCGGCTCCTTGTCCCACACGGAAGGTGGCAGCCCGGAAAGCTGTTGCTGGTCTTCACCTTCCCCGTGCAGCCTATTCACAGGCACAACAGGTTTTGGGATCTGTGCTTGCCCAGAGACGCAATCTCTCACGGTGCGCATCCTCGGCAGAGCCTGTTCCCGAACAGGCAAACGTCCGGCTCCTTGTCCCACACGGAAGGTGGCAGCCCTGAAAGCTCTTGCTGGTCTTCACCTTCCCCGTGCAGCCTATTCACAGGCACAACAGGTTTTGGGATCTCTGCTTGCCCAGAGAAGGAACATCTCACGGTGCGCATCCTCGGCAGAGCCTGTTCCCGAAAAGGCAAATGTCCGGCTCCTTGTCCCACACGGAAGGTGGCAGCCCTGAAAGCTCTTGCTGGTCTTCACCTTCCCCCTGCAGCCTATTCACAGGCACCACCGCACTGGGAATCTCTGCTTTCCCAAAGACGCAATCTCTCACGGTGCGCATCCTCGGCAGAGCCTGTTCCCGAACAGGCAAACGTCCGGCTCCTTGTCCCACACGGAAGGTGGCAGCCCTGAAAGCTCTTGCTGGTCTTCACCTTCCCCCTGCAGCCTATTCACAGGCAAAACCGCACTGGGAATCTCTGCTTTCCCAGAGACGCAATCTCTCACGGTGCGCATCCTCGGCAGAGCCTGTTCCCGAAAAGGCAAACGTCCGGCTCCTTGTCCCACACGGAAGGTGGCAGCCTGGAAAGCTGTTGCTGGTCTTCACCTTCCCCGTGCAGCCTATTCACAGGCACAACAGGTTTTGGGATCTGTGCTTTCCCCAAGACGCAATCTCTCACGGTGCGCATCCTCGGCAGAGCCTGTTCCCGAAAAGGCAAACGTCCAGCTCCTTGTCCCACACGGAAGGTGGCAGCCCTGAAAGCTGTTGCTGGTCTTCACCTTCCCCCGTGCAGCCTATTCACAGGCACAACAGGTTTTGGGATCTCTGCTTGCCAAGAGAAGGAACATCTCACGGTGCGCATCCTCGGCAGAGCCTGTTCCCGAAAAGGCAAATGTCCGGCTCCTTGTCCCACACGGAAGGTGGCAGCCCTGAAAGCTCTTGCTGGTCTTCACCTTCTCCCTGCAGCCTATTCACAGGCACAACAGGTTTTGGGATCTCTGCTTGCCCAGAGAAGGAACATCTCACGGTGCGCATCCTCGGCACAGCCTGTTCCCGAAAAGGCAAACGTCCGGCTCCTTGTCCCACACGGAAGGTGGCAGCCCTGAAAGCTCTTGCTGGTCTTCACCTTCCCCCTGCAGCCTATTCACAGGCACAACAGGTTTGGGGATCTCTGCTTGCCCAGAGATGGAACATCTCACGGTGCGCATCCTCGGCAGAGCCTGTTCCCGAAAAGGCAAGCGTCCGGCTCCTTGTCCCACACGGAAGGTGGCAGCCCTGAAAGCTGTTGCTGGTCTTCACCTTCCCCCTGCAGCCTATTCACAGGCACAACAGGTTTTGGGATCTCTGCTTTCCCAGAGACGCAATCTCTCACGGTGCGCATCCTCGGCAGAGCTTGTTCCCGAAAAGGCAAACGTCCGGCTCCTTGTCCCACACGGAAGGTGGCAGCCCGGAAAGCTCTTGCTGGTCTTCACCTTCCCCCTGCAGCCTATTCACAGGCACAACAGGTTTTGGGATCTCTGCTTGCCCAGAGAAGGAACATCTCACGGTGCGCATCCTCGGCAGAGCCTGTTCCCGAAAAGGCAAATGTCCGGCTCCTTGTCCCACACGGAAGGTGGCAGCCCTGAAAGCTCTTGCTGGTCTTCACCTTCCCCCTGCAGCCTATTCACAGGCAAAACCGCACTGGGAATCTCTGCTTTCCCAGAGACGCAATCTCTCACGGTGCGCATCCTCGGCAGAGCCTGTTCCCGAACAGGCAAACGTCCGGCTCCTTGTCCCACACGGAAGGTGGCAGCCCTGAAAGCTCTTGCTGGTCTTCACCTTCCCCCTGCAGCCTATTCACAGGCACAACAGGTTTTGGGATCTGTGCTTGCCCAGAGAAGGAACATCTCACGGTGCGCATCCTCGGCAGAGCCTGTTCACAAAAAGGCTAATGTCCGGCTCCTTGTCCCACACGGAAGGTGGCAGCCCTGAAAGCTCTTGCTGGTCTTCACCTTCCCCCTGCAGCCTATTCACAGGCACAACAGGTTTGGGGATCTGTGCTTGCCCAGAGAAGGAACATCTCATGGTGCGCATCCTCGGCACAGCCTGTTCCCGAAAAGGCAAACGTCCGGCTCCTTGTCCCACACGGAAGGTGGCAGCCCTGAACGCTCTTGCTGGTCTTCACCTTCCCCCTGCAGCCTATTCACAGGCACAACCGCACTGGGAATCTCTGCTTTCCCAGAGACGCAATCTCTCATGGTGCGCATCCTCGGCAGAGCTTGTTCCCGAAAAGGCAAACGTCCGGCTCCTTGTCCCACACGGAAGGTGGCAGCCCGGAAAGCTCTTGCTGGTCTTCACCTTCCCCCTGCAGCCTATTCACAGGCACAACAGTTTTGGGGATCTCTGCTTGCCCCAAGACGCAATCTCTCACGGTGCGCATCCTCGGCAGAGCCTGTTCCCGAAAAGGCAAACGTCCGGCTCCTTGTCCCACACGGAAGGTGGCAGCCCGGAAAGCTGTTGCTGGTCTTCACCTTCCCCCTGCAGCCTATTCACAGGCACAACAGGTTTTGGGATCTGTGCGTGCCCCAAGACCCAATCTCTCACGGTGCGCATCCTCGGCAGAGCCTGTTCCCGAAAAGGCAAACGTCCGGCTCCTTGTCCCACACGGAAGGTGGCAGCCCGGAAAGCTCTTGCTGGTCTTCACCTTCCCCCTGCAGCCTATTCACAGGCACAACAGGTTTGGGGATCTGTGCTTGCCCAGAGAAGGAACATCTCATGGTGCGCATCCTCGGCAGAGCCTGTTCCCGAACAGGCAAACGTCCGGCTCCTTGTCCCACACGGAAGGTGGCAGCCCGGAAAGCTGTTGCTGGTCTTCACCTTCCCCCTGCAGCCTATTCACAGGCACAACAGGTTTTGGGATCTCTGCTTGCCCAGAGAAGGAACATCTCACGGTGCGCATCCTCGGCAGAGCCTGTTCCCGAAAAGGCAAACGGCCGGCTCCTTGTCCCACACGGAAGGTGGCAGCCCTGAAAGCTGTTGCTGGTCTTCACCTTCCCCCTGCAGCCTATTCACAGGCACAACAGGTTTGGGGATCTGTGCTTGCCCAGACAAGGAACATCTCACGGTGCGCATCCTCGGCAGAGCCTGTTCCCGAAAAGGCAAACGTCCGGCTCCTTGTCCCACACGGAAGGTGGCAGCCCGGAAAGCTCTTGCTGGTCTTCACCTTCCCCCTGCAGCCTATTCACAGGCACAACAGGTTTGGGGATCTCTGCTTGCCCAGAGAAGGAACATCTCACGGTGCGCATCCTCGGCAGAGCCTGTTCCCGAACAGGCAAACGTCCGGCTCCTTGTCCCACACGGAAGGTGGCAGCCCGGAAAGCTCTTGCTGGTCTTCACCTTCCCCCTGCAGCCTATTCACAGGCACAACAGGTTTTGGGATCTCTGCTTTCCCAGAGACGGAATCTATCACGGTGCGCATCCTCGGCAGAGCCTGTTCCCGAACAGGCAAACGTCCGGCTCCTTGTCCCACACGGAAGGTGGCAGCCCTGAAAGCTCTTGCTGGTCTTCACCTTCCCCCTGCAGCCTATTCACAGGCACCACCGCACTGGGAATCTCTGCTTTCCCAAAGACGCAATCTCTCACGGTGCGCATCCTCGGCAGAGCCTGTTCCCGAAAAGGCAAACGTCCGGCTCCTTGTCCCACACGGAAGGTGGCAGCCCTGAACGCTCTTGCTGGTCTTCACCTTCCCCCTGCAGCCTATTCACAGGCACCACCGCACTGGGAATCTCTGCTTTCCCAAAGACGCAATCTCTCACGGTGCGCATCCTCGGCAGAGCCTGTTCCCGAACAGGCAAACGTCTGGCTCCTTGTCCCACACGGAAGGTGGCAGCCCTGAAAGCTCTTGCTGGTCTTCACCTTCCCCCTGCAGCCTATTCACAGGCACAACAGGTTTGGGGATCTCTGCTTGCCCAGAGAAGGAACATATCACGGTGCGCATCCTCGGCAGAGCCTGTTCCCGAAAAGGCAAACGTCCGGCTCCTTGTCCCACACGGAAGGTGGCAGCCCTGAAAGCTGTTGCTGGTCTTCACCTTCCCCCTGCAGCCTATTCACAGGCACAACAGGTTTTGGGATCTCTGCTTGCCCCAAGACGCAATCTCTCACGGTGCGCATCCTCGGCAGAGCCTGTTCCCGAAAAGGCAAACGTCCGGCTCCTTGTCCCACACGGAAGGTGGCAGCCCGGAAAGCTCTTGCTGGTCTTCACCTTCCCCGTGCAGCCTATTCACAGGCA
Organism: Haliaeetus albicilla; assembly: GCF_947461875.1. Classification (NCBI taxonomy): domain Eukaryota; kingdom Metazoa; phylum Chordata; class Aves; order Accipitriformes; family Accipitridae; genus Haliaeetus; species Haliaeetus albicilla. The sequence goes on along the minus strand of NW_027212473.1, from coordinate 1,338,630 downwards.
CAACAGGTTTTGGGATCTCTGCTTTCCCAGAGACGGAATCTATCACGGTGCGCATCCTCGGCAGAGCCTGTTCCCGAACAGGCAAACGTCCGGCTCCTTGTCCCACACGGAAGGTGGCAGCCCTGAAAGCTCTTGCTGGTCTTCACCTTCCCCCTGCAGCCTATTCACAGGCACCACCGCACTGGGAATCTCTGCTTGCCCAGAGACGGAATCTCTCACGGTGCGCATCCTCGGCAGAGCCTGTTCCCGAACAGGCAAACGTCCGGCTCCTTGTCCCACACGGAAGGTGGCAGCCCGGAAAGCTGTTGCTGGTCTTCACCTTCCCCCTGCAGCCTATTCACAGGCACCACCGCACTGGGAATCTCTGCTTTCCCAAAGACGCAATCTCTCACGGTGCGCATCCTCGGCAGAGCCTGTTCCCGAACAGGCAAACGTCCGGCTCCTTGTCCCACACGGAAGGTGGCAGCCCTGAAAGCTCTTGCTGGTCTTCACCTTCCCCCTGCAGCCTATTCACAGGCACAACAGGTTTGGGGATCTCTGCTTGCCCAGAGAAGGAACATATCACGGTGCGCATCCTCGGCAGAGCCTGTTCCCGAAAAGGCAAACGTCCGGCTCCTTGTCCCACACGGAAGGTGGCAGCCCGGAAAGCTGTTGCTGGTCTTCACCTTCCCCCTGCAGCCTATTCACAGGCACAACAGGTTTGGGGATCTGTGCTTTCCCAAAGACGCAATCTCTCACGGTGCGCATCCTCGGCAGAGCCTGTTCCCGAACAGGCAAACGTCCGGCTCCTTGTCCCACACGGAAGGTGGCAGCCCGGAAAGCTCTTGCTGGTCTTCACCTTCCCCCTGCAGCCTATTCACAGGCACAACAGGTTTTGGGATCTCTGCTTGCCCAGAGACGCAATCTCTCACGGTGTGCATCCCCAGTGGAGCCTGTTCCCGAAAAGGCAAACGTCCGGCTCCTTGTCCCACACGGAAGGTGGCAGCCCGGAAAGCTGTTGCTGGTCTTCACCTTCCCCGTGCAGCCTATTCACAGGCACAACAGGTTTTGGGATCTGTGCTTGCCCAGAGACGCAATCTCTCACGGTGCGCATCCTCGGCAGAGCCTGTTCCCGAACAGGCAAACGTCCGGCTCCTTGTCCCACACGGAAGGTGGCAGCCCTGAAAGCTCTTGCTGGTCTTCACCTTCCCCGTGCAGCCTATTCACAGGCACAACAGGTTTTGGGATCTCTGCTTGCCCAGAGAAGGAACATCTCACGGTGCGCATCCTCGGCAGAGCCTGTTCCCGAAAAGGCAAATGTCCGGCTCCTTGTCCCACACGGAAGGTGGCAGCCCTGAAAGCTCTTGCTGGTCTTCACCTTCCCCCTGCAGCCTATTCACAGGCACCACCGCACTGGGAATCTCTGCTTTCCCAAAGACGCAATCTCTCACGGTGCGCATCCTCGGCAGAGCCTGTTCCCGAACAGGCAAACGTCCGGCTCCTTGTCCCACACGGAAGGTGGCAGCCCTGAAAGCTCTTGCTGGTCTTCACCTTCCCCCTGCAGCCTATTCACAGGCAAAACCGCACTGGGAATCTCTGCTTTCCCAGAGACGCAATCTCTCACGGTGCGCATCCTCGGCAGAGCCTGTTCCCGAAAAGGCAAACGTCCGGCTCCTTGTCCCACACGGAAGGTGGCAGCCTGGAAAGCTGTTGCTGGTCTTCACCTTCCCCGTGCAGCCTATTCACAGGCACAACAGGTTTTGGGATCTGTGCTTTCCCCAAGACGCAATCTCTCACGGTGCGCATCCTCGGCAGAGCCTGTTCCCGAAAAGGCAAACGTCCGGCTCCTTGTCCCACACGGAAGGTGGCAGCCCTGAAAGCTGTTGCTGGTCTTCACCTTCCCCCGTGCAGCCTATTCACAGGCACAACAGGTTTTGGGATCTCTGCTTGCCAAGAGAAGGAACATCTCACGGTGCGCATCCTCGGCAGAGCCTGTTCCCGAAAAGGCAAATGTCCGGCTCCTTGTCCCACACGGAAGGTGGCAGCCCTGAAAGCTCTTGCTGGTCTTCACCTTCCCCCTGCAGCCTATTCACAGGCACAACAGGTTTTGGGATCTCTGCTTGCCCAGAGACGCAATCTCTCACGGTGCGCATCCTCGGCAGAGCCTGTTCCCGAACAGGCAAACGTCCGGCTCCTTGTCCCACACGGAAGGTGGCAGCCCGGAAAGCTCTTGCTGGTCTTCACCTTCCCCCTGCAGCCTATTCACAGGCACAACAGGTTTTGGGATCTCTGCTTGCCCAGAGAAGGAACATCTCACGGTGCGCATCCTCGGCAGAGCCTGTTCCCGAAAAGGCAAATGTCCGGCTCCTTGTCCCACACGGAAGGTGGCAGCCCTGAAAGCTGTTGCTGGTCTTCACCTTCCCCCTGCAGCCCATTCACAGGCACAACAGGTTTTGGGATCTGTGCTTGCCCAGAGAAGGAACATATCACGGTGCGCATCCTCGGCAGAGCCTGTTCCCGAAAAGGCAAACGTCCGGCTCCTTGTCCCACACGGAAGGTGGCAGCCCGGAAAGCTGTTGCTGGTCTTCACCTTCCCCCTGCAGCCTATTCACAGGCACAACAGGTTTTGGGATCTGTGCTTTCCCAAAGACGCAATCTCTCACGGTGCGCATCCTCGGCAGAGCCTGTTCCCGAACAGGCAAACGTCCGGCTCCTTGTCCCACACGGAAGGTGGCAGCCCGGAAAGCTCTTGCTGGTCTTCACCTTCCCCCTGCAGCCTATTCACAGGCACAACAGGTTTTGGGATCTCTGCTTGCCCAGAGACGCAATCTCTCACGGTGTGCATCCCCAGTGGAGCCTGTTCCCGAAAAGGCAAACGTCCGGCTCCTTGTCCCACACGGAAGGTGGCAGCCCTGAAAGCTCTTGCTGGTCTTCACCTTCCCCCTGCAGCCTATTCACAGGCACAACAGGTTTTGGGATCTGTGCTTGCCCAGAGACGCAATCTCTCACGGTGCGCATCCTCGGCAGAGCCTGTTCCCGAACAGGCAAACGTCCGGCTCCTTGTCCCACACGGAAGGTGGCAGCCCTGAAAGCTCTTGCTGGTCTTCACCTTCCCCGTGCAGCCTATTCACAGGCACAACAGGTTTTGGGATCTCTGCTTGCCCAGAGAAGGAACATCTCACGGTGCGCATCCTCGGCAGAGCCTGTTCCCGAAAAGGCAAATGTCCGGCTCCTTGTCCCACACGGAAGGTGGCAGCCCTGAAAGCTCTTGCTGGTCTTCACCTTCCCCCTGCAGCCTATTCACAGGCACCACCGCACTGGGAATCTCTGCTTTCCCAAAGACGCAATCTCTCACGGTGCGCATCCTCGGCAGAGCCTGTTCCCGAACAGGCAAACGTCCGGCTCCTTGTCCCACACGGAAGGTGGCAGCCCTGAAAGCTCTTGCTGGTCTTCACCTTCCCCCTGCAGCCTATTCACAGGCACAACAGGTTTTGGGATCTCTGCTTGCCCAGAGACGCAATCTCTCACGGTGCGCATCCTCGGCAGAGCCTGTTCCCGAACAGGCAAACGTCCGGCTCCTTGTCCCACACGGAAGGTGGCAGCCCTGAAAGCTCTTGCTGGTCTTCACCTTCCCCCTGCAGCCTATTCACAGGCACAACAGGTTTTGGGATCTCTGCTTGCCCAGAGAAGGAACATCTCACGGTGCGCATCCTCGGCAGAGCCTGTTCCCGAAAAGGCAAATGTCCGGCTCCTTGTCCCACACGGAAGGTGGCAGCCCTGAAAGCTGTTGCTGGTCTTCACCTTCCCCCTGCAGCCCATTCACAGGCACAACAGGTTTTGGGATCTGTGCTTGCCCAGAGAAGGAACATCTCACGGTGCGCATCCTCGGCAGAGCCTGTTCACAAAAAGGCTAATGTCCGGCTCCTTGTCCCACACGGAAGGTGGCAGCCCTGAAAGCTCTTGCTGGTCTTCACCTTCCCCCTGCAGCCTATTCACAGGCACAACAGGTTTGGGGATCTGTGCTTGCCCAGAGAAGGAACATCTCACGGTGCGCATCCTCGGCACAGCCTGTTCCCGAAAAGGCAAACGTCCGGCTCCTTGTCCCACACGGAAGGTGGCAGCCCTGAACGCTCTTGCTGGTCTTCACCTTCCCCCTGCAGCCTATTCACAGGCACAACCGCACTGGGAATCTCTGCTTTCCCAGAGACGCAATCTCTCACGGTGCGCATCCTCGGCAGAGCTTGTTCCCGAAAAGGCAAACGTCCGGCTCCTTGTCCCACACGGAAGGTGGCAGCCCGGAAAGCTCTTGCTGGTCTTCACCTTCCCCCTGCAGCCTATTCACAGGCACAACAGGTTTTGGGATCTCTGCTTGCCCAGAGACGCAATCTCTCACGGTGCGCATCCTCGGCAGAGCCTGTTCCCGAACAGGCAAACGTCCGGCTCCTTGTCCCACACGGAAGGTGGCAGCCCTGAAAGCTCTTGCTGGTCTTCACCTTCCCCCTGCAGCCTATTCACAGGCACAACAGGTTTTGGGATCTCTGCTTGCCCAGAGAAGGAACATCTCACGGTGCGCATCCTCGGCAGAGCCTGTTCCCGAAAAGGCAAATGTCCGGCTCCTTGTCCCACACGGAAGGTGGCAGCCCTGAAAGCTGTTGCTGGTCTTCACCTTCCCCCTGCAGCCCATTCACAGGCACAACAGGTTTTGGGATCTGTGCTTGCCCAGAGAAGGAACATATCACGGTGCGCATCCTCGGCAGAGCCTGTTCCCGAAAAGGCAAACGTCCGGCTCCTTGTCCCACACGGAAGGTGGCAGCCCGGAAAGCTGTTGCTGGTCTTCACCTTCCCCCTGCAGCCTATTCACAGGCACAACAGGTTTGGGGATCTGTGCTTTCCCAAAGACGCAATCTCTCACGGTGCGCATCCTCGGCAGAGCCTGTTCCCGAACAGGCAAACGTCCGGCTCCTTGTCCCACACGGAAGGTGGCAGCCCGGAAAGCTCTTGCTGGTCTTCACCTTCCCCCTGCAGCCTATTCACAGGCACAACAGGTTTTGGGATCTCTGCTTGCCCAGAGACGCAATCTCTCACGGTGTGCATCCCCAGTGGAGCCTGTTCCCGAAAAGGCAAACGTCCGGCTCCTTGTCCCACACGGAAGGTGGCAGCCCTGAAAGCTCTTGCTGGTCTTCACCTTCCCCCTGCAGCCTATTCACAGGCACAACAGGTTTTGGGATCTGTGCTTGCCCAGAGACGCAATCTCTCACGGTGCGCATCCTCGGCAGAGCCTGTTCCCGAACAGGCAAACGTCCGGCTCCTTGTCCCACACGGAAGGTGGCAGCCCTGAAAGCTCTTGCTGGTCTTCACCTTCCCCGTGCAGCCTATTCACAGGCACAACAGGTTTTGGGATCTCTGCTTGCCCAGAGAAGGAACATCTCACGGTGCGCATCCTCGGCAGAGCCTGTTCCCGAAAAGGCAAATGTCCGGCTCCTTGTCCCACACGGAAGGTGGCAGCCCTGAAAGCTCTTGCTGGTCTTCACCTTCCCCCTGCAGCCTATTCACAGGCACCACCGCACTGGGAATCTCTGCTTTCCCAAAGACGCAATCTCTCACGGTGCGCATCCTCGGCAGAGCCTGTTCCCGAACAGGCAAACGTCCGGCTCCTTGTCCCACACGGAAGGTGGCAGCCCGGAAAGCTCTTGCTGGTCTTCACCTTCCCCCTGCAGCCTATTCACAGGCACAACAGGTTTTGGGATCTCTGCTTGCCCAGAGACGCAATCTCTCACGGTGCGCATCCTCGGCAGAGCCTGTTCCCGAACAGGCAAACGTCCGGCTCCTTGTCCCACACGGAAGGTGGCAGCCCTGAAAGCTCTTGCTGGTCTTCACCTTCCCCCTGCAGCCTATTCACAGGCACAACAGGTTTTGGGATCTCTGCTTGCCCAGAGAAGGAACATCTCACGGTGCGCATCCTCGGCAGAGCCTGTTCCCGAAAAGGCAAATGTCCGGCTCCTTGTCCCACACGGAAGGTGGCAGCCCTGAAAGCTGTTGCTGGTCTTCACCTTCCCCCTGCAGCCCATTCACAGGCACAACAGGTTTTGGGATCTGTGCTTGCCCAGAGAAGGAACATCTCACGGTGCGCATCCTCGGCAGAGCCTGTTCACAAAAAGGCTAATGTCCGGCTCCTTGTCCCACACGGAAGGTGGCAGCCCTGAAAGCTCTTGCTGGTCTTCACCTTCCCCCTGCAGCCTATTCACAGGCACAACAGGTTTGGGGATCTGTGCTTGCCCAGAGAAGGAACATCTCACGGTGCGCATCCTCGGCACAGCCTGTTCCCGAAAAGGCAAACGTCCGGCTCCTTGTCCCACACGGAAGGTGGCAGCCCTGAACGCTCTTGCTGGTCTTCACCTTCCCCCTGCAGCCTATTCACAGGCACAACCGCACTGGGAATCTCTGCTTTCCCAGAGACGCAATCTCTCACGGTGCGCATCCTCGGCAGAGCTTGTTCCCGAAAAGGCAAACGTCCGGCTCCTTGTCCCACACGGAAGGTGGCAGCCCGGAAAGCTCTTGCTGGTCTTCACCTTCCCCCTGCAGCCTATTCACAGGCACAACAGTTTTGGGGATCTCTGCTTGCCCCAAGACGCAATCTCTCACGGTGCGCATCCTCGGCAGAGCCTGTTCCCGAAAAGGCAAACGTCCGGCTCCTTGTCCCACACGGAAGGTGGCAGCCCTGAAAGCTGTTGCTGGTCTTCACCTTCCCCCTGCAGCCTATTCACAGGCACAACAGGTTTTGGGATCTGTGCTTGCCCCAAGACCCAATCTCTCACGGTGCGCATCCTCGGCAGAGCCTGTTCCCGAAAAGGCAAACGTCCGGCTCCTTGTCCCACACGGAAGGTGGCAGCCCGGAAAGCTCTTGCTGGTCTTCACCTTCCCCCTGCAGCCTATTCACAGGCACAACAGGTTTTGGGATCTCTGCTTGCCCAGAGACGCAATCTCTCACGGTGCGCATCCTCGGCAGAGCCTGTTCCCGAACAGGCAAACGTCCGGCTCCTTGTCCCACACGGAAGGTGGCAGCCCGGAAAGCTGTTGCTGGTCTTCACCTTCCCCCTGCAGCCTATTCACAGGCACAACAGGTTTTGGGATCTCTGCTTGCCCAGAGAAGGAACATCTCACGGTGCGCATCCTCGGCAGAGCCTGTTCCCGAAAAGGCAAACGTCCGGCTCCTTGTCCCACACGGAAGGTGGCAGCCCTGAAAGCTGTTGCTGGTCTTCACCTTCCCCCTGCAGCCTATTCACAGGCACAACAGGTTTGGGGATCTGTGCTTGCCCAGACAAGGAACATCTCACGGTGCGCATCCTCGGCAGAGCCTGTTCCCGAAAAGGCAAACGTCCGGCTCCTTGTCCCACACGGAAGGTGGCAGCCCGGAAAGCTCTTGCTGGTCTTCACCTTCCCCCTGCAGCCTATTCACAGGCACAACAGGTTTGGGGATCTCTGCTTGCCCAGAGAAGGAACATCTCACGGTGCGCATCCTCGGCAGAGACTGTTCCCGAAAAGGCAAGCGTCCGGCTCCTTGTCCCACACGGAAGGTGGCAGCCCTGAAAGCTGTTGCTGGTCTTCACCTTCCCCCTGCAGCCTATTCACAGGCACAACAGGTTTTGGGATCTCTGCTTTCCCAAAGACGCAATCCCTCACGGTGCGCATCCTCGGCAGAGCCTGTTCCCGAAAAGGCAAACGTCCGGCTCCTTGTCCCACATGGAAGGTGGCAGCCCGGAAAGCTCTTGCTGGTCTTCACCTTCCCCGTGCAGCCTATTCACAGGCACAACAGGTTTTGGGATCTCTGCTTTCCCAGAGACGCAATCTCTCACGGTGTGCATCCCCAGTGGAGCCTGTTCCCGAAAAGGCAAACGTCCGGCTCCTTGTCCCACACGGAAGGTGGCAGCCTGGAAAGCTGTTGCTGGTCTTCACCTTCCCCGTGCAGCCTATTCACAGGCACAACAGGTTTTGGGATCTGTGCTTGCCCAGAGACGCAATCTCTCACGGTGCGCATCCTCGGCAGAGCCTGTTCCCGAACAGGCAAACGTCCAGCTCCTTGTCCCACACGGAAGGTGGCAGCCCTGAAAGCTCTTGCTGGTCTTCACCTTCCCCCTGCAGCCTATTCACAGGCACAACAGGTTTTGGGATCTCTGCTTGCCCAGAGAAGGAACATCTCACGGTGCGCATCCTCGGCAGAGCCTGTTCCCGAAAAGGCAAATGTCCGGCTCCTTGTCCCACACGGAAGGTGGCAGCCCTGAAAGCTCTTGCTGGTCTTCACCTTCCCCCTGCAGCCCATTCACAGGCACAACAGGTTTTGGGATCTGTGCTTGCCCAGAGAAGGAACATCTCACGGTGCTCATCCTCGGCAGAGCCTGTTCCCGAAAAGGCAAACGTCCGGCTCCTTGTCCCACACGGAAGGTGGCAGCCCTGAAAGCTCTTGCTGGTCTTCACCTTCCCCCTGCAGCCTATTCACAGGCAAAATCGCACTGGGAATCTCTGCTTTCCCAGAGACGCAATCTCTCACGGTGCGCATCCTCGGCAGAGCCTGTTCCCAAAAAGGCAAACGTCCGGCTCCTTGTCCCACACGGAAGGTGGCAGCCCTGAAAGCTCTTGCTGGTCTTCACCTTCCCCCTGCAGCCTATTCACAGGCACAACAGGTTTGGGGATCTGTGCTTTCCCCAAGACGCAATCTCTCACGGTGCGCATCCTCGGCAGAGCCTGTTCCCGAAAAGGCAAACGTCCGGCTCCTTGTCCCACACGGAAGGTGGCAGCCCTGAAAGCTGTTGCTGGTCTTCACCTTCCCCCGTGCAGCCTATTCACAGGCACAACAGGTTTTGGGATCTCTGCTTGCCCAGAGAAGGAACATCTCACGGTGCGCATCCTCGGCAGAGCCTGTTCCCAAAAAGGCAAACGTCCGGCTCCTTGTCCCACACGGAAGGTGGCAGCCCTGAAAGCTCTTGCTGGTCTTCACCTTCCCCCTGCAGCCTATTCACAGGCACAACAGGTTTTGGGATCTCTGCTTGCCCAGAGAAGGAACATCTCACGGTGCGCATCCTCGGCAGAGCCTGTTCCCGAAAAGGCAAACGTCCGGCTCCTTGTCCCACACGGAAGGTGGCAGCCCGGAAAGCTGTTGCTGGTCTTCACCTTCCCCCTGCAGCCTATTCACAGGCACAACCGCACTGGGAATCTCTGCTTTCCCAGAGACGCAATCTCTCACGGTGCGCATCCTCGGCAGAGCCTGTTCCCGAAAAGGCAAACGTCCGGCTCCTTGTCCCACACGGAAGGTGGCAGCCCTGAAAGCTGTTGCTGGTCTTCACCTTCCCCCTGCAGCCTATTCACAGGCAGAACAGGTTTTGGGATCTGTGGTTGCCCAGACAAGGAACATCTCACGGTGCGCATCCTCGGCAGAGCCTGTTCCCGAAAAGGCAAACGTCCGGCTCCTTGTCCCACACGGAAGGTGGCAGCCCTGAAAGCTGTTGCTGGTCTTCACCTTCCCCCTGCAGCCTATTCACAGGCACAACAGGTTTGGGGATCTGTGCTTGCCCAGACAAGGAACATCTCACGGTGCGCATCCTCGGCAGAGCCTGTTCCCGAAAAGGCAAACGTCCGGCTCCTTGTCCCACACGGAAGGTGGCAGCCCTGAAAGCTCTTGCTGGTCTTCACCTTCCCCCTGCAGCCTATTCACAGGCACAACAGGTTTGGGGATCTCTGCTTGCCCAGAGATGGAACATCTCACGGTGCGCATCCTCGGCAGAGCCTGTTCCAGAAAAGGCAAGCGTCCGGCTCCTTGTCCCACACGGAAGGTGGCAGCCCTGAAAGCTGTTGCTGGTCTTCACCTTCCCCCTGCAGCCTATTCACAGGCACAACAGGTTTTGGGATCTCTGCTTTCCCAAAGACGCAATCCCTCACGGTGCGCATCCTCGGCAGAGCCTGTTCCCGAAAAGGCAAACGTCCGGCTCCTTGTCCCACATGGAAGGTGGCAGCCCGGAAAGCTCTTGCTGGTCTTCACCTTCCCCGTGCAGCCTATTCACAGGCACAACAGGTTTTGGGATCTCTGCTTTCCCAGAGACGCAATCTCTCACGGTGTGCATCCCCAGTGGAGCCTGTTCCCGAAAAGGCAAACGTCCGGCTCCTTGTCCCACACGGAAGGTGGCAGCCCGGAAAGCTGTTGCTGGTCTTCACCTTCCCCGTGCAGCCTATTCACAGGCACAACAGGTTTTGGGATCTGTGCTTGCCCAGAGAAGGAACATCTCACGGTGCGCATCCTCGGCAGAGCCTGTTCCCAAAAAGGCAAACGTCCGGCTCCTTGTCCCACACGGAAGGTGGCAGCCCTGAAAGCTCTTGCTGGTCTTCACCTTCCCCCTGCAGCCTATTCACAGGCACAACAGGTTTTTGGATCTCTGCTTGCCCAGAGAAGGAACATCTCACGGTGCGCATCCTCGGCACAGCCTGTTCCCGAACAGGCAAACGTCCGGCTCCTTGTCCCACACGGAAGGTGGCAGCCCTGAAAGCTCTTGCTGGTCTTCACCTTCCCCCTGCAGCCTATTCACAGGCACAACAGGTTTTGGGATCTGTGCTTGCCCAGAGAAGGAACATCTCACGGTGCGCATCCTCGGCAGAGCCTGTTCCCGAAAAGGCAAACGTCCGGCTCCTTGTCCCACACGGAAGGTGGCAGCCCGGAAAGCTCTTGCTGGTCTTCACCTTCCCCCTGCAGCCTATTCACAGGCACAACAGGTTTTGGGATCTCTGCTTGCCCAGAGAAGGAATCTCTCACGGTGCGCATCCTCGGCAGAGCCTGTTCCCGAAAAGGCAAACGTCCGGCTCCTTGTCCCACACGGAAGGTGGCAGCCCGGAAAGCTGTTGCTGGTCTTCACCTTCCCCCTGCAGCCTATTCACAGGCACAACAGGTTTGGGGATCTGTGCTTGCCCCAAGACGCAATCTCTCACGGTGCGCATCCTCGGCAGAGCCTTTTCCCGAAAAGGCAAACGTCCGGCTCCTTGTCCCACACGGAAGGTGGCAGCCCTGAAAGCTCTTGCTGGTCTTCACCTTCCCCCTGCAGCCTATTCACAGGCACAACAGGTTTGGGGATCTCTGCTTTCCCAAAGACGCAATCTCTCATGGTGCGCATCCTCGGGAGAGCCTGTTCCCGAACAGGCAAACGTCCGGCTCCTTGTCCCACACGGAAGGTGGCAGCCCTGAAAGCTCTTGCTGGTCTTCACCTTCCCCCTGCAGCCTATTCACAGGCACAACAGGTTTTGGGATCTCTGCTTTCCCAAAGACGCAATCCCTCACGGTGCGCATCCTCGGCAGAGCCTGTTCCCGAAAAGGCAAACGTCCGGCTCCTTGTCCCACATGGAAGGTGGCAGCCCGGAAAGCTCTTGCTGGTCTTCACCTTCCCCGTGCAGCCTATTCACAGGCACAACAGGTTTTGGGATCTCTGCTTTCCCAGAGACGCAATCTCTCACGGTGTGCATCCCCAGTGGAGCCTGTTCCCGAAAAGGCAAACGTCCGGCTCCTTGTCCCACACGGAAGGTGGCAGCCCGGAAAGCTGTTGCTGGTCTTCACCTTCCCCCTGCAGCCTATTCACAGGCACAACAGGTTTTTGGATCTCTGCTTGCCCAGAGAAGGAACATCTCACGGTGCGCATCCTCGGCAGAGCCTGTTCCCGAAAAGGCAAATGTCCGGCTCCTTGTCCCATATGGAAGGTGGCAGCCCTGAAAGCTCTTGCTGGTCTTCACCTTCCCCCTGCAGCCCATTCACAGGCACAACAGGTTTTGGGATCTGTGCTTGCCCAGAGAAGGAACATCTCACGGTGCTCATCCTCGGCAGAGCCTGTTCCCGAAAAGGCAAACGTCCGGCTCCTTGTCCCACACGGAAGGTGGCAGCCCTGAAAGCTCTTGCTGGTCTTCACCTTCCCCCTGCAGCCTATTCACAGGCAAAACCGCACTGGGAATCTCTGCTTTCCCAGAGACGCAATCTCTCACGGTGCGCATCCTCGGCAGAGCCTGTTCCCGAAAAGGCAAACGTCCGGCTCCTTGTCCCACACGGAAGGTGGCAGCCCTGAAAGCTCTTGCTGGTCTTCACCTTCCCCCTGCAGCCTATTCACAGGCACAACAGGTTTTGGGATCTGTGCTTTCCCCAAGAAGCAATCTCTCACGGTGCGCATCCTCGGCAGAGCTTGTTCCCGAAAAGGCAAACGTCCGGCTCCTTGTCCCACACGGAAGGTGGCAGCCCTGAAAGCTCTTGCTGGTCTTCACCTTCCCCCGTGCAGCCTATTCACAGGCACAACAGGTTTTGGGATCTGTGCTTGCCCAGAGAAGGAACATCTCACGGTGCGCATCCTCGGCAGAGCCTGTTCCCAAAAAGGCAAACGTCCGGCTCCTTGTCCCACACGGAAGGTGGCAGCCCTGAAAGCTCTTGCTGGTCTTCACCTTCCCCCTGCAGCCTATTCACAGGCACAACAGGTTTTTGGATCTCTGCTTGCCCAGAGAAGGAACATCTCACGGTGCGCATCCTCGGCACAGCCTGTTCCCGAACAGGCAAACGTCCGGCTCCTTGTCCCACACGGAAGGTGGCAGCCCTGAAAGCTGTTGCTGGTCTTCACCTTCCCCCTGCAGCCTATTCACAGGCACAACAGGTTTTGGGATCTGTGCTTGCCCAGAGAAGGAACATCTCACGGTGCGCATCCTCGGCAGAGCCTGTTCCCGAAAAGGCAAACGTCCGGCTCCTTGTCCCACACGGAAGGTGGCAGCCCGGAAAGCTCTTGCTGGTCTTCACCTTCCCCCTGCAGCCTATTCACAGGCACAACAGGTTTTGGGATCTCTGCTTGCCCAGAGAAGGAATCTCTCACGGTGCGCATCCTCGGCAGAGCCTGTTCCCGAAAAGGCAAACGTCCGGCTCCTTGTCCCACACGGAAGGTGGCAGCCCGGAAAGCACTTGCTGGTCTTCACCTTCCCCCTGCAGCCTATTAACAGGCACAACAGGTTTGGGGATCTGTGCTTGCCCAAAGACGCAATCTCTCACGGTGCGCATCCTCGGCAGAGCCTGTTCCCGAACAGGCAAACGTCCGGCTCCTTGTCCCACACGGAAGGTGGCAGCCCTGAAAGCTCTTGCTGGTCTTCACCTTCCCCCTGCAGCCTATTCACAGGCACAACAGGTTTTGGGATCTCTGCTTGCCCAGAGAAGGAACATCTCACGGTGCGCATCCTCGGCAGAGCCTGTTCCCGAAAAGGCAAACGTCCGGCTCCTTGTCCCACACGGAAGGTGGCAGCCCGGAAAGCTGTTGCTGGTCTTCACCTTCCCCCTGCAGCCTATTCACAGGCACAACAGGTTTTGGGATCTCTGCTTGCCCAGAGAAGGAATCTCTCACGGTGCGCATCCTCGGCAGAGCCTGTTCCCGAAAAGGCAAACGTCCGGCTCCTTGTCCCACACGGAAGGTGGCAGCCCTGAAAGCTCTTGCTGGTCTTCACCTTCCCCCTGCAGCCTATTCACAGGCACAACAGGTTTTGGGTTCTGTGCTTGCCCCAAGACGCAATCTCTCACGGTGCGCATCCTCGGCAGAGCCTGTTCCCGAAAAGGCAAACGTCCGGCTCCTTGTCCCACACGGAAGGTGGCAGCCCTGAAAGCTCTTGCTGGTCTTCACCTTCCCCCTGCAGCCTATTCACAGGCACAACAGGTTTTGGGATCTCTCCTTTCGCAGAGACGCAATCTCTCACGGTGCGCATCCTCGGCAGAGCCTGTTCCCGAACAGGCAAACGTCCGGCTCCTTGTCCCACACGGAAGGTGGCAGCCCTGAAAGCTCTTGCTGGTCTTCACCTTCCCCCTGCAGCCTATTCACAGGCACAACAGGTTTTGGGATCTGTGCTTGCCCAGAGAAGGAACATCTCACGGTGCGCATCCTCGGCAGAGCCTGTTCCCGAAAAGGCAAACGTCCGGCTCCTTGTCCCACACGGAAGGTGGCAGCCCGGAAAGCTCTTGCTGGTCTTCACCTTCCCCCTGCAGCCTATTCACAGGCACAACCGCACTGGGAATCTCTGCTTGCCCAGAGACGCAATCTCTCACGGTGCGCATCCTCGGCAGAGCCTGTTCCCGAAAAGGCAAACATCCGGCTCCTTGTCCCACACGGAAGGTGGCAGCCCTGAAAGCTCTTGCTGGTCTTCACCTTCCCCCTGCAGCCTATTCACAGGCACAACAGGTTTTGGGATCTCTGCTTGCCCAGAGAAGGAACATCTCACGGTGCGCATCCTCGGCAGAGCCTGTTCCCGAAAAGGCAAACGTCCGGCTCCTTGTCCCACACGGAAGGTGGCAGCCCGGAAAGCTCTTGCTGGTCTTCACCTTCCCCCTGCAGCCTATTCACAGGCACAACAGGTTTTGGGATCTCTGCTTTCCCAGACACGCAATCTCTCATGGTGCGCATCCTCGGCAGAGCCTGTTCCCGAAAAGGCAAACGTCCGGCTCCTTGTCCCACACGGAAGGTGGCAGCCCGGAAAGCTGTTGCTGGTCTTCACCTTCCCCCTGCAGCCTATTCACAGGCACAACCGCACTGGGAATCTCTGCTTTCCCAAAGACGCAATCCCTCACAGTGCGCATCCTCGGCAGAGCCTGTTCCCGAAAAGGCAAACGTCCGGCTCCTTGTCCCACACGGAAGGTGGCAGCCCGGAAAGCTGTTGCTGGTCTTCACCTTCCCCCTGCAGCCTATTCACAGGCACAACCGCACTGGGAATCTCTGCTTGCCCAGAGACGCAATCTCTCACGGTGCGCATCCTCGGCACAGCCTGTTCCCGAAAAGGCAAACATCCGGCTCCTTGTCCCACACGGAAGGTGGCAGCCCTGAAAGCTCTTGCTGGTCTTCACCTTCCCCCTGCAGCCTATTCACAGGCACAACAGGTTTTGGGATCTCTGCTTGCCCAGAGAAGGAACATCTCACGGTGCGCATCCTCGGCAGAGCCTGTTCCCGAAAAGGCAAACGTCCGGCTCCTTGTCCCACACGGAAGGTGGCAGCCCGGAAAGCTCTTGCTGGTCTTCACCTTCCCCCTGCAGCCTATTCACAGGCACAACAGGTTTTGGGATCTCTGCTTTCCGAAAGACGCAATCTCTCATGGTGCGCATCCTCGGCAGAGCCTGTTCCCGAAAAGGCAAACGTCCGGCTCCTTGTCCCACACGGAAGGTGGCAGCCCGGAAAGCTCTTGCTGGTCTTCACCTTCCCCCTGCAGCCTATTCACAGGCACAACCGCACTGGGAATCTCTGCTTTCCCAAAGACGCAATCCCTCACAGTGCGCATCCTCGGCAGAGCCTGTTCCCGAAAAGGCAAACGTCCGGCTCCTTGTCCCACACGGAAGGTGGCAGCCCGGAAAGCTGTTGCTGGTCTTCACCTTCCCCGTGCAGCCTATTCACAGGCACAACAGGTTTTGGGATCTGTGCTTGCCCCAAGACGCAATCTCCACGGTGCGCATCCTCGGCAGAGCCTGTTCCCGAAAAGGCAAACGTCCGGCTCCTTGTCCCACACGGAAGGTGGCAGCCCGGAAAGCTCTTGCTGGTCTTCACCTTCCCCCTGCAGCCTATTCACAGGCACAACCGCACTGGGAATCTCTGCTTTCCCAAAGACGCAATCCCTCACGGTGCGCATCCTCGGTAGTGCCTGTTCCCGAAAAGGCAAACGTCCGGCTCCTTGTCCCACACGGAAGGTGGCAGCCCTGAACGCTCTTGCTGGTCTTCACCTTCCCCCTGCAGCCTATTCACAGTCACAACAGGTTTTGGGATCTGTGCTTGCCCAGAGAAGGAACATCTCACGGTGCGCATCCTCGGCAGAGCCTGTTCCCGAAAAGGCAAACGTCCGGCTCCTTGTCCCACACGGAAGGTGGCAGCCCTGAAAGCTCTTGCTGGTCTTCACCTTCCCCCTGCAGCCTATTCACAGGCACAACAGGTTTTGGGATCTCTGCTTGCCCAGAGAAGGAACATCTCACGGTGCGCATCCTCGGCAGAGCCTGTTCCCGAAAAGGCAAACGTCCGGCTGCTTGTCCCACACGGAAGGTGGCAGCCCTGAAAGCTCTTGCTGGTCTTCACCTTCCCCCTGCAGCCTATTCACAGGCACAACAGGTTTGGGTATCTCTGCTTGCCCAGAGAAGGAACATCTCACGGTGCGCACCCTCGGCAGAGACTGTTCCCAAAAAGGCAAACGTCCGGCTCCTTGTCCCACACGGAAGGTGGCAGCCCTGAAAGCTCTTGCTGGTCTTCACCTTCCCCCTGCAGCCTATTCACAGGCACAACCGCACTGGGAATCTCTGCTTTCCCAAAGACGCAATCCCTCACGGTGCGCACCCTCGGCAGAGCCTATTGCGAAAAAGGCAAACGTCCGGCTCCTTGTCCCACACGGAAGGTGGCAGCCCGGAAAGCTCTTGCTGGTCTTCACCTTCCCCCTGCAGCCTATTCACAGGCACAACAGGTTTGGGGATCTGTGCTTGCCCAGAGAAGGAACATCTCACGGTGCGCATCCTCGGCAGAGCCTGTTCCCGAAAAGGCAAACGTCCGGCTCCTTGTCCCACACGGAAGGTGGCAGCCCTGAAAGCTCTTGCTGGTCTTCACCTTCCCCCTGCAGCCTATTCACAGGCACAACCGCACTGGGAATCTCTGCTTTCCCAAAGACGCAATCTCTCACGGTGCGCATCCTCGGCAGAGCCTGTTCCCGAAAAGGCAAACGTCCGGCTCCTTGTCCCACACGGAAGGTGGCAGCCCTGAAAGCTCTTGCTGGTCTTCACCTTCCCCCTGCAGCCTATTCACAGGCACAACAGGTTTGGGGATCTCTGCTTGCCCAGAGAAGGAACATATCACGGTGCGCATCCTCGGCAGAGCCTGTTCCCGAAAAGGCAAACGTCCGGCTCCTTGTCCCACACGGAAGGTGGCAGCCCGGAAAGCTCTTGCTGGTCTTCACCTTCCCCCTGCAGCCTATTCACAGGCACAACAGGTTTGGGGATCTGTGCTTGCCCAGACAAGGAACATCTCACGGTGCGCATCCTCGGCAGAGCCTGTTCCCGAAAAGGCAAACGTCCGGCTCCTTGTCCCACACGGAAGGTGGCAGCCCTGAAAGCTCTTGCTGCTCTTCACCTTCCCCCTGCAGCCTATTCACAGGCACAACAGGTTTTGGGATCTGTGCTTGCCCAGAGAAGGAACATCTCACGGTGCGCATCCTCGGCAGAGCCTGTTCCCAAAAAAGCAAACGTCCGGCACCTTTTCCCACACGGAAGGTGGCAGCCCTGAAAGCTCTTGCTGGTCTTCACCTTCCCCCTGCAGCCTATTCACAGGCAAAACCGCACTGGGAATCTCTGCTTTCCCAGAGACGCAATCTCTCACGGTGCGCATCCTCGGCAGAGCCTGTTCCCGAAAAGGCAAACGTCCGGCTCCTTGTCCCACACGGAAGGTGGCAGCCCGGAAAGCTCTTGCTGGTCTTCACCTTCCCCGTGCAGCCTATTCACAGGCACAACAGGTTTTGGGATCTGTGCTTTCCCCAAGACGCAATCTCTCACGGTGCGCATCCTCGGCAGAGCCTGTTCCCGAAAAGGCAAACGTCCGGCTCCTTGTCCCACACGGAAGGTGGCAGCCCTGAAAGCTCTTGCTGGTCTTCACCTTCCCCCTGCAGCCTATTCACAGGCACAACCGCACTGGGAATCTCTGCTTTCCCAAAGACGCAATCCCTCATGGTGCGCATCCTCGGCAGTGCCTGTTGCCAAAAATGCAAACGTCCGGCTCCTTGTCCCACACGGAAGGTGGCAGCCCTGAAAGCTCTTGCTGGTCTTCACCTTCCCCCTGCAGCCTATTCACAGGCACAACAGGTTTTGGGATCTCTGCTTGCCCCAAGACGCAATCTCCACGGTGCGCATCCTCGGCAGAGCCTGTTCCCGAAAAGGCAAATGTCCGGCTCCTTGTCCCACACGGAAGGTGGCAGCCCGGAAAGCTGTTGCTGGTCTTCACCTTCCCCCTGCAGCCTTTTCACAGGCACAACCGCACTGGGAATCTCTGCTTTCCCAAAGACGCAATCCCTCACGGTGCGCATCCTCGGCAGAGCCTGTTCCCGAAAAGGCAAACGTCCGGCTCCTTGTCCCACACGGAAGGTGGCAGCCCTGAACGCTCTTGCTGGTCTTCACCTTCCCCCTGCAGCCTATTCACAGTCACAACAGGTTTTGGGATCTGTGCTTGCCCAGAGAAGGAACATCTCACGGTGCGCATCCTCGGCAGAGCCTGTTCCCGAAAAGGCAAACGTCCGGCTCCTTGTCCCACACGGAAGGTGGCAGCCCTGAAAGCTCTTGCTGGTCTTCACCTTCCCCCTGCAGCCTATTCACAGGCACAACAGGTTTTGGGATCTCTGCTTGCCCAGAGAAGGAACATCTCACGGTGCGCATCCTCGGCAGAGCCTGTTCCCGAAAAGGCAAACGTCCGGCTGCTTGTCCCACACGGAAGGTGGCAGCCCTGAAAGCTCTTGCTGGTCTTCACCTTCCCCCTGCAGCCTATTCACAGGCACAACAGGTTTGGGTATCTCTGCTTGCCCAGAGAAGGAACATCTCACGGTGCGCACCCTCGGCAGAGACTGTTCCCAAAAAGGCAAACGTCCGGCTCCTTGTCCCACACGGAAGGTGGCAGCCCTGAAAGCTCTTGCTGGTCTTCACCTTCCCCCTGCAGCCTATTCACAGGCACAACCGCACTGGGAATCTCTGCTTTCCCAAAGACGCAATCCCTCACGGTGCGCACCCTCGGCAGAGCCTATTGCGAAAAAGGCAAACGTCCGGCTCCTTGTCCCACACGGAAGGTGGCAGCCCGGAAAGCTCTTGCTGGTCTTCACCTTCCCCCTGCAGCCTATTCACAGGCACAACAGGTTTGGGGATCTGTGCTTGCCCAGAGAAGGAACATCTCACGGTGCGCATCCTCGGCAGAGCCTGTTCCCGAAAAGGCAAACGTCCGGCTCCTTGTCCCACACGGAAGGTGGCAGCCCTGAAAGCTCTTGCTGGTCTTCACCTTCCCCCTGCAGCCTATTCACAGGCACAACCGCACTGGGAATCTCTGCTTTCCCAAAGACGCAATCTCTCACGGTGCGCATCCTCGGCAGAGCCTGTTCCCGAAAAGGCAAACGTCCGGCTCCTTGTCCCACACGGAAGGTGGCAGCCCTGAAAGCTCTTGCTGGTCTTCACCTTCCCCCTGCAGCCTATTCACAGGCACAACAGGTTTGGGGATCTCTGCTTGCCCAGAGAAGGAACATATCACGGTGCGCATCCTCGGCAGAGCCTGTTCCCGAAAAGGCAAACGTCCGGCTCCTTGTCCCACACGGAAGGTGGCAGCCCGGAAAGCTCTTGCTGGTCTTCACCTTCCCCCTGCAGCCTATTCACAGGCACAACAGGTTTGGGGATCTGTGCTTGCCCAGACAAGGAACATCTCACGGTGCACATCCTCGGCAGAGCCTGTTCCCGAAAAGGCAAACGTCCGGCTCCTTGTCCCACACGGAAGGTGGCAGCCCTGAAAGCTCTTGCTGCTCTTCACCTTCCCCCTGCAGCCTATTCACAGGCACAACAGGTTTTGGGATCTGTGCTTGCCCAGAGAAGGAACATCTCACGGTGCGCATCCTCGGCAGAGCCTGTTCCCAAAAAAGCAAACGTCCGGCACCTTTTCCCACACGGAAGGTGGCAGCCCTGAAAGCTCTTGCTGGTCTTCACCTTCCCCCTGCAGCCTATTCACAGGCAAAACCGCACTGGGAATCTCTGCTTTCCCAGAGACGCAATCTCTCATGGTGCGCATCCTCGGCAGAGCCTGTTCCCGAAAAGGCAAACGTCCGGCTCCTTGTCCCACACGGAAGGTGGCAGCCCGGAAAGCTCTTGCTGGTCTTCACCTTCCCCGTGCAGCCTATTCACAGGCACAACAGGTTTTGGGATCTGTGCTTTCCCAGAGACGCAATCTCTCACGGTGCGCATCCTCGGCAGAGCCTGTTCCCGAAAAGGCAAACGTCCGGCTCCTTGTCCCACACGGAAGGTGGCAGCCCGGAAAGCTCTTGCTGGTCTTCACCTTCCCCCTGCAGCCTATTCACAGGCACAACCGCACTGGGAATCTCTGCTTTCCCAAAGACGCAATCCCTCATGGTGCGCATCCTCGGCAGTGCCTGTTGCCAAAAATGCAAACGTCCGGCTCCTTGTCCCACACGGAAGGTGGCAGCCCTGAAAGCTCTTGCTGGTCTTCACCTTCCCCCTGCAGCCTATTCACAGGCACAACAGGTTTTGGGATCTCTGCTTGCCCCAAGACGCAATCTCCACGGTGCGCATCCTCGGCAGAGCCTGTTCCCGAAAAGGCAAATGTCCGGCTCCTTGTCCCACACGGAAGGTGGCAGCCCGGAAAGCTGTTGCTGGTCTTCACCTTCCCCCTGCAGCCTTTTCACAGGCACAACCGCACTGGGAATCTCTGCTTTCCCAAAGACGCAATCCCTCACGGTGCGCATCCTCGGTAGTGCCTGTTCCCGAAAAGGCAAACGTCCGGCTCCTTGTCCCACACGGAAGGTGGCAGCCCTGAACGCTCTTGCTGGTCTTCACCTTCCCCGTGCAGCCTATTCACAGTCACAACAGGTTTTGGGATCTGTGCTTGCCCAGAGAAGGAACATCTCACGGTGCGCATCCTTGGCAGAGCCTGTTCCCGAAAAGGCAAACGTCCGGCTCCTTGTCCCACACGGAAGGTGGCAGCCCTGAAAGCTGTTGCTGGTCTTCACCTTCCCCCTGCAGCCTATTCACAGGCACAACAGGTTTTGGGATCTCTGCTTGCCCAGAGAAGGAACATCTCACGGTGCGCATCCTCGGCAGAGCCTGTTCCCGAAAAGGCAAACGTCCGGCTGCTTGTCCCACACGGAAGGTGGCAGCCCTGAAAGCTCTTGCTGGTCTTCACCTTCCCCCTGCAGCCTATTCACAGGCACAACAGGTTTGGGGATCTCTGCTTGCCCAGAGAAGGAACATCTCACGGTGCGCATCCTCGGCAGAGCCTGTTCCCGAAAAGGCAAACGTCCGGCTCCTTGTCCCACACGGAAGGTGGCAGCCCTGAAAGCTCTTGCTGGTCTTCACCTTCCCCCTGCAGCCTATTCACAGGCACAACCGCACTGGGAATCTCTGCTTTCCCAAAGACGCAATCTCTCACGGTGCGCATCCTCGGCAGAGCCTGTTCCCGAAAAGGCAAACGTCCGGCTCCTTGTCCCACACGGAAGGTGGCAGCCCTGAAAGCTCTTGCTGGTCTTCACCTTCCCCCTGCAGCCTATTCACAGGCACAACCGCACTGGGAATCTCTGCTTTCCCAAAGACACAATCCCTCACGGTGCGCATCCTCGGCAGAGCCTGTTCCCGAAAAGGCAAACGTCCGGCTCCTTGTCCCACACGGAAGGTGGCAGCCCTGAAAGCTCATGCTGGTCTTCACCTTCCCCCTGCAGCCTATTCACAGGCACAACAGGTTTTGGGATCTCTGCTTGCCCAGAGAAGGAACATCTCACGGTGCGCATCCTCGGCAGAGCCTGTTCCCGAAAAGGCAAACGTCCGGCTCCTTGTCCCACACGGAAGGTGGCAGCCCTGAAAGCTGTTGCTGGTCTTCACCTTCCCCCTGCAGCCTATTCACAGGCACAACAGGTTTGGGGATCTCTGCTTGCCCAGAGAAGGAACATCTCACGGTGCGCATCCTCGTCAGAGCCTGTTCCCAAAAAGGCAAACGTCCGGCTCCTTGTCCCACACGGAAGGTGGCAGCCCGGAAAGCTGTTGCTGGTCTTCACCTTCCCCCTGCAGCCTATTCACAAGCACAACAGGTTTTGGGATCTATGCTTTCCCAGAGACGCAATCTCTCACGGTGCGCATCCTCGGCAGAGCTTGTTCCCGAAAAGGCAAACGTCCGGCTCCTTGTCCCACACGGAAGGTGGCAGCCCTGAAAGCTGTTGCTGGTCTTCACCTTCCCCCTGCAGCCTATTCACAGGCACAACAGGTTTGGGGATCTGTGCTTGCCCAGACAAGGAACATCTCACGGTGCGCATCCTCGGCAGAGCCTGTTCCCGAAAAGGCAAACGTCCGGCTCCTTGTCCCACACGGAAGGTGGCAGCCCGGAAAGCTCTTGCTGGTCTTCACCTTCCCCCTGCAGCCTATTCACAGGCACAACCGCACTGGGAATCTCTGCTTTCCCAAAGACGCAATCTCTCACGGTGCGCATTCTCGGCAGAGCCTGTTCCCGAAAAGGGAAACGTCCGGCTCCTTGTCCCACATGGAAGGTGGCAGCCCTGAAAGCTGTTGCTGGTCTTCACCTTCCCCCTGCAGCCTATTCACAGGCACAACCGCACTGGGTATCTCTGCTTTCCCAAAGACACAATCCCTCACGGTGCGCATCCTCGGCAGAGCCTGTTCCCGAACAGGCAAACGTCCGGCTCCTTGTCCCACACGGAAGGTGGCAGCCCGGAAAGCTCTTGCTGGTCTTCACCTTCCCCGTGCAGCCTATTCACAGGCACAACAGGTTTTGGGATCTGTGCTTGCCCAGAGAGGGAACATCTCACGGTGCGCATCCTCGGCAGAGCCTGTTCCCGAAAAGGCAAACGTCCGGCTCCTTGTCCCACACGGAAGGTGGCAGCCCTGAAAGCTCTTGCTGGTCTTCACCTTCCCCCTGCAGCCTATTCACAGGCACAACAGGTTTCGGGATCTGTGCTTGCCCAGAGAAGGAACATCTCACGGTGCGCATCCTCGGCAGAGCCTGTTCCCAAAAAGGCAAACGTCCGGCTCCTTGTCCCACACGGAAGGTGGCAGCCCTGAAAGCTCTTGCTGGTCTACACCTTACCCCTGCAGCCTATTCACAGGCACAACAGGTTTGGGGATCTGTGCTTTCCCAGAGACGCAATCTCTCACGGTGCGCATCCTCGGCAGAGCTTGTTCCCGAAAAGGCAAACGTCCGGCTCCTTGTCCCACACGGAAGGTGGCAGCCCTGAAAGCTGTTGCTGGTCTTCAACTTCCCCCTGCAGCCTATTCACAGGCACAACAGGTTTGGGGATCTGTGCTTGCCCAGAGAAGGAACATCTCACGGTGCGCATCCTCGGCAGAGCCTGTTCCCGAAAAGGCAAACGTCCGGCTCCTTGTCCCACACGGAGGGTGGCAGCCCTGAAAGCTCTTGCTGGTCTTCACCTTCCCCCTGCAGCCTATTCACAGGCACAACCGCACTGGGAATCTCTGCTTTCCCAAAGACGCAATCTCTCACGGTGCGCATCCTCGGCAGAGCCTGTTCCCGAAAAGGCAAACGTCCGGCTCCTTGTCCCACACGGAAGGTGGCAGCCCTGAAAGCTCTTGCTGGTCTTCACGTTCCCCCTGCAGCCTATTCACAGGCACAACCGCACTGGGTATCTCTGCTTTCCCAAAGACACAATCCCTCACGGTGCGCATCCTCGGCAGAGCCTGTTCCCGAAAAGGCAAACGTCCGGCTCCTTGTCCCACACGGAAGGTGGCAGCCCGGAAAGCTCTTGCTGGTCTTCACCTTCCCCCTGCAGCCTATTCACAGGCACAACAGGTTTTGGGATCTCTGCTTGCCCAGAGAAGGAACATCTCACGGTGCGCATCCTCGGCAGAGCCTGTTCCCGAAAAGGCAAACGTCCGGCTCCTTGTCCCACACGGAAGGTGGCAGCCCTGAAAGCTCTTGCTGGTCTTCACCTTCCCCCTGCAGCCTATTCACAGGCACAACCGCACTGGGAATCTCTGCTTTCCCAAAGACGCAATCTCTCACGGTGCGCATCCTCGGCAGAGCCTGTTCCCGAAAAGGCAAACGTCCGGCTCCTTGTCCCACACGGAAGGTGGCAGCCCTGAAAGCTCTTGCTGGTCTTCACCTTCCCCCTGCAGCCTATTCACAGGCACAACCGCACTGGGAATCTCTGCTTTCCCAAAGACACAATCCCTCACGGTGCGCATCCTCGGCAGAGCCTGTTCCCGAAAAGGCAAACGTCCGGCTCCTTGTCCCACACGGAAGGTGGCAGCCCTGAAAGCTCATGCTGGTCTTCACCTTCCCCCTGCAGCCTATTCACAGGCACAACAGGTTTTGGGATCTCTGCTTGCCCAGAGAAGGAACATCTCACGGTGCGCATCCTCGGCAGAGCCTGTTCCCGAAAAGGCAAACGTCCGGCTCCTTGTCCCACACGGAAGGTGGCAGCCCTGAAAGCTGTTGCTGGTCTTCACCTTCCCCCTGCAGCCTATTCACAGGCACAACAGGTTTGGGGATCTCTGCTTGCCCAGAGAAGGAACATCTCACGGTGCGCATCCTCGGCAGAGCCTGTTCCCAAAAAGGCAAACGTCCGGCTCCTTGTCCCACACGGAAGGTGGCAGCCCGGAAAGCTGTTGCTGGTCTTCACCTTCCCCCTGCAGCCTATTCACAAGCACAACAGGTCTTGGGATCTATGCTTTCCCAGAGACGCAATCTCTCACGGTGCGCATCCTCGGCAGAGCTTGTTCCCGAAAAGGCAAACGTCCGGCTCCTTGTCCCACACGGAAGGTGGCAGCCCGGAAAGCTGTTGCTGGTCTTCACCTTCCCCCTGCAGCCTATTCACAGGCACAACAGGTTTGGGGATCTGTGCTTGCCCAGACAAGGAACATCTCATGGTGCGCATCCTCGGCAGAGCCTGTTCCCGAAAAGGCAAACGTCCGGCTCCTTGTCCCACACGGAAGGTGGCAGCCCGGAAAGCTCTTGCTGGTCTTCACCTTCCCCCTGCAGCCTATTCACAGGCACAACCGCACTGGGAATCTCTGCTTTCCCAAAGACGCAATCTCTCACGGTGCGCATTCTCGGCAGAGCCTGTTCCCGAAAAGGCAAACGTCCGGCTCCTTGTCCCACATGGAAGGTGGCAGCCCTGAAAGCTGTTGCTGGTCTTCACCTTCCCCCTGCAGCCTATTCACAGGCACAACCGCACTGGGTATCTCTGCTTTCCCAAAGACACAATCCCTCACGGTGCGCATCCTCGGCAGAGCCTGTTCCCGAAAAGGCAAACGTCCGGCTCCTTGTCCCACACGGAAGGTGGCAGCCCTGAAAGCTCTTGCTGGTCTTCACCTTCCCCCTGCAGCCTATTCACAGGCACAACAGGTTTTGGGATCTGTGCTTGCCCAGAGAAGGAACATCTCACGGTGCGCATCCTCGGCAGAGCCTGTTCCCGAAAAGGCAAACGTCCGGCTCCTTGTCCCACACGGAAGGTGGCAGCCCTGAAAGCTCTTGCTGGTCTTCACCTTCCCCCTGCAGCCTATTCACAGGCACAACAGGTTTCGGGATCTGTGCTTGCCCAGAGAAGGAACATCTCACGGTGCGCATCCTCGGCAGAGCCTGTTCCCAAAAAGGCAAACGTCCGGCTCCTTGTCCCACACGGAAGGTGGCAGCCCGGAAAGCTGTTGCTGGTCTTCACCTTCCCCCTGCAGCCTATTCACAAGCACAACAGGTCTTGGGATCTATGCTTTCCCAGAGACGCAATCTCTCACGGTGCGCATCCTCGGCAGAGCTTGTTCCCGAAAAGGCAAACGTCCGGCTCCTTGTCCCACACGGAAGGTGGCAGCCCGGAAAGCTCTTGCTGGTCTTCACCTTCCCCCTGCAGCCTATTCACAGGCACAACAGGTTTGGGGATCTGTGCTTGCCCAGACAAGGAACATCTCACGGTGCGCATCCTCGGCAGAGCCTGTTCCCGAAAAGGCAAACGTCCGGCTCCTTGTCCCACACGGAAGGTGGCAGCCCGGAAAGCTCTTGCTGGTCTTCACCTTCCCCCTGCAGCCTATTCACAGGCACAACCGCACTGGGAATCTCTGCTTTCCCAAAGACGCAATCTCTCACGGTGCGCATTCTCGGCAGAGCCTGTTCCCGAAAAGGCAAACGTCCGGCTCCTTGTCCCACATGGAAGGTGGCAGCCCTGAAAGCTGTTGCTGGTCTTCACCTTCCCCCTGCAGCCTATTCACAGGCACAACCGCACTGGGTATCTCTGCTTTCCCAAAGACACAATCCCTCACGGTGCACATCCTCGGCAGAGCCTGTTCCCGAAAAGGCAAACGTCCGGCTCCTTGTCCCACACGGAAGGTGGCAGCCCTGAAAGCTCTTGCTGGTCTTCACCTTCCCCCTGCAGCCTATTCACAGGCACAACAGGTTTTGGGATCTGTGCTTGCCCAGAGAAGGAACATCTCACGGTGCGCATCCTCGGCAGAGCCTGTTCCCGAAAAGGCAAACGTCCGGCTCCTTGTCCCACACGGAAGGTGGCAGCCCTGAAAGCTCTTGCTGGTCTTCACCTTCCCCCTGCAGCCTATTCACAGGCACAACAGGTTTCGGGATCTGTGCTTGCCCAGAGAAGGAACATCTCACGGTGCGCATCCTCGGCAGAGCCTGTTCCCAAAAAGGCAAACGTCCGGCTCCTTGTCCCACACGGAAGGTGGCAGCCCTGAAAGCTCTTGCTGGTCTACACCTTACCCCTGCAGCCTATTCACAGGCACAACAGGTTTGGGGATCTATGCTTTCCCAGAGACGCAATCTCTCACGGTGCGCATCCTCGGCAGAGCTTGTTCCCGAAAAGGCAAACGTCCGGCTCCTTGTCCCACACGGAAGGTGGCAGCCCGGAAAGCTCTTGCTGGTCTTCAACTTCCCCCTGCAGCCTATTCACAGGCACAACAGGTTTGGGGATCTGTGCTTGCCCAGAGAAGGAACATCTCACGGTGCGCATCCTCGGCAGAGCCTGTTCCCGAAAAGGCAAACGTCCGGCTCCTTGTCCCACACGGAGGGTGGCAGCCCTGAAAGCTCTTGCTGGTCTTCACCTTCCCCCTGCAGCCTATTCACAGGCACAACCGCACTGGGAATCTCTGCTTTCCCAAAGACGCAATCTCTCACGGTGCGCATCCTCGGCAGAGCCTGTTCCCGAAAAGGCAAACGTCCGGCTCCTTGTCCCACACGGAAGGTGGCAGCCCTGAAAGCTCTTGCTGGTCTTCACCTTCCCCCTGCAGCCTATTCACAGGCACAACCGCACTGGGTATCTCTGCTTTCCCAAAGACACAATCCCTCACAGTGCGCATCCTCGGCAGAGCCTGTTCCCGAAAAGGCAAACGTCCGGCTCCTTGTCCCACACGGAAGGTGGCAGCCCTGAAAGCTCTTGCTGGTCTTCACCTTCCCCGTGCAGCCTATTCACAGGCACAACAGGTTTTGGGATCTCTGCTTTCCCAAAGACGCAATCTCTCACGGTGCGCATCCTCGGCAGAGCCTGTTCCCGAAAAGGCAAACGTCCGGCTCCTTGTCCCACACGGAAGGTGGCAGCCCTGAAAGCTCTTGCTGGTCTTCACCTTCCCCCTGCAGCCTATTCACAGGCACAACAGGTTTCGGGATCTGTGCTTGCCCAGAGAAGGAACATCTCACGGTGCGCATCCTCGGCAGAGCCTGTTCCCAAAAAGGCAAACGTCCGGCTCCTTGTCCCACACGGAAGGTGGCAGCCCTGAAAGCTCTTGCTGGTCTACACCTTACCCCTGCAGCCTATTCACAGGCACAACAGGTTTGGGGATCTATGCTTTCCCAGAGACGCAATCTCTCACGGTGCGCATCCTCGGCAGAGCTTGTTCCCGAAAAGGCAAACGTCCGGCTCCTTGTCCCACACGGAAGGTGGCAGCCCTGAAAGCTGTTGCTGGTCTTCAACTTCCCCCTGCAGCCTATTCACAGGCACAACAGGTTTGGGGATCTGTGCTTGCCCAGAGAAGGAACATCTCACGGTGCGCATCCTCGGCAGAGCCTGTTCCCGAAAAGGCAAACGTCCGGCTCCTTGTCCCACACGGAGGGTGGCAGCCCTGAAAGCTCTTGCTGGTCTTCACCTTCCCCCTGCAGCCTATTCACAGGCACAACCGCACTGGGAATCTCTGCTTTCCCAAAGACGCAATCTCTCACGGTGCGCATCCTCGGCAGAGCCTGTTCCCGAAAAGGCAAACGTCCGGCTCCTTGTCCCACACGGAAGGTGGCAGCCCTGAAAGCTCTTGCTGGTCTTCACCTTCCCCCTGCAGCCTATTCACAGGCACAACCGCACTGGGTATCTCTGCTTTCCCAAAGACACAATCCCTCACAGTGCGCATCCTCGGCAGAGCCTGTTCCCGAAAAGGCAAACGTCCGGCTCCTTGTCCCACACGGAAGGTGGCAGCCCTGAAAGCTCTTGCTGGTCTTCACCTTCCCCGTGCAGCCTATTCACAGGCACAACAGGTTTTGGGATCTCTGCTTTCCCAAAGACGCAATCTCTCACGGTGCGCATCCTCGGCAGAGCCTGTTCCCGAAAAGGCAAACGTCCGGCTCCTTGTCCCACACGGAAGGTGGCAGCCCTGAAAGCTGTTGCTGGTCTTCACCTTCCCCCTGCAGCCTATTCACAGGCACAACAGGTTTTGGGATCTCTGCTTGCCCAGAGACGCAATCTCTCACGGTGCGCATCCTCGGCAGAGCCTGTTCCCGAAAAGGCAAACGTCCGGCTCCTTGTCCCACACGGAAGGTGGCAGCCCTGAAAGCTCTTGCTGGTCTTCACCTTCCCCGTGCAGCCTATTCACAGGCACAACAGGTTTGGGGATCTGTGCTTGCCCAGAGAAGGAACATCTCACGGTGCGCATCCTCGGCAGAGCCTGTTCCCGAAAAGGCAAACGTCCGGCTCCTTGTCCCACACGGAAGGTGGCAGCCCTGAAAGCTCTTGCTGGTCTTCACCTTCCCCCTGCAGCCTATTCACAGGCACAACAGGTTTGGGGATCTGTGCTTGCCCAGAGAAGGAACATCTCACGGTGCGCATCCTCGGCAGAGCCTGTTCCCGAAGAGGCAAACGTCCGGCTCCTTGTCCCACACGGAAGGTGGCAGCCCGGAAAGCTCTTGCTGGTCTTCACCTTCCCCCTGCAGCCTATTCACAGGCACAACAGGTTTGGGGATCTGTGCTTGCCCAGAGAAGGAACATCTCACGGTGCACATCCTCGGCAGAGCCTGTTCCCGAAAAGGCAAACGTCCGGCTCCTTGTCCCACACGGAAGGTGGCAGCCCTGAAAGCTGTTGCTGGTCTTCACCTTCCCCCTGCAGCCTATTCACAGGCACAACAGGTTTTGGGATCTGTGCTTGCCCCAAGACGCAATCTCCACGGTGCGCATCCTCGGCAGAGCCTGTTCCCGAAAAGGCAAATGTCCGGCTCCTTGTCCCACACGGAAGGTGGCAGCCCGGAAAGCTCTTGCTGGTCTTCACCTTCCCCCTGCAGCCTATTCACAGGCACAACCGCACTGGGAATCTCTGCTTTCCCAAAGACGCAATCCCTCACGGTGCGCATCCTCGGTAGTGCCTGTTCCCGAAAAGGCAAACGTCCGGCTCCTTGTCCCACACGGAAGGTGGCAGCCCTGAAAGCTCTTGCTGGTCTTCACCTTCCCCCTGCAGCCTATTCACAGTCACAACAGGTTTTGGGATCTGTGCTTGCCCAGAGAAGGAACATCTCACGGTGCGCATCCTCGGCAGAGCCTGTTCCCGAAAAGGCAAACGTCCGGCTCCTTGTCCCACACGGAAGGTGGCAGCCCTGAAAGCTCTTGCTGGTCTTCACCTTCCCCCTGCAGCCTATTCACAGGCACAACAGGTTTTGGGATCTCTGCTTGCCCAGAGAAGGAACATCTCACGGTGCGCATCCTCGGCAGAGCCTGTTCCCGAAAAGGCAAACGTCCGGCTCCTTGTCCCACACGGAAGGTGGCAGCCCTGAAAGCTCTTGCTGGTCTTCACCTTCCCCCTGCAGCCTATTCACAGGCACAACAGGTTTGGGGATCTCTGCTTGCCCAGAGAAGGAACATCTCACGGTGCGCATCCTCGGCAGAGCCTGTTCCCAAAAAGGCAAACGTCCGGCTCCTTGTCCCACACGGAAGGTGGCAGCCCTGAAAGCTCTTGCTGGTCTTCACCTTCCCCCTGCAGCCTATTCACAGGTACAACCGCACTGGGAATCTCTGCTTTCCCAAAGACGCAATCCCTCACGGTGCGCACCCTCGGCAGAGCCTATTGCGAAAAAGGCAAACGTCCGGCTCCTTGTCCCACACGGAAGGTGGCAGCCCGGAAAGCTCTTGCTGGTCTTCACCTGCCCCCTGCAGCCTATTCACAGGCACAACAGGTTTGGGGATCTGTGCTTGCCCAGAGAAGGAACATCTCACGGTGCGCATCCTCGGCAGAGCCTGTTCCCGAAAAGGCAAACGTCCGGCTCCTTGTCCCACACGGAAGGTGGCAGCCCTGAAAGCTCTTGCTGGTCTTCACCTTCCCCCTGCAGCCTATTCACAGGCACAACCGCACTGGGAATCTCTGCTTTCCCAAAGACGCAATCTCTCACGGTGCGCATCCTCGGCAGAGCCTGTTCCCGAAAAGGCAAACGTCCGGCTCCTTGTCCCACACGGAAGGTGGCAGCCCTGAAAGCTCTTGCTGGTCTTCACCTTCCCCCTGCAGCCTATTCACAGGCACAACAGGTTTTGGGATCTCTGCTTGCCCAGAGAAGGAACATCTCACGGTGCGCATCCTCGGCAGAGCCTGTTCCCGAAAAGGCAAACGTCCGGCTCCTTGTCCCACACGGAAGGTGGCAGCCCGGAAAGCTCTTGCTGGTCTTCACCTTCCCCCTGCAGCCTATTCACAGGCACAACAGGTTTGGGGATCTGTGCTTGCCCAGAGAAGGAACATCTCACGGTGCGCATCCTCGGCAGAGCCTGTTCCCGAAAAGGCAAACGTCCGGCTCCTTGTCCCACACGGAAGGTGGCAGCCCTGAAAGCTCTTGCTGGTCTTCACCTTCCCCCTGCAGCCTATTCACAGGCACAACAGGTTTTGGGATCTGTGCTTGCCCAGAGAAGGAACATCTCACGGTGCGCATCCTCGGCAGAGCCTGTTCCCAAAAAAGCAAACGTCCGGCACCTTTTCCCACACGGAAGGTGGCAGCCCTGAAAGCTCTTGCTGGTCTTCACCTTCCCCCTGCAGCCTATTCACAGGCAAAACCGCACTGGGAATCTCTGCTTTCCCAGAGACGCAATCTCTCACGGTGCGCATCCTCGGCAGAGCCTGTTCCCGAAAAGGCAAACGTCCGGCTCCTTGTCCCACACGGAAGGTGGCAGCCCGGAAAGCTCTTGCTGGTCTTCACCTTCCCCGTGCAGCCTATTCACAGGCACAACAGGTTTTGGGATCTGTGCTTTCCCCAAGACGCAATCTCTCACGGTGCGCATCCTCGGCAGAGCCTGTTCCCGAAAAGGCAAACGTCCGGCTCCTTGTCCCACACGGAAGGTGGCAGCCCTGAAAGCTCTTGCTGGTCTTCACCTTCCCCCTGCAGCCTATTCACAGGCACAACCGCACTGGGAATCTCTGCTTTCCCAAAGACGCAATCCCTCATGGTGCGCATCCTCGGCAGTGCCTGTTGCCAAAAATGCAAACGTCCGGCTCCTTGTCCCACACGGAAGGTGGCAGCCCTGAAAGCTCTTGCTGGTCTTCACCTTCCCCCTGCAGCCTATTCACAGGCACAACAGGTTTTGGGATCTCTGCTTGCCCCAAGACGCAATCTCCACGGTGCGCATCCTCGGCAGAGCCTGTTCCCGAAAAGGCAAATGTCCGGCTCCTTGTCCCACACGGAAGGTGGCAGCCCGGAAAGCTGTTGCTGGTCTTCACCTTCCCCCTGCAGCCTTTTCACAGGCACAACCGCACTGGGAATCTCTGCTTTCCCAAAGACGCAATCCCTCACGGTGCGCATCCTCGGTAGTGCCTGTTCCCGAAAAGGCAAACGTCCGGCTCCTTGTCCCACACGGAAGGTGGCAGCCCTGAAAGCTCTTGCTGGTCTTCACCTTCCCCGTGCAGCCTATTCACAGTCACAACAGGTTTTGGGATCTGTGCTTGCCCAGAGAAGGAACATCTCACGGTGCGCATCCTCGGCAGAGCCTGTTCCCGAAAAGGCAAACGTCCGGCTCCTTGTCCCACACGGAAGGTGGCAGCCCGGAAAGCTGTTGCTGGTCTTCACCTTCCCCCTGCAGCCTATTCACAGGCACAACAGGTTTTGGGATCTCTGCTTGCCCAGAGAAGGAACATCTCACGGTGCGCATCCTCGGCAGAGCCTGTTCCCGAAAAGGCAAACGTCCGGCTGCTTGTCCCACACGGAAGGTGGCAGCCCTGAAAGCTCTTGCTGGTCTTCACCTTCCCCCTGCAGCCTATTCACAGGCACAACAGGTTTGGGGATCTCTGCTTGCCCAGAGAAGGAACATCTCACGGTGCGCATCCTCGGCAGAGCCTGTTCCCGAAAAGGCAAACGTCCGGCTCCTTGTCCCACACGGAAGGTGGCAGCCCTGAAAGCTCTTGCTGGTCTTCACCTTCCCCCTGCAGCCTATTCACAGGCACAACCGCACTGGGAATCTCTGCTTTCCCAAAGACGCAATCTCTCACGGTGCGCATCCTCGGCAGAGCCTGTTCCCGAAAAGGCAAACGTCCGGCTCCTTGTCCCACACGGAAAGTGGCAGCCCTGAAAGCTCTTGCTGGTCTTCACCTTCCCCCTGCAGCCTATTCACAGGCACAACCGCACTGGGAATCTCTGCTTTCCCAAAGACACAATCCCTCACGGTGCGCATCCTCGGCAGAGCCTGTTCCCGAAAAGGCAAACGTCCGGCTCCTTGTCCCACACGGAAGGTGGCAGCCCTGAAAGCTCATGCTGGTCTTCACCTTCCCCCTGCAGCCTATTCACAGGCACAACAGGTTTTGGGATCTCTGCTTGCCCAGAGAAGGAACATCTCACGGTGCGCATCCTCGGCAGAGCCTGTTCCCGAAAAGGCAAACGTCCGGCTCCTTGTCCCACACGGAAGGTGGCAGCCCTGAAAGCTCTTGCTGGTCTTCACCTTCCCCCTGCAGCCTATTCACAGGCACAACAGGTTTGGGGATCTCTGCTTGCCCAGAGAAGGAACATCTCACGGTGCGCATCCTCGGCAGAGCCTGTTCCCAAAAAGGCAAACGTCCGGCTCCTTGTCCCACACGGAAGGTGGCAGCCCTGAAAGCTGTTGCTGGTCTTCACCTTCCCCCTGCAGCCTATTCACAAGCACAACATGTTTTGGGATCTATGCTTTCCCAGAGACGCAATCTCTCACGGTGCGCATCCTCGGCAGAGCTTGTTCCCGAAAAGGCAAACGTCCGGCTCCTTGTCCCACACGGAAGGTGGCAGCCCTGAAAGCTGTTGCTGGTCTTCACCTTCCCCCTGCAGCCTATTCACAGGCACAACAGGTTTGGGGATCTGTGCTTGCCCAGACAAGGAACATCTCACGGTGCGCATCCTCGGCAGAGCCTGTTCCCGAAAAGGCAAACGTCCGGCTCCTTGTCCCACACGGAAGGTGGCAGCCCGGAAAGTTCTTGCTGGTCTTCACCTTCCCCCTGCAGCCTATTCACAGGCACAACCGCACTGGGAATCTCTGCTTTCCCAAAGACGCAATCTCTCACGGTGCGCATTCTCGGCAGAGCCTGTTCCCGAAAAGGCAAACGTACGGCTCCTTGTCCCACATGGAAGGTGGCAGCCCTGAAAGCTGTTGCTGGTCTTCACCTTCCCCCTGCAGCCTATTCACAGGCACAACCGCACTGGGTATCTCTGCTTTCCCAAAGACACAATCCCTCACGGTGCGCATCCTCGGCAGAGCCTGTTCCCGAAAAGGCAAACGTCCGGCTCCTTGTCCCACACGGAAGGTGGCAGCCCGGAAAGCTCTTGCTGGTCTTCACCTTCCCCCTGCAGCCTATTCACAGGCACAACAGGTTTGGGGATCTGTGCTTGCCCAGAGAAGGAACATCTCACGGTGCGCATCCTCGGCAGAGCCTGTTCCCGAAAAGGCAAACGTCCGGCTCCTTGTCCCACACGGAAGGTGGCAGCCCGGAAAGCTGTTGCTGGTCTTCACCTTCCCCCTGCAGCCTATTCACAGGCACAACAGGTTTCGGGATCTGTGCTTGCCCAGAGAAGGAACATCTCACGGTGCGCATCCTCGGCAGAGCCTGTTCCCAAAAAGGCAAACGTCCGGCTCCTTGTCCCACACGGAAGGTGGCAGCCCTGAAAGCTCTTGCTGGTCTACACCTTACCCCTGCAGCCTATTCACAGGCACAACAGGTTTGGGGATCTATGCTTTCCCAGAGACGCAATCTCTCACGGTGCGCATCCTCGGCAGAGCTTGTTCCCGAAAAGGCAAACGTCCGGCTCCTTGTCCCACACGGAAGGTGGCAGCCCTGAAAGCTGTTGCTGGTCTTCAACTTCCCCCTGCAGCCTATTCACAGGCACAACAGGTTTGGGGATCTGTGCTTGCCCAGAGAAGGAACATCTCACGGTGCGCATCCTCGGCAGAGCCTGTTCCCGAAAAGGCAAACGTCCGGCTCCTTGTCCCACACGGAGGGTGGCAGCCCTGAAAGCTCTTGCTGGTCTTCACCTTCCCCCTGCAGCCTATTCACAGGCACAACCGCACTGGGAATCTCTGCTTTCCCAAAGACGCAATCTCTCACGGTGCGCATCCTCGGCAGAGCCTGTTCCCGAAAAGGCAAACGTCCGGCTCCTTGTCCCACACGGAAGGTGGCAGCCCTGAAAGCTCTTGCTGGTCTTCACCTTCCCCCTGCAGCCTATTCACAGGCACAACCGCACTGGGTATCTCTGCTTTCCCAAAGACACAATCCCTCACGGTGCGCATCCTCGGCAGAGCCTGTTCCCGAAAAGGCAAACGTCCGGCTCCTTGTCCCACACGGAAGGTGGCAGCCCTGAAAGCTGTTGCTGGTCTTCACCTTCCCCCTGCAGCCTATTCACAGGCACAACAGGTTTTGGGATCTCTGCTTGCCCAGAGAAGGAACATCTCACGGTGCGCATCCTCGGCAGAGCCTGTTCCCGAAAAGGCAAACGTCCGGCTGCTTGTCCCACACGGAAGGTGGCAGCCCTGAAAGCTCTTGCTGGTCTTCACCTTCCCCCTGCAGCCTATTCACAGGCACAACAGGTTTGGGGATCTCTGCTTGCCCAGAGAAGGAACATCTCACGGTGCGCATCCTCGGCAGAGCCTGTTCCCGAAAAGGCAAACGTCCGGCTCCTTGTCCCACACGGAAGGTGGCAGCCCTGAAAGCTCTTGCTGGTCTTCACCTTCCCCCTGCAGCCTATTCACAGGCACAACCGCACTGGGAATCTCTGCTTTCCCAAAGACGCAATCTCTCACGGTGCGCATTCTCGGCAGAGCCTGTTCCCGAAAAGGCAAACGTCCGGCTCCTTGTCCCACACGGAAGGTGGCAGCCCTGAAAGCTCTTGCTGGTCTTCACCTTCCCCCTGCAGCCTATTCACAGGCACAAC
Organism: Haliaeetus albicilla; assembly: GCF_947461875.1. Lineage (NCBI taxonomy): Eukaryota > Metazoa > Chordata > Aves > Accipitriformes > Accipitridae > Haliaeetus > Haliaeetus albicilla. The sequence goes on along the minus strand of NW_027212473.1, from coordinate 1,303,336 downwards.
CGCACTGGGAATCTCTGCTTTCCCAAAGACACAATCCCTCACGGTGCGCATCCTCGGCAGAGCCTGTTCCCGAAAAGGCAAACGTCCGGCTCCTTGTCCCACACGGAAGGTGGCAGCCCTGAAAGCTCATGCTGGTCTTCACCTTCCCCCTGCAGCCTATTCACAGGCACAACAGGTTTTGGGATCTCTGCTTGCCCAGAGAAGGAACATCTCACGGTGCGCATCCTCGGCAGAGCCTGTTCCCGAAAAGGCAAACGTCCGGCTCCTTGTCCCACACGGAAGGTGGCAGCCCTGAAAGCTCATGCTGGTCTTCACCTTCCCCCTGCAGCCTATTCACAGGCACAACAGGTTTTGGGATCTCTGCTTGCCCAGAGAAGGAACATCTCACGGTGCGCATCCTCGGCAGAGCCTGTTCCCGAAAAGGCAAACGTCCGGCTCCTTGTCCCACACGGAAGGTGGCAGCCCTGAAAGCTCTTGCTGGTCTTCACCTTCCCCCTGCAGCCTATTCACAGGCACAACAGGTTTTGGGATCTCTGCTTGCCCCAAGACGCAATCTCCACGGTGCGCATCCTCGGCAGAGCCTGTTCCCGAAAAGGCAAATGTCCGGCTCCTTGTCCCACACGGAAGGTGGCAGCCCGGAAAGCTGTTGCTGGTCTTCACCTTCCCCCTGCAGCCTTTTCACAGGCACAACCGCACTGGGAATCTCTGCTTTCCCAAAGACGCAATCCCTCACGGTGCGCATCCTCGGTAGTGCCTGTTCCCGAAAAGGCAAACGTCCGGCTCCTTGTCCCACACGGAAGGTGGCAGCCCTGAAAGCTCTTGCTGGTCTTCACCTTCCCCGTGCAGCCTATTCACAGTCACAACAGGTTTTGGGATCTGTGCTTGCCCAGAGAAGGAACATCTCACGGTGCGCATCCTCGGCAGAGCCTGTTCCCGAAAAGGCAAACGTCCGGCTCCTTGTCCCACACGGAAGGTGGCAGCCCGGAAAGCTGTTGCTGGTCTTCACCTTCCCCCTGCAGCCTATTCACAGGCACAACAGGTTTTGGGATCTCTGCTTGCCCAGAGAAGGAACATCTCACGGTGCGCATCCTCGGCAGAGCCTGTTCCCGAAAAGGCAAACGTCCGGCTGCTTGTCCCACACGGAAGGTGGCAGCCCTGAAAGCTCTTGCTGGTCTTCACCTTCCCCCTGCAGCCTATTCACAGGCACAACAGGTTTGGGGATCTCTGCTTGCCCAGAGAAGGAACATCTCACGGTGCGCATCCTCGGCAGAGCCTGTTCCCGAAAAGGCAAACGTCCGGCTCCTTGTCCCACACGGAAGGTGGCAGCCCTGAAAGCTCTTGCTGGTCTTCACCTTCCCCCTGCAGCCTATTCACAGGCACAACCGCACTGGGAATCTCTGCTTTCCCAAAGACGCAATCTCTCACGGTGCGCATCCTCGGCAGAGCCTGTTCCCGAAAAGGCAAACGTCCGGCTCCTTGTCCCACACGGAAAGTGGCAGCCCTGAAAGCTCTTGCTGGTCTTCACCTTCCCCCTGCAGCCTATTCACAGGCACAACCGCACTGGGAATCTCTGCTTTCCCAAAGACACAATCCCTCACGGTGCGCATCCTCGGCAGAGCCTGTTCCCGAAAAGGCAAACGTCCGGCTCCTTGTCCCACACGGAAGGTGGCAGCCCTGAAAGCTCATGCTGGTCTTCACCTTCCCCCTGCAGCCTATTCACAGGCACAACAGGTTTTGGGATCTGTGCTTGCCCAGAGAAGGAACATCTCACGGTGCGCATCCTCGGCAGAGCCTGTTCCCGAAAAGGCAAACGTCCGGCTCCTTGTCCCACACGGAAGGTGGCAGCCCTGAAAGCTCTTGCTGGTCTTCACCTTCCCCCTGCAGCCTATTCACAGGCACAACAGGTTTGGGGATCTCTGCTTGCCCAGAGAAGGAACATCTCACGGTGCGCATCCTCGGCAGAGCCTGTTCCCAAAAAGGCAAACGTCCGGCTCCTTGTCCCACACGGAAGGTGGCAGCCCTGAAAGCTGTTGCTGGTCTTCACCTTCCCCCTGCAGCCTATTCACAAGCACAACATGTTTTGGGATCTATGCTTTCCCAGAGACGCAATCTCTCACGGTGCGCATCCTCGGCAGAGCTTGTTCCCGAAAAGGCAAACGTCCGGCTCCTTGTCCCACACGGAAGGTGGCAGCCCTGAAAGCTGTTGCTGGTCTTCACCTTCCCCCTGCAGCCTATTCACAGGCACAACAGGTTTGGGGATCTGTGCTTGCCCAGACAAGGAACATCTCACGGTGCGCATCCTCGGCAGAGCCTGTTCCCGAAAAGGCAAACGTCCGGCTCCTTGTCCCACACGGAAGGTGGCAGCCCTGAAAGCTCTTGCTGGTCTTCACCTTCCCCCTGCAGCCTATTCACAGGCACAACCGCACTGGGAATCTCTGCTTTCCCAAAGACGCAATCTCTCACGGTGCGCATTCTCGGCAGAGCCTGTTCCCGAAAAGGCAAACGTACGGCTCCTTGTCCCACATGGAAGGTGGCAGCCCTGAAAGCTGTTGCTGGTCTTCACCTTCCCCCTGCAGCCTATTCACAGGCACAACCGCACTGGGTATCTCTGCTTTCCCAAAGACACAATCCCTCACGGTGCGCATCCTCGGCAGAGCCTGTTCCCGAAAAGGCAAACGTCCGGCTCCTTGTCCCACACGGAAGGTGGCAGCCCGGAAAGCTCTTGCTGGTCTTCACCTTCCCCCTGCAGCCTATTCACAGGCACAACAGGTTTGGGGATCTGTGCTTGCCCAGAGAAGGAACATCTCACGGTGCGCATCCTCGGCAGAGCCTGTTCCCGAAAAGGCAAACGTCCGGCTCCTTGTCCCACACGGAAGGTGGCAGCCCGGAAAGCTGTTGCTGGTCTTCACCTTCCCCCTGCAGCCTATTCACAGGCACAACAGGTTTCGGGATCTGTGCTTGCCCAGAGAAGGAACATCTCACGGTGCGCATCCTCGGCAGAGCCTGTTCCCAAAAAGGCAAACGTCCGGCTCCTTGTCCCACACGGAAGGTGGCAGCCCTGAAAGCTCTTGCTGGTCTACACCTTACCCCTGCAGCCTATTCACAGGCACAACAGGTTTGGGGATCTATGCTTTCCCAGAGACGCAATCTCTCACGGTGCGCATCCTCGGCAGAGCTTGTTCCCGAAAAGGCAAACGTCCGGCTCCTTGTCCCACACGGAAGGTGGCAGCCCTGAAAGCTGTTGCTGGTCTTCAACTTCCCCCTGCAGCCTATTCACAGGCACAACAGGTTTGGGGATCTGTGCTTGCCCAGAGAAGGAACATCTCACGGTGCGCATCCTCGGCAGAGCCTGTTCCCGAAAAGGCAAACGTCCGGCTCCTTGTCCCACACGGAGGGTGGCAGCCCTGAAAGCTCTTGCTGGTCTTCACCTTCCCCCTGCAGCCTATTCACAGGCACAACCGCACTGGGAATCTCTGCTTTCCCAAAGACGCAATCTCTCACGGTGCGCATCCTCGGCAGAGCCTGTTCCCGAAAAGGCAAACGTCCGGCTCCTTGTCCCACACGGAAGGTGGCAGCCCTGAAAGCTCTTGCTGGTCTTCACCTTCCCCCTGCAGCCTATTCACAGGCACAACCGCACTGGGTATCTCTGCTTTCCCAAAGACACAATCCCTCACGGTGCGCATCCTCGGCAGAGCCTGTTCCCGAAAAGGCAAACGTCCGGCTCCTTGTCCCACACGGAAGGTGGCAGCCCTGAAAGCTGTTGCTGGTCTTCACCTTCCCCCTGCAGCCTATTCACAGGCACAACAGGTTTTGGGATCTCTGCTTGCCCAGAGAAGGAACATCTCACGGTGCGCATCCTCGGCAGAGCCTGTTCCCGAAAAGGCAAACGTCCGGCTGCTTGTCCCACACGGAAGGTGGCAGCCCTGAAAGCTCTTGCTGGTCTTCACCTTCCCCCTGCAGCCTATTCACAGGCACAACAGGTTTGGGGATCTCTGCTTGCCCAGAGAAGGAACATCTCACGGTGCGCATCCTCGGCAGAGCCTGTTCCCGAAAAGGCAAACGTCCGGCTCCTTGTCCCACACGGAAGGTGGCAGCCCTGAAAGCTCTTGCTGGTCTTCACCTTCCCCCTGCAGCCTATTCACAGGCACAACCGCACTGGGAATCTCTGCTTTCCCAAAGACGCAATCTCTCACGGTGCGCATTCTCGGCAGAGCCTGTTCCCGAAAAGGCAAACGTCCGGCTCCTTGTCCCACACGGAAGGTGGCAGCCCTGAAAGCTCTTGCTGGTCTTCACCTTCCCCCTGCAGCCTATTCACAGGCACAACCGCACTGGGAATCTCTGCTTTCCCAAAGACACAATCCCTCACGGTGCGCATCCTCGGCAGAGCCTGTTCCCGAAAAGGCAAACGTCCGGCTCCTTGTCCCACACGGAAGGTGGCAGCCCTGAAAGCTCATGCTGGTCTTCACCTTCCCCCTGCAGCCTATTCACAGGCACAACAGGTTTTGGGATCTCTGCTTGCCCAGAGAAGGAACATCTCACGGTGCGCATCCTCGGCAGAGCCTGTTCCCGAAAAGGCAAACGTCCGGCTCCTTGTCCCACACGGAAGGTGGCAGCCCTGAAAGCTCTTGCTGGTCTTCACCTTCCCCCTGCAGCCTATTCACAGGCACAACAGGTTTCGGGATCTGTGCTTGCCCAGAGAAGGAACATCTCACGGTGCGCATCCTCGGCAGAGCCTGTTCCCAAAAAGGCAAACGTCCGGCTCCTTGTCCCACACGGAAGGTGGCAGCCCGGAAAGCTGTTGCTGGTCTTCACCTTCCCCCTGCAGCCTATTCACAAGCACAACAGGTCTTGGGATCTATGCTTTCCCAGAGACGCAATCTCTCACGGTGCGCATCCTCGGCAGAGCTTGTTCCCGAAAAGGCAAACGTCCGGCTCCTTGTCCCACACGGAAGGTGGCAGCCCTGAAAGCTGTTGCTGGTCTTCACCTTCCCCCTGCAGCCTATTCACAGGCACAACAGGTTTTGGGATCTGTGCTTGCCCAGACAAGGAACATCTCACGGTGCGCATCCTCGGCAGAGCCTGTTCCCGAAAAGGCAAACGTCCGGCTCCTTGTCCCACACGGAAGGTGGCAGCCCGGAAAGCTCTTGCTGGTCTTCACCTTCCCCCTGCAGCCTATTCACAGGCACAACCGCACTGGGAATCTCTGCTTTCCCAAAGACGCAATCTCTCACGGTGCGCATTCTCGGCAGAGCCTGTTCCCGAAAAGGCAAACGTCCGGCTCCTTGTCCCACATGGAAGGTGGCAGCCCTGAAAGCTGTTGCTGGTCTTCACCTTCCCCCTGCAGCCTATTCACAGGCACAACCGCACTGGGTATCTCTGCTTTCCCAAAGACACAATCCCTCACGGTGCGCATCCTCGGCAGAGCCTGTTCCCGAAAAGGCAAACGTCCGGCTCCTTGTCCCACACGGAAGGTGGCAGCCCTGAAAGCTCTTGCTGGTCTTCACCTTCCCCGTGCAGCCTATTCACAGGCACAACAGGTTTTGGGATCTGTGCTTGCCCAGAGAAGGAACATCTCACGGTGCGCATCCTCGGCAGAGCCTGTTCCCGAAAAGGCAAACGTCCGGCTCCTTGTCCCACACGGAAGGTGGCAGCCCTGAAAGCTCTTGCTGGTCTTCACCTTCCCCCTGCAGCCTATTCACAGGCACAACAGGTTTCGGGATCTGTGCTTGCCCAGAGAAGGAACATCTCACGGTGCGCATCCTCGGCAGAGCCTGTTCCCAAAAAGGCAAACGTCCGGCTCCTTGTCCCACACGGAAGGTGGCAGCCCTGAAAGCTCTTGCTGGTCTACACCTTACCCCTGCAGCCTATTCACAGGCACAACAGGTTTGGGGATCTATGCTTTCCCAGAGACGCAATCTCTCACGGTGCGCATCCTCGGCAGAGCTTGTTCCCGAAAAGGCAAACGTCCGGCTCCTTGTCCCACACGGAAGGTGGCAGCCCTGAAAGCTGTTGCTGGTCTTCAACTTCCCCCTGCAGCCTATTCACAGGCACAACAGGTTTGGGGATCTGTGCTTGCCCAGAGAAGGAACATCTCACGGTGCGCATCCTCGGCAGAGCCTGTTCCCGAAAAGGCAAACGTCCGGCTCCTTGTCCCACACGGAGGGTGGCAGCCCTGAAAGCTCTTGCTGGTCTTCACCTTCCCCCTGCATCCTATTCACAGGCACAACCGCACTGGGAATCTCTGCTTTCCCAAAGACGCAATCTCTCACGGTGCGCATCCTCGGCAGAGCCTGTTCCCGAAAAGGCAAACGTCCGGCTCCTTGTCCCACACGGAAGGTGGCAGCCCTGAAAGCTCTTGCTGGTCTTCACCTTCCCCCTGCAGCCTATTCACAGGCACAACCGCACTGGGTATCTCTGCTTTCCCAAAGACACAATCCCTCACGGTGCGCATCCTCGGCAGAGCCTGTTCCCGAAAAGGCAAACGTCCGGCTCCTTGTCCCACACGGAAGGTGGCAGCCCTGAAAGCTCTTGCTGGTCTTCACCTTCCCCCTGCAGCCTATTCACAGGCACAACAGGTTTGGGGATCTCTGCTTGCCCAGAGAAGGAACATCTCACGGTGCGCATCCTCGGCAGAGCCTGTTCCCGAAAAGGCAAACGTCCGGCTCCTTGTCCCACACGGAAGGTGGCAGCCCTGAAAGCTCTTGCTGGTCTTCACCTTCCCCCTGCAGCCTATTCACAGGCACAACAGGTTTTGGGATCTGTGCTTGCCCAGAGAAGGAACATCTCACGGTGCGCATCCTCGGCAGAGCCTGTTCCCGAAAAGGCAAACGTCCGGCTCCTTGTCCCACACGGAAGGTGGCAGCCCTGAAAGCTCTTGCTGGTCTTCACCTTCCCCCTGCAGCCTATTCACAGGCACAACAGGTTTGGGGATCTCTGCTTGCCCAGAGAAGGAACATCTCACGGTTCGCATCCTCGGCAGAGCCTGTTCCCGAAAAGGCAAACGTCCGGCTCCTTGTCCCACACGGAAGGTGGCAGCCCTGAAAGCTGTTGCTGGTCTTCACCTTCCCCCTGCAGCCTATTCACAGGCACAACAGGTTTTGGGATCTCTGCTTGCCCAGAGAAGGAACATCTCACGGTGCGCATCCTCGGCAGAGCCTGTTCCCGAAAAGGCAAACGTCCGGCTCCTTGTCCCACACGGAAGGTGGCAGCCCTGAAAGCTCTTGCTGGTCTTCACCTTCCCCCTGCAGCCTATTCACAGGCACAACCGCACTGGGAATCTCTGCTTTCCCAAAGACGCAATCTCTCACGGTGCGCATTCTCGGCAGAGCCTGTTCCCGAAAAGGCAAACGTCCGGCTCCTTGTCCCACATGGAAGGTGGCAGCCCTGAAAGCTGTTGCTGGTCTTCACCTTCCCCCTGCAGCCTATTCACAGGCACAACCGCACTGGGTATCTCTGCTTTCCCAAAGACACAATCCCTCACGGTGCGCATCCTCGGCAGAGCCTGTTCCCGAAAAGGCAAACGTCCGGCTCCTTGTCCCACACGGAAGGTGGCAGCCCTGAAAGCTCTTGCTGGTCTTCACCTTCCCCCTGCAGCCTATTCACAGGCACAACAGGTTTCGGGATCTGTGCTTGCCCAGAGAAGGAACATCTCACGGTGCGCATCCTCGGCAGAGCCTGTTCCCAAAAAGGCAAACGTCCGGCTCCTTGTCCCACACGGAAGGTGGCAGCCCTGAAAGCTCTTGCTGGTCTACACCTTACCCCTGCAGCCTATTCACAGGCACAACAGGTTTGGGGATCTATGCTTTCCCAGAGACGCAATCTCTCACGGTGCGCATCCTCGGCAGAGCTTGTTCCCGAAAAGGCAAACGTCCGGCTCCTTGTCCCACACGGAAGGTGGCAGCCCTGAAAGCTGTTGCTGGTCTTCAACTTCCCCCTGCAGCCTATTCACAGGCACAACAGGTTTGGGGATCTCTGCTTGCCCAGAGAAGGAACATCTCACGGTGCGCATCCTCGGCAGAGCCTGTTCCCGAAAAGGCAAACGTCCGGCTCCTTGTCCCACACGGAGGGTGGCAGCCCTGAAAGCTCTTGCTGGTCTTCACCTTCCCCCTGCAGCCTATTCACAGGCACAACCGCACTGGGAATCTCTGCTTTCCCAAAGATGCAATCTCTCACGGTGCGCATCCTCGGCAGAGCCTGTTCCCGAAAAGGCAAACGTCCGGCTCCTTGTCCCACACGGAAGGTGGCAGCCCTGAAAGCTCTTGCTGGTCTTCACCTTCCCCCTGCAGCCTATTCACAGGCACAACCGCACTGGGTATCTCTGCTTTCCCAAAGACACAATCCCTCACGGTGCGCATCCTCGGCAGAGCCTGTTCCCGAAAAGGCAAACGTCCGGCTCCTTGTCCCACACGGAAGGTGGCAGCCCTGAAAGCTCTTGCTGGTCTTCACCTTCCCCCTGCAGCCTATTCACAGGCACAACAGGTTTTGGGATCTCTGCTTGCCCAGAGAAGGAACATCTCACGGTGCGCATCCTCGGCAGAGCCTGTTCCCGAAAAGGCAAACGTCCGGCTCCTTGTCCCACACGGAAGGTGGCAGCCCTGAAAGCTCTTGCTGGTCTTCACCTTCCCCCTGCAGCCTATTCACAGGCACAACAGGTTTGGGGATCTCTGCTTGCCCAGAGAAGGAACATCTCACGGTGCGCATCCTCGGCAGAGCCTGTTCCCGAAAAGGCAAACGTCCGGCTCCTTGTCCCACACGGAAGGTGGCAGCCCTGAAAGCTGTTGCTGGTCTTCACCTTCCCCCTGCAGCCTATTCACAGGCACAACAGGTTTTGGGATCTCTGCTTGCCCAGAGAAGGAACATCTCACGGTGCGCATCCTCGGCAGAGCCTGTTCCCGAAAAGGCAAACGTCCGGCTCCTTGTCCCACACGGAAGGTGGCAGCCCTGAAAGCTCTTGCTGGTCTTCACCTTCCCCGTGCAGCCTATTCACAGGCACAGCCGCACTGGGAATCTCTGCTTTCCCAAAGACGCAATCCCTCACGGTGCGCACCCTCGGCAGAGCCTATTGCGAAAAAGGCAAACGTCCGGCTCCTTGTCCCACACGGAAGGTGGCAGCCCGGAAAGCTCTTGCTGGTCTTCACCTTCCCCCTGCAGCCTATTCACAGGCACAACAGGTTTGGGGATCTCTGCTTGCCCAGAGAAGGAACATCTCACGGTGCGCATCCTCGGCAGAGCCTGTTCCCGAAAAGGCAAACGTCCGGCTCCTTGTCCCACACGGAAGGTGGCAGCCCTGAAAGCTCTTGCTGGTCTTCACCTTCCCCCTGCAGCCTATTCACAGGCACAACCGCACTGGGAATCTCTGCTTTCCCAAAGACGCAATCTCTCACGGTGCGCATCCTCGGCAGAGCCTGTTCCCGAAAAGGCAAACGTCCGGCTCCTTGTCCCACACGGAAGGTGGCAGCCCTGAAAGCTCTTGCTGGTCTTCACCTTCCCCCTGCAGCCTATTCACAGGCACAACCGCACTGGGAATATCTGCTTTCCCAAAGACACAATCCCTCACGGTGCGCATCCTCGGCAGAGCTTGTTCCCGAAAAGGCAAACGTCCGGCTCCTTGTCCCACACGGAAGGTGGCAGCCCTGAAAGCTGTTGCTGGTCTTCACCTTCCCCCTGCAGCCTATTCACAGGCACAACAGGTTTTGGGATCTGTACTTGCCCAGAGAAGGAACAGCTCACGGTGCGCATCCTCGGCAGAGCCTGTTCCCGAAAAGGCAAACGTCCGGCTCCTTGTCCCACACGGAAGGTGGCAGCCCGGAAAGCTGTTGCTGGTCTTCACCTTCCCCCTGCAGCCTATTCACAGCCACAACCGCACTGGGTATCTCTGCTTTCCCAAAGACACAATCCCTCACGGTGCGCATCCTCGGCAGAGCCTGTTCCCGAAAAGGCAAACGTCCGGCTCCTTGTCCCACACCGAAGGTGGCAGCCCTGAAAGCTCTTGCTGGTCTTCACCTTCCCCGTGCAGCCTATTCACAGGCACAACAGGTTTTGGGATCTGTGCTTGCCCAGAGAAGGAACATCTCACGGTGCGCATCCTCGGCAGAGCCTGTTCCCGAAAAGGCAAACGTCCGGCTCCTTGTCCCACACGGAAGGTGGCAGCCCTGAAAGCTCTTGCTGGTCTTCACCTTCCCCCTGCAGCCTATTCACAGGCACAACAGGTTTCGGGATCTGTGCTTGCCCAGAGAAGGAACATCTCACGGTGCGCATCCTCGGCAGAGCCTGTTCCCAAAAAGGCAAACGTCCGGCTCCTTGTCCCACACGGAAGGTGGCAGCCCGGAAAGCTGTTGCTGGTCTTCACCTTACCCCTGCAGCCTATTCACAGGCACAACAGGTTTTGGGATCTATGCTTTCCCAGAGACGCAATCTCTCACGGTGCGCATCCTCGGCAGAGCTTGTTCCCGAAAAGGCAAACGTCCGGCTCCTTGTCCCACACGGAAGGTGGCAGCCCTGAAAGCTGTTGCTGGTCTTCACCTTCCCCCTGCAGCCTATTCACAGGCACAACAGGTTTGGGGATCTCTGCTTGCCCAGAGAAGGAACATCTCACGGTGCGCATCCTCGGCAGAGCCTGTTCCCGAAAAGGCAAACGTCCGGCTCCTTGTCCCACACGGAAGGTGGCAGACCTGAAAGCTCTTGCTGGTCTTCACCTTCCCCGTGCAGCCTATTCACAGGCACAACAGGTTTGGGGATCTCTGCTTGCCCAGAGAAGGAACATCTCACGGTGCGCATCCTCGGCAGAGCCTGTTCCCGAAAAGGCAAACATCCGGCTCCTTGTCCCACACGGAAGGTGGCAGCCCTGAAAGCTCTTGCTGGTCTTCGCCTTCCCCGTGCAGCCTATTCACAGGCACAACAGGTTTTGGGATCTGTGCTTGCCCAGAGAAGGAACATCTCACGGTGCGCATCCTCGGCAGAGCCTGTTCCCGAAAAGGCAAACGTCCGGCTCCTTGTCCCACACGGAAGGTGGCAGCCCTGAAAGCTGTTGCTGGTCTTCACCTTCCCCCTGCAGCCTATTCACAGGCACAACAGGTTTTGGGATCTGTGCTTGCCCAGAGAAGGAATCTCTCACGGTGCGCATCCTCGGCAGAGCCTGTTCCCGAAAAGGCAAACGTCCGGCTCCTTGTCCCACACGGAAGGTGGCAGCCCTGAAAGCTGTTGCTGGTCTTCACCTTCCCCCTGCAGCCTATTCACAGGCACAACAGGTTTTGGGATCTCTGCTTGCCCAGAGAAGGAACATCTCACGGTGCGCATCCTCGGCAGAGCCTGTTCCCGAAAAGGCAAACGTCCGGCTCCTTGTCCCACACGGAAGGTGGCAGCCCTGAAAGCTCTTGCTGGTCTTCACCTTCCCCCTGCAGCCTATTCACAGGCACAACAGGTTTTGGGATCTGTGCTTGCCCAGAGAAGGAACATCTCACGGTGCGCATCCTCGGCAGAGCCTGTTCCCGAAAAGGCAAACGTCCGGCTCCTTGTCCCACACGGAAGGTGGCAGCCCTGAAAGCTGTTGCTGGTCTTCACCTTCCCCCTGCAGCCTATTCACAGGCACAACAGGTTTGGGGATCTGTGCTTGCCCAGAGAAGGAACATCTCACGGTGCGCATCCTCGGCAGAGCCTGTTCCCGAAAAGGCAAACGTCCGGCTCCTTGTCCCACACGGAAGGTGGCAGCCCTGAAAGCTCTTGCTGGTCTTCGCCTTCCCCGTGCAGCCTATTGACAGGCACAACAGGTTTTGGGATCTGTGCTTGCCCAGAGAAGGAACATCTCACGGTGCGCATCCTCGGCAGAGCCTGTTCCCGAAAAGGCAAACGTCCGGCTCCTTGTCCCACACGGAAGGTGGCAGCCCTGAAAGCTCTTGCTGGTCTTCGCCTTCCCCGTGCAGCCTATTCACAGGCACAACAGGTTTTGGGATCTGTGCTTGCCCAGAGAAGGAACATCTCACGGTGCGCATCCTCGGCAGAGCCTGTTCCCGAAAAGGCAAACGTCCGGCTCCTTGTCCCACACGGAAGGTGGCAGCCCGGAAAGCTGTTGCTGGTCTTCACCTTCCCCCTGCAGCCTATTCACAGGCACAACCGCACTGGGAATCTCTGCTTTCCCAAAGACGCAATCTCTCACGGTGCGCATCCTCGGCAGAGCCTGTTCCCGAAAAGGCAAACGTCCGGCTCCTTGTCCCACACGGAAGGTGGCAGCCCGGAAAGCTGTTGCTGGTCTTCACCTTCCCCCTGCAGCCTATTCACAGGCACAACAGGTTTTGGGATCTGTGCTTGCCCCAAGACGCAATCTTTCACGGTGCGCATCCTCGGCAGAGCCTGTTCCCGAAAAGGCAAACGTCCGGCTCCTTGTCCCACACGGAAGGTGGCAGCCCTGAAAGCTCTTGCTGGTCTTCACCTTCCCCCTGCAGCCTATTCACAGGCACAACAGGTTTTGGGATCTCTGCTTTCCCAGACAGGCATTCTCTCACGGTGCGCATCCTCGGCAGAGCTTGTTCCCGAAAAGGCAAACGTCCGGCTCCTTGTCCCACACGGAAGGTGGCAACCCGGAAAGCTGTTGCTGGTCTTCACCTTCCCCCTGCAGCCTATTCACAGGCACAACAGGTTTTGGGATCTGTGCTTGCCCAGAGAAGGAACATCTCACGGTGCGCATCCTCGGCAGAGCTTGTTCCCGAAAAGGCAAACGTCCGGCTCCTTGTCCCACACGGAAGGTGGCAGCCCTGAAAGCTGTTGCTGGTCTTCACCTTCCCCCTGCAGCCTATTCACAGGCACAACAGGTTTTGGGATCTCTGCTTGCCCAGAGAAGGAACATCTCACGGTGCGCATCCTCGGCAGAGCCTGTTCCCGAAAAGGCAAACGTCCGGCTCCTTGTCCCACACGGAAGGTGGCAGCCCTGAAAGCTGTTGCTGGTGTTCACCTACCCCCTGCAGCCTATTCACAGGCACAACAGGTTTGGGGATCTGTGCTTGCCCAAAGAAGGAACATCTCACGGTGCGCATCCTCGGCAGAGCCTGTTCCCGAAAAGGCAAACGTCCGGCTCCTTGTCCCACACGGAAGGTGGCAGCCCTGAAAGCTCTTGCTGGTCTTCGCCTTCCCCGTGCAGCCTATTCACAGGCACAACAGGTTTTGGGATCTATGCTTTCCCAGAGACGCAATCTCTCACGGTGCGCATCCTCGGCAGAGCTTGTTCCCGAAAATGCAAACGTCCGGCTCCTTGTCCCACACGGAAGGTGGCAGCCCTGAAAGCTCTTGCTGGTCTTCACCTTCCCCCTGCAGCCTATTCACAGGCACAACAGGTTTTGGGATCTCTGCTTGCCCAGAGAAGGAACATCTCACGGTGCGCATCCTCGGCAGAGCCTGTTCCCGAAAAGGCAAACGTCCGGCTCCTTGTCCCACACGGAAGGTGGCAGCCCTGAAAGCTCTTGCTGGTCTTCACCTTCCCCCTGCAGCCTATTCACAGGCACAACAGGTTTGGGAATCTCTGCTTGCCCAAAGACGCAATCTCTCACGGTGCGCATCCTCAGCAGAGCCTGTTCCCGAAAAGGCAAACGTCCGGCTCCTTGTCCCACACGGAAGGTGGCAGCCCGGAAAGCTGTTGCTGGTCTTCACCTTCCCCGTGCAGCCTATTCACAGGCACAACAGGTTTTGGGATCTCTGCTTGCCCAGAGAAGGAACATCTCACGGTGCGCATCCTCGGCAGAGCCTGTTCCCGAAAAGGCAAACGTCCGGCTCCTTGTCCCACACGGAAGGTGGCAGCCCTGAAAGCTCTTGCTGGTCTTCACCTTCCCCCTGCAGCCTATTCACAGGCACAACAGGTTTTGGGATCTGTGCTTGCCCAGAGAAGGAACATCTCACCGTGCGCATCCTCGGCAGAGCCTGTTCCCGAAAAGGCAAACGTCCGGCTCCTTGTCCCACACGGAAGGTGGCAGCCCTGAAAGCTCTTGCTGGTCTTCACCTTCCCCGTGCAGCCTATTCACAGGCACAACAGGTTTTGGGATCCCTGCTTTCCCAGAGACGCAATCTCTCATGGTGCGCATCCTCGGCAGAGCCTGTTCCCGAACAGGCAAACGTCCGGCTCCTTGTCCCACACGGAAGGTGGCAGCCCTGAAAGCTCTTGCTGGTCTTCGCCTTCCAAGTGCAGCCTATTCACAGGCACAACAGGTTTTGGGATCTGTGCTTGCCCAGAGACGCAATCTCTCACGGTGCGCATCCTCCGCAGAGCCTGTTCCCGAAAAGCAAACGTCCGGCTCCTTGTCCCACACGGAAGGTGGCAGCCCTGAAAGCTCTTGCTGGTCTTCACCTTCCCTGTGCAGCCTATTCACAGGCACAACCGCACTGGGAATCTCTTGTTTCCCAAAGACGCAATCCCTCACGGTGCGCATCCTCGGCAGAGCCTGTTCCCGAAAAGGCAAACGTCCGGCTCCTTGTCCCACACGGAAGGTGGCAGCCCTGAAAGCTCTTGCTGGTCTTCACCTTCCCCCTGCAGCCTATTCACAGGCACAACAGGTTTTGGGATCTGTGCTTGCCCCAAGACGCAATCTTTCACGGTGCGCATCCTCGGCAGAGCCTGTTCCCGAAAAGGCAAACGTCCGGCTCCTTGTCCCACACGGAAGGTGGCAGCCCTGAAAGCTGTTGCTGGTCCTCACCTTCCCCCTGCAGCCTATTCACAGGCACAACAGGTTTTGGGATCTCTGCTTTCCCAGACACGCAATCTCTCACGGTGCGTATCCACGGCAGAGCCTGTTCCCGAAAAGGCAAACGTCCGGCTCCTTGTCCCACACGGAAGGTGGCAGCCCTGAAAGCTCTTGCTGGTCTTCACCTTCCCCCTGCAGCCTATTCACAGGCACAACCGCACTGGGAATCTCTGCTTTCCCAAAGACACAATCTCTCACGGTGCGCATCCTCGGCAGAGCCTGTTCCCGAAAAGGCAAACGTCCGGCTCCTTGTCCCACACGGAAGGTGGCAGCCCTGAAAGCTGTTGCTGGTCTTCACCTTCCCCCTGCAGCCTATTCACAGGCACAACCGCACTGCGAATCTCTGCTTTCCCAAAGACGCAATCCCTCATGGTGCGCATCCTCGGCAGAGCCTGTTCCCGAAAAGGCAAACGTCCGGCTCCTTGTCCCACACGGAAGGTGGCAGCCCGGAAAGCTCTTGCTGGTCTTCACCTTCCCCCTGCAGCCTATTCACAGGCACAACAGGTTTGGGGATCTGTGCTTGCCCAAAGAAGGAACATCTCACGGTGCGCATCCTCGGCAGAGCCTGTTCCCGAAAAGGCAAACGTCCGGCTCCTTGTCCCACACGGAAGGTGGCAGCCCTGAAAGCTCTTGCTGGTCTTCACCTTCCCCCTGCAGCCTATTCACAGGCACAACAGGTTTTGGGATCTCTGCTTGCCCAGAGAAGGAATCTCTCACGGTGCGCATCCTCGGCAGAGCCTGTTCCCGAAAAGGCAAACGTCCGGCTCCTTGTCCCACACGGAAGGTGGCAGCCCTGAAAGCTCTTGCTGGTCTTCGCCTTCCCTGTGCAGCCTATTCACAGGCACAACAGGTTTTGGGATCTATGCTTTCCCAGAGACGCAATCTCTCACGGTGCGCATCCTCGGCAGAGCTTGTTCCCGAAAAGGCAAACGTCCGGCTCCTTGTCCCACACGGAAGGTGGCAGCCCTGAAAGCTCTTGCTGGTCTTCACCTTCCCCGTGCAGCCTATTCACAGGCACAACAGGTTTTGGGATCTGTGCTTGCCCAGAGAAGGAACATCTCACGGTGCGCATCCTCGGCAGAGCCTGTTCCCGAAAAGGCAAACGTCCGGCTCCTTGTCCCACACGGAAGGTGGCAGCCCTGAAAGCTCTTGCTGGTCTTCACCTTCCCCCTGCAGCCTATTCACAGGCAGAACCGCACTGGGAATCTCTGCTTTCCCAAAGACGCAATCCCTCACGGTGCGCATCCTCGGCAGAGCCTGTTCCCGAAAAGGCAAACGTCCGGCTCCTTGTCCCACACGGAAGGTGGCAGCCCTGAAAGCTCTTGCTGGTCTTCACCTTCCCCCTGCAGCCTATTCACAGGCACAACCGCACTGGGAATCTCTGCTTTCCCAAAGACGCAATCCCTCACGGTGCGCATCCTCGGCAGAGCCTGTTCCCGAAAAGGCAAACGTCCGGCTCCTTGTCCCACACGGAAGGTGGCAGCCCTGAAAGCTCTTGCTGGTCTTCACCTTCCCCCTGCAGCCTATTCACAGGCACAACAGGTTTGGGGATCTCTGCTTGCCCAGAGACGCAATCTCTCACGGTGCGCATCCTCAGCAGAGCCTGTTCCCAAAAAGGCAAACGTCCGGCTCCTTGTCCCACACGGAAGGTGGCAGCCCTGAAAGCTCTTGCTGGTCTTCACCTTCCCCGTGCAGCCTATTCACAGGCACAACCGCACTGGGAATCTCTGCTTTCCCAAAGACACAATCCCTCACGGTGCGCATCCTCGGCAGTGCCTTTTGCCAAAAAGGCAAACGTCCGGCTCCTTGTCCCACACGGAAGGTGGCAGCCCTGAAAGCTGTTGCTGGTCTTCACCTTCCCCCTGCAGCCTATTCACAGGCACAACCGCACTGGGAATCTCTGCTTGCCCAGAGAAGGAACATCTCACGGTGCGCATCCTCGGCAGAGCCTGTTCCCGAAAAGGCAAACGTCCGGCTCCTTGTCCCACACGGAAGGTGGCAGCCCTGAAAGCTGTTGCTGGTCTTCACCTTCCCCCTGCAGCCTATTCACAGGCACAACAGGTTTTGGGATCTGTGCTTGCCCCAAGACACAATCTCTCACGGTGCGCATCCTCGGCAGAGCCTGTTCCCGAAAAGGCAAACGTCCGGCTCCTTGTCCCACACTGAAGGTGGCAGCCCTGAAAGCTCTTCCTGGTCTTCACCTTCCCCCTGCAGCCTATTCACAGGCACAACCGCACTGGGAATCTCTGCTTTCCCAGAGACGCAATCTCTCACGGTGCGCATCCTCGGCAGAGCCTGTTCCCGAAAAGGCAAACGTCCGGCTCCTTGTCCCACATGGAATGTGGCAGCCCTGAAAGCTGTTGCTGGTCTTCACCTTCCCCCTGCAGCCTATTCACAGGCACAACAGGTTTTGGGATCTGTGCTTGCCCAGAGAAGGAACATCTCACGGTGCGCATCCTCAGCAGAGCCTGTTCCCGAAAAGGCAAACGTCCGGCTCCTTGTCCCACACGGAAGGTGGCAGCCCTGAAAGCTGTTGCTGGTCTTCACCTTCCCCCTGCAGCCTATTCACAGGCACAACAGGTTTTGGGATCTGTGCTTGCCCAGAGAAGGAACATCTCACGGTGCGCATCCTCAGCAGAGCCTGTTCCCGAAAAGGCAAACGTCCGGCTCCTTGTCCCACACGGAAGGTGGCAGCCCTGAAAGCTGTTGCTGGTCTTCACCTTCCCCGTGCAGCCTATTCACAGGCACAACCGCACTGGGAATCTCTGCTTTCCCAAAGACGCAATCCCTCACGGTGCGCATCCTCGGCAGAGCCTGTTCCCAAAAAGGCAAACGTCCGGCTCCTTGTCCCACACGGAAGGTGGCAGCCCTGAAAGCTCTTGCTGGTCTTCACCTTCCCCGTGCAGCCTATTCACAGGCACAACAGGTTTTGGGATCTCTGCTTGCCCAGAGAAGGAACATCTCACGGTGCGCATCCTCGGCAGAGCCTGTTCCCGAAAAGGCAAACGTCCGGCTCCTTGTCCCACACGGAAGGTGGCAGCCCTGAAAGCTCTTGCTGGTCTTCACCTTCCCCCTGCAGCCTACTCACAGGCACAACAGGTTTGGGGATCTCTGCTTGCCCAGAGAAGGAACATCTCACGGTGCGCATCCTCGGCAGAGCCTGTTCCCAAAAAAGCAAACGTCCGGCTCCTTGTCCCACACGGAAGGTGGCAGCCCGGAAAGCTGTTGCTGGTCTTCACCTTCCCCCTGCAGCCTATTCACAGGCACAACAGGTTTTGGGATCTCTGCTTGCCCAGAGAAGGAACATCTCACGGTGCGCATCCTCGGCAGAGCCTGTTCCCGAAAAGGCAAACGTCCGGCTCCTTGTCCCACACGGAAGGTGGCAGCCCTGAAAGCTCTTGCTGGTCTTCACCTTCCCCCTGCAGCCTATTCACAGGCACAACCGCACTGGGAATCTCTGCTTTCCCAAAGACGCAATCTCTCACGGTGCGCATCCTCGGCAGAGCCTGTTCCCGAAAAGGCAAACGTCCGGCTCCTTGTCCCACACGGAAGGTGGCAGCCCGGAAAGCTGTTGCTGGTCTTCACCTTCCCCCTGCAGCCTATTCACAGGCACAACAGGTTTGGGGATCTGTGCTTGCCCAGAGAAGGAACATCTCACGGTGCGCATCCTCGGCAGAGCCTGTTCCCGAAAAGGCAAACGTCCGGCTCCTTGTCCCACACGGAAGGTGGCAGCCCTGAAAGCTGTTGCTGGTCTTCACCTTCCCCCTGCAGCCTATTCACAGGCACAACAGGTTTTGGGATCTATGCTTTCCCAGAGACGCAATCTCTCACGGTGCGCATCCTCGGCAGAGCTTGTTCCCGAAAAGGCAAACGTCCGGCTCCTTGTCCCACACGGAAGGTGGCAACCCGGAAAGCTGTTGCTGGTCTTCACCTTCCCCGTGCAGCCTATTCACAGGCACAACAGGTTTTGGGATCTGTGCTTGCCCAGAGAAGGAACAGCTCACGGTGCGCATCCTCGGCAGAGCCTGTTCCCGAAAAGGCAAACGTCCGGCTCCTTGTCCCACACGGAAGGTGGCAGCCCTGAAAGCTCTTGCTGGTCTTCACCTTCCCCCTGCAGCCTATTCACAGGCACAACCGCACTGGGAATCTCTGCTTGCCCAAAGACGCAATCCCTCACGGTGCGCATCCTCGGCAGAGCCTGTTCCCGAAAAGGCAAACGTCCGGCTCCTTGTCCCACACGGAAGGTGGCAGCCCTGAAAGCTCTTGCTGGTCTTCACCTTCCCCGTGCAGCCTATTCACAGGCACAACAGGTTTTGGGATCTCTGCTTGCCCAGAGAAGGAACATCTCACGGTGCGCATCCTCGGCAGAGCCTGTTCCCGAAAAGGCAAACGTCCGGCTCCTTGTCCCACACGGAAGGTGGCAGCCCTGAAAGCTCTTGCTGGTCTTCACCTTCCCCCTGCAGCCTACTCACAGGCACAACAGGTTTGGGGATCTCTGCTTGCCCAGAGAAGGAACATCTCACGGTGCGCATCCTCGGCAGAGCCTGTTCCCAAAAAAGCAAACGTCCGGCTCCTTGTCCCACACGGAAGGTGGCAGCCCGGAAAGCTGTTGCTGGTCTTCACCTTCCCCCTGCAGCCTATTCACAGGCACAACAGGTTTTGGGATCTCTGCTTGCCCAGAGAAGGAACATCTCACGGTGCGCATCCTCGGCAGAGCCTGTTCCCGAAAAGGCAAACGTCCAGCTCCTTGTCCCACACGGAAGGTGGCAGCCCTGAAAGCTCTTGCTGGTCTTCACCTTCCCCCTGCAGCCTATTCACAGGCACAACCGCACTGGGAATCTCTGCTTTCCCAAAGACGCAATCCCTCACGGTGCGCATCCTCGGCAGAGCCTGTTCCCGAAAAGGCAAACGTCCGGCTCCTTGTCCCACACGGAAGGTGGCAGCCCGGAAAGCTCTTGCTGGTCTTCACCTTCCCCCTGCAGCCTATTCACAGGCACAACAGGTTTGGGGATCTGTGCTTGCCCAGAGAAGGAACATCTCACGGTGCGCATCCTCGGCAGAGCCTGTTCCCGAAAAGGCAAACGTCCGGCTCCTTGTCCCACACGGAAGGTGGCAGCCCTGAAAGCTGTTGCTGGTCTTCACCTTCCCCCTGCAGCCTATTCGCAGGCACAACAGGTTTTGGGATCTATGCTTTCCCAGAGACGCAATCTCTCACGGTGCGCATCCTCGGCAGAGCCTGTTCCCGAAAAGGCAAACGTCCGGCTCCTTGTCCCACACGGAAGGTGGCAGCCCTGAAAGCTGTTGCTGGTCTTCACCTTCCCCCTGCAGCCTATTCACAGGCACAACAGGTTTGGGGATCTGTGCTTGCCCAGAGAAGGAACATCTCACGGTGCGCATCCTCGGCAGAGCTTGTTCCCGAAAAGGCAAACGTCCGGCTCCTTGTCCCACACGGAAGGTGGCAGCCCGGAAAGCTCTTGCTGGTCTTCACCTTCCCCCTGCAGCCTATTCACAGGCACAACAGGTTTTGGGATCTGTGCTTGCCCAGAGAAGGAACATCTCACGGTGCGCATCCTCGGCAGAGCCTGTTCCCGAAAAGGCAAACGTCCGGCTCCTTGTCCCACACGGAAGGTGGCAGCCCTGAAAGCTCTTGCTGGTCTTCACCTTCCCCCTGCAGCCTATTCACAGGCACAACAGGTTTTGGGATCTCTGCTTGCCCAAAGACGCAATCCCTCACGGTGCGCATCCTCGGCAGAGCCTGTTCCAGAACAGGCAAACGTCCGGCTCCTTGTCCCACACGGAAGGTGGCAGCCCTGAAAGCTCTTCCTGGTCTTCACCTTCCCCCTGCAGCCTATTCACAGGCACAACCGCACTGGGAATCTCTGCTTTCCCAAAGACACAATCCCTCACGGTGCGCATCCTCGGCAGTGCCTTTTGCCAAAAAGGCAAACGTCCGGCTCCTTGTCCCACACGGAAGGTGGCAGCCCTGAAAGCTCTTGCTGGTCTTCACCTTCCCCCTGCAGCCTATTCACAGGCACAACAGGTTTGGGGATCTGTGCTTGCCCAGAGAAGGAACATCTCACGGTGCGCATCCTCGGCAGAGCCTGTTCCCGAAAAGGCAAACGTCCGGCTCCTTGTCCCACACGGAAGGTGGCAGCCCTGAAAGCTGTTGCTGGTCTTCACCTTCCCCGTGCAGCCTATTCACAGGCACAACAGGTTTTGGGATCTCTGCTTGCCCCAAGACGCAATCTCTCACGGTGCGCATCCTCGGCAGAGCCTGTTCCCGAAAAGGCAAACGTCCGGCTCCTTGTCCCACACGGAAGGTGGCAGCCCTGAAAGCTCTTCCTGGTCTTCACCTTCCCCCTGCAGCCTATTCACAGGCACCACCGCACTGGGAATCTCTGCTTTCCCAGAGACGCAATCTCTCACGGTGCGCATCCTCGGCAGAGCCTGTTCCCGAAAAGGCAAACGTCCGGCTCCTTGTCCCACACGGAAGGTGGCAGCCCTGAAAGCTCTTGCTGGTCTTCACCTTCCCCCTGCAGCCTATTCACAGGCACAACCGGACTGGGAATCTCTGCTTTCCCAGAGACGCAATCTCTCACGGTGCGCATCCTCGGCAGAGCCTGTTCCCGAAAAGGCAAACGTCCGGCTCCTTGTCCCACACGGAAGGTGGCAGCCCTGAAAGCTGTTGCTGGTCTTCACCTTCCCCGTGCAGCCTATTCACAGGCAAAACCGCATTGGGAATCTCTGCTTTCCCAAAGACGCAATCCCTCACGGTGCGCATCCTCGGCAGAGCCTGTTCCCGAAAAGGCAAACGTCCGGCTCCTTGTCCCACACGGAAGGTGGCAGCCCTGAAAGCTCTTGCTGGTCTTCACCTTCCCCGTGCAGCCTATTCACAGGCACAACAGGTTTTGGGATCTCTGCTTGCCCAGAGAAGGAACATCTCACGGTGCGCATCCTCGGCAGAGCCTGTTCCCGAAAAGGCAAACGTCCGGCTCCTTGTCCCACACGGAAGGTGGCAGCCCTGAAAGCTCTTGCTGGTCTTCACCTTCCCCCTGCAGCCTACTCACAGGCACAACAGGTTTGGGGATCTCTGCTTGCCCAGAGAAGGAACATCTCACGGTGCGCATCCTCGGCAGAGCCTGTTCCCAAAAAAGCAAACGTCCGGCTCCTTGTCCCACACGGAAGGTGGCAGCCCGGAAAGCTGTTGCTGGTCTTCACCTTCCCCCTGCAGCCTATTCACAGGCACAACAGGTTTTGGGATCTCTGCTTGCCCAGAGAAGGAACATCTCACGGTGCGCATCCTCGGCAGAGCCTGTTCCCGAAAAGGCAAACGTCCAGCTCCTTGTCCCACACGGAAGGTGGCAGCCCTGAAAGCTCTTGCTGGTCTTCACCTTCCCCCTGCAGCCTATTCACAGGCACAACCGCACTGGGAATCTCTGCTTTCCCAAAGACGCAATCCTTCACGGTGCGCATCCTCGGCAGAGCCTGTTCCCGAAAAGGCAAACGTCCGGCTCCTTGTCCCACACGGAAGGTGGCAGCCCGGAAAGCTCTTGCTGGTCTTCACCTTCCCCCTGCAGCCTATTCACAGGCACAACAGGTTTGGGGATCTGTGCTTGCCCAGAGAAGGAATCTCTCACGGTGCGCATCCTCGGCAGAGCCTGTTCCCGAAAAGGCAAACGTCCGGCTCCTTGTCCCACACGGAAGGTGGCAGCCCTGAAAGCTCTTCCTGGTCTTCACCTTCCCCCTGCAGCCTATTCGCAGGCACAACAGGTTTTGGGATCTATGCTTTCCCAGAGACGCAATCTCTCACGGTGCGCATCCTCGGCAGAGCTTGTTCCCGAAAAGGCAAACGTCCGGCTCCTTGTCCCACACGGAAGGTGGCAACCCGGAAAGCTGTTGCTGGTCTTCACCTTCCCCGTGCAGCCTATTCACAGGCACAACAGGTTTTGGGATCTGTGCTTGCCCAGAGAAGGAACATCTCACGGTGCGCATCCTCGGCAGAGCCTGTTCCCGAAAAGGCAAACGTCCGGCTCCTTGTCCCACATGGAAGGTGGCAGCCCTGAAAGCTGTTGCTGGTCTTCACCTTCCCCCTGCCGCCTAGTCACAGGCACAACCGCACTGGGAATCTCTGCTTTCCCAAAGACGCAATCCCTCACGGTGCGCATCCTCGGCAGAGCCTGTTCCCGAAAAGGCAAACGTCCGGCTCCTTGTCCCACACGGAAGGTGGCAGCCCTGAAAGCTCTTGCTGGTCTTCACCTTCCCCCTGCAGCCTATTCACAGGCACAACAGGTTTTGGGATCTCTGCTTGCCCAAAGACGCAATCCCTCACGGTGCGCATCCTCGGCAGAGCCTGTTCCAGAACAGGCAAACGTCCGGCTCCTTGTCCCACACGGAAGGTGGCAGCCCTGAAAGCTCTTCCTGGTCTTCACCTTCCCCCTGCAGCCTATTCACAGGCACAACCGCACTGGGAATCTCTGCTTTCCCAAAGACACAATCCCTCACGGTGCGCATCCTCGGCAGTGCCTTTTGCCAAAAAGGCAAACGTCCGGCTCCTTGTCCCACACGGAAGGTGGCAGCCCTGAAAGCTCTTGCTGGTCTTCACCTTCCCCCTGCAGCCTATTCACAGGCACAACAGGTTTGGGGATCTGTGCTTGCCCAGAGAAGGAACATCTCACGGTGCGCATCCTCGGCAGAGCCTGTTCCCGAAAAGGCAAACGTCCGGCTCCTTGTCCCACACGGAAGGTGGCAGCCCTGAAAGCTGTTGCTGGTCTTCACCTTCCCCGTGCAGCCTATTCACAGGCACAACAGGTTTTGGGATCTCTGCTTGCCCCAAGACGCAATCTCTCACGGTGCGCATCCTCGGCAGAGCCTGTTCCCGAAAAGGCAAACGTCCGGCTCCTTGTCCCACACGGAAGGTGGCAGCCCTGAAAGCTCTTCCTGGTCTTCACCTTCCCCCTGCAGCCTATTCACAGGCACCACCGCACTGGGAATCTCTGCTTTCCCAGAGACGCAATCTCTCACGGTGCGCATCCTCGGCAGAGCCTGTTCCCGAAAAGGCAAACGTCCGGCTCCTTGTCCCACACGGAAGGTGGCAGCCCTGAAAGCTCTTGCTGGTCTTCACCTTCCCCCTGCAGCCTATTCACAGGCACAACCGGACTGGGAATCTCTGCTTTCCCAGAGACGCAATCTCTCACGGTGCGCATCCTCGGCAGAGCCTGTTCCCGAAAAGGCAAACGTCCGGCTCCTTGTCCCACATGGAAGGTGGCAGCCCTGAAAGCTGTTGCTGGTCTTCACCTTCCCCGTGCAGCCTATTCACAGGCACAACCGCATTGGGAATCTCTGCTTTCCCAAAGACGCAATCCCTCACGGTGCGCATCCTCGGCAGAGCCTGTTCCCGAAAAGGCAAACGTCCGGCTCCTTGTCCCACACGGAAGGTGGCAGCCCTGAAAGCTCTTGCTGGTCTTCACCTTCCCCGTGCAGCCTATTCACAGGCACAACAGGTTTTGGGATCTCTGCTTGCCCAGAGAAGGAACATCTCACGGTGCGCATCCTCGGCAGAGCCTGTTCCCGAAAAGGCAAACGTCCGGCTCCTTGTCCCACACGGAAGGTGGCAGCCCTGAAAGCTCTTGCTGGTCTTCACCTTCCCCCTGCAGCCTACTCACAGGCACAACAGGTTTGGGGATCTCTGCTTGCCCAGAGAAGGAACATCTCACGGTGCGCATCCTCGGCAGAGCCTGTTCCCGAAAAAGCAAACGTCCGGCTCCTTGTCCCACACGGAAGGTGGCAGCCCTGAAAGCTCTTGCTGGTCTTCACCTTCCCCCTGCAGCCTATTCACAGGCACAACAGGTTTTGGGATCTCTGCTTGCCCAGAGAAGGAACATCTCACGGTGCGCATCCTCGGCAGAGCCTGTTCCCGAAAAGGCAAACGTCCAGCTCCTTGTCCCACACGGAAGGTGGCAGCCCTGAAAGCTCTTGCTGGTCTTCACCTTCCCCCTGCAGCCTATTCACAGGCACAACCGCACTGGGAATCTCTGCTTTCCCAAAGACGCAATCCCTCACGGTGCGCATCCTCGGCAGAGCCTGTTCCCGAAAAGGCAAACGTCCGGCTCCTTGTCCCACACGGAAGGTGGCAGCCCGGAAAGCTCTTGCTGGTCTTCACCTTCCCCCTGCAGCCTATTCACAGGCACAACAGGTTTGGGGATCTGTGCTTGCCCAGAGAAGGAACATCTCACGGTGCGCATCCTCGGCAGAGCCTGTTCCCGAAAAGGCAAACGTCCGGCTCCTTGTCCCACACGGAAGGTGGCAGCCCTGAAAGCTGTTGCTGGTCTTCACCTTCCCCCTGCAGCCTATTCGCAGGCACAACAGGTTTTGGGATCTATGCTTTCCCAGAGACGCAATCTCTCACGGTGCGCATCCTCGGCAGAGCTTGTTCCCGAAAAGGCAAACGTCCGGCTCCTTGTCCCACACGGAAGGTGGCAACCCGGAAAGATGTTGCTGGTCTTCACCTTCCCCGTGCAGCCTATTCACAGGCACAACAGGTTTTGGGATCTGTGCTTGCCCAGAGAAGGAACATCTCACGGTGCGCATCCTCGGCAGAGCCTGTTCCCGAAAAGGCAAACGTCCGGCTCCTTGTCCCACACGGAAGGTGGCAGCCCTGAAAGCTCTTGCTGGTCTTCACCTTCCCCCTGCAGCCTATTCACAGGCACAACCGCACTGGGAATCTCTGCTTGCCCAGAGAAGGAACATCTCACGGTGCGCATCCTCGGCAGAGCCTGTTCCCGAAAAGGCAAACGTCCGGCTCCTTGTCCCACATGGAAGGTGGGAGCCCTGAAAGCTGTTGCTGGTCTTCACCTTCCCCCTGCCGCCTAGTCACAGGCACAACCGCACTGGGAATCTCTGCTTTCCCAAAGACGCAATCCCTCACGGTGCGCATCCTCGGCAGAGCCTGTTCCCGAAAAGGCAAACGTCCGGCTCCTTGTCCCACACGGAAGGTGGCAGCCCTGAAAGCTCTTGCTGGTCTTCACCTTCCCCCTGCAGCCTATTCACAGGCACAACAGGTTTTGGGATCTGTGCTTGCCCAGAGAAGGAACATCTCACGGTGCGCATCCTCGGCAGAGCTTGTTCCCGAAAAGGCAAACGTCCGGCTCCTTGTCCCACACGGAAGGTGGCAGCCCGGAAAGCTCTTGCTGGTCTTCACCTTCCCCCTGCAGCCTATTCACAGGCACAACAGGTTTGGGGATCTGTGCTTGCCCAGAGAAGGAACATCTCACGGTGCGCATCCTCGGCAGAGCCTGTTCCCGAAAAGGCAAACGTCCGGCTCCTTGTCCCACACGGAAGGTGGCAGCCCGGAAAGCTCTTGCTGGTCTTCACCTTCCCCCTGCAGCCTATTCACAGGCACAACAGGTTTTGGGATCTCTGCTTGCCCAAAGACGCAATCCCTCACGGTGCGCATCCTCGGCAGAGCCTGTTCCAGAACAGGCAAACGTCCGGCTCCTTGTCCCACACGGAAGGTGGCAGCCCTGAAAGCTCTTCCTGGTCTTCACCTTCCCCCTGCAGCCTATTCACAGGCACAACCGCACTGGGAATCTCTGCTTTCCCAAAGACACAATCCCTCACGGTGCGCATCCTCGGCAGTGCCTTTTGCCAAAAAGGCAAACGTCCGGCTCCTTGTCCCACACGGAAGGTGGCAGCCCTGAAAGCTCTTGCTGGTCTTCACCTTCCCCCTGCAGCCTATTCACAGGCACAACAGGTTTGGGGATCTGTGCTTGCCCAGAGAAGGAACATCTCACGGTGCGCATCCTCGGCAGAGCCTGTTCCCGAAAAGGCAAACGTCCGGCTCCTTGTCCCACACGGAAGGTGGCAGCCCTGAAAGCTGTTGCTGGTCTTCACCTTCCCCCTGCAGCCTATTCACAGGCACCACCGCACTGGGAATCTCTGCTTTCCCAGAGACGCAATCTCTCACGGTGCGCATCCTCGGCAGAGCCTGTTCCCGAAAAGGCAAACGTCCGGCTCCTTGTCCCACACGGAAGGTGGCAGCCCTGAAAGCTCTTGCTGGTCTTCACCTTCCCCCTGCAGCCTATTCACAGGCACAACCGCACTGGGAATCTCTGCTTTCCCAGAGACGCAATCTCTCACGGTGCGCATCCTCGGCAGAGCCTGTTCCCGAAAAGGCAAACGTCCGGCTCCTTGTCCCACACGGAAGGTGGCAGCCCTGAAAGCTGTTGCTGGTCTTCACCTTCCCCCTGCAGCCTATTCACAGGCACAACCGCACTGGGAATCTCTGCTTTCCCAGAGACGCAATCCCTCACGGTGCGCATCCTCGGCAGAGCCTGTTCCCGAAAAGGCAAACGTCCGGCTCCTTGTCCCACACGGAAGGTGGCAGCCCTGAAAGCTCTTGCTGGTCTTCACCTTCCCCCTGCAGCCTATTCACAGGCACAACAGGTTTTGGGATCTCTGCTTGCCCAGAGAAGGAACATCTCACGGTGCGCATCCTCGGCAGAGCCTGTTCCCGAAAAGGCAAACGTCCGGCTCCTTGTCCCACACGGAAGGTGGCAGCCCTGAAAGCTCTTGCTGGTCTTCACCTTCCCCCTGCAGCCTATTCACAGGCACAACCGCA